>NC_138575.1:39191466-39836213 GCF_964289735.1 Phaethon aethereus
AAAAAAATAATGTAAGGACCAATTTCACTTTAAACAGCCCCTGAGTTTGGCTGCTTATGGAAATTGCAGTGTAAATGAAGCCGGATGGCCATGAATTTTTGCAGACAGGAGGAGCTACAGTGTGAACTATGGACCACAGTACCCAAGTTCTGACATTTTTAAATTGACTTTTCTTTGGTAATATCAGGATGTTTGTAGTACATTCATGGGACTCCCTCTGGTGTATAACTTAACACATGAAGTTTCTTGCCTTATTCTTTACCAAGAGCCTGTGTAGCCTGGTGCGCGAAGGAGCTGCTTTCATGACAGTGCAGAAGATGTGTGACACGTGTTTCTATTACAAATGGACAGAATGACCCTGGGTCAGATCATGGCCATGGTAGGGCTGGGAACCAGGGAAAGATTTGTATGTTGTGTGTCCATAAATACAAAGTGGCAAGGATCACTTCAGGATTGGCTCTGTGGCCTCACCAATGAAGGTGCCAAGCATCCCTAGTCCCTCTCCTTTAAACAGCACCTTTCTCTGAAAGAGCTAACAAAATTTAGCCTTGAAACTAGGGTACTGAGGAACTGACTGGTTTTTTACTCATCATCTTTTCTTCACAAAGTTTGTCCCTCTGTCCATCTCATATTCAGTTCCCTAGAAAAAACAGAAAACACCATAAAAATCTCAATCTTGTTCATCCCCAACCATGAACCATCCATCATATGGAAAGAAAAGGCAAGTTTATTGTGGGTGAGGGTTGGAAAACACATGGCCTTGCAATAAAAGCCTTTGCTGTGGTAGGGTAAAGATGTGGTTAGATGGGCAGCTTGCTTTTGATATTAATAGGCAGGTGGCTCAATATCCAGCTGTTCCTTCTCTTTCCCTTTCCCCTTCCCCTTCCCTTTCCCCTTCCCCTTTCCCCTTCCCCTTCCCTTTCCCCTTCCCCTTCCCTTTCCCCTTCCCTTCCCTTCCCTTCCCTTCCCTTTCCCCTTCCTTTTTCCCTTCCTACCCCTCCTTTTTTTTCCTCAGAGTGGATGGTATGGAATTTCTCAGACGTAGGTAAGAAAATAAATCAAGCAAGGGATTCCTTTATTTGCTAGATAGCAGTTCAATGCTCCCATCTGCACAATTTTCGTGCTCAGTAAGGCAAGGCTGTAAAAAATTTAAAACTGGAAACAACGTGCCAGGCAGAGGAAGACCTCCTTTTGGCACTCTCTCCTTTAATACAGCCATGTCACGAAGCCATGTTCTTTGCATACCATACAGAAGGAGGAGAGGTGCAGGGTTATTTTCAAAGCATCCATTAATTAAAAATGAAAGTCCATCTTCTTCTGCTTACTCTGGCATTCAATTATAAATAAACTAACAGCAGAGCAACTACTGGATTGAAATTTCCCTTCAATTCACAACCTGGCATGGAATATCAGAAAATTGATATCATTTATGCTCTGTATTATGTAAAAGAGTGACCTCCTTTTCCCTCCTTCCATATTACACACCGTAGACACTCATAACAAAGGACGTGCTGCAGGGTGCATGAAGAAATTAGGTTTATTTTCATTTTGCCGATAAGCATTTGGTATGAAAGTAGTTTTTATCTCAGCAGTTTTAGCTGACTAAGAGCTAACTATTTCAGCGCTCTGTTTCATCAAGGGTACCTCTACGGAGTGATTCATCTCCTTTACCTTAGAAATACTGTTTTATGATAGATCTTCTTTTAGCGGTGCCCTGTCTCTTGCCATTGACCACAGACAGTCTGAACTTAGGTGCCAATTTTTTTTTTTATGGCTAATGTGAAATGAGTCTTAATCCTCTGTGTCTTTCACAGTTTCAGTGCCTAAGCTGTAAAAAATCCTTCTTCCTACATCAAGACTCCGTTATGCGACAAAATCTACTGTGCACCCGCAAACATATTGGTCTAAACTTTGCCAGCTCAAAACTGATCTTCCCAGAGGACCTAAGCTACAACCTGAGGATCACGGCCTCAGAAAGGATCTTGGTACCTAACTAACTCCCACAGAGGATGACATCTGACACCGAGTCCTACCACTCAGGGCAAATTAGAAGTTCTGTTTCCTAAGAAGCAACTGTTCTCAATTTTTAAAAAAGCAAAACAAGTAGTTTTTATAGTGCCCCAAACACACTATTTCATTCTCCATTTTCTCAAAAGGCCTATCCAATTTTGCTTGAAGCAGTTCAACCCAACACTGGAAACACGCATTCCAGAAAGGTGATGTTTTAACATAGTTCTAAGTATCTGAAAATGAGCTTTCGGGATGAAAGCACATGTGTAACTTCATCTGGGGGAACCAGTATGCAGTCTTGTAGAAAAAAACGAACGGTATAATATTTTATGCCAGACTTTTAATGGCTCTGTAGGCATTCCCACTTGTCTGATATAAATGCAGCACAAATACCATACACTTCACTTTTGGTTGTTAGAGATAACCATGAAGGGAGAGCTCATTCATAATTTCACTTTATTTTAGTACTTCCTAAGTTTGAAGTCATTCTCAATTCATTAAAAGGAAAACATTCACTTCAAATTTATGATCCCCATGCCCTTTCTCTCATTCACAGAAGTATTCACACTAAAATCATGTGCACTCTGTCGTTACATGACTGACGTTCTTTTAACAGGGTGGTAATGTCCCGGCGGGGCCAGCGGCTGAACATAATGGCAAAATTTTCAGAAACGGCAAGAGAATAGCTCTGTTAAAGAGAGGTGATGTTGCCAAGAAAGGATGAGTGCCTACGGTCTCAGCGGAGAAGCTTTTAAATCCCACTCTGAACCCCAGCCACTGCGTCCCTTGGTGATGACCCTGGCCCTGTCACTTCGTTTCTGAAATGTTGTTGGTTATTTTTCACCAGTCTCTTGTGGCAGCACGGGGTCTACCAATATAACGACATCAGGAATTTTTGCCACGGATTTTGAAGAGCACATTTTTTTGGAACAGGGACCAACTGTTTAGTTCCACTGAGCAAGCCCTGGTCCCTGCCTTGTGCTCCAGCGGGCTGGGGCTACATAAAGAAGTACTATCCAGGCACCAGCGGGGCTCCAACCGCTCTTATCGCTGACAGGACCGGAGCTGTTTGCAACGGTAGGAAAATGTTGCAAATGTTTCCTACTCTAACCAACGTAACTCCATTTCACCACCTATAAAATAACGCTCGCTTCGTTCACGGGGGCATTTGGAGGATTATTAGTTGGTGTGTCTCTCTGGTCATCGCTTTGCAAATGTAAAGCACTATGTAAGTGTTATTATTGAAGGGCTGACATCTGTGAAATACAGCGTGTATTTTGAATTCTAATTTTAAACCAAGGAAAATCAAGTAAGCAAGAGCTGACCATGTGTTAAAAACACTTGAAGCCCTCTTTCTTGTAACTGTTTATCTACATTTTTAAACCTATGTTTACATTGTAGTAACAGCTGTGTTTAAAGGGGACATGACAGAGCAGACTAATTTGTAAAGCTAAACTCGATTTTGAAGGAAAAAAAGCTAATGTTTGAAAAAACACTTCAAAAGAAGACAAAAATTATTAAAATAGACATAACCATTTGTTTAAACTATGACTTTTTCAAGAAAAACCAGGCTAATGTAAACTGGCCTATGCATAGTCCAGGCAGCTGTTCTGTGTAGCTGTTACACAAACTCCTGGTTTCAGGGAGGGGTAAAATTAAGACAGAACAGGTCATTCTCAATGAAGGAGCCAAACTAAGGACTGGATTACAAACCAAACGTGCATACACAGGTAAGATTTGCCCCATCCTGTCAGAAGAAAGCAGGCCAACTTTTTTTTGACCTATCTGCCTTCAACTGGGTTTTAGCCATGTGTATTGTGGTTGTTGTATTTATTTTTGTCCACACCTTCAGTAAACCCAGAGCCAGCACTGGCTGAGTTTAAATTAAATTACTCCATTTCCTACTGTAGGCAAAGGCTTTCTTAGAGGATTTATAAAATTTCTTTCTAGGATGTTGAAATGGTACTGCGGTAAATCAGATCTATATGTTTCACGGGGACTACCAGGAGAGATTTTCTGCCTCTGGTCAAGGCAGTGGGAAACATTTCAATCACCTGTATCATCATCATGCTATGTCTGAGAAAAAATGCTTTGTAAAGAGGAAGATGTTGTCACATGCCCAAGCACTAGTCATACAGCATTAAATCTATCTTTTAAATCTCATTAGAATCCCCTTTCATAGAATGTTTTCTGTTTACTTGATTCATCTGAGGCTTTGTAAGCTATGTTATCTTCGTAGAATACAGCTGAACTGAGTGAGTCAGGGTGGTGATATCATGGTGATGATATGACTCATGTGGGTCCTAAGTCAACCTTAGAGTCTTTTGAAAATCAGAAGTCAAAGCTGGAAGCAGGGAACGAAGTGCACAACAAACCAACGCAGCGGTAGAGAGCAGAAAAATGGGGATTCATGCTACCCTGCGCCACTGAGAACAGGTTTATTTGGTCCTGGATCCAGACTCAGATAGTAACAGCCTGGACAAGATGGACACAAACATCCAAGTACCCACAGTCTCACCCAGCTTAAGGGTTTGGTCTTGCTCATGAGTTTTTGTCAGCTCTGATTTAAGAGGAACTGAGGTCTCCCAAGTGAGATCCCCCTGCAGTAGGTCTGGGGCCGCACTTACTCTGGATAGCAGCTGACAGATCCTGTGACGACCTCGGACCTTCAGTTCTTCTCTCAAAGCCAGAAGACAGGGAGGTGTGATCAGAGTGCAGGTCTCTGTGTTCCTCCTGCTCAGGGTGCTTGGGGGAAGGAAAAACCATTAAAGCCTTCATACCAGTGGTGCTTTTCTGCTAAAGGTCATTGCCAAACTGATGTTGCTTTCTAACTCTACCTGTCCCCCAGGATCCAGCTGAAAGTGTGAATCTTTGCAAAGCAGTCTTTCCAGGAGATGCTTAGTAACAAGGAAAAGGACCCTGACACAGGCAGGCTGGATGCTGAATCTCTTAGTTTGTCTTTTTGTACAAGATATATCTCAGGAGAAAACAGTAAACTCCATGGATATACTATCTTGCTCGTGAGCTCACTTTTCCAGTGGAAAACCAGGGGATCCTTCCAGGAGCAGGGAGGCAGCGTTCCTTTACTGCCTCATCAGGCTTCATCCTCAACTCTGGAGATGGTTGATGGTCAATTCTTGCCTCTGCATAACCCTCAGCAGGCTCGCTGGTCTGCCCTGACCAGTCACCACAGATGTCTAACATGCAGTCTCATTGCCAGCTTGGTCTACCTCCCTGGCAACTCTCCTCAGTAGGAGCTAGGTTATTGCTTTGGTAGAGAGGTTTTCAAATTGTTTTGACAATTCAAATCCAAATGCAAGGGGAATGAGAAGGAAGTTCTGGGGGGAAGGCTGGATGTAAAGCTCACCGTTGCCACAGAAAGCCATGCTCAGTGGTCCTGCTCAGGGATATTTGCACCCAAATGCTTGACCGTTTCCGTCATACAGCCTGCTTTGACTTAGGTTTGTGTCACTGCTGGCTGGAACTTAACTCCCAGGGAGGTGAGAAGGCAGGAGACAAGCAGCAGTGCATGTTCAAAATGGAGTTGGCAGCCTGGTAAAGGAGCAAGCTCCCCAAGAAATGGTGAATTGCCTAGAAGCATTTTTCATCCACGTTGTGTCCAAATATACTCGTTTCCTGAGTTTTAATTTTAGTAACAAAGAAATCATCACTGAGACATCAGTGCTTGCCTTAAACCTTTTTCCTCAGAGCTGGCTGCTCACGTTCCCAGCATGTTCAGTGGCTCCCTGCCCTTCTCTATCCTGGGGCTTCAGCTATACTAGGTGAGGTTTAACCTTTCACTGTGAACAGAATTTGCCGAATGGAAAGACAGATCTTGGGTTTGACTCACCTGGTAACGAAGCTGTTAAAACATTCCAGTAGGCACAAATGCGTGCAAAGATATGATCTAGCACTGTCCTCTACCCACTTGGGTGCAAAGACAAGGCTGGCTGGCGGCTCTGCTTTCCAATCTTTGGTGGTACATGATGATCCAAAGGCACATTATAGTTTTTCGTGTACCCTGGAGCTAACTATGGCATTGCACATGTATTGGAAAATGGCAGCTGGAACAGATTTGCACTGTCAAAACAGTACAGAGGAGCGCAGCGTGAGCGTAAAGCTTATATCTGCAGGCAGGTACTATTTTTTCATGACATGTTTCCACAGCACTTAGCAGAATGAGCTCCACTCCTCCCAGTATCTAGAAAGTCCCATGGTGTAAATAATGCTAACAGGCTATGGGCATGCGGAAATGAGGAACATTTTCCCTCTCCAGAGAGTCTGTTGTAGCTCAGTGTAATCTGCTTCTGAGGGAGACTGTGACTATTTTTAAGACAAAATGGTGTTTTTCTTGGTCTTGCGTTCCAACTAAAGACACTGTAATGGAAAGGTGATAGATTATACACTCAGTGAACGGTCATCCCACTGCAAAGCTTCCAGGAAGTTCAGTCTTTGTATAGAATACCAAGGGAAATGTTTTTTAAATTCCAGTTGTATTCATTTACTGCTGGATCAAGAGAACTGTACCGTATTATTAACTAATTCTCTGGATTCTTATCTTCCCACAGAATGAAAATGACACATTTTATTTATATTGTTTATTTTAAATTTAAAATAATTTACAAAGCTGAACCTGCAGTTTGAGGATACCCATAACAGTTTCTCATTTCAGTGCAATGTTTGAGTGGGCAAGTGCTGAAAGGTTATTTTTTAAATGTATATATGTAACTGAACAGATAGATGACTGTAACTCACTAATTTCAGTATACTAGGGACAGTTTCATCTACAGTGCCAAACTCTCCTTCTGGCTGCACTAATATATTTCTGTTTATTTCATTGGCTAACTGAGTTTATATATACAAACGTAGCATATTTTTCTTTGGGTTAGGTTCATATAGAACCTATATGAATACCTGACTTGAGTTACACCATTTTTTTACATGAATTTTTATGACTGAGAAGAGTCTTCTCAGCATGCAAAGTGATCTCATTTGACTTTAGATCTGACCCCAAATAGGAAATGGAATACTTGTGGCCTGATATTTAACACAGTGTGTCTCAATTTTCCAGGTGCATACATCTGGCCTTTAATGGCCATTTTATCAGGACTGCATCATTTCATCTTGGTCCTTTCACCACAAGTATTTGACTGTAATAAGATCTGACCGTCGGATGTGTCATCTGTAGTATTGAATATATAGAACAGCTTGGGTTTACTATTTCTATCTTCAAGGCATCCCATGTGCTGTTAGGGATGACAATTTTTTCATGGCAAAACATCGCTGACAAGATATTGTGCAATGAGATTTGTATGACCAAATATCCTGTGAGCAGTCCAGTGGTTAGGCTAGGAAACAGAGAGTCAGGATAGCCTGGCTCTGTTCCCATTTCACATAGTGACTCACTGCCTGACCCTGGGGCAAATTGCTTAGGCTGGAATTTCCAAGGGGGCTGACATGCACAGCTCCCAGGGAAAACCAGGCAGAGATGGGTTCCTGACTCCTTTCCATCTCTTGGAAAACCTCATGTCTCAACAGTTCTGCATCTCAGCTGGCCCATATTAATAAAGGGACAAGGTTTATAAAGCTATTTGGGTCCTCTGGCAGAAACTTTTTATTAAGGAAATTATAATCACACCATAAATATGTAGTCTTTACCAACACATGTTACTTGGTAGGTACAAACAGATGAACAAATCATCTCCTTTGCTCCTTGAGAAATGCAATGTAGTTTGTTTCTCTTCTATTAAGAGGATGAGTTAAAAAGACTTAGCGATTGTCAAACCTGTGTTTCCAAATGTAGTTTACCTACAAACCAGCAGCCACAGGGCATCCCTGGCAGTAGCAGCTCTTGGTCTTGTAGCAGCTCATCCATATGGGCTTGAGGAGGCACAGCTTCTTCTCTACCCCGTCACTAGATTCAGTCTGGGATCCAACACTGTTTTTCCCTGCCTCATCAAACAATGACCGAAACCGTACCCAGGTCCTTGCATCCTCCACCTTGTACCCTCGCTGTCAACCCAGCCATCTCAGTCTGCATCTTTCCATCACCTCCCACCTTGCAGTCTCTTCTCTTATTGCCCTGCCTTGCTTTTGCATCCTACCAGAAGATGCAGGTGCTGCCACTGGCGGGGCTTTTACGGCAGCCACCAAGGCAATAAGGTATTGCTGATACACTGCTGGATGCACAAAAACGGGAGTGTGAATACCCTCAGGCCAGAACTTAGGAAACTACCTCCACCTACACTGCTGGAAGCTGTCTGTAGACCTCACTTCAAAGCAGCTTGCGTATCACCAGGGAACCGTGATGTGAGGAGGTCCCTGGTATGCCACTGGGTTTGAGTGGTCACACTGCTACTGAACAGATTTTTTCTCTTAAAAAGCAAACAAAATATCATAATACGGGACGTTTTTATACACAGGGCAAATTGCAACCAATGTTTTGGTTTGGAAATAGCAAGAGAGACAGGACAACTCTTCAAATCAAAGTGAAACCACGCATTTTAAAATTTCTATTCAAAGAGAAGCACTGGGTTTGAGATGGCCACCTTTTTTATATTGTTTATATTTCTAAACTTCTATTGAAAATGCTCTCAAGAATGGCCATTGACTAATTGAAAACTGTAGTTGTAATGAAACCTTTACATAATCCACCAGCTTCAGTTGAAAATCCGTCATGGGCTCAGCTGATTTGACACTGAGCTTGGGTCTTGTTTAATTTGGGCAAGTATTTTAAAAAGAAGAACAAAACTAACAGGGGTCCAAATCTTCTGTGAAGGCAGTGCGGTTACTCAAATTTACACCACCTCAGGGGTAAACAGAAAGCTGGGAGTTTGCCTACCTGCAGCATCTGGTGCTACTTTAGATCCCTAAGGTGTCTCCCTTTGGCTCTAGCTGTAATTCTGGAAAGACACGGGTCTGGTTTAAGAAGTCCTCTGCCACAGCTGCAAGCCCTGTGCTGATGTGTGGATACCATGGTGGGTCTAAGAGGGCACCAGACATCACGTTTATGCCTACAGTCATTTGTTTCCCTACGGTGAGTTTGCTATCCTGGAGTCTTGCCTGGCCAGAGGAAAGGTGACAAGGTCTTCTCACCAGTGGCTGGGAGACTGAGTGTGTTTGCATACATGACATTGTTCAGCCTTTGAGAGAGACTCAAAGAGAAAGGAAAGGAAAACATTAAGGTGAACAGCAAAGCAAACAGGAACAGGGAAGCCTGGCTCAGCACCGCCCTTCACATGAAGCCAGGCAGGAGCACAGAAGGGGAGGGGGAACAGTGGGGGGGAATCTGGCATTGGAATAACTTTTAGCTCACATACAGTGAATTTCCTTTTATCACTAGTAGCCTGGGTCATGGAGACTTGGAGGAAACTACCCCATTCCAAATGTTTGATACTGAATATATTTGGCTGGCTGCTACTTCCAGATGTGAGAGAATCCAGTTTGTATATTTGTCTGATAACATAGTTTGGCCCCAATCTTTGCTTTCACTTGCAAGCCCAGAGTACAACCCAACCACTTTTCTGTTGCCCCAGCTGCAGATCCATGCACTGCTGAACAGTCTTCTGGTACACGCTGGAGCAGCTTAGAGGCTGCTGTCATTTGTGCCAACACTTTGGTATTTCCAAGGGGCTGCTACCGCACCTGGATCACAGAGATGCCAAAATGCCTTCAGACTCATCCCTTTTATCACAACACTTGCACCAAGATGGCAGCAAGCAACATACCTCTGCCTCCCAGCACTGCTCAGGCAACTCCTCCACCCATTCTCCTGCTGCCAGCTATGTCTGGTTTAGTGCAAGCTTAGAGTAACAGAGCAGCACAAATTTGCCTTAGATCAAAGATGATCTGGCCTCATCTCAAAGGTTGTTTTTTTTTTAATCTCCACTTTATCTGGTTACCCTGCCCAGCCGCTTTACAAGGCTCATGAACTCATGACCAAAGAGAATTTGAAGCTCCCTCGCATCCCCCTTGTTACCGTGCCGCCTGTATCGCATGCCGTCCAACAGCTCACTCCTTTGGCTTTGAAGAAGACTCAGCTCAACCAGTATGAGGGAGGTGACGGGGCCGATAAATTATTAGCACTGCAGCTGTGAGGCAAAGAAGTTGAGAGAACAGTTGTGAGTACAAAGAAAGAAGGGGGAGACCGGGTGTACTCTCCAGATAAGAGTAATCCAGAATTCTACACATTCTACAAATCTCTTGATATAGTGAACTCAACTCCTCCAGCAAAAATTTGATGGAGAGGGAAGCATTCTTTCTACTGGAAGGTATATACATATATAAGTTTGCTGCTACTACATTTGCTTGTTTGCAAAGTACGGTGGGCTTCTCCAGAAATAATTTTTGGTGTCTACAAGTTAAAAAAAAAAAAAACCAAAAAAAACCCCTGTTGTCGTAAGTTATAACAGTCTTTGTAGAACAGTGTTAAGATGACATTTTTGTGACAAAGATAAAAACAAACAACTTAGGAAATCGGGCAACTTTATGGCATTCAAGGTCCTGCAAACCTTTCAGTATGTGTAGGGAATTTGTTTGGCCGTTGACAACTTTCACGAATGTTTTTTCCCCCAAATTTTATCTTATATTTTACAGGCTTCTCAGTTCATGTATTTGTTTAAATCTGTTGTGCTTATTAAAGCAAAGAGGAGGTTATGGCTGGTTTTTAATATTTGTGTTACAGTTACACGACAAGAACCTCAGCTGCCCAGCACAGCGGATTCTCTCCATACACCCTTTTTTGTGGAATTGTTTGCATTTATTTTATGTTTCTGTTTATATAAGGAAAATATAGGAAATCCATATGTCACCAGCATGCCTTATTTGTGCACACATAAACATATGTAGGATCAAATGTAACGTCTCCTTTCCCTGGTACGTACGCACTCCCACACTCCGAAACAGACGTTTTCTCTCAAGTCATTTCTGCCTCATTGCAGTCTTCCTTAAACAACAGCTGAAGCTAAGTGGGTAGGACCTGCAGGTTCAAACCTGCGGCGCAGGGCGAGTTTGAAGCGTGGTTTTTCAGCTGCGGTTCTCCAGTTTCCACGAAAACGCCCCGCTCTTTCCACGGCATCGGTCTGTCTCCGCCGAGCACCGGGCCCAAACACCCGTTCGGCTCACCGAGATGGCAGAGCAGGCAAGCGCCATTTCTGCTTTTTAGGGCCAGAGGGGCTTTTACCGAGCGAGGCCGGCGCTTTCGTACCCGAAACCCACCCTCCTACCTCGCAGCGCGCCGGCCCACGGCCCGCCGAGCCCGCCACGGGCCGCGGCGGCCGGCCGGGCCGCTAGGGGGGGAGCGGGCGCAGGCTGCAGCGCGGGGGAGCCGGGGTGGGCCGCGGGCGGGGGGGGGGCCGGGCCACGCCAGCCAAAGCCTGCCCTGGGGTGAGGAGCCGTCCGCAGCGCCCCGGCCCCGCAGGCTCGCGGTCGTGGTGCCGGGGAGGAGCTGCCCGCCCTCACGCCGGGCCTGCCCCGCCAGCGCCGCGCTCGCACCTCGTTCCCAAAGTGACCCCGGGCTGCAGCTTCATCGGCCTCCAAGCCCCAGGGGGCTGCCGTGTGAGGTCCCGGCTAATGGTCGGGAGGCTCCTGGAGACATAAACAAGAGCCTGGGGCGGTAAGCGCGGACCGCAGGCTCCCCCCCACACCCCGCCCCGGCCGGCCGTGGGGGCCTGCCTCCCACGGGACCGCCCGTCGCACCCGGGGGCCGAGCCGAGCCGCTAGGCCCCCCGCGACGGCGAGCTGCGGTCACCGGTAAGGCAGATTGAAACAGTTTAATGCTCTTCCCAGCTAAAATAAAATGCTGACCCCCCCCAAGTAAAGTGTTTTTTATTGAAACCTATTTATTCCACGTTAGTACGAAGACACCAAGAGCTCCGTCAAAAGAAGTCCCTATATATCACCCAGCCTAAACAACTGTGCTGGAAGTCTTCCAGCCTTGCCCAGTCAATGACCACAGGCTTATTTGGCAAGCAACGATTAGCAGTCACGTCACCCCGCTTGTCTGCTGGTCCCTTCCTCGGCAGCTCTCTAGGGAGACAGGCACATACTGGTGGCTTTGGGTACTGTGAGGAGGTTAAGTGAGTGTTTAACATGTGATTATCACACCCGGAGAACCCATGAAACAAGACAGAGGACGGGGTTTTATGGCTTCAAGGGGGCACGGCTATGTCACAGTCCCAGAAGATTTCTACAGCTCTTAAGAAACCACACTCAATCGATAAATAAGTATTAAGTTTATATTAATAAGATTCTTCCATGTACATCTTTTTCATAGGAAGCTTAGGAGATGCTTCCGGCACCCTCCAGAACTAATACATTCCTATATGGGACTACAATGTTTAGGATATTGGATACAAGAGAGGAATCTGATGCCCCATCCTTCCAATAATAGGCGGTGACTATTTGTCATAATAATAGGACAGCTAATTCATTAAATATGTAGTTTAAAACAGTCCAGCAAATAAATGTATGGCATTTATTATTCTACTCATAGGACTTGATTAGGCTGCAAGAGAGGAACTACAACAGCAAAGATCTAGTCCTGTGTCTCAATTTCCTTATCGATACATAGGGGATAAATCTGCAATACTCGTCTTCCAAACAGATTTATTGTGAGGCAAAATGTATGGATTTGGAAAATCCATTTGTATTTTCAGAAAGTGATAAAGAAGTATGATGTAATGTATTCCAAAAAATCTTCTGTAAAACAATATACTGGATGTACCTAATTTAAGCTGACAAGTTTTGCATAGGTTGTCATATTTAATCAGCATGTATCAACTATTCTGAAATGTAAAGTGGCATAAACAGCAACTTATTCCTAACTGGTATCATACAGCTATTAGAAGTAATAATATGTTTAGATTTCATTTGCTCTACGAGGCATTTAGTGGTGATAAGAACAAAGAAATTATAAAGTTGCAGGGTGAAGCTATAAAGTGTCTGTATGGATCTGTTCATAGCAAACCTCTCATTTTTGGAAACTATCCTGCATATACATTATAGCCTTCATGATTATTTATGTTCAGGTATTTAGACCATGTGCACATGTATGTGAGCCAGTAACATCGGGATGGTGTCTGCAGCTTCTAGTGAGGAGGACAAGTTCAATAGATGAGCTTTACATTTCGCTATGATTGTCATATGGCCTCTGAACTTTCTTACCTTAGGCAGAAGGAATTCGTTGGCCTAGGCCATGTCTAGTTCCTATGAAAATGAGTCCTTTTATGTATACCTTCCATCTTTCGCTCACACATTTTGGAATTAATTCTTCCCTGCAGAAATGCTGAGAATCAAACAAATGTATCAAAAAGCTGGAGGTACACTTTGTTTGGAATAATACAGAATCATAGAATAGGTTGGGTTGGAAGGGACGTTTAAAGGCCATCTAGTCCAACCCCCCTGCAATGAGCAGGGACATCTTCAACTAGGTCAGGCTGCTCAGAGCCCCGTCCAACCTGACATGGATTGTTTCCAGGGATGGGGCATCCGCCACCTCTCTGGGCAACCTGTGCCAGTGTTTCACTTCCCTCATCGTGAAAAATTTCTTCCTTATATCTAGTAGAAATCTGCTCTCTTTTAGCTTAAAACCATTCCCCATTGTCCTATCACAACAGGCCCTGCTCAAAAGTCTGTCCTCATCTTTCTTATAAGCCCCCTTTTAGGTACTGGAAGGCTGCAAGAAGGTCTCCCTGGAGCCTTCTCTTCTCCAGGCTGAAAAACCCCAGCTCTCTCAGCCTTTCCTTGTAGGAGAGGTGTTCCATCATTTCATGGCCCTATTCAGCTGATTGATAGTCTCGATTTTGGCACGCTTTTTTTAAAACTTTTTTTTTTTACTTTTTTATTATGTTACTTAGCCCTATATCAGAACAATATGTACAATAATTCAACAACCTGAACTTCCAACAGACTCACTTCATCCCATATGAAGTAAAGATAACAGAGACCTCCCTGTTTCCTACGGCATGGCTGCAAATATTGTATCTAATATACCTCTACCCTCTCTAGACCATATGTCTAGACGTACACAGCAGAAAATCCCTTTTTGAATGTATTGGACAGCACTGGCTGCTGCAAAATGAAATTTGCCCAAAATTGCTCAGTGTAATCAATATTTTGACACTCCAATGTGTATATTAGAGGGTTGTCACAAAGCCTCTGATTTCATCACCCCACAATGAAGGTGGTTGCAGCAAGTAATCTTAATACCCAATAAAATTATTTTACAGACATGAAAAAGCTCTCTTCCCCCTGGTATTGAGGAATTTGTGGGTAGGGCTTTGCAGACTCGCAATATTTAAATGAAGCTTATAGACAAAACAACAAGATATGTTAAACACTTCTAATAACATGGTCAAAAACCACATGGCTCCTCTTAAAGGCAATCATGGAATTTAAACAGCAAAATAAGGTGCTTGATTAAATATGGAGTCATAGGGGGATACCTTATTATATATAATTACTTGTAACACACCTCAATATTTTCAACACAGAATCTCATGACTTTAAATAGTTGCATTTCTCCAAACAACAGCATAGATTAGCAAACAGATTAGTGTGTTTACTCAGCTTTAAAACAAAGTGTTCTCTGAAGTCAGTGGAATGATGACTGTCGCTTTGATGCCACCCACTTTTTCATGAAATTACAGAGCTATGATACAGAGCAGCATAATTTTACCTGAAAGAAAACATCAATATTTTGATCATTTTTTTCTGAAAGGATTAACTGTGGTTTTCATGTTTGCCCTTTTGTATTTCTTTCTTTCACAGGATCTTTTCTTACATCCTTGGTAACGCAATCGCTAAAATGTTAAATGACCCTAATAAAACTGAACCCGGGTTCAGAACTTGCCTACCAGACTCATTCCAGTTTGTGACTTTATGGTCATTTGTAAGGAGCTGTAGCATGACTGATAGGAACCTCCCTCCATGCACGTGGACACACCGGTGTGCTGTGAACATGGGAGCAGAGCTGCCCCCTCTGCCTACTTCTTCCTGGTGAGCCCAAAGCTCTGTCCTTCCAGTGCCCCACTTGGTAAACTGCATTTCACAATTATTTCCTTTGCCTTAGGGGAAGTGGAATAGCGACCACAGGTATCCTGGCAAAATCTGTGAGAAGATGTACGTTAGAAGTAAGAGAAATTACCTTCAGGAAAATATCATGTATTGTCCTCAGGATGACTTCTGCAAACCAGGGAGAGGATTCTCCAGCTGGGTCTCTGCCGGAGCTTTGCTGGTATGGCTCTACCGGGAAGTCTCTATAGCTCACTCCACTCCTAGTATAGCACTCCACTTATTTAAAGGGCTTCTCAGTCGTTCATCCTCCCAACGTTCCTGAGACACATGGAGTTCAGCAGCATTACTCATGCGATGCCATTCGAGAGACAGGAGAGAAGGAGGATGCCCAAGACCCGCAGCCAGCCCATGGGCAGAGCCCAAAGTAGACAGGCTCCCAGTTTCTGCTTGCTCTTCCAGAACTTTCTTTTTTTTGGCACACCCCCAAACTCATCCTGCGGTTCGTGAACCTTAACAAACCTTTCAATGAAGCTTGTCTGGGTTTTGGATTGGTAAAGAAATTTGAAACCAAGGCAAGGCTTTGTGTTGGTGTGTGCTGCACTGTGAAAATTTCACATGCCTGTTTCTCACCCCACTTGTTCAGCCGTAATAGCACGGCACAGCGGGCCAGAAAACTACAGGTTTTACTGAATGGCCCAGTTTATAAGAAGAAGGTGGTGAGAGTGGTGGGTATGGAAAATGGGTTTTCAAGAGTTTATGAAACTTACCACTTCCTTTGAGAATCCACATTCCTTGCAAAATCTGTTCCTACTCCCACCCATACAATCCCTTTGTTTTTACTAGAGTGGTCCTGTGTATCTAAGAACTTGGCACTACGTATTTGTTAACAGTCTCTTCATGTCTAGGTTGAATTGGTCGTAAAATCCCGTTTTCCACAACCTGTGCAGAGAAAGACAGAGTAACTAGGTTAACTGAAATCAACAGAAAGCAGTTTTAAGTCTTTCAGGAAATTTTAAACAAGAATGGATAAAGGGCTCAAACAATAGTGGTTTTAATATGTCTGTGCTAGTGCACTCTTGAAACCAGTTTGCAAGTCAGCCATGAAAATGTGCAGTCTGAAACATGTTTTCTGCTTGCACTGAGGCAACCAGCCTGCTAATCTTCATCTCAAATGTAGACATATACTGTAAAAAGTGCACAGCCTGTGCAAGCTCTTAATCAGCACAGTAGTCCTTATTTATTCCCCTGCGGCATTTTACTGCTACCACTACAGTCTAGAGACCATTAGATTAACGGGAGCAGAGTTAGACTCGTACATGAGATCAGGCCCTACGCTGTTGTTTTGGGGAGCAAGAGGGTACAAGAAGCTCTTTTACTTTCCCTTCGTAGTCTGTTTGTATTTTGTTTTAAGGAACAAAGCTCGCCGTCAAGCCGCCATTTAAAATTTTATTGTGTCTACCCAAGCTGTGCTGGAATAGAAGGTAAGTAATCTGCCTCAGTCCCAGTGTCACTGTATTTTTCATTTTCTCAGCGCAGCGAGGGTGGTAGGCAGACATCCGCTTTCAGATCCAATTGTGCTGACCAAAGAATCCACCATCTCTGGCTGCTTCACACTTCCCACCATCTGTTTAGCACTCGCCAGTTCTGCCAGCGGAAGGACTTGCGGGAGAGTTTAGGCAACCCATTGCAGACAACGGCTGCTGGGAGGGCTCAGTCCGCTTCCAGCAGCCATCTGACTTGAAGGAGACTCTTTGTATCCCACTGCTTATCTCTTTTTTTAGCCATATTGGTTGGTCTTAAAAAAACAAACAAACAAAGACACCACCTCACTCTACAGAACTTGCAAGAACTTCGCTTATGTTCCTATCCACTGCTACAACAATATTATACTCAGGTAAGGTGGCTAAGTGGGTAGTTAGGCAGCAAGATAGATTAGATAGATAGAGAGATAGAGAGATAGAGATAGAGAGATAGAGAGATGGATGGGGGGGGGTGTCCTGTAAAGGCTCAGTCTTAAAAAAAAAAGCTACCACACACTTACACAAGCAATCACATTTCCTCACACTGTGGACTTTTCTCTTAATCTGTATCTAAACATCCCAGAACAGGTTGGGGCACACAAACCTTTCTGTCTAAGGAAGCTTGTCCATTTTTTCCATCTGTCTTTCAATTTATCAAAGAATTAATTTTCCATTGCTTCTCCAGAATACAGCAACTGCAACAGGGAGAAATGTCTTACCATTAAAGGGGTCAAAGTAATCGCTGGAGATGCACAGGGTTTAGGTGTGTTGTGATGATTCTGACATGAAACCCATTGATCTGACCGCTCCTTTTGTCCTATTTTCATTCTTCATTACATATGTCGTGCATGGTTAGCACATTTTATTTCAAGTTTCCTGCTCCCTTACTTTATCTCCTTCCTTGCGTGAACGCAGTAGTTACCAGAAGATATTTACCATCCATACCTTGCCCCTCCAAGGAGAACGCATCAGGAAAAGCTTTCAAAGGCATATAACATGAAACAGTATATTAGAAAGTTTAATTTATTCAAAATTGTTTGTTGATAATTTTACTATTTTAGATCTTTCTTTGACAGACTGTTTTTGACAGGCACCTTCCAGACTGCTCTGCAAGCATCTAAACCGAACACAACATTCTGCTGCATAAAATGAAACCCACAATCAATAGCACCAGCACAGCCCAGCAGCCCAGCAGATGAAGGAATTTTTTCTTAAATCTTAGCAATCTTAGTAATCACTCCAGAGACACATTTTTATTTTCTAAGGGTATCTGTAACGCTGAGGTCAGTTTAGCTCCAAGCATTCACTCAGCACACAATCCCTGCTCTTGCCAGTGAAAAGACATCTGAAACAACATTTTCTACAAAAGGATAATTAATGCAAAGTTATTGCAAGACTTGTTCAGAAATGGTAGCAGGAACTACAAGAAATTTTAAGTGCACTTTTTTTTTCTCACAAAAGATAAAGGTCACACATAAATTGACCCATTACACACCCAGATTATAATTCCCATTTCTGTATTTTTATTTCTTCTGCCTAACACACCAGGTAACTTCTTGATTAGATAAAGACCTAAGAAAACTCCTCTGGTGGAGAAGATGGCGATCAAATGTGGAAATCTTCACTGTATAGAGCACCCTGGGGTTTGTTAAATATCTGCAGATCTGCTTGTTGTAAGTGACAATGTTTATTCTTGCAAGTGAATTCCAAGATAGCCTGGCTTCCTTGGGATTTAATCTCAGCCTTTTTTTGTTTCTCTGATTAGTTGGAAACTGTAGCAGGTCACCCCGGCTCTTTGAAGAATGAAGGGTCTCATTCCAGGGTGAGGCCCAACGAATTTGTGAATGAATGAAAAGTTAATTGAGGAAAAGGGTAGAGCATACTTCAGTCATAGTTAATTTAAGCAAAGCTGATAAGTTAGTAAATAGAAACACCAGAGTATTCTTTCAAGTAGAATTTTTGCTCTTACTGATATCTTAGGTGCTGTTTCTCTGGCCCTTTTAAAGATTGGTGTTTGTCGTAGACACTTTATTATCTAATCTTCTGCCCAAGGAGAGATTCTGTAGTGTTGAGTAATTACAAAGAGATTGAGCTCTGTTAGCAAGTACATTTGCAAAAATAAAAGGAAAGCTCATGCCCTATAAACGTTCTGATTTTTTTTACTTTATCTTCTTAAAAGAATAATTTATACTTTTTTACTAGGAAACATTGTGGAAAATAACATGAATGTCATATGTCATCCTTTTTTAGGAAGGTGAACAAAACCGTTGAATCCATCTAGATTTTTACTGTACTTGAAACGTCTTTTGTAACCACTTTCAGGATTGTGGTAAATACAAAAGTGTAATTACGGTTTAATAAGAGGCAACTATTAAATTTAAAACTGTTACATTAAAGTAAAAACAAAATGCAGAAAACTCGTATGCAAGCAAATGAAAGGCACTCTTCATGTGTAGAGAAGTGGAAGAGAAAGCTGTATTTTGCTAGAGGAAAAGGCATAACTGTGAGCCTTGCAATGAATAAAGGGAGAGCAGTGAAAAAAGCAAGGGCCACAGGCAGCAGCTTTTAGAGCCTCTGTGGCAACACTTTTTGTGAGTCAGAGAAGCCACAGTAAACAGCTGGAGATGGAATCAAGCATTTCTTAAATTTTAAATATGCTTTGGACTTAGACAGAACTTGCCACCCACATATCTCTGAGCACCCTGCCATCGCTAATGAATTTACTCTCCTACAGTCCTCGGAGGTGAGTGTTATCCTTGCTTGGTAGGATAAGGAAAATGGAGCAGGAAAAGGTTAAACGATTTTCCGTACGTCATGCAAGAAGACTGCAAAAGGGTTAAAAATAAAAGATAGCCTCAGTAAAGACAGAACAACTTGGGGCTGTCGTACAGTTGTCCTGGCAAACCTGAGAGGGAAATACGCTTCCGCGCAGCCACGGGCGCCAGGAGCTGAGGACTGGACCGTGTTTCATTAGCGACGCTCACGTTCTCCAGACCAGGCTGCAGGAGGGCTGAGATCCTGCTTTGCAGAGTGACTTCAGGTTCGACACAGCCTCTCCCTGCGCATCAGCTGTGTGCCTGTCCAAGCTGGGGACCGTGACACAGATCCGTGTAAAGCATTTGAAAGTACGGGAAAGCAAGAGGTCTTAACTCCTTAGACACAGTACTGAAACTTTGTGGATTAATTTGATTTAATTTCAGGTCTAGATTAACCTCACTGAATTGGATTTAAAAATCATAAAGAAGTACGAGACTCCAGTTCATAGATGTCCAACATACGATTTTGGCAGGTTTCTAATGGAGCCCTACCAGAGCCCACATCTCCTTCTCCCTTTCCGTCTCCAGCAAAGGGAATGACTGCAATTCAGATGCGGTCTTTCAGTTTCCCCTGTGAAGTCCAGGTCCTGCTGATGTGAGTGACTAGATATTGCCCTCCATTGCTTTATATTTCTGCATGTGCATATGCACAAACTAATCTGCAACCAAATTTTATTTGGGGGTCCCCTCCAGCTAAAAACATTACAGCTGCCACTGCTTTTACCAAAAGAGGAGCCATTTGAGCCATTGCAAATCCAAATCCTACACATGACAGTGTTTAAGGTGACAGCTACAAGTCCACTGCTTATCTGTACACAACAGCCACATGACGAGTAATGAAAACCTAATTTAATTAAAGTATGATCATATAGTAACACTTGCAATGTGATCTATAGATGCCTACACAGGCAGAATTGGTTTCAGGGACAAGAAAACAGGCCTGAGGTCCCAAGCCTAGTTAGGCATCGGTTCAAGACACACAAAGCTCAGGAGGAGGAGGAACCTGTGCCTTAGTCTCTGCTTGACTCCACCCTACATCTAAGGCACCACAAATGACTAGGATCCTCCCACGTACTCTATTTACTAAGTTAACCGGTTTAATTTTTGTGCTTAAAGAATGCTGGACACAGAAGACTTTGGCTGTGCCGTCAAGGAGGTTACAAACCAGCTACTTGGCTGCCCTGTAGCTCAGCTGAAGCAGGTATTTGTTTTACAAAAATACAAACGAGGGTTGCACTCTTTCTGCTGGTACCAAGACATCATTATCAGCAAAATAAACAGCAACTGATTAAACGAGAAGCTAAAGTTGTAGTTGCAGGGGCAACTTCTAGCAGCCGTGGCTTATGTTCAGTTTCAGTAATTGTGGTCAGTCCTAAGCATAACCACAACTAACTAGCATGATTTTAATCATTTTTCACCATGGATACAAAGTACAAAAGTTTGTTTACAAATATGCTGATTAAAACAGGAGCGAGCCCACTTCAAAAGCCTTTCCGAAATTGCGCAGAGGGGTCCGGAACAAAAAAAAAAAAAGGCACCTGAGAGCTGCATGATGCAGTGTTCAGTTTTTAAGCCCCTGACTCCAGAGCGCAATGTAAGACACATCTCAGCTGCGACGCTTGCTGCTGCCTCTGCTCCGGGGATGCAGATTCTTCCCCCGTCAGCCCAGCGGGGAGCTGCCCGCGCCAGCACCGCGCTCCGTGACCGGGGGGAGGCTGCTCGCCCCTCGCACTTTCTCCAGGAACGCAAGAGGCGCTTCCCTTCACCTGGAGGCATCGGCTTTTCTCCAGGAGGCTTGTTACTAAGCCAATACGCTGCCCTGTTCTGGCTAACGTCGTGAAGGTTAGATCGCGTGCCCAGGCTGGGAGAGTCAGGCTTAGTCCCTTCCTTACGGTGATGGGGCTTACGCCCACCTCCTGCCACCCAACCTCCAGCCTAGTCGAGATCAGGAGCCACCCGGGAAAGACGCTGGCTTCCTCGCTGCGGGGTGGGTACACTCCTGGTTGCCACATGGGACCAGCTCTGTCTATGTGTTACCCCCTCACCAGTCAACCGAAAATTGGTAAATGCTTCTAGAGATGGGGACCAGCATATGGTGCTCTCCTGTCTCAGCCCATGAGACTTTTACACCTTCCCCTTCCTCTGCTGCGGCTGCAAGAGGCTTTTGTGAGAAGCCTGGTCGCGCAGGCGCGTGGGAGGTGCGTGCCGGCCGGGCAGGGCCCTCCTGAGGAGCAGCCGCTTTCATTTACCTTTTGGCGATGCTGCTGGGACCCCGCACGCCTCCACAGACGTCAGCGCGGAGGGACGTCACCGCAGCCCGCAGCAGGCGCGGGGCAGCCCGCAGCAGCAGCCCTGCCGCTTCCCCTGCCCCCGCTCCCGCCCCCAATGGCTCAAAATGAGAAACTCGGGAAACCCAGATCCTGGGAGTGGAAGACAAAGCACATGGAGGAAAGATGCTGCGCTCGTGTCTGCCGCTGCCTTTTGCTCTCCCTTTGAAAAGGGGGAATCTTTGGAGGCTTTTTTATATTTCGCTCTTTCTTTCTCCTCCTCTCCTTTTAAAATTTTAATCCCTCTTTCTGTAGCTTCTCTACTATCCGCTGCGTCACTATGTTTTTTTCTCTATAACTCGAGAAAGCGTATTTTATTTATTATAGCTTAAGACACTCAACTATTAATTTGCAAGAACTCATTTCCCTTCAATTTTGTTTCCCTTCTAAACCGCCTTCACCCACTCCATCCCCCAGCACTGCCTTTTTCCCTCTGGCAAATTCCCACTGTGTCAAGGAGTGCTGCTTACCCTGGGCCCAAACCTGATGCTCTCCTCTCCCTCTCCCCCTCCCTCTCCCCTCCTCTCACCTCCCTCTCCCTCTCCTTCTCTCCTCCTCTCCCCCTCCCTCTCCCCCTCCCTCTCCCTCTCCTTTCCGTCTCCCTCTCCCTCTCCCTCTCCTCTCCCCTCCTCTCCCCTCCTCTCCCGTCCGGGCTGAGGCAGAGCGGCCATGGCAAGGGACACCAAGGACAGGACAACCAAGCCCAGTGTGCAGAATTCAAACGGAGACCCAGCAAAGCAGCCAGCTCAGTTTAAACTTTGACCTTTTCCTTCTCTCTGCTGTGATACACAACAGGCACTTACCAACCCCAGGCTGGTGAAATAACAGCCTTTTTTTTGTTGTTTTGTTTTGTTTTTACTAACGATGAAACTGTGCCAGAGGAAAAGTCAATCTTTTTGATCTTTTGTAAAGCCAGCAAATAGCTCCATATTACCAGTTTAGCTATAGGTGTGAAAAATATTTGCAGGGTTCTATTTAAAACTAAATAAAAAGAAAATAAAAATCAGTGACCAAGTCTCCTTCCATCCTCAAAAATAATAAACCATGCCTTCCATTAACTCTTCTTTGAAAGTTTTCTTCTTTTAGGTATAGAAAACTGTTAACTCCCCCTGGGGAATACACTTTTAATTATTGCTACCACTTTGTTTTTTGTTTTTAATTACAGAGTCGGTGCTGAACAAAATTATATTTTAAATTAGTTGAGTTCTCTAATTATTTTAATTTCTTTTATTTTTTGGGTCTTTTAAATGTCAACGGGATAAGTCTTTCACATCTCCCAGTCAGTTAAGGAAAACAAATGCCATTCCTACTTGATGTTCTTTAAGCCTCAGTGATTTTGTTATTTTAACATCTCTTAAACGTAAAGAATTTTTCAAGATGTTAATTCTCCCACCAATAAACTTAATTAAAATGTACATTTAAATGAAAGAGATAATTAATTCACACCATTCCATTTGCTTATTACTTGACAGTCAGAGTGTATTAAAAGCTCAGACCTGTGAAAAGAAAACACAGAGAAAGTGGCACAAATAAAACAATCGGCATCAAAATATCATTTTCTGTCACCATTTTCCTATGTTCCTATAATAAAACTGTCAACTGCGTGAAGTTATTTTCTGCTTTTTATGAGCATGGATTATCCTCACTTTCCAGTGAATTAATTTCACTGACACTGTAAATTTTTGTTTGTGCTCGTTTTTCTTTTTAATTTTAGAAGTCATGATAGTTATGGCTATTGCTATATTTAAACATCCCCCTCACCCACCCACACCCCTGAACAGCCGCCTGGACTATCAGTAACTTTTTCCAGTTAATTCTGTATAACAAGTCAGTGTTTCCTTTGTTTGAAAGGTGACTCCTAGAACCACTCACTTCCAAATAGGAATAATACCCATTTTGGGTTTTATTGTTATTGTTTTCTTTACAAAAAAAATTAAGCCATTTGGGATTTTGAATGGAATGTGTTTTGTTTCAAGGCAAATAAATAACGTTTGTGGAAAGTCTAATAATTAGCAAACCGCTCTTTTCTTGTGCAGGGGGCTGTATTGATTGGGGCGCAAGCGAGCTCTGGTAAAGCCGAGCAGCGCTGGCCTTTCGCTGGCCGGCTGACTAATTCCTAGGCACCTACCATCACCAAGAGAAAGGCACGCAGAAACAAAGTTGGTTTTGTCAGCAGCTCTAGTCCCCCTTCGCCCTGCCGGCACCTCCTCGATGCGGGTGGGCATGGCGCTGCCCGCCCAGCTGCCCTCCGGGGGGCTCACGGGGCACGTGCCGGTTTCCTCCCTGGCTCCCCGAAGGATATCAACAGCTTTCAAGAGGCTGCAGCCATGCCCCATGTCTCTGCCGGAGCCTCACTAGCAGCCTTCCCAGCCTTGAGATGGGGGAAGCAAGCCCCAGCAGCTGAAAAAAAAGGGGAGGCAAAGCATCACTATTGGCCAGAGCATCATGGAGAAGCAGGACTGGTCGCTTTGGGGTTTGGTAGGTTGCTTGTTTTGGATGGAGAGAGAGGTTTGCGCAGCCCACCTGGGAAAGTAATGATGGGCAATGAGAAATCTCAGCTCCTGGAGGTCTCCCCCTTCACCTGCAAAGGCAATCAGATAACCCCTCCCCAGTCGACTTTCCAGGGAAGCGCAGGTCTTACTGAAACGTGTGGGCTTGTAATGGCCAAAACATCTAACTGAAGCCTCCTTTATGAAGCTGTTCTTAGGAAGTTGTGAGAAGTGGCTAAGCTGAGGAGCCTTTGTGGTACAAGCTGTCTTTGGCAGTGTGAACACAGTTGATCTGTTCTTGATTGCATGACTGGCTAGGAAATTTTGACTGCAAAGACTCCATGTGACTGTCAAGAAAAAAAAAAAAAAGAGTAAAGTACAAAGGCTATTTTGGGCATAATAGCTAGTCATTCTGGACACTAAGGAAATATCCACATACACACACATCACAGAACATTACATATATGGAGAAGCTATGATAGCTCATCCTGTCTCATGGTTTCCATTAAAAAGTCCTGCTTTCAAGGATGTCATCATTCACTCATAACTCTGAGACAAAACTAGACACACTGTACCCCTTGAAAAATGGGAAGAGAGTTGTAAAAAACCTGCTATCCAAACTCAGTAACTTGATGCAAAGGTAGCATTTTATTAGTAAAAATTCTACCAAAAAAATGGTTCGTAGTAGAGTAACACAATTGCTTTGTGCATCTATACTTTCAGCAACCATCAATATATTGTATTCTTTTGATATTCCACTTCCCACATGGGACTCGGAAAAGTGTTTACAAACATTAATTATTTCAGTGTTGCTGTCAGGTAAAGCATAAATTATTCCCATTTGACACATGAGGAAACCAAAGGTCAAAGAGGTTCAGTGTGATAAAGAAACTAATTGCATAAGATGAGACAAGTGTCACTAATTCTCTAACAGCTTTCTTCCAGATGTCACCTCTTTCTTCAGCTACAGAAATGTGTCTCCTTGCCTTTGGAGCAGAAAAAACAAAGACAAATTAATTTGATTATCATTGTGATTTAGAAATGTACTTCAATAAATATGTGCCATATCTCCTTTGAGACTGTTGTACTCGGGGGTGGGGGGACAGGGGTGTTTCTGCAGTGAATGATTGACCAGAACAAAAATAGATGTATTGTCACCCTGGAACATTTGAGCTTTAATCTTTAAAGTGGGCAGAGTAATGTATTAGAGGTGCCGAAGTTGTGCAGGTTACAAAGTGTAAGGTGGTACCTCTCCTGGGAGGAGCTTTCCCACATTCATGTAGGTGGAAACACCCTTCCACTTAGCACTGCTTGTCAGAACTGAACACGTTAAGAAACATCCGCCATTGAAAGGCTGAGAGGATTGGGGTTGTGCAGCCTGGGGAAGAGAAGGCTCCAGGGAGACCTTGCAGCCTTCCAGTACCTAAAAGGGGGCTTATGAGAAAGATGGGGACAGACTTTTGAGCAGGGCCTGTTGCGACAGGACAAGGGGGAATGACAAGCTAAAAGAGGGTAGATTTCTGCTAGATATAAGGAAGAAATTTTTCACCATGAGGGTGGTGAAACACTGGCACAGGTTGCCCAGAGAGGTGGCGGATGCCCCATCCCTGGAAACATTCCAGGTCAGGTTGGACGGGGCTCTGAGCAACCTGATCTAGTTGAAGATGCCCCTGCTCATTGCAGGGGGGGTGGACTAGATGGCCTTTAAACGTCCCTTCCAACCCAACCTATTCTATGATTCTATGATCAATTCATTAAAAACTAAACAAAAATAAAACCAATGCAACCTTTCTACCCTGGATGATTTCTTTTAAGTGATTAGGACACATTTCTCTCACCTCTTCATGCTTGTTTCCCACAACGTAGAAAGGGTTCTTGTGCTGCCTGGTCTCTGCATATAAATAGATTATTGGGCTCCAGGAGCTGGAGCTTCAGAAAAAATACAAAAGTACTGGAGATGAGCAAATACTAAGCATTACAGTTTCACTTCTGATGGGCTCACAACTCCAGATGCTGCTGTAAACAATTTCATTTCTGTCAAGCTCGTGACCCCACTTGTAACTTCTGTGACCCCACTTCTGGTCATGACTTTTAGTTTGGGAACTGCTGCTGAAGATCCCAAATTGTTTATTTCAGACACTATGCTCTGAGCTGCTAACTCTTCCCCCTCTGCCCCAACTAATGAAAACACCAGGAGTCGGACTCCAAGAAAGTTGTGAGGTGGAAAATTTTTAAATATGGTCATTTAGAGCCTTTTCTTTGAGCCTACCTTTCTGTTTTAACGCCTCCTCCCCTTCTGCAGGATGCACGCGTGACAATTACAGCCTTACCACCCTCCACAAAATTACAGTGCGCAAAGTACTGGTGACCTCCTCTGGAAAAGTTCTTGTAAAAAAGAAACCCAGCCCAGAAATCATATGCTATCTGATACTGTGGAGAACTCACAGCTTTTCCTTAATGTAGAAATTCCCGGTGATTGATGCCAGCCCATCCCACACCTTTGTCCTCCTCCAGCTGAACCTGGAGCAACTCCCTTTGCCAGGAGGCTGTGTCCAGGCCCCTGCTCCCAGAAACTGCTGGGAAAGGAGCATCTGGCTCCCAGCTCCCAAATTTGGGACCCGTTTAGTTCCTACATCTTTCCAAACAGCCAGATGTGTGTTATAGCTGCAGAGACCTTTTGTGTTCAGTTTTCTAGAGCATCACTGGGATCAAAACTTCCATTTTGTGGAAGTGAAGAAAAAGGGAGCCAGAGGAAGAACTGGCCCCTCACAGGAGGGAAAGCAGGAGAAGGAAGGAGATCTGTCTCTGCAAGAGCAGGGGTTGGAACGTTTCTTGGTTTCTCTCTTTCCCCGAGCGGTGGTGGTGCAGCGGGGCAGGAGCTAGCGAGCAGCCAGGGAAGCCTCCCCACGGGCAGGCTGCTGCTAATTAGAGTCAAAATCACCTCGTCTCACCAGCTGCCAACGCCACAGCTTGCCTGAGTGGCGTGTGGCCTTTGGTGCTTCTTTATGATGCGTAAAGAAACTCTAAAAATTATATTTTTCTTTTAGCGTTAGAAATTCAGGTGTAGCCTGGCTTGGAAATCTCGCTGGCAACCAGGGAGCAAGGGGAAACAATGACATTACAAGAGCCAAGAGAGTGAAAGCCGAGCAACCGATAACCATTAGCAGAGTTGCCAGGTCTAATGGTTTTCCTTATAGGCTGGAGGATTTCAGACCCTCTTAAGGTTTTGGAGGGATAAACTGGGTCTGCAGGAGGAGCTCCCCTGGCTGGTCATTCCCTTTCTCTCACTTGCCTCCTGGGGAAAGAGTCACCCAGAGGTGTTCCAGCTGCATCCCTTTAAAGGGCCAGGTGCCCAGGGCTTTGCTTTCCAGCTTATCATTGTTGCCCTGCTCACCACTTCACAAGAGGTGGAGTGCAATGGTAAGAGGCATATGATAAGAAGAGCTAAAGAAAGACCAGTAGCTAAGATAGCTGCTCAATTAATGAATGCAGCTAGGCTAAACTGTGTTTGGAGGAAGATAATTAATTTTGGAAGCTGCAGGGATGAAGGAATTTTGTGTGTGAAATTTAACCTGCATTTATAGAAGACAAGAGTGCGTAATTACGTTTTTCTGTAGGGGCTGGAGGAGTTCCTGGGGGTGCAGCATGAATAATTGCAGCCCATCGTAACAGTGCCTGAGTTTCCAGCTCTGCCTGTCAGTGCTATGGGTAAAGTCAGGAGTTGGAATCGTGGCTGTAGGATACAGAAACTGAGGCAGAAGTAGGATAGCCTTCCCCAAGGTTGTGGGACTGTGCAAAGCAGCACTGCCCTGGGATTTGGGGTGAGTGGGGGTGGGAGAAAAGCAAGGGTTTTTTCTGTGGTAAAGCACAGTTTGCTAATTATTTCTTGTAACAGTGCTGTGAAGAACTCTAAGCAAGCAAACACAGTTCTGACATATCATTCCAGGGACTTGATTTTGAGCTGTAGATACCAGGCCTGATCACCACCTCGTCTTTGTATTACGATAAGTTCTTCTGACTTGCTTCATCTGTCACGTTATAGCTACTTCTTTGTTTTGCTGATTAAAGAAATATTTATGGAATGGCAATGAATTAAGTATGGAAGAAAAGTCTATGATAATGGTAACTGTGGCACAAACCATGTAAATGGAGCCGTAAGTTAGTTCTGAAAAATCTCCCTTTGCCTTTCTCTAGCTATTTCACAGTTTCTCTGTGTGTTAACGTGTTCCACACAGGGGTCAGCAGTAGTTAACCGTAATGAGGTAATTACAAGGTACATTGAGTACAGATGTATGTTAAGGGACATACATTAAGGATGTAGACTAACGGTGCTGTGGTGACAGCAAGTTCAAGACTTGTAGTAGTATTCTGTACATTGAATGTCTTTAATATCACTCTTTTTTTTTAAGTAGGCTTTATCAGCTTTGTTTTTCCTGACTACCATATGTATTACCAACTGTATATTTATACGTGTGCGTGGAAACTAATGACAGGGGTCAGGGATGTCAATCTAACGATGCAGAACAGCTAATAGATGTGTTTGTATTTTTTGGTCCAAGATTTCTTTGTAGATTTAAAATTACCCCATTGCTGTTGAAATGAGAATATATGTTTTTGTTTTCTTTTTGTGTGTATGTGATTTTGAAAAAAATAGCTGCAGATTAGGTGAAGAGGAAGCAGACGGAAGGTTGGTCAAGTGGAAGAACAGCATTGGCCACAGAGAAGAGGAATAATGAGTGAGAGGAATTGGGAGTTGAGGCAAAACATATGTTTGCATTATGAGCACAGCTCTTGTAGACGCCTGAGCTACCTTAAGCGAGGTAGTGTGAGTTCTTCTGGAAGGAGGCACACAGCAGCAAGCAGCTCAGCATGGGCTGTAAAACTTGCTGCAGGCTGGCAAAGGCACTGCCTTGGGTGTGTGTTGAGCTGGGCTGCTGTGATATTACTACCAGCAGCACTTGAGCTAGTAATTTAATACCCATCTCCGCACTACGGTGGTGTACACCTCACATCTCTGCTGCACAAAGGCACTGAGAGCAAATTCTGAATCTTCTTGTGGAGAGAATGAGGAACCTTATTGAGGGAGAAGGATGTAAATTTTTGAGCCCTGAGGTAAAGCAGCTGCATTTTGGGTCTCGCGGTGGTTCAGTATCAATCAGAAATTTCACTCCACAAGGATGTGGCATAATTTTATTAATATGTGCCTAGCAAGAAGATATTATGATGAAAGAGTAGCAGAAAAATCTCATTAAGATATTCTGTATTCAATGTGAGGTTTGAATATTATATAGTTATTGATACAGGAAGCCACAGGCTTGAGAAGGATAGAAAAAAATATTGAAGAGCATAACAAAAAATATCCTAAGCATTGAAACAAGGTGCAGTAGAAAAAACAGCATGTTAATGCTTAATTAAAAGACCACCACCTAGATGGAAGATGCATTTTGATTAAGCCAGCATCTTTAACTTAAGTGTTTTCCAAACTGTATGCTTGACTTTACAACTTGATTACTTTAAATGATGGTGTTTCTATCTTCAGTAATATATGTATATAATACACATTGTATATTATGCCTTACAATTAAATCACTGTAGGGAGAATGGATCTTCGTCTAAAGCAACATAACAGAATGAATTTTGTGTGCGACTCGGTTACCTGTTGTGACATATACACAGACACATGAGCGTACGCATGTACCATAGAGGTATATGCTTATATAAACGCACACATTTAAAGATGGGCTCTTATTTGCCTTGCTAATGTAATTATCAGCATGAAACTACACTTATCAAATTAAACCTGCCTTAACCTTTCGAATGATGCAACAGGCAACAAAACAAAACAAAACAAGCCCTAAAAGCGAACCGTGTAAACAGACTGTGTTTACAACCAGAAGGGACAGAAATACAGTTTCTTTTTAAACTGCAGCTTCTCCCTCAAGCCAGCACCTAGTGCTCCAAGCGCTCGGGAAGCGGCAGTCGGCAGAGCCAAGGAAGCCCCGTTCTCTGCAGGATCGGTACGCGGGACCCGAAGCTCGGTCTCCCGGTGGAAGAGCGGGAAGCAGCAGTGTTGCGGCACCGGAGCATTCACGGACACCGCTGTCCGCTTTTATTTATCGCCCCATCGCCCCCACCCCGGTCCCTGTCACGGAACACCTCAGGCGATGCCGCGTTTCTGGCACCGGCCCCTCGCTCAGCACCGGGTGACCGGGGCGGGCAGCCCGGGCCCGCAGAGCCCCGCCACGGCCGGGGCTGCCCGCCGCGTCCCCGCCCAGTCGGGGCGGGGGGTGCCGGGCCCGGGTCAGCCTCCGGGCCTTGGGGGGGGGAGGCTGAGTCAGCGCTTCCTGTGTCAGCCAGCGGCGGCCCGGCGGGTGCGGCCTGGGGGGCGCGGCAGCCCGCCCCCGCGGAACAAGCCGCGGGGCGGACGCGGAACTTAGTCACCGTCTACGGAGCCGGGGGCGCGGGGCTGGGTCGGAAGCGAGCCGCGGCCCAGCCAGGAGCCCGTCGGCCGCCGGGCGGAGGGGAGGCCTCCCCCTCGCCACCCCGGCGCGGGCCCGATCCGCCCCCGGGCGGGTTTGCGTGTGACAGCGCGGCCGCGCGGCCCCGCCGCCCGCGTCCCGGCCCCTGAGCGGGGCCGGACTCCCATGGCCCGGCCCGGGAGGGAGCGGGGAGCCCTCTCCGGGTCTGCGGTGGTAGAAGGCCGTCGATCTTGAGCAGGGGCTGGCGCGCAGCTAACACTTCCTGCGGTAATTTGTGACCAGGGCTATTGATTGTCCTCGTGCTCTCCGCTCGCCGCCCCGACGCCGCGCAGTCTGGGGAGGAGGAGCCCGGCCGGGCGGGGAGGGGGAGGAAGCCCCCCTCCGCAGCCGCCGCCTTTGGGGGTCCCTGCGCCGTGCCGCCGCTTCCCTTTTTCCTCTCCCTCCCAGCTCTCCCCCCACCTTTTTTTTTTTTATGAATGGACTGGATGCCCGGTGACACATTAACGGCTTTTAGAAAAAGCCAGCCGGCGTGCGATGGGTTCAAACCGAGTTTCACCAACAGCTCTCCCCGCTCAGCGCGGGCCGGGGAGGGAAGAGGTGCCCCCCCACACCCCGCCCGTCCCTGTCCGTCCCCGTCCCCGTCCCCCTCCCCGCGGCACCGGCGGCGCCGCTCTCGCCCTGAGGCGGGCGGGGAGCGCTCCCGCCGCGGCCGGGCGAGACGGCGCGTCCCGGTGGCCGGCAGGCTCCTGCCCCGGCGGGTGGTGGGCGGAGGGGGACACCGATACAAGGGCCGGGGTACGGCTGGAGGAGATGCGGGGACGGGGGCGGCGGGGCTGCCCGCAGGCGACCGGGGAGGGGGATCCCCGCGGGCAGCTGAGGCACAGTCGGGGACCTCTGGCCCTGGGCTGGAAGGAGCCGGCTCCGCTCGCCTCGGTAAGGCATTTACGAGCTCTGTTTCGCCTTTTTAACTCCCCCCGCCCTCTTTTCCCTCCCGGTTTAGGGCCTGCCCCAGCGGTACAGACACACGGACGGGAGGAGGCGGCTTCTCCCGCCGCCCCCTCCCCGGCGCAGGTGCCCTCGGCCGGGCGGGCGCTGCCCGGGAAGGGGCCGCTTGCTTTTGCCTGCCTTAAACTTCGCCGCTTCGTTTTTAATTTATCTGCGCTTTAAATGCTCTCCCCCCACCTCCCCAAATCCTCTGCATCGATTTTTTTTCCCCTTGTTTCCTTTTGAAGCTCGAGACCGTGCTACTCGCCCCTTAGTCCCTTCGTTCTTAAACAACATGATTAATTTTTGTAACCTTCCCCCCACCCCACCCCGGCTTTCCTAGGCGAAGCGGAGGGCCTTGGGGCGGGGGCCGCGTGTTTTCTGAATGGTGGCGAGGAGGAGCACAGGGAGAGCGGTGATCTCTTGCTGCTGTCGAGCTGGCTGCCCCGATCGTGGGAAAGTGGCTGCACGTAAAGCAGCAGATTCTTTGTCCCTGTTGTTCTTCTGTAATCGATCTCACTTCAAGTCGAGGGGTGGAAAACTTCAAAGGCAGATCAGGCTGTTGGAGGTCGGGGCAAGAGCACAATCAGCTCGTAATGCACCCACTTTGCGTCCTCCCCCTTTTACTCCTCCTCCTCCTTCAGGAGTGGGGGGTTGGATGGGGTGGGGGTGAGGGGAAGAGCCCTCCGATCTCTAAAGTACGTCCAATCAATAAATAAAATGCAGACTTTGTGGAAAGAGGGAGAGGGAGGGAATAGAGTTGGGGGCGTTAATGCACCCAAGCCAAACACACAGGCTCCTGACTGCACTTTTTCTGTCTCTCCTGTCTTGTCTACATAGCTGCATTCTAGTTATATATGGAATAGTGGTTCGCCTGTTTTTTTTTTCCTTCTCTCTCTCTAGGTCAATTTTAGGACTGTACAGTTTACAGTGTAAGTTCTATAGAAGGAAAAAAATAGCTGCTTGGCACCAGCTGAGGGTTGTCCTTCGTAGCGTGTAGTACAAAGCAATCTACTATGGCACGCAGTTTTAGCAGTGGAGGGAGGTGGGAGCACGAATGATGCCAAGACTAACCACGCTGTGGACATCTGCCATTCAGAGCCAGCTGTGGCTGGGACCTCGGTCGTATCTGCCAACATGTGAAAACTGCATCTAGGAAGTGATATCCGAAGTCATGGAAATGTGCTGTCGCACTGAAGTTCGTCACATTAGAACACCATTTTGATAGACTAGATTAGAAAAAGCATGTAACTATTTTTGTTAACAGTGGTTCATGACGTTTTCTAAATAAAATATTCAGGGTAAGATGTCAGAAAACCACGCGCAATCAGCTCTAGATCGACTCCCCCCAACCTGCCTATCATGATATCTTGAACTTTTTAGTACTGTGAGAAAGTTGAATTTAACCTTATGTGATCAATTATTTTGTTACTTTATACTGCTTACTGGTATGTCTTGATTAAACATTTAAATACACTTTGATTGTATCATACCGATTCTTTCTCTCTTAGCTAAATGGGCAAAATTGGAAATGACTGAATTTGGTGAGTAACTGTTTAGTAGAGGTTAGATTCCTTCCCCCACCCCAGTTTGTGCCCAGCTAGCAGTAGAAAAATGCAATAAAGAAGCTGCTACCCAGGCCTATCTCAGCCTATTTTGGGATTCCCTTGCCCTAAAAAAAAAAAACTGGTAGCACATAGTGGTGCATGCAGCTGGAGCAAGTTATTTTGAATGCTGGGTTGTGCCAGCAACTGTAATTTAGGGTAGTCCTGTGGCTGCTGTAACTTGTGACAGGAACTTGATTAGCCTCAGACAGGGGAGAGGTGAAAAGATAACTGCAAGTCAGTTTGGCATCTCTAGTACCTCAGGTGTCAGCTGTGTTATGCTAAGGACAGGGGTTTAGTCGTTCTCAGAGTTTTTGAGATAAGGAATAGTATTTTTTTTAATAAGTAATAATATTTCAACATTCTCCACATACATAATAACCCTTCAAATATCTTTCCACTTACAGTCGGCAATGGTCAGCTTCAAGTGTTGCAGTAGTAAAATGGTTACGTATTATGTGTGGCCACATAGTACAGATGGGGCTTATGGCAACAGCCTGTGCTTGTGCTGGGACATTTTAAAGCCCATTCCAATGTAGCTGATTGCAGCCTTCCAGTTATTCAAACTTTACATTGTAATCTTCTGTCTGGTTTCTTTCCCAGAGCGTTTTTTTTCAGGAGCTACTTCAGAAAAAAATATTAAGCTCTGTTTAAATACAAAGAAAAATTGAAAATGCTAAAAGCACTTGCCTATTGTTTTACATTGTAACCATGCTCTCAACAGGCTTAGTTTTTCAGTCTTGTGGGGTAGAGAGTTAAAAGTAGGAAGGAACCTCAGTAAATTAGGAACCAGCCTTTTAGTGGAATACTTGTTGTTGGTGTGATCGCTGGGGCTGGATTTTTATCAAATGAATGGGTTATTTTTAAAAAAAATTCCTTACATCCAATTAACCCAGCCCATGCTGGCTAAGAGAACTATTGCTGCATTGTACATGTGCACATGGAATAGGAATCGTATTATAGGAATAGGGCTACCATACATCTGATTTTTTTCCCCTTGGATGACAGCTCTCCTTCCCCTCACCCGCCCTCTGGGTCCCATCTGGGTAACCTTTTCATAAGTGCACTCTCTGTTTTAAAATCTCTGCCAGAGTGGGAACTGGGGCTTTTTGTTTTGTTTTCTCTCTCTCTCTTTTTCTTATTTCTGCTTTGTTTTGCTACAGGGAGAACTAGACAAGGGGTGGGCTTGGTCCTGTGTGGTACCTAATGAGAGAGGGGTAACAGAGCACAGGGGGAGAGGCAAGGAATGCAACGGCAGGAACATGGAGGCACCAAGTGGAACAGCTTGGTGTGGTTCCAAACTGCAGAAGGCAGTTTGGAGGATCATACTTGGCAGAGAGGATGCCCTAGGCTGGGTTGATAAGGAGAATAGTGCTAGCGTTTCAAGGGGCTTTGAGCACAGGGGAAGTTTAGGGTAGTGTTCCACTAAACTGGGAACTGTTTGGGGAAAGGTACAAGAGATTGGGGTTTGAGGATCTCTGAGTCAGGAAAATTTAGGATTGTCTCCCTGGGCACTTCTAAAAATGACTTCAGCTTGTGGTAAGGAACACGTCCAGGGCTGCTGAGCATCACCTCCCATCCCAAACAGGACAAGCAGTAGTGGTGGGCATGCCATATGGATCTTCTACAAACCTACTGCAGACACAGATCACAATGTCTACCACTACTGTGATGCTATTAAACCTTTTAGACATGGTCAGTAAGGTTTGGGGGGCTGTGGATGGGAAATAAACTCCCTTTCTCCCTTTCTCTCCTTCCATTCCTCCTTCGTTAGACTCTTGCTTACCAGTTAACCTTACTGCAGGAGGAGGATTTATCCCTGGGAGGCTTCATCCTATGGTAAAAGCTGCAGGACAAGGTATGCTGAAGGTGCTGGGAATTAATCTTTGCACTCCTCCTACCTTCATCTATATGCCCAGCAATCCTTCTCTAGCACTTTGCAGAGGGTAAGGAGAAACACCTTAGCTGAAATAGGGAAGAGAAAGGACATCTCCTCTGCCCCATCATTAAGGTGGAAAAGGTACACGAGTAATATCAAGAAGGCTTGAAAGAAAGGAGAGGAAGGGGCACAACAGGGCTGGTTGGCACAGGGTGGTGCATAGTGTGGCACAAGTTGAGCATCATGGATATTGTAAGATTCCAATAGGATCAGCACCATTTTAGGCTAAGAATTTTCAAGTTTTACCAACATTTTAATATTTGGATACATTCTGTCACATGCTAGTGACACCCACCCTTTGTCTGTTTGTGAAGATGCACTTAAATCTGAGACTGAAGTTCCATCAGTTTATGGGTTTTTTTCCCTTTTTCATGTTGCTGTTGAGTTTGGACATACCTCCTTTTCTGTCTCAATGCATTCTTACCACATTGCCGTTGGAGAGGAAGCAGTATTCCCATTTTGCAGATGAGAAACCAAGGCAAAGAGAGACTCCAAGTAAATCTTGATGAACGTGCACATTTTGAAGGGAAACCTCAGAGTCCCACAGCTGTAAAAGCACTTTCTACTCCCTCTCCTGTCTACACTGAATGCAAACGTACAGTGAGACCTGAGCTCTCCATTACCATGGTGTGATACAGCATGACCTCTTATGTCACACGATAGAGGAGAAGCTACAGTGCAGAGCATCTTTTCCTGAATACCATGTATGCAGCCTTGTGCCAAAACTATTCTGTGCATGTGTCTTGTGGATCTTCTCAAGACAGTAGCGTCTTTCTTCCCAGACATGTCCCCATTAGAGGTAGTTAGGGCTAAAAGGCACTTCTGACCTCCGACTCTGTGACAGCGCTTGTGGGCAAAGCTGGTTAGTTCTCAGGGAATAAGCTAAACATATTTAGCATAGATGGCCAAAGAAGCTCAATGGTCACCTTGAAAGTGACCCTAATAGCCTAGTCTTGGCATTCAAAAGTCTCTGGCATAGCTGGGAAGTGAACCCAGACCTCCCCGGTGCTTCTTCGGTTTACTGAACATGAGCTCTGCTTCACACTTACCAATACCACCCATTCTGTTTCCCTCCTTTTTTTTAATCTCTCCCTTTAGCACTTTTCTACTCCTTTTACTCTTCATATTCCGTTTTCTTTCACTTTTCAACTTCAACTTAAAATGCTCTATTTAAAAACGTAGGGGCCAGATCCTCAGAGCCAGCCAAACCACACATGGTGCAGGCCCAGGGTATAGGGAGGGGGAAAGTGGCTCTAAGCCATTTTTCATCTCCCTGGATTCTAGGTTGACTTGATGCCAAAGTGGCCCCTGGCATAACTGAGAGCAGGAATGCTCTAAATTACACTAGTTAGAACAGTTCCCAAGGGCCTATCCTATGCCACTTGCTCCTTTCCGCCTTGGCCACCTATGAAGGCCTCCTACAGTGCCTCATTTTGTGCAAGGATTTCCTACATCAGGGAATGCCCAGCTGCCCTATTACGGTACAAAGGTGATGGAGAATCATTCCCTAAGCATTTCCAGTATAAATAAAGCAATTCTGTTGAAGAAAATTACAGAACTAACATAACGTTAGAATTTGTCATCTTAATGACTTTGCTTGAACATCACATTTTTCCTTCCTACCTTCCATGTGTGTTTGACAGGGAAAGGGCTTGTTTTTAATTAGGCTGTAAAGTCTTCAAGGTGGAGGCTGTGTAGGTTGAGTAAAGAATGGTCTGGAGAACAACACAGAAAATGTTTTATACCATTAGAAAAATCGGCAACCTTTTTTCTTTGATGAAAATATTGCATGTGGTTCTAGTCATGCCATTTCCAAAAGGAGACTGCCATTATGGAGATGTGATGGAAGGGCTGGAGACTGGGAAGACTGAAGTGAGACTGGAAGGATTGGAAGTGATCCACTCAGAAGACAAACAAGAGAGGTTATAATAAAAATTAATTAAATATAATCTTAGATTTGAGTGGGAGCCATCTTTTACAAGAAGCATATCTAGTGAAAGATGGCAAGCTGAAAACCAGCCCAAGAAAATATTTTCTCATACAAGGAGGTATTGACTGTGGCACTTGAGACTTCACCAACATCTTGCACTGAAGACTATAGCAAAATATTCCAAGTGAGGTAAACATGGTAACAAGAACATCCCATTACAGTTAATTGTTTACAAGATGTGTAGTTTGCGTGGGGAATAAAATTTGGTGCTTCATAGTTCATTATGGCTCATAGTTTGAAGACAACTTTTAGGGGTTATAATGCAATTCCATGAGGGCAGGCTATCCCACAGCTATCTAGAAAGGATTTCTAGCAGCTCACTTTGAGGTATCTGGTTCCGCTGGTTGACACAACTTCCTGGACTAAGCAGGGCTCAGATATGATCCTGTATTGCTGTATATATATGCAGAGAGAGTGAGGGAAAGAGGGAGACTTGGCTTTGTATTTGGGGAGATCCAAATCCTTCTTTGTGACCACTGACTGCTCTCACATTATAAACAACTATAATTTTCATCACAACAAATATAGCCAGAAGTCAACACTGGGACACAGGGGAATGCCAGTTGAAAAAAAGGAGACAATATTAGAGCTGAACAGGTTATCTTCAAAATGTGTGGGAGACTTGGGTTTTTGAAGTGTCTGAAGGACTGAAGTAACCTTTGAATTTTAGTTATCGTCCAACAATATCTTACCTTCCGCTTGAAAGCATTGTTCTTCATACCCACACCTTCCACTTTATGATGGTAAGTTTCCAAAAGGATTGTGGTTTGACCTAAATTTGGCAATTTTAGCAGAAAGCTTTGTTATCTGCTATTGTCCAAAGCAACTAGAATTTGAGCTGAATTAACAAACCCAAGTTTGAATTGTTTTGGAAAGACTGAAGTATATTCCTGAGCTGCTTCAGCTGCAGCCAGTAGGTCTCTGTCCTGCTGCTTGTGTTGTTACATGTGTCTTCCACTTGTATTTTCAGCACTAGGTACCCAAAGCTGGGGCTCCGTCCTGCGAACGTTTCACTCCCTGGTGTGTCAGGAAGTCATACAGCCTCTTCACATGGAAAGCTCACTGAAAAAGTTGAGGAGAAAGGTTAGTGAAATTTTGCTCTATCTTTTCCTGGAACGATTTGTTTTGGAGAGGGGGATTTGTGGGTGGAAATGTGAATTTTGGATTCCCTTTGCTTTCTGACCCTGTCTACGGATTGTGAAAACTTACAGGGTAGGAAACTCCTCTTGGATGTAAGAGTTGTTTGTAGGAATGACTGTTGTTCTGCCCTCCTGTGCATTACTGCTTTAGTTAAACAGTGTTTCCTGGAAGTCCTAGGTACAGACAGAGTAATAGCACATGTGAAGGGACATCTGTGCCGTGAAACTGCCAGGGCAGACGGCTCCTTTTGAGCAAGGAGGGGAAGACTTGTCTGCTGAAGGGACCCTCTCCTATACTTCTTTGCGCAGAACAAATGGCTCCATTAAATTGAGAAATAAAAGATGTTTTTTCCTGTCAAATACAAAAAATCTTATTTCTTGAGTTTCTTGAGCTTCCAGAACTGTTGTGTGTTGGAGAGCATGGAATGGCAACTGTATGACCAGACTCTTAGAGGGATGTTACTGTCATCAAACATCTTTTGAAGAACTAAGAGACAGATCACATCTGTAGCACATTTTTTTCCTTGGTTTCAATCTCCAGGAGTGGTCTTCTGACCTGAGGCTATGTTGCATTCCATTTTGCTTCACATTGTCTGCTTTGAGAAACTGGAAAAATACCTTCTTGCGTGGTGGATCGTTTGTCTAGCTATTAAGCTACAGGCAGCACCAGATAGCTAGTGTGCAGACTTCTTGCAGGTCAGTTGGTGTTCAGTTTTAATTCAATTCAGTGAGATTTTATTGGCCTGACAAGCTACCGTAGCACATGCACATGCTGCAAGTTTAGCAAAATCACACCTCTTTTATAGGGCAATTTGTGAAGCACTGGTAGCACTCAGGTGGCATGTTACAGTGTCAACAGAGGCTTTCTGAACTTACTGCTGCCACTGACCAATAAAAGCACTAAGACAGACTTGAATAGCTTCTATTTTTCACAGGTAACTTAAATAATCATGTGATGGCACTTTCAAGTACTGAAGTCATTCTGTCATGCTTTGGGGAAATCTTGAGAAAGTTAGTAATGTTTTATGGTATCTGTGCTAAGCTATCTGTGTCACCAAATCTGATGTAAGACCTTGTGTTCTCCTACCCAAGGAAATCACAGCCCCCTACAGACAATTTAGCCTTACAATATATCTGACAAATGGATATTATTCTAATTTTAGAGGGGCAGAAACTGAGTTTCTATGATTTGAGCAAAGTCTCATTGCTGTCTGTAGCAAGACCCAGAAAAAAACTAGATCTGTTTTTAACTACAGGTTCAGAAAAATGGTGTAAGATGAGGTCTAACTGAATTTGTCTAACTTTCTTGAGAAAAATTGTTTTAGATGGAGCATATCAAGGGATCTGGACTAGAATTCACTAATGTCAGGTTGATATAGTATCTCTGTCTGTCTGAGCTGGAAGCCTCTTTGGATGTCTAGTTCAGCTGTGGATATGCAGACAACAAGGACTATAAGGAATAGCAGAAACTACAACAAGTACATCACCAAGGTTTATTGCATGTCTCAGAGGGAGATGGAATATTGTTGAATAGTGTTGAATGAATAGTCTTTAACTTACCAAGTCAAATTCATAAAATGGAATAAAATACTTTACATTCTAAAATGGAAATGTGTCCTATAGATTGGAGAAGGAAAAATTCATTCAGCAGGAAACTCCAATATTTTGTTGTGTTTTCATCCAGAGCAGGGATGAGATGTTAAAACCTTTACTGAACAGAATTTTTCCTGAAAACTGTTATTCACAGTGTCAGAATACTTCACTGCAACATTTTCAATCAACTCCAGACACAATCACATGATTTATAAGTGTAACAAAAATGACGGACATAATTAGGTTCTCAGTCAGTACCGGTGCCAGCATTTGCAGGTTGCTGGATTTGTTTTTCAATGTCAGTTCAGAATGTTGATATCTGCATCACTTCTGATGAACTGTAGAGCCTGAGTCTGGGGACAGTTCTTTCATCTGAGAGCCACTTATTTACATGTAGAGTTGCATAATTTTGTCCGTTCTGTATGTGAATTAGACTATGGCTTTCATTAACTGATGAGCTGAGATCTCTTAATGATGCCTGAGAAGCCCCAAAGAGACTATGAAGCCGGCCACAAAGGGATCCTCCCATGCCAGATGAGTGCCAAGGTGGCCATCAGTGACCGTATCAGCTTGTGGCAGGGGTGAGAAAGCTACAAGCCACATGTGTTCCCTGGAGGATATGAGCTCAAACAAACACACCTGTCTGGTCTTGAAAACTCAAATCTTTACAGTACAGTAGCACAATTTATGATTCTAGCACAGAGGAATATCTGATATGGTCTAGCTGAGTGCATGTTGTGGCATGTGAGAAAGATAATGCAAAATACTAGGAAGGCTAGGGCACACTGGTAATAGTAAATGGCAACTGCTAATTTTTCCGTCTCAGGTATCAGTTTCAATTGCATTAAAATTTGTTCTGAGTCCCAGTGATTGTTCTCCTACTGATGGCTTCATTATTGTGGTGGGTGCATAGCCATCCAGACACATGAGTAGGTGTTTACCACAACTGACAGGGTGAAATAGCTGAGGGAAGGAATGGTAGGCAAAAATCTTTTAGAACGATAATAAAAATTAAATAAGTTGACATTGCTTAGTTCTAAGTATCCATGCTTTTCACAGCTCTAGTAGCTGAGATTTTTTGATTGTTCTAGAAGATGGAATAGCTTTATTCTTTTGTCTCTTACGACTGTGAGCAGCCTGACTGGATTGATGGATGGCAGTGGGAATACTCATGGGAGAAGAGAGAGTCAAAATCAGAACCATGCAGAGGTGTCACCATTTGCAAGGACTTTGCCCAAGCTTCTCACTGAAGTGTTGCAGATAAGAACTTGGGTGCACTGATAGCTGTATGTGAAAGTTTGAACAGTATCTGCCCGCAGCTCTTGACTCAGGCCAGTGCGGTTTGTCCTTTGCCTTTATATGCACCAAATTCAGCCACAACATTTTTTAGATATTAAAGTATTACATGTGTTTAGTAGCCAATTTGCAAACACTGAATTTCCCCAATTGTTGTTACACAGATGGTTTTAGAAGAGGCTAATCATCATTATACACTGGTTTTATAAAACATAAAGCAGCTAGTTTTCAGCTACAAAACAGCTCCCACACCGCTACTGGCTTCCAACTTTTAAAATGGCCAAACCAATGTTCTTGAAAATATGCTGAGATTAATTTGTACTTATTTGGAAGCCTGATGTAGAATCATATGCAATGTGACAGGCTGTTAAACCTCTATGGGATAGGAGAAAATCCTATGTTTTAATGGAATTGCTCAGAAGTACCCTATACCACTGCTCTATTCGGTTTTAACACAGCTTTGCATTGCTTCCTCCTTCCGCCTTCATCTGAACCCCGGTGGAGAGGCTGCTTCCAGACATTTACCCTCACACCCGCTTTGTCTCAAGTGAAATTACCCTTGTGATTGCCCCACATATGCTTCTTGTTTCATACTGATCTTTCTAATCCTGCACTCACTTTGTCTCCCTTGCACCATCCTCAGAAAATCAGTCCCCCATTTTCCCAGTGCAGTTACTAGCCTTGATACTCTTGGCTAGTCTGTGGGAACCACAGTTCCTCCCATAGCAATGTTGCTCCAGACACACAAGCAGTCTGGTTTCCATCCCCATTCAGATTCTGTCCACATGCATCCACCCTAATCTTTTGCTTATCTAATGCAGGTCCTTTGGGCAAAGTCTGAAATGAGGGTAAGAACTCTGTGACTGGAAAGGTGCCAGCATGCCTTCCATGCTATAGTCATTTATTACAGATTTCAGAAAGAAATTTTCCAGCATGTAATTATAGAGAGGGGCAGCGTCCGTTCATCAGAAGTCCCATACTCTGGTCTATCAGTTACAGGTGTTGCCGGGTAATACTACTGTAACGTGCACCTGTTATTCCCATTTTTCATGCTATGCCTTTTCACTAGTAATTCTCGTCTCCTTCTCAGGCCCTTGTGAAATTATACCCAAACGAAAGCCACAAATGGTGCAGTTTAACATTGCTCCACAGCCTGCGTACAGCTGAATGCTTACATTGGTTTACTTTTTTCTTCTCACTACAGCAACTGTCCTGTTAGAAAGTCGCCTGTTTTTGCTCGCTGCTAAACAAATGGAGGGCATGCTTTCAAAAGAAGTGAGCAGAAAATAAGAGTCAGCACACTCAGGTGGCTCCCAGTTGCTCTGATGGCTTAGAGAGAATGGCCATGAGGAACTGGAAGAGCAGAGTTGGAAGCTGGAAGATGAAAAGAGGGTGAAGAAGGAATGGTATTAGGAAAAGCTGTTGGTTGTCATCTTTTCCCTGACTACTCACGTGTAGACACTGAAAAGAGTGTCATTCCTGCCAATACTCTATGGTTGTTATTTTACCAAAACTTCACAAACTGATCAACATCAGTTTTTCATACAGTAAACAACTAGAAGAGCTATTGCTGAGCATTGAATAACCTGGGATCTCAGAATCTGTTTCCACTCAGCAGGACTGTCATCACGCCTTTTCCTTCAGAGACCCAAAAAGCGAGATAGGCTCCTGAATTCAGTAACTTGGGTCTTACTGACTCAATTAAAAAAAACATACTCTTTTCTTGGGTTTCAAAGGGTAGTTAGAGCTCTCCATTACAACAGTTTTTGAAAGCAGAGTCACAGAGAAATGCAGATGGAAGTTGGCAGCTACTAGCCTAATGATAGAGTGCATTTGTAATGATGGTAACTCATTATCCATGTAAATATAGCTTAGCATTTTTATGTAAACATAAAGAAATCTGAAAAGAGAAGACTAGTGTAATACATTCTGTAAGAAGAAAGGACTAGACGTAGTAACTTTTTACTTTCTAATCCTTGGCTATGAGCTGCAGGCTGTTACTGTGCCCCAGCACATCTGTACATATTTAGACACTTTGGTATAATCCATGAGAAAAATCTTGCAAACATGCTTGTTGTTTGAGGTTCTACCCTACCACTAGGATATGTTAACTAGTTGAAGTGAAGCCACTTATTTAGATTGTTTATAAAGCAGTTTATTGTTGGTGGCTTTTGTGGAACGTATTAAGTGTATAGATTTCAGAGGCATGATTTTTTTTTCTTTTATTTAATTGTATGAAGCTCTCAGGTGGAAGAGAGCTTCTTAAATTAACATGGTCTGGTTTATTGCCTTTAAAAAGTCTGTCTGTCTGGTCCAATCAGTCTGTTGTCACTGTGGAAAAGTGCGATACATTCCATTTATGTCAATTATTGGAGTATGAAGAAGATTATAAAAGAGGTTAAGATTCAGTACATCTACAACACTTAGCAGTACGTTACTGACTGTCATTTTTACAAAATAGGTGGAAACTGGAAAGATTATGGGCCTCTAATTTTAGTAAATCCACTAATGTTAGGAGTCTGCAAGTCAGGGCATCCACCTGAGACAGCTAAAACCTCAATGGGGCAAAGCAGCAGCAAAATTACTGAATACTTTAAATGTGAATGGGTGGCTCCTTTGCTGTGACAAGAGACATTTACAGTGCTCCTGTGCTCCCAAGTGCTTTATGTTTTGCTAAATATTTATAGGATCTTCATGGGTCTTCATGAAGGTTTTTTTAGGAACTGCTTCTGACTTAATTTTTGTCTTAAGGACCTGCCCTTCACGGTGCTTATCCACCTCAAATTCTGTTGAGACCAGGGATTGATTGCCCTTAGGTTCCCACAAGACTGGGCCCTGTGAGAGAATTTCTTTGACTGGTTAAACTGCTGCTCTAGAAGTTGCTGAATTGCCTCCCATTTTGCTTTCGGTTGATGGCAAATTACTGTATCGGACCACTCTTTACAGATTGGTAGAAGCACATTCAGAGTCTTGACAGAAATTGTCTGGTTGCCATGAACTGTATATTTAGTTCTTGATTGTTTGGGGTTTTTCGCAAGTGAAAAGGAAGCAGGAGTTAGTGATATTTTCTCATGTTGTTTTGCTCAGATTATAGGAGAGAGATGGTAACTGGGGAATTGACGGCAACGATACTGGTTGCACTCATAAGCTTGTTGTGTGAACAGGGTTCTTTGCTTAGTAAACACACCAGATAGATGCTACATGGTAGTTTGGAACATTAGAAAGGCCCAAGCCATATCTATCTCTTCTCCTGTATTAGTTCACGTTTTTGTCTTTAGCTCCTTTCCATTCCAAGTGGACTTTTAAGACAGCTTTTTCTAATATGTATGTAAAAATGAGTTTGGTAACTTAATGCAGAGAAAATGAAAAAGGAATGAAGTCTTACTCCAGAATTATTACTCCAGGAAAAAGGAGAGTTCTGTAAAAGCATTTCTGGAGCTATTAATGGTTTTGAATTATTTTCCATGACAGAGAGACTTATGAAAGGTACAAGGCTGACAAATAATCAAAACCGAACTAACCTGTTTATCCTTAGAACGTGCACAACCTAGGCAGCAGCTGTGGACATTACTTCACCACTAAGCTGCCAATATGTTCACACCTTGCTCTGCAGGGAACGTGATTGTTCAGTCTCCACCGTGCTTCTGTCTTTGCCTTTGCTTACAGGGATCATCTAAGTGAGCTTGTCGATCAGAAGGAGATAGAAAATTAGCCATTCATCTTAAGCTTTTGAACAGCATATCTAAAAATAAGAATTGAAACCATCACTTTTGAATATATAGCAGTAGTATATAGAAAAGAATATTAAATGTCATTCAAAGATTTAAATCTTTGAATTATCTTGTACTTCAATATCTCTAATAAACCAAACAAAAAATGCCTGCATTCACAAATAAAGCTTTTTAATATCTTCATACACATGCTGCCAAAACTAAGACAAAATACAATTTCTGCTTAAAAAAAATCCCATGAATCACACGTACTTTAATTGCATGGTTGCTATAAAAATACACTGATAAATCACAGGAACAGCCATTCCAGCTCAGACCAGATACTATCTGGCTTGGTATCCTGCCCCCAACAGCAGCCAAAGCAGATGCACAGGGAAGGATATAAGGGGGAAGACATGTCTCCTGGCCTCCAGTAACTTGCAGTTCATGGATTTCCTGTGTCAGGGGTTGTGCCTTTGTATTTAAAAGTTCTCATTGGATTCCTTTCCCTGTTAATTTGTCTAATAAACTTTTACCATCCACGGCATCCCAGGGCGCATAATTCCACAGTGTGACTACAGCATGTGGGGAACCACCTCCCTTTGTTTTCAATCTGTAGACAAACGGACTGTTCTTATTTTTCCTCTCTTTCCTCCTTTTTGCTTCTCCTATTCATTTCTTGCACTGTACATAAGGCAGAGGTTAATCATGCCAACACTTTCCTGGGCCAGTTTTTTTAAAACTCTGTCATTGTCTTGCAACGGTCCTCTTAGTTCGTCACTCTCATGTTATGAAAGTCCCTCTGGCTTAATCTCCCTTTCTCTTGGGGCAGATTTTCCAAAATGTGTTTTGTTTAGGGAAGCTTTTATCTTGCCCCCATTCTGAGAGTGCTAGAAAATTACCCCTGGTGACAGAAAGTTGTGCTTCCTCCAAGACCTCAACACTGTTTATTCTTTCTGTTCTGTTCACCCTGGTGCAGGCAGTGCCCTGAAAACTGTGGAACTTTCCTGAGACAGACTTGTTCTTCCATGTCTCTCATCCACACAAGAGTATGCTTAGGATGTGCCAGCAAAGGTTTGAAGTTTAACTCTGACGCCAATGAAAATTGCCACTAGCCTTACTCAATTTAAGTAATTGTATCAGAAATACAAACTTACATGGGTGCTACTGAGACAGGAAAACTCATCAGCAGTATTTCGAGCCTTCCCTGTTGTGCTCTCTTTATTGTGTCACCACTTGGCGCTTGTATTAAACACAGGTTTGGGATTTATCTGATCTATTTGGGTATGCCTGTAGTGGAGCTCTCTACATCTGAGAGAGCCACCCCAGGCTCCTTTTTAGGAGAGAAAGACATAGTTTTAGAGCACAATTCGTCAACATTATTTGTGCTGTTTACTTTTAGAACCAGATTATTGATACCTTCTTTCTTCCCACTGACTAATAAAGCAGTCTCAACAATTAAATCAGTTAGGCTTCCACATTGTAGGTATCTACAGTTGGTTAGGTAAGTCATGATGTTATGGAGGAATTCTTTAATATTCGTCCTTGTGGTTGATGCAGAAACCTACAGCATTGGGAGGAAGATGTTGGTTCCCGTGTTCCACACTCACTGGTCTTTAGAAAAACATATGCAGAGAATCCTGAGAGCTCCAACTCATGGAGGAATAGGCTGTCACTGGGGACAAGTAGAAAATGTATAATCTCAAGATCTATAGAAGACAAACCTTAATCAAATCAAGCCCTTCTTCATTGGACACCATGGATTTCATGTATACTTCTTTGAATTTCTCCTCCAACTCAGATGCAATCATGAAGCAGGAATAATGCTTCTATCCTTGGCATCCCCAGGGGAGTCCAGGGGCTAGTCCCCGGCCTACTGTTCTTCTGCTGGGCTTCCTCCTTTTCTCCAAAGCTGGTGGAGCTCTAAACCCATAGTAAGTTTATGGAGAGACTTCACAGAGAGTGCTTGACAGTTACCACACTTAATTTTCTTCTGTCTTGGAGAACTTATGGTGTCTTATTAAAAAGCTTCCAGGAGTTTGGTATCCATGGAGCTCCAACATCAGTTTCAAAGAAGGTGCTAAAGAACTGGGGCTTCATCTTTTTCATTTCATGTCCCTGTTTTTCTCTTTTGTTTACAAATGGTACTTCTAGCAAAAATGTTTGAATGTGCCATGCATTCAGTAGTGCCTGCCTGAGTTGGCAAAGTAGCCCCTAATAATAGCACTAAGAGAAGTAAACTGCTGTGGTCATCTTCTCCATAGTGTTCTGCAGATGGTCTTGCAGCTGAAGAACATACCATTTGCTCAGAACCCTATGGAATTCAATCTCTGGCTGCATCCAGACAACCAGGATTGAGTTTTCAGTCTTACTCTACTGGAATTTCTTGCCAGCCTGTTACTTTCTTACAACAATAACTGATTTTATTGTGTGCTTCAGGTATTGTACTGTGGAACAAAGGAGTTGGGAATCATGGAGCCATCTTGCAGGAGTCAGAAAGTCAGTCTGGAGAAGCAGACAGTGTGGAGAGCAATGTGAGATGGAAGCCTGAGGACCAAAGCCATAATGAACATGATAAAAAAGCCTATATTGGTGGTAGCAGTTGTTAAGTTTATGTTCATAAGGATACCGCTATCAAGACTCACTAGTACAAAATTTTGTTCTGTTGTACTAGAAAGTATACGAGGCCGTGTCTGAGTTTGCTTTGCTATCCTCTGTGCTTTCTGGTAGAGGACAGCATCTGGACCAGTGTTTTTAAAGGGAAGTCACTCTTTCATGTTTCTGTATCTGTTAGCACACTCCTCAGGCGTTTGACTCTTTCAAACCTTCTAATCATGTAATAAAACATTTTAAAAGAATATATCTAGCCAAATAGGCGACTGACTCGCAAAAAGCAATTGTTCTTTTCCAGCAATGGCTTCTAGTTCAAAAATCTCAGCCATCTGCTTTCCATCTTATGTATATTGATGTTATTTTTTATTTAGTCAGCATTTTATGAGGCCATTATAATAAGGGGAAGTCTGGGTAATTAAAACTGTATCATGGCTTCATGATCATTAGTGGTAAAACAGATCTGTTGACACAATTTTTTTTTTTTTTTTCTTTTTTTCACTACTTCAGCTTCTTTGGAGATTCTGATGCTTTTCTTTTGCGGCATCAGTTTAGTAGTCTACTGTACTCTCAGGGTTGGTGTTAATCTTAACAAGGACTTGCTGTAAGTGTGTCAAGTACCTACAAGAAAAATGGACAGGGCCACCCTAAACCATAGACTGCTGCCTTCCCTGTTTCTGCTGTTTGGCCCTTTCTCTGGAGTATCGAAATTTTCAACTACCCCATCTTCCAAAATATGTTAGTTACAGCACAGGAGCAACTGTAATATGCTGTGCTGTAATTAGAAGTTATTATTTCAATATTAATATAGAATAATGCAGCATGCAGGTGACCTTTTTCATATTAAGCTGGCTAGCAATAGTCACCTTGGACTGCTGGGTTTAGAAAGAGTACTCTCACTCACGCCCACCGATAACCTGTGATCACTACCTTTTTTTCTGTAATGGCTGCTGTGTGAAAAGAGAGTGTTTTCAACCATTCAAAAATGGGAATGCCTGATTATATATGCATGTCTACTACACTGTCTTCTGACCAAGTATTCTGGATATTTTATATTTATATTGGGGAAACATTTCTGGACCAACCCTTTTCTTTAAAGCTCTGTGAACCAAACTAGTACAGTTTTACAAAGCTCATATTGGTCAAATGACGGGCTTGTTGACATTTCTGCGGTTTTGCTGGCAGGGCTATTCCTTAAAAGCAGTGCAAAATAGAAAGTACTTTTCTCCTGTGTGATTGCACCTACTACAGGCTTTGAAGGTTTGATTTTTATGTTTTATATTCTGTAACCAACATTATAGTCCTGGCAGGGGATTAGCCTGACTAGATTCCTGAGACACATCTGTGGTGTTGTCCAAGGAACAAGATGACCTGGTCGTCAAACTCAGACTCACCAACCTTGCTCACTGTGATCCCTCACATCTGCCTGAAAAGGTCACTTCAGCAGCAGTACCCGTGCCCTCCATAGCCTGCAAGCACTGTTACTGTCTAGTTTCCGTTCATATAGTCCAGTCTCTGTGCCTGGGGGGAGCATGCTATAGCCCAGACAGGCAGTAGATACCCACTCTGTGGATGCTTTGAGCTGCAGAATAATACCTGAGAGGATAATACCTGGCAATGCGGGCTGATGGTGTGTGATAACAGAACTCAGAATCACAGAATCACAGAATCACTAAGGTTAGAAAGGACCTTCAAGATCATCCAGTCCAACCATTAATCCAGCGCCACCATGTCCCCTAAACCATGTCCTGAAGCGCCACATCCACACGTTTTTTGAACACTTCCAGAGATGGCGACTCCACCATCTCCCTGGGCAGCCTGTTCCAATGCTTGACCACCCTCTCGGTGAAGAAATTTTTCCTAATATCCAATCTAAACCTCCCCTGGTGCAACTTGAGGCCATTTCCTCTCATCCTATCGCTGGTTACTTAGGAGAAGAGACCAACACCCACCTTGCCACAACCCCCTTTCAGGTAGTTGTAGAGAGCCATAAGGTCTCCCCTCAGCCTCCTCTTCGCCAGACTAAACAACCCCAGTTCCCTCAGCCGCTCCCCATAAGACTTGTGCTCCAGACCCCTCACCAGCTTCGTTGCCCTTCTCTGGACACGCTCCAGCACCTCAACATCCTTCTTGTAGTGAGGGGCCCAAAACCGAACACAGTATTCAAGGTGCGGCCTCACCAGTGCCGAGTACAGGGGCACAATCACTTCCCTACTCCTGCTGGCCACACTATTGCTGATACAACTCTCAATACCTGGTTTTGGTTTTGAGCCTCCTTTTTACCCTACCTCATAGGCATAAGGTGGTTATTTTCACATTACTCAAGCTAACAGAGCTATGTGGTTGTACCATACATCCAGACAGGAATTTGTCAGTGCTATGGAGAGAAAGGGCAGAGGGAAGGAATTTTGGCTGTGACCATCCCTTTCACACAGAGCTGGTAAATGTTAAAAAATCACCCAGTGTTGGAGAAGCAGCCCAAAGCAGAGACATGCTGTAACACGTCTTCTCACAGCTCGACCAGTGATTTCAGGTGACAAATAGATAATGGACAAATATGAATAGACCCACTTTTAGGAACTACTTGGGATTGAATTAGAATCGATTAGTGGATTTTATCCTGCACAAACAGAATGCCCCCTTTTAACCCCTGCATGTTAATGCTCGAGCTGGTCACTAAGTAGCGTGGAAGTCTCCCGTAGACTTCAGAGGAAGGGGGATGGAAAAAGTGATGCAGCAGGATGAAACCCCATCAGTTACTCAGGGTTTTAAATACAGGACTTGTCTCTGTCTGTTTTCCACTGTGCGTAACCTAGTGACAGTGGTTTGTCAGGTGTGTGTGCTCCTGAAAGCATACACATTTTCCCTCCTCTTGTCCCTCAATAGAGGATACTTTCTGTGGATGTAGTAGATTTAATTATTTAAGCCCTGTTCATGTTCTGGTACTTTATAGATAGCTGTACCTTAAATCTGTGGCGGTAACACGATGTGTATTGGGATTCTCAGCGGAAGAAATACGCAGACAATATGGTCACTACTGTAACACCGCTTTATTAAGCTGCAATTGCAATTCATGAAATCATTGCAAAATAATAAAAAAATGGTTGGAAGATAAATACCATAGATACGGTCCCTAGAAACCACCGCTCACTTTAATTGAGAGCAGCTGCAATATTGCAGAAGCCCAGGGAATGTTGCAGTTCATATTCTCCCTCCCTGGCTTTTTCTAGGGGAGCACAATACATTTTGACTAACATACACCCTGGCATGCTTGTATGCAAATATTTTTCTTAAATATAAAACAAAATTAATTTAAAAGTTGCTTGCACTCAGGGATGTTGATCGATAGATGCTCTACAGCTTCAGACCCAAACAGGCTGCTATTTTCCCATTTCCTTTGTTCTTGAAAAATTGCTCGTACATTGGGTTGTGCCTTTGAGATTTCCAATTGAATGGGGCATTTGGGAACTCAAGGGAGCACTTCCTCTGCCAAAAATTTGCAAGCACAAATAGAAATGAATTGGAAAATATATATCTAAGTTATCTGGTTCATCTCCCAGTCCAAAGATTCTGTTTGGAGTGGTCTTTCATGTTACTTCTTTATCATTACTTCTGGAAAAAAAATGCATGAAGTCATACAGTACTCCCAGAACTCATATCTTTATTGAAACAGGCATTAGAGCAAAGAAATAGTGAGAACCTGGTATTTTTCAGTCCCACTTCTATAACTGGTGAGAGACTATAACATATTCTTAGTCTGAAAATACTGCTGTGTCCATTTTTTGAGACAGAAAACAGGTATTAAGGAACACAGAGACAAACAGCTTAGTAGTCCAGGTGCATAACTTGCACTTTTAAGTAATTCTTCCCCTCCTCGCCCATATAAGCCATTTTATTTTCCTGAAAGCCAAGTCAGATGCACAACCCAACATGACGATTTTAACAGCATCAAATCTGCCTTTGTGTACCTCTCCTCTTGCTAGCTTTAAAGACTGACTAAGGTGAGTGCAATTCTCCGGGGAACTACCAAGGTTTCGAAACCTTCGAAGTAACGGCCAACCAAACACGTTCCTGCCGATAAATAGCTCAGTCAGCTGATCTAAGATAGGTTTTGTAGAGTATATGTGTTGAAGAAAGCATGCAGACAGCAAGACAGCATGTCAGAGTGGTACACTGCACATCATGCAGAATAAATCTATTAGACTTAAGCTTGCAGGTTAATCCTTGTCCCATGCATTGCACTAGCCATTTGAAGTGCATGCCACACTTACTTTATTTGTTTTAAAAATACATTGTTCCTCCTTACGAGATTTTTTATAAACCCGAATACATAATCTTTCAAGATGGTTCTGGGAGGGACATCGGCAGCATTCATCAATTTTTATTTTCCAAGGAGAAAGTGAGGCATAGCAGCTGTGCCTCTCATCCAAGATCTCCTAGAAAGCCTGAACAAGAGAAAGCAAAAAAATCCAGATCCCCCTTACTCCAAGCCTCTCTTCCTTCCCCACTAATATTTTGTCTTCCTCTTTAATATTTCGGATTAGCCATACAGTGTGTAGGGAAAGGGTTCATAATGAGATTTTCTTCTGTGGAATTTTTCCAGGGTTCCACCTAGACATGGCATTTTTATTTTTATTTTCACAGAAGGACTCTCCCTTCCCCAGGCCCCACAAAAGTTTCTCTGATGGAGAGATGGGACAACTTGGGAGGTCTGTGTGAAGAACTACATTTTGCTGGATACACTCCTGCTGTTAGCAAATTGCTCCAATGGGAGGACCAGCCAACTAGCTCAGTCAACCTACTAAAATGGATTCCCTATTTTATAGAGATAGATCCTCTCAGTTAACTCATCTGTTAGATTGTAAAAAATGAGAGGAGACAGAGCACACACTACATGGGGAGAGTAAACAAAGGCTAATGGGTAAGGTTTTGTTGGTATCAACAAAGGTTGGTACTTCCCTGTTTGCTCTTTGCTCTACATCAGTTTTCATGCTTTCCCTGTGTCTCTTCCCTGATTCTGATTTTGATTCTGTAAACATAAACCAGTCAAAAATTTCCACAGGGAGCAAACAAAGAACTCCTTGCAGGTTATTGCCAGGATTGTCAAAGGAAAAGAAAGTATATGCAAACCCCACAAAGAATTCTCAGGAGACCCTCATCAATGTTTGGGTTTAACCTGAGCTCTGTGAAATATGAATCCACTGCTCTTTACTGCTACCTGTACAAGTCGGAAACTGCCCAAGCAATTGGAAAACTGGTCCTAAGTTACAGGCTTTGACTGGATGTTTCCTTCAGTCAGCTTTGGCAGCCTATGAAAGAACACTGGCTTTTGGAACAGCTAGTTCATCACATGAAAACCATACTACAGAATTGTATTATTTCTGCTGCTGTCTTCGAAGACAGGTCTCTGGTTCTCTCTCTTGTAGTTCATGAATACTCTCAGTTGGCTAATTTTGCTCTTGTTAGTTTTCTGGCAGCGGTCCTGTTACGTCAGTGAGTTTCTCACAGTGTTGGATAGCTTTTGAAAGCCAGTCACAAGTTTAAAAAGAGCAATGGGTAGTTATAGCTGTGTGCCTTTCTTTTTTTCTTCTTCATTGTAGCTAGTCAAAGCCACAAATCTGTCAATCAAATCTGAACTCTGGGCTGTAAAGGCAAGAGAGCTGGGCATAGATGGGTAATACGTTAGGATGGGAGATCCAGCCAAGGCAAATGGCAAGATAGGAACTGTTTATTGTGTGTCTTTTTACAGGCTGTATGCAATAATGAACAATGCAGGGAAGACAAATAGGATGCTTTCTGCTTAAGGTCACTCAACTGCGAAGGGAGCAAAATGTGGTGAAGAGCTAGCTAAAGGAACGAATTGCTGCAAGTTCAGATCATGAACTTAGCGAGCATAAAGAAAGTAACTAGTTTGTTATAGCCATGTACATTCAGTTTAAAACAGTAGACAAAGAATGAGAGCTGTAGAGGGACAAACCCTCAGCTCATGAAGCTGAACTCATTCTAATGGAAGTTATTAGCGGCTGGCCTAAACAATTAATGGAGCACTGGCAGCAAGGCAGCTTTATATGCCAGTAGAATGACCTATAGCTTCCTTCTTTTGGTTTCATGAGCCCTCATCGATTGCTGACATTCTTGGAGATGGGGTATCAGACTAAACACAACATTGATCTGATCATTGTATTCCACATCAATATGCATGCTGCTTAGTTACTTCCTGCTGTTTTCAAAGCCATGGTATGGCACTTTTTGTCAGTATTTCTGGCAACATCATTGAACAATGGCAGCCTAGATATTAGCATGTTATGGTTAGCTCTATAACAAGTTCAGCTATCCGGGGCTGGAATGGGTATAGGAGAAAATAGTCAACATTTCATCTCAAAAGCAAAATAAGAAAAAAGTAGAAAAAAAGTAACTCCCAGACTCTTCATCACAACTCTGTGGGAAACCCATATTCTTTCATCTTTAAAACATGAGGGCATTTGTATTGTGTTGGTTTTTGTTATTGTAGTATATGAACTGTATCACTGCATTAATTGTATAAACTTTGCTGGATTGCAAATTAGCTGTAAAATCTTACCATACATAACAAACAGATATTACACAATGTTATTTAAATTGGTCTTGATTGTTTCTTCAGTCACTCTCTAAAGCCATTAAGTGCCAGTCTTGTAAATCTGTCACAAATGCTGTCCTGACACAATTTTTGCATGCCTAGCAGTCTCCTCTCCCAGTTTGGTTTCTCAAGTCAAAGACTCACTCTGTTGTGTAGGAAAACACCTTTACCTCCTTGTTTACTATGCACTGATGCTTATTACGAGATGCAACCATTCTGCTGCTCTAGAGGTGGGTGGCTATATTATATTTTATTGAGGAAAAAGGTTGATGCAGAACTAGCATTGCATCACAGAGTGTTATTTTAAAACATACAACAATATGAGCTTTGGAGCTCATATTTGGGACAAAAAAATAGGATTTATATAAAGACATGACATTGGCTTGTAACTCAGAAGAAAAATCCCCATTACAGACCTGTGTAATTTCAGACCTTGCATGGAAATACCCAAACCAAATAAAATTTGTATCCCAAGTTCCTTGGGTAGACAAAGGAAGGGGACTAGATTCCCAGGCTGCCTTCAACTTGCAGACGAGGGCAGCTAAGCCAGCAGACCTTTGTAAATGCAAGATAAATGACCTAGATTTTCTTTCAGGTATGCAGGCACCGCACTGCCCAGCAAGATCTAAAGACTTTAGACTATTGTTTTGGTCTTCAAAATGGTTTTGCACAGATGCAGAAGTCCAGATCCAGTGAGGACTTTGGTGCCTAAAAGTTAATTCTTGCAACACTAGTCTTTTGACATCTGCTCCTCAGGGCTCGGTGCTAGATGCCTAGGCTCCCTCTGCAGTAGGGCAAGAGCGGGGTTCCAAAACAGCTGGCAAGTTGAGCTGCTCTAAATGCTTGGAATTGGCCAGATGAGGAATTTCAAGAATGGAGATAAATCTGTAAACCTTCTCCCCAGTGGATCTCATTCAAGGCTGCAGGAATTGTTTCCATTCACTGTGCATCTACAGCCTGGCACCTCTTGAAGAAGGTTAGCAATATTCTAGCTGTCAAGAATTCATCACAGCCCATTTTTCTTCTGAAATGAAGCTCTGGTTCTGGTAGGCTAGCCATCTCACCTTTGGTATAAGAGTTTGAGCACACACCTCCGACACAAGAGACCAGGGTGAATCACCAGCCCTTCTGGTGGGGGAGGATTCACACCCAAGAGAATTGCTTGCCCGCAGGGTCCTTTAACCATCACATTGAAGGCTAGTGGAAGGAGGGAGAATATGAGCTTTCTCTGTTCCTTCTGTTAGGGTTGTGCCATTGCAAAATGTAAATAAAAGTCTAAGGTAAATCATGACTTCATTCTAATAGTTAAGAAAGTTCCACTTGCTGCTTTCAGTGTAGTTTTTATATTTTAGGTGAGGACTACTTATCTAAATTATGACAAGAGAAAACAGCCTCAAGTTGCACCAGGGGAGGTTTAGATTGGATATTAGGAAAAAATTCTTCACTGAAAGGTTGTCAAGCATTGGAACAGGCTGCCCAGGGAAGTGGTTGAGTCACCATCCCTGGAGGTATTTAAAAGATATGTAGATGTGGCACTCAGGGACATGGTTTAGTGGGACCTGGCAGTGTTAGGTTTATGGTTGGACTCGATGGATGGATCCTAAAGGTCTTTTCCAACCTAAATGATTCTATGATTCTATGTTTCTGTGAACATTAACTTAGAAATATGAATGGTCCTGACATACAGGATGAGAATTCAGGATTTCTCTCTTTGTGCTTGTTTTAAAAGAAGGGATGGTTGATACTGCATTTTCCAAGACATCTCATTCTATCAGTGTTTCCCATACATACTTCATTTCTAGACCTGATAAAGGAGAGCCCTGCACATCTAGGAAATCAGAAGTTTCAGGCTTTTCCATGGCACAGATAGAGGTGTCTTATTTTTCTCAGCTAGATGCAGCTGAGCAGAGCTTTCCAGGGCCATATCTCTGTATGCAGTGCTAGTCTCTGTTCGGATTAGATCCACGTTCTTTTTCAAACCTGGGCTAATATCATGGAACACTGGAGTGAGTGAGGCTGCTCAGCATGCCAAGTGCATGGCTCTGTGGCAAGCTGCAGGCTAGCTATGGTACTGAAAAACAGCTAGATCTGAAAGTAGACCACATGTCAATCTGATCCATACGGGCAAACTTGCTTTGGTGTGCGTATATCCCCATGTACCAAATATCAATCAACAAAATTAGGCAATGTTCAAACCTAGAGAATTAAACAACAGTAGGATCGTCATCTGGCTTGCCCTCTGCCACAATATTCATGCATGTCAGTGAAATGTCTTTTCTACTGATACATGTATATCTAATTGTCCCACTGTAAATACAAATGGGCTAGAAAGAAATAGAGTGTAAGAAGCCTACAGTTACCACAGTACGCTCACTTTATGTCTCATCAAGATGCACATCTAGTGTTCTCTTGGAAACAAGTTTTGAACGACCATGTCCTTTGAGACCAGGCAGAAATATCTTCGTAAGAGACTTCCACACATGTTCTGTTTGGCATTTCATGCAAACATGTAGAAACACTTATCTCAGAGTTCAGCTTCCTCAGACTTTTACTCTCTTTTGGTTTCACGTCACTCTTCAGATACTAAGTAATGATAGGCATCATTATAAACTGAAGGACAGTACTGCTCTTCTGTTGGATGTAAATCTGGAGCAAATCCATCGATGTCAGAAGTTTTAGCCTAGATTTGGTTCTGTATACACAAGAACAGAATTTGGACCGTACATCTTATTTTTCTTTTGATATAATCCAGTGTATCCGGAAACAAGAAAGCCATATCAAGTCCCAAATCATAGAACTCCATTTTTTAAAGATATCAACTTTCTTTTACGATCTGGGTGGCCTTCACCATGTCTGGGAAAACATGAACCCAGTGGCCCTGGTAATGCATCACCTGCTTTTTTCCAGACTGCTGTAATCAATTTGTCTTTATCCACCACATTACCAAAAGACACTATTAAAATTCATATCTGTGTGTTCTCCCCAGAGGGTAAACCATCAGAGATCTCCAGGGTTTTGGAGGTTTTTGTGGAGATGCAGAAGGCTTTAATTAGGTTTAAAATGAGATCAAATTTCTTCCCTACAGTAATTTCAGATACTTCCACCAGATTCCTGTAGGGCTATTTTGCACTCTGAAAACCTGATCAATCCTCAACCCCACAAATTACAGCTTTTGTTTACATTTTTCTAGAACATCAAAGCAGAGGAGTGTTGCCCTTAACCAATGTTCCCAGGCTTAAATAATAATGTTTCAGGTTTTTGCTTAAAGACTTATGATGATGTCTCCTGTAGACCCTGGAATGGTTAATTTGGGAAGCATAAGAATACACGTGGGCCTGAAGGATCTTAGTTGCACTTAGGATAATCTTTAAGATACTCGGTATCCTTTAAGAGCTGAATCCTGAGGTTATTCCTCGGGCAAAGCTGTTGAAACAAATGGAGTTCTGCCCAAGGAACGAATGAGTAAGAACCAAGTAAAAACTTTACATTTTGGCCTCAAGATATTAATCTCTTCTAAGCTGTCAGAAGAGACAGAGTATTGTTTCATCTAAGGGATTTGTTTCACTGTTTTACTAAAACCTTTGGTATTATAGTGAGGGAAGGAGACTCAGTTCTTCTCCCAGATGCCTCTCCCTGCAAAGCATAACCCCAGTGAAGATGAAGATTTGAAGTAGTATGTCTTTGGGCTACCATTCCCCTGCTTGTCTTTGAAGCATCTTCTTTCAAAACAGTATCTCAGGAAAGCAAGCAGCATTCCAGAAATAAATAGAAATTATGATTGGAAAGGGGGAATACATGTTAGTGTGAAGCCCACAATGAGATGTCATGAAGAACCTACTGGACTCTTAGAGCAGAGCTGCCAGTAACTCTGAACCTGTGTCTGGCTACCTATTTACTGTGTTCTACTTGTCCATCATGTCCCAGAGTATTGTTCTGTGGAAATCTGTGAGAACACTTGATTACTTTTTTTGTGAGAGACAAATCTTAGATTTCAAACACTGTAAAATGTCTTAGAGGAAATGAGTACAAAAATGTGGTTTGGCTTCTCCAATATTCCATTTTAATAACTCTCTATATCTCCTTTTTATTACTTTTTGCAACATCGTATTTCTTGTATCCAATAAATGTCTCTTCTCTGCATATTGTTCTGTTGTTTCCACTGTGAACAAAAAATGTACTTCCTACAACTGGACTTCCTACCCGTAAACACTGATCACTTGAATCCCTTTTTGTTTCATTCATACTGTTTTCCCCACTCTCCTGCTCTAGCTACTACTGGATTCTACATCTATCCACTTACAATCTAAAGTCTTAAATGACAGCTAAATCTGGAGCAACCATATGCATTGTTCTATGAGTAGCTAATGAAGCCTGAACACACTCTTTTGCAGGTGTTGGTTATCCTCCTCCTTTTTTCTCCAAACAATCCCACATTTTACTTTACCTGCCAGACAAAAAGAGGAGTTTTGCAGCAAGCCTGGAACAGTACATGTTCTGAATGGCCAGTCAATCATTCGTACCCATTGGATAAAGGCCTACTGTCAAATTTAACGTATTACACCTGAATTCTGCCCAACTTTCCCTCTATCGGAGCAGTCATTTAGATCCCTCTTATTTACATGTAGAAGCCTAATTATTTTTGAGACTTTGGCTGATCTTTCAAGTATGGTTGAAACTGATGGATTGTTTCTTTAGAAGAACAGGCTTAACATGATTGCTGGTGGTGTGCCATCCATTTTGCAGAACGTACTAGGGGTTTCTTTTAAAAGCATACAATTCTGAGAAACTTGTCCTCCCCACAGAACAAAATAAATGACCAAATCATGACATCAAAAGTGAATTGCCTTTCCCAAATATTCCAGTGCTCTGCAGTCTGTCTCTGTACTGAGACTCCTGAATCCCTGCAAAATTTGTAGAGCCTTGCAGCTTGCCCTAAATGTTAACGTAACAGGGGTACTGATGTGATACAAGTATCTTTCCAACAGCACCTATCTTCAAAACTAAGATGGCTTAAGCTGATCTTCTCTGTTGACTGCAGCAGCGGCAGAATCCTGCAAAAACAGATTGGTGGTCACTTCTGGATCAAAACCGAGACCAATTTCAAGTCTTTGTTCCTAGTTTCATCTGTTTCCCTCTTGATCCTACTTTTTCAAATCTATCCATCTTTATGCAACAAAACAAAATATGAATTGTCAATATATTCAGCCTGCAGATGAGAATATGAAAAGATCTGGAGTACTCTTCATTCTGTCCAGCAAAGCATGTAATCTCCTGCTTAATTTTAGGCATGTGACTAACCTCACTGAAGAGAACAGAATTACCTACTCAACTGGGTCCTGGCCAAAGTACTTAGCCTATGAGGTATTGAATTCTCAGTGAAGATAAGCTGCCTTGGATTGAGTGAGATAAACTTTTGGAAAAAGGAGAGTATTATATTCCATGCAGCTCTGTTATTCCATTATTTAGTTATCCCAATTAATGTATGAATGTTCCATCATTTTTTTTTTTTTTACATCACAGGAAGTTCATGCATTTAAGAGGGTGTTCGATCTGTCAAACAGTAAGAATTCTAGATAAATACATTCTGTTTTAAAGGACATGCACAGTTGAAATAAACCAACATTCACACATCTGACATCTAGATATCGGGGATTTACTTACAATTTACACTCCAAGAATCTTATTCAACTCAACAAAAGCATCTGTACTGATGTTACCAGGCAAATGTTACCTTATACATTGTCAAAAATCAAAATAAAGTTACTGCTTGTTCAGTTCTTATATGGATATAGCACCTATTCTATTATACTACATACTACTATATGTAACCTATTCTAACGACTCTGTTGTAAAATAATAATCTATGTGAAACTGTGACTTATATGTTTATATTTAAAACATTTGTTACTAGACTCACAGAAGTTTAAACATTTGCCTTTAACGACAAAGAAGAAAGACAGTGGTTTTCTATTTCTTAAACTTAAGAGTTAAAATTTTCATTGAGATAGTTATCTTTAAGGACTATACGTTTAGACACTAGAGACATGTAGTGTATGTTGCCTATATTATACTGGTTCTTGTTTGAAGTGGCTTGCTTTTGGCTATTCTGTACTGCAAGTGGACTGAACTCAAGCAGTTAAATATACCCTGCAAACACCCTCTTCCCACAATAAAACATTTCTCTTTTTCCATAAATATGGAATATCATCCTTTAATGGGTAGGATAAACAACCCTCTGCCTGGATCTACGTTAGATTTCTGGTATCCATTTTAATCTATCAGGTAATGTAGAATTTTATTCTGCACGTGACATGAGAATCTCTAAGGCATTAGTTGTTATACATAATCACATGGGGATAGACCCTATAAGTGCCATTGGACTGCTGTGCATCAAAGTGCTATATGGAAAAGCTATTCTGGATAATATTAAGAGGGTTCTAATGTGTTAATACGTGGGTTTTTTCCTTCCATCAGGCCTTGTAGTTAGACCTGTGGTACTACGGTAGCCAAACTTTAAAGGTGCAAGAAAAAAAGCGCATGAAAACTATTGTCAATAAATCCAAGTATTCTCATAAGTGGGATAAATGAAACAATTTTCTGTGTTCTGCTTGATATGCTTTTCTCAGCACCCCTGACCATGGCTGTAGTCCCTTCCCTCTTCTGTCCCCTACTCCTTTTTCCCCTACTTCAGTATCCTCTGTCACTCAGATGCATGTGTGACAACCCAGCTCCCTCCATGACCCTCCATGACAACCAAATGGACAAGAGACAATATGTCTGATTCCAAGCTGTATGTATGTTTATTGCCTGACCAGCCTGAGCGTACTCAAAGGGAGGGTGACAGACAACATGGGAAGACGACTGCTGAGCTCCCACTGTAGCTTTTCTGCCAGTGGAGGCATCTTTATCTTTTTCTGTTAAGCTCAGATAGCATTTTAATTTTTTTCTTCTGCTGGAATGATTTTGGTGTGTGAAGTGACTCTAAGATTCTGAACTAAGATAAAAACCTGAGGACAGGGGTCTCCTTGGTGGATAACGTTTCTGTTATGGGAATTGTTTTAAGTGCATCCCTCTTTCTAACACTTGATGGCTTGGGTTCAGTTTTTGCCAGTTATTTTATGTACAGGTCTGGATTATAATGTGCTATTGAGGAATTTGGGAGATTCTGCTGTTTATGTTTGATGAGGAGAAGTATAGAGCTGGACAGGCTTTGTGAATTGCTAGTGTTTCAGCTCTTTCCCTCTTGCTAGGTCTTGCAGATTGACTGATCAGGCAAACTTTGAAAGACTCCTCAGGTAAGGACTGGGTGCTGAAGGTGCCACTGGATTTCATAGTTCCCTGGATTTGGTCTGAAGGGATGGGCCTGACTCATTTTGGAGCATTCCTATTTGCTACTTCAGCTTTTTAGAAACCCCTCAGGACTGCCACAGAAAGTCTGATATTAAAGGTTAGCTTCCTTTGCCAGTGATCTGAGTAACACTATCCACAATGTGACAACATCAAGTGTTCATTATGTAGATATGTATCTTAGATATGTAAGATATACTAAATTTGTCCTACCTTAACACGCAACTAAGAGGATCTGATAACTAGGAAATGGTGATTGAGATTGACTTTGGATAACCAGCTTACAAAGTAAAGATGACTAGTAGGTGGCATTTTTCTTCATCAAAGTCATTGCATCAAAGAAACTATATTTGCTTTTCCTCCCTGGCCAAGTGAATTGCTTACGATCTGCTGGAAATAACCCAAATGCATGCAGAGAGACTTCAATCCCTGCAGATCCTGGACAAGGTGATTTTCTGAGAAAGCTTTTCTGTGAAAGATTTCTTCAAAGCCAGCCCTGGAGCTAATCCAGGAGGGTAGTCTGTTCAGGAAAGCAAACCTGAATAAGAGAGAATTAAGAAGAGTGTAACTAGTGTATCATCTCTTGCCCTTTCTGCCCATATACTTGAGTCAGTACTGAATCACTTCTGCTGTGAAGGAAAAAAAAAAAGAAAAGAAAAAGAAAATAATTATAACTAAAGAAAGTAACTGCTTTTGCTTTGGGAAGCTCTGGAGATTTTAGTGCTATTTGCTGTTGAAAGCAGAGGAGGGAGCGGCGCTCTAAGGACAGACTACAAAGTTTGGTCTAATAAATGTGAATGGATATAGAGGGCTTGATTGTTCTTTCACACCAATGAAACTCCATGGACTGAAATCAGGCACACTAATTACACAATATACGTCTGTAAACCATTTGTAACTCTGGAGTGGCTGATTTGTAATATAACCTAAGGCACAATGTGAATGTGCACCCCTGGTCCCTGAGGCATGTGTTAATAGTAACACAGCTTGTCATCGTGTGTTTTTAAATTTTTAAATCTAAATAGAATATAACATTGCATGTAATACATACTTTAAATGGCAGATGTGTAATAAACATCTCTATTTATGACAGACTTAGGCAGCAAAACATAATGAGGTGTGGTTCTGGTACAAATTTTGCTTCAGGTTCACTTTGTACTTTTAACCACCCCGGTTAATTACACAGCTAAGATCATGCCCTGGAGAGTTTTAATTTTCTTGTGATTATATAATGGACTCTTACTAATATCATTATTCAAAAAAATAAATAAAGGGCTAGGAATATATTCAGACAGAACTTCAAGTATGAAGATTTGTTTAAACCACTTTTTACTAATTCTGAGTTACAACTAAAAACACTTAAAGATGTTTCTTTGCCTTAGGTAACCATGCAGCTTTTCCTCAGTGTTTGCACTACTCTCTCTCATCTACATGATTTTTGAATGACTGCCGTTACCCTAGTTTCTGTAGGCCAGAAATGTCTTCATAATGGCCCTGGAAGATAGGGAGTATTCACATCTGCCTTTTCCTGACAGGGCACAGACTTTTCCTTCTCGCTCAGCTCGGTGGGAGGTAGGCATCCGAACACCTCCATGGAGCTGGGCATACGTGCTTTGCCTGAGGTGGGAGAGGAACGAACGCCTGGCTACGGGAAAGGAGGAATCTCCATTCCCTGAGCTCCCAACTGGTGCTACAAGCCCTGGGTGCTCCTCTGTACTCCACATACGCACACAGGCAAAACGGACAAAAAGCAATCTAATTATCAAAGAAACGGAACGGTTTGGAAACATGATGACCGTACGCCGTAGGAAACAGGTGCTCATCCTACGGAGCCCAGGCTTTTGTGGCAGACGGGACAATTTATCAGGCCCGCAGCCTGTTCCCAGCAGCCTTCTTCCCTGGGTACAGCTCTGGAGCGTGTAAGGAACGGGCTGTGTGTCAGATGAATTGTTCTGGCAGCAGCCGCAGCTCCCACCCGGCCCCAGCCTTTCCTGAAGGCTGCTTGGCTGCTCTCCCATCACATGAGGGTTACATGTCTGGGATGTGACAGGCAAATGACCCCTGGGCAAAATGGCGGCTGGGAGCAGCTGCCATTGCCGGAAGAGTTCGTTCAGCTTGCAGCCAGCTCTCCTCCCTGTTCCCAAGCCGTCCAGGGGAAGGGAGGTAGCGAGGCGCAGGCGGAACGCGTCTGCTGCTGCGGTAGCAGCTTGCTGCCGGCGGCCCTGTTTGCTGGGGCAGCTGGGACGCAGGGAGCGGGTTACCTGTGCGGGCGCGCCGCAAAGCCAGCGCTGCCAGGCGGCCTGGGCACTGCGCTCCTGCCGGGGCTGCCGGGGAGCGGCCGCTCCCTTGCTGCCGCTGCCCTCAGCCGCGCAGCGTGCCCGGCTGGAAGCCGCCGGCATCTCTTCATCTGCGCCAAGTTTTGGTCGGAAAGACTTCAGGTAGCAGCTAGCAGATGCTGTGCCACTGGAAGGAGAGGGGCGTAAGGCAGACCCAGATCTTCAGCCGCTGTGGGTGTCACTTCCCTGGCCAGGCTGCACCCCTCTGCTCCATACTCGTTTCTTTTCCTTCCCCCAGGGTTTGTTTTGTTGACAAATTTGTTTTGTGCTAGCCGTATTACAGTGGTTTTAAGGCTTCAGCAGGCAACAAAAAATCTTAAGGATCTCAGTTTTAACGCACATTCACAAAATATCCATTAATTGGAATGAGAATGCTGATTTTAACACCTTTTGGAATATGTGCTAAGAACTGACTGTAATGTAAATAATTTACTACATACTTTGTGAAAGTAAGTATAGTGGAAAATTATATTTAGCCACTAATTTCTAAACTGAAACAGCAATATACTTCTCTGGTGTAATATATTTTCCAGTCATGTGCTGAAGAGAAGCATTTTTTTCAGCTGAGCTCACTTAAAGTTCAAAAGATAAATATATCACAATGACAAATTGCAAAATGCTATTCATACATTTAGGTAAAATTCATTCCCTCATTTGTTTGTATTTCACATAAACTGTATTACTGTTATTTCCAAAGAAAATATAGTACAAAATAATTCTGATTAAAAATACAAGTATTGTTAATGGACCAAAACAGAAATTTATCTTAGCTTGTGGGGAAAAAAATTATGGAAACTAAGTATATTCTCTTTGCGTGAAATTCATTCCGGCACAAAATGATAGCCACTCAGCCCTCTGAACTGCCTAATCCCCAACTCAGGGTCCTTCCTACAGGGTGGGACATGAGTGTAAGAGTTAGTGCAGGGGGTCTTTGTGTCTGTTCTGTCCTGTTCTGGGTAGTTGAGAACAACTCCACATGGGAAAGTGGTCTGAATTTACATCACTGGCAGTCTGTCTCAGGACTTGTCCACAAGGAGAAGTTAAAAGAAATTTGGGAGCAAATTCGCCGTGCACTGGTGACTCCATACCCACAACTGTGAGGATGCTCAGCCTGCTGTGGGTGCGAACTGGTTTACCTGATGTGCTGTGAGCTACGTGACACTTGCTGTGCCCAAAACCAGTCCGTGTAGGGAATGAACATGCAGTAGATTGATGCTGTCCATTTGCCACTTAAACATATCCTCTATGTGTGGAGTCACAGGCAAGAGTCAAAGGTGCCCACTGGGACAGGGCATTTTGTCCTGGGAGTAGAGGCATTTCTCAGTTAAATCCTCATGAGCTCTATCCATACGTTATGACACTGTGAGTAAAGTTTTCTGTTTGTTTTGGTTAAAGCTTATGATTTGTCAAATGAAGCATCAAATCTTGCTTTTCCCTCATCAAATCTTGCTGACTTACCCTACACGTGTGCATCCTCTGTACGGTCTTTAGCAGGCAGTGAGCTTTTTGTGGAATGAGTAAGGACTTCCAGCTGCTGCCTTAGTTTCACCTTCATGTAGCCTGCCACTGACTCGCACGCCGAATGACTCAGGTCGCAGGATCTACATTTAGAACATAAGTAAAAATGAGAAAATGTGACAACAATAAATCTGATCTTTACAGTTATATAGCAAAGAAAGGTGAATGAGTCATTTTATTGACAGATTATATATAGTAGAGTAACATGTTGGGATCAGAAGTATTATTTACCACGCATAGAAGGTAATGCACTGGAGGTCTATAATTTCACTGCTCACTATTTTTATCGCTTTTATGTTATCAGTTCAGAAATCACTTATGGAATTAATATACCCTGATTTCTCTTTCCAAACAATTATATGCACCCTGCCTCGCTTCCAGCACATATGCATGTTCTCTCTTTCTCACACACACACAAAGGATTCTATAACAACAGGACCATTATAGAGAATGATCTAAAACATGTGGACTGCAGCCAATATTTAGATATGGTATAGTAAATTCTGGAAGGTATAAAAAGGAAATAACTGAACTCATTGCAGAGAAAAATGAGCCGGTCTTAAGTACTTTTAATCACAGAGTTTCATATAAAAACATATGCAAGATACTGAGCCTAATATTGAAGGGTAAAGGGGCTAAGGGAGAGGAGAAATCCAGTTCCACTGGGATTTGGGATAGAAGCTTTTTAGCATTTTTATAAGAACCTTTCAGGAGATTAATGCAAAGCATTTAAGTGAATACAGAAATACGTTTACCAAGACGCAGGCTCCTTGTGTGACAACTGTGACCCGAGAGCTTTGTCACACATCCCCACAGCTCAATCTGAGCTAAAGGGGTCGTCGATACATTGCTCCTCCTTCCTTCCACAGATTGCTGTCGCACCTGCTTTGCCGGCAGCTCAGTTACTCTGCCCACTCCCTCACTTTGTCCAAAGGGATCCCTGGGAGAGAGAAAGAGCCACCGCAGCAGTATCAGAGACGAAGGAGGAGTGAACCAGTTCTTTCCCCCTTTCTCAAAATACCCAGCTGTATCCAAGTTTCTGCCAAATCAGTTTTTGCTCAACATCTCTGAGCTGAAGCTCTACAGCTCACCCCCATGGCTGGGAGGCTGTGGGCAACATTTCCTCTGTGTCTGCCCCTTTGCCGTTTCCCTGGGCAGGTATGTTGAGCCTCTTTAGATATTCATAGACATATGCAGTTGCCCACCATTCTGCATATAGCTGTGTTCAGTATTTGCATAAAATGCCATGCATGAATTGAAACCTGCTTGTCATTAATCAAGGGCTTTAGTGAGCTAGAGTTGTTCATTGAGGTTTTTGCTGAGCCAGGGCTTCAACATTTTCACACTTGCAAATGGCACTTAAAAAACCCTGACTGCTGGCATCTGCCTGATAAATAGATGCTCAAAAGTAAAACAAATGCAAAACAACACTTCCTTGTTTTAGTTAGCGTTGGACATGGATGAGGGAGAAGGGCAGAGAGGGGCTTTTTAGAAGTATTAGTCTTACTCAGCAGGGGGTGAAACACCCATTTCACCAGCCTGTTTCGTTACTGCTTCCTAAAGCACATGGACACAAGTGGGATTGATTCTGCCAATTCTGCTCATTCGAAATAGAACTTTACTTCATGAGAAATCAGCCTGAGTCTTCACGGTGATGCTCTGCATAAATAAGGCTTTACTTGTTAGCATTAAAAAAAGCAAAAGTGCTAGTGAACAAGAATCTCCAGACATAAACTAAAGAACTGGATCTGCATTAAGAAATTAAAAACAAACAAAAAAATTACAAAGTTTCCATGAGTGAAGGGGCAAATTTTGTTTTGAATTAATGAATGTGTGAATCAATGAAAAGACACGACCAGACAATTGGCTTTTCCTCCGCACACCTTCAAGTCCAGAGCTAGCGAGAACTAATGAGCAGAGGCAGTCCTATGGAGGTGACAGTAACACCAGTTTGCTGAGATGAAGTCCACAGAGTATTTCATACAGAAATACAAAACGTACTTTCTGGACTGAAAGGGCTGTAAGAAAAATCTCATTATGAAAGGTGACAGCTTAGGTGCATAGCTGTTGAGGTGCAGCAGAAGCGTGTTTTGGCCCATAAGGTGGCTATGTTGCATTTTTAGGCTGTTTTTAGGTTGGAGAATTGTTACCAAAATAATCCCACATGGGCTGATTCCACTGCAGCTGCAGCAGGGTTAGCAACAATGGGAGCCTCAGTATAGACAGCTTTCGGCTCCAGCAGCCGTTTTTAGCACTGTATCAGTTAGCCCTGCTCTGAGGAGGGTTAATTGACACAGGGCTGCAAATGGCTGACGAGATGAAAACTCATATATTATGACTCCCAACATCCCTAACAATTGTGCAGCTGCATTCATATTAGTGATGGTGGGAATTTGGAGGAGGGAAGAAAATTCCCCAGTGCCGACAAGGCCTGAGAGTGAGCCTTAATGTTCTTTTCTGGGTCTTGTTTGTCAGTCGCAGTCATGCTTCCCTAAAGCATTCTCCCAGCCATCTGCAGATTGCTGATTATGAAGCAGCAGCCGCTGTTGGTTCCACCAGTTGGATGAATAGAAATGAGTGGAAGAGTGGCAATTCACCTTGGCCCATGTGATAGGTGCACTCAAGGGTCCTGTGCCTGCTCTTCTCCTTCTCTCTCTGGCATCCCCGGGGACAAGAGGGAGTCCATTCAAAAAGAACCAGGGAAAACAAAAGCTAACTTTTCCTACAAATATAGACAGTATTTGCAAAATGTACTACTCCTGGGAGGATTGGTTTTCTAGAAACAGAGTGTCCGGATTCCCATCTCCTTGAGTACCCACTGACTGCGTAAATATCTTTGGCTGCTCTGGCTGGCCACAAAAGTGAAATGCCCAACCCATACGACCCTTAGAGACAGGGTAGCCTCTAGCACTGGTAGGCCAAGACTGTTCCTCTAAGGAGCTCTCTGAGGCAGTGCAGAGCTGTGAGCTCCCTGAAGAACTGAGGAAACGGGCAGAAAAATTCTTCTGAATTCTTCCATCTGCTCTCTCATCCCTGGCCAGAGACCTCTTTCAAAGTCAAACCATTGCTGCTCCCCCTGAGCGAAGGCCTTAATCTTGCCTTATCACTATCCCTTTCGAGTAGCTTGCACTCCATGAGAACTAAGGTGGAGAAAACAGGGCCCCCCTTGAGCAAAACGAGGGACGCCCTGACTCTTTGCACTCTTACATCCATGGTGAGCAGGCACCATAAAGTCGGTGACACACTTCCTATCACACAGACTGCATTGCAGACCTTCAAGGAAATGTAGCAGCTTGGGAAAAAAAATGTTCTCGTGTAATTCACTGCCAGTTAAGACCCTCTGATCCCCCAGACTTCTGCAGGTGGGAGTTAGTTACAGTTACGTATGTGTTATGTTAGGTTGCTATCTATAGGTGACATCGCCTCGTGACAGTGCACAGTATGAGCCAGGTGATTTACAGGATGTGATTCTTCTGCATCCACAGGCTTTTGAGAAAGGAGGTAGATGAAGAAGTGAGCAAGGCAAGGGGACTCCTCGTTGCTATTTATAATCTCCAAGGCCTATTTAACCCATAATTTTCTGTCTTTCCAAACGATACTTTTCCTGGAGTTCTGTGTGCTGATGCAAAATATTATTGCTGCTGTTAGACTGCACAATTTAAAAAGATCCCCTCTGGAAACAGAGCCCAATTAACCCTCTACAAGCCATCTCACTGACTACAGAATAACGAACAGACTCTTTATAGGTCTTCTGGGTTAGGTAGCAAAATTTCCAACTTATTTTTCATTCTCTTCTTCTTCTTTTTAATCTTGTAGGAAGTCCCTCTAACTTCTTTGGAAATTTCCTGAATTTGTAGCCTCATGGAGAGTGGAAACCAGGTCTTATTTTATGTTTATAAATTTCCTACCCTATTACCAATGCATCCAGAAAAAAAAAAAAGCACTGACAATTAATAGTTCTGTTGATAGACCAAAGCTTAAATCTCAGACCAAAGCTGGTGGAAAGCAGGTCATCTCTATTCCAGTAACTTTGCAGTATTCTCATTAATTAATTATACAGTTATATTCACTGGTGTTTGCACTGGATGGAGCAATAGCCCATACTGTTAGAGGATGGATTGGAACATCCATGCTCTGGAAGGAACAGTTACCCCATCTCTTTTGGGATGGAATCTGGAACAGAACCAAGAGCTGTTTTTGGCTTCTCAGCTTCAACCAGCCACTTGAGGAAGTTGGGCTTTCTGGGTTCTGGATGTTGTGCTGCTTACCTGGGTTAAGGTACTCTGGATATAAATGATGTAATAACAAGTTTTTTGATTAGTCTAGACAGGTTTGTATCCCCAGAGCTGCCATCAGGAACATCATACCAGTTTATAATCTAAGAATGTTTGGTTAAAGAGGGAATCAAGACAGTTTCAAATAAATGAAAGACCCATAGTCATTTAGATCTCTGATGACAATTCTTGTTTATAATAGTGAATCTGTTGGCAGACATCCTTCGAAAGATCCAAACTCTGTTGTGCGGGGCACAGTGTGAGCGCCAAGACCTTTCTTGTCCAGGACAGCTTTCAAACGGTGAGTTTAGGAACATTGCTCCCATGTGAAGTTTATTTGCTTATGGCTGTATGTAAAAAATCTTTGGAGTGTGGTATTGTTACTAGAACCACTCAAGGGAAGACTAACGGAACTATTAATAGGCCATACAGGATAAATCTGTAGAGATGGCAATTTTGGAGCTACAGGCTTTTAGCAATTGCATGTACCACTTTTCTTCCAAAGAAATGGATACATGAATACACTTCAAAGAGATTAATGGATGTTATAAAAGTTACTTGCTGCTGTGCTTTAAACTATAGATTTTACAGTCTCCACTTGGAATCCTGATCTCATGCAGCAGCTTAATCTTTTGATGTACAGAATGGATGTAGGGCCCTGCAGATTTTTTCATGGTGTGACGGGAACTGAATATTTTGCAAAGTATAGTTGGGACTACAAGACTTTCCTGAGGGCTATGAGATTTAACAGGTGGACTGTGTCCATCTTCCATAGCTGGTTGCTTTTGGGGATGGGAGGGAGGCAGGCTTTGGGAGGCTTGTGATTGGATTAAGAACACTTTGGGAATATTTTCAACCTTAAGAAGCATTCTAGGATTACTCTTTCTTCAGCCCATCTGTCTGCAGTGCACTTTTCCTATTCCACAGAAAATAACTCAGCTGTCTCCTCAGCACAGTCCTTGCTCGTCGATGATTGCATATGTTTGGTTGGAGTAACTTTATGCCTGATTATATTTCTTTATTTATCTATAGCCAGCTAAGAATTTATAAGGTATCAAGATAACTGGATGTATCTAGAGAGCCAGGGCAAGAAGTGTTGCAGCAATATCTCTGCCCTCTTCAGAATTATATATGATAATGTAACTTTTTATTTCCTTCTGCGGGCTCTCTTGCATTTGTCCACCCCTGACTAGTGAAGAGACAGCTATAGGGGTGGCTCTCTCAGCCAAAGTCCAAGACCTTGAGGGAGGTGTGGGACTGGGGGAAGTGCCAAGGTCGCACCACGGAGGCCAGGTGCGAGCGTTTTCCTTGGGAGCGCACAGGCATCGGGGTCCTCCCCGGCCTTTCTCCTTGCGCCACGGCGAACGGGCGCCTAACCACGGTTTGCAGGGAGCGGACCGAGCACCGGAGGCGGGAAAAGGCTGTTGGGACACCCTGCCTGAGGAGCTTGGGAAGATTTGCAGACCGCAGCCCAGCCCTGCTCATGGGAACTATGTCGGGGCAGAGCTCTTCAGAAGAGGTCACTCCCCGTGCCCCTCACCGTCCCGGCCGGGAAGCTCCGACCCGCTGTCGGGTTACGCCACCCACATCTCACCCAGGCGGCTGCCGCAGCCTGTGCCGCCGGCCCGGCCCGGCCCCGCGGCCGCGCCGGGGGCGAAGAGGCCGCGCTCCCGGCGGCTGCCCGCGGCCGCAGCGCGGGTGGCGCCCGGCGGGTCCGTCCCAGGGGCGGCCCCGGCCCCGCCGTCTTTGTTACGCTCGGCGGCGGGGTGCCCACGTGCAGCGGCGGCGGCGGCGCGGCAGCGCGCCCGCGCACCCACCCGCGGGGTGGGGAGAAGGGTGGCAAGACACACACGCCCCCGCCCTCCGCGGCGCTGCGCGGGGGCAGCGAGGGGCTCGGGCCGGGGCGCCGAGACCCCGGCCTGGCCCTTTAAACCTGCCGCGGCGGCGGCGGGGCCGGGCCGGTGCGGGACACGTGAGGCGGCCGCGGCGTGCTCCGCCGCCGCCGCCGCCCCGGCTGCCGTGCTCCGCCGCCGCTGCCCGGGCTGCCGCGCCGCTCGTGTTTCAGCTGGCCGGCCGCCAGCCCCCGATCGCTCGGGTTTTCGGTTTTTCGTTCTGCCTCCTCCTCCTTTTTTTTTTTTCTTTTTTTTTTTTTTTGCCCAGCCCCCTTCTGGTTTTTCCACCCACGGATAAAGGTGGTTTTCCTTTTCTTTTCCTTTTTTTTTTTTTTAAAACCCTCATCCTAGTTTAGTCCGTGGGCAGGACTCGCATAATAATATTTCCAGTCCCAGCAGCTCGCATCACAGACACTAACCCAGGACCGCCCCCCCCTTTTTTTCCCTTCCCAATCTCCCAAATCGTTTTATTATTATTATTTTTTAAATGATCGCTCTTTTTGCCCGCTGCTCCCGCTGCTGCCGAAATCCCCGTCTTCCCAGGGTGCATGCTTCTGGCAAGATTGTGCAGTGTTCTCAGTCCATTTTCAGTGTGCCTTATCTTAATTTGTCCTGATCCGATCTAAGCGCGATAGCCACCACTTGCTTTCAATTTGTAGGATTTTTTTTTTTCCCCCTTCTTGGTTTGCTCCGACTACCCTCGGAGTGTTTCCCTCTCTTCTTGCACTTCCAGGGTTGCAATTTATTCTGCCTTTTCTTCTTTCTCCTTTTTTTTTTACCTCCCCTCTTTTGAGTTGCTTCATGTTACTAACCATTCCTAAATTGTAAGAGAGATTCATTCCCCCTCCTCTTCCACCACCACCAGCACCACCACCACCATCACCTCCTCCTCCTCCTCCTCCCCTTCTCTTCTCCTTTTTGGCAGCACCAGGACGTCCGGTGTGGTGGTGGCAGCGAGCAGCAAAAGCAGCAAGAGCTCGTTTTGATTCCCCCCCCTTCCAAGGTGCTTTGGAGAGACTGGTTTAAGGCTGAGCAGCAGAAGTCACGATGAGTGCACAAGGTGAGGGACCCGGTCAGCCTTCCACTGCTGCCCAGGAGCAACCTGCAACCGCAGAGCCTCAGAAGAGAGGACGAGGCAGACCCAGGAAGCAACCGCAAGTCAGTATCGTATAGATACGTAGAGCCGCCGATCTATATAGTACTATAGGCATGTACATTGTACGTATTATGCTGCAAGCGAAGGAGAGTCCTGGAGAACGGGGCGGGGGGCTTTGTTGTGTGCCGCTTCCCGGCGAGGTGGTGCGAAGGGGCTTCGCCGGGCGCCCCGGCGGGGGGACCCCGGGAGCGGCGGGGTGCTGCGGGCGGCTGGCCGAGCCTCGCAGCCTCCTCCGGACTTCCACTATTGTGCCGGGAGCGAGCTGGGGCTTTTCAATGTAAATGGGGAACATGGAGCAGCGCGGCTCCGACCAACCAGCGCTCGCTGGGTCATTTCGAGCTGATTTTGAAATTGCGAAAGCGAAGAGCAAGGGATCGGGGCTCTCCCATCTCCCTCCTCTCTCAGCCCTTGCAATGTCTCAATCTGTGTGTGTGTGTGCGTGCGCGCGTGTGTCGGGTCCCACCGGGGGCTGCTGCCGCCTCCGATCTTGACCAGCCCAGCCCCTGACTGCCCCTAGATCCTGGGGTTGGGGGAGAGGAGGGTGTCTAGAAAGTCGCATACTTTTTTTCGCCTTTTTTTTTTTTCTTTCTTTCCCCCCTCCTGGCGTCCCCCCCCCCTTCCCCACCTCCTCCCTCACCCCCGTCATCGTTTGCAGAGAGGTGCCCCCGTTGCCGATGGAGGTGGGGGAGGTAGCCGGAGGGGGCTTGCCCTGCATTTGCAACACCTTTTCCCTTTGCTCCGGCGCTTTCCCAGGCAGGTCGAGGCGCGGGGGGCTGCTCCCGGCTCTGGGCGCGGGGAGCCGGGCTCCCTCCCACCCGCACCCGCAGCCTCCTCCCGGGCCCCGAAAGGGACGCGCTCGGCTCCCGTTTTTGACTTGGCGAGACCCGAACCCGCGCTAAGGTCTCTAGATGCGTGCGTTACTTCCACACACCCCCCTTCCCTCCCTTCCCTTCCTCTCCCGAGGTGCCATTGTCGCATCGCCTGGAAATGCCGGCGCCGGGCGAGGCGGCCCCCCAGCCCCGCGCTTGGCGGCCCCGCCGCGGGGGGATTTTTGCCCGCGGAGCTTGGCGGGGGCAGCGCGGAGTGGCTCGCAGCCCTTTGCATTGCCTCCCTCGGAAGCCACGACTGGGAAGTAGGGGCTGCCTATGCAGCTCATTTTAAAGCGAGCTTCCGCGGGCTTTAAAAATGTTTACTCCCATTCATTTAGCATCAGCCCAGTGCCACGGGAGCCTGCGAGCGGGCTCCGAAAACACGGGGGGAGCTGAACTGCAAGAGCCCCGAGCCGGAGGGAAACACGGCCGCTTTGCTTCCCGCCTCCCTCCCCCTCCCCTCCGCCGATGTGCTCCTGCAAATTGCACAGAAAGTAGTTTTTGGAGAGCCATGAAAGCGGAGCCCCTGCTTTTCCCGCTCTGCCCTGAGTGACACTTACTTCGCCGGCGCGGCTGAGGGCTCCGCTCTGCCCCCCGTCCCGCTCTGCCCCCCGCGCCGCTGGGCTGCCCTCCTGGCCCAACCCCGGCAGCCGGCATCAGCCCTGCGGGCTTGCGCCGGGGCTTCCACTTGGGTTTTTTTTGTTGTGTGTGGTGTGGTTTTTTTTTTTTTTGTTTGTGCCCACCCTCCTATGGCGTTCGAATGTATGGAAGAGAAAGGAAAGTGCGTCTCCTGAAGCGTGTTCAGCCCAGAGGTGCGGTGCCTGCGGGGCTCGCCGCGGAGAGCTGGGCCGGGCAGGGAGTCCCCGCCTGCCTCCCCCGTAACCTACCCGGGAATTAAAAAGCTGAAGGGTTTTAAACTGGTTTAAGTTAACAAGCGGCATTTAATTAGTTTTACCACATCCTATAATCGGAATGAAATGCATAATATTTAAGACTAGGAGAGTTTTATAGTATTTATGATTCACTGAATAAATATTTGGAAACTGAACTCTTAGTAATTCATACCCATTTTTTAAAGGACTGGTTTGTTTACTGTCAGGCAGAGGAGCTAGTTAAGTAAATTGCTAAAATAATGAGTGTTCTGTCGAGTCATTTCAGAGTTGGGTTTATGTTTTGGCTCTTTTTTTTTTCGTCGAGATTTTTTGGCTTGCTTCTTAGTGCTCTGTTTGAAGAAACTTTTACATTTGCGTTGTAATACAAATCAATTATGTTTAGAATAGGTGTGAATATAATGCCGACTGCAGAACAACAGATAAAACTCTCCACAAAATATTTGTGCCCTTGAGAGAGAAAATAGTCTCAAGCTTACTTTCTAGTTTTCCAGTAGTTAACTTCCTTTTTTCCCAAAAAACGTTTGTGCTAGAAACTGCATATGATAGTTGTGTCTTGCTATAATGAAATGCAATTGAAATTAAATGGGTAACTGTTTTATTTTTCGATTGATCATTCTTACACGAGGGAAATCATAGCCATCTTCTTTTTAAAATGTGTTTTCTGCTATACATTGCGTGCTAGAGTATGCAAACTTAAAAGTTTTTAATGCAATTGCAAGGGAAGTTAAACTCTTTTATTGTGCAAAATATATTTTTTCTTTACCTTGAGTTGTTTAATTTTTCATGTTGCATTTTAAATACTGTGTTATTTATTTGTACTGTTAATTCATATGTTTTAAGTAACTTCTCAGTTATAGTTTATCCTTCAGATCTTCTGGTTATTGTAGCCTCTTGCCACAATAGCATGTTTTCCTGTATTTAGGAACCAACTGGTGAACCATCTCCTAAAAGACCAAGAGGAAGACCCAAAGGAAGCAAAAACAAGAGTCCCTCTAAAGCAGCTCAGAAGGTGAGATTTATTAAAGAGACAGAGTTCCTAATGCTGTTTTTTCATCAACTGGTAGCAAATAATCCAGTAATTTAGGCTGTGAACTGAGGGGTTGGAACCCTTTTAATAATGGAAGCTACATAAAGCATGTTTTTTTCACTTCTAAGATGAGAATTAGCATGCTGCGTGAAGACTCTAGGTACAGAACCTGTAAGGGCAGCTTGCTTTTTGAGTAGTGTACAGGTCAGTAAAATAACATAATGTATTTGATGTATTTACTGAGATCTGTATCTAGAAAGGAAATCAATATTAAGGATATTATTTTCTCGATTAAGATTTTTGAAAGAGGAAGATTAATTTCTTGCCCATTTACAGTCATTACTACAACAGACCAAATCTGTATCTTAAAGCTAAGTGTTTTGTCAAACATAGGTTAATTAGAAGTAAATCCAATTATGTGTTGATGGAAATAAGTGCATATATTGAAATTTACAGCTTTAAAATGCGATGGTAAAGTAAACTGTGAGTTACAGTAAAAGCCTACTCTATCTTGTTTAATAATTAGTTTCAAAGAGTCTTTTACTTGAAGAGCTATTAGTCTTCTGAACCACTACTTCTGCTTGGTGATGGGAGCAAACTTTTATTCTGGTGGTACTGAATGCATTTATCTATAGGCGAAGCTCACTGAAGTCATTGTATTTAGTGCATGGACTTTACATCACAAATACAACGTGAAAATGTGACTTAATTTTATTTGAATTGGAGAAAGCTCAGCATTAGACAAGTGTGCTGTCGAGGCAAATAATACCTTTCTGTATGAATTATTTTAGTGAAGGCAAATAGTTGTGTATAGGCTTGAAAATAAATACGGGAGTTTTGTTTATGTTGATGGTTACAGAGCAGTTAGCCCTAATTTACAGGTACTAAATTGGAAACAAAAGCTTACAAAATCTGGTAGTGAACTGTAGTGCTTAAGTGTATCAGTATCTTTTAAGTAGATCTGTGTGTGGAAGATATTTGTGGCCTCATCTAATTATGGTTCATTTTTCAATATGCCTATGGTACTGACCATATTAAGTTTGATGGTTTTCAGTGTTATAAATTACTATAGAAATACTGATAAATATTAAATTATTAGGGGGTATCTATGGTTTCATGTCTGTTTTGTTGTAAGCGTTTTCAACATTTATTTGAGGGACGTTTTCCAACTCTCTTTAAATTTAAAATTGTTTTTCACTTTCTGAGCTGGAAAAAAGCAGTATATTCTGTCAATAAGTTCATGAATTAGTAAAAAATGCTTTACAGCTTAAGTATTTAAAATATATCAAAGCCACTCTGCAACGTAGTGAGCTTAAAAAGTTGATTTTTTTTCTTCATTATAGTAAAAATGTTTTCAGATTCACTTTAAAATAGTTTAAATTTCACTCTTCAAAAGGGAGAGAGCAGATTTTTATTAGTCTAGCAAGTCCAAATGTGAGCTTTAGTATTTTAAGTATTACTTTTAGGAGTGTTGGCTTTCCTAGGAGAAATATTTGTAATAAGATTAAATTTTAAGTAATTCATAGAAATGTGTTTTAAAAAGATATTTCAAAAAGAAATATTAACATTATTTCATTTATATGACATTATTTCATTTATATGAGTGATTTGAAAATCAGTATAAATGGAAAATAACTTAAAAACATTCCTATCTATGTAGGTATATCAAATCAAGAACTTTCCAGATGATTCTGGTGCATATAGTTGTTTTTTTAAAATCTAATTTATGAACTGAGCAATTTCATTGTAACGTTTTGATTTTCAGAATGCATCAAGTTACTGCTTTAATTAAAGCAAACCCTCTTGCGTGTTGATCATATAAAAAATTGACCAAAGACCACATGCCTTTTTTTATTATTAAAAAAAAAATCTTTGAGGGGTATGTAATTACAAGTCATATTTGTTTCTAGGTTTATAGATAAAATACTTAAATGTTTGTTAAGTCCTCTAAGACATAAAACACTTCTAAAGCCTTACTAGAAGAAAGTCACTGAGATCACATTTCGAATAAATATTTTAGCTCTTTTTCCAAATTGATAATTAACCCTCTCTAAAATGGTTCACCTTCTCACCAGGCATCTCAAAGTATCTTTTTATGTAATATTAATTTCGGTAGTTTTTCTAACTGTAACATGAATGGAAAGGTTTTGGCACTGTAAGAAAGCTTCATTTGGTGGCGAGGGTATCACCTCTTAAAAAGAGTGAGCTATATGTTTGATTTTGTGGTAAACATATTTACACATATATAGGCATACATATATTTATTTAAGGCTTTCTACAGCCTGGCTAACTTAGCTTAAGCCCCTCTACATGTGAACCTGGGTACTATACACGCAACTGGAAATTGCTGGAATTTCTAAAGAATAGTGTGTGGCCTGTGTTTTTCAAAGGGAGCTCATTGAAATGTATTGGAGTGTTCACACCATGTAAGATAAACGTCGGCCAGGAGAACCCACCGAGCAGCCATGAGAAGGCACTCATGATTAATTGATTGGGTGTTCTCTTGCAAACCAGTACACATCACAATTAAAAATGTATTGCACACACTGGCAGCGAGTTAAAAATACTCCAGAACCGGGACTTTGTTTTGTTATACTTCAAAAAGGAAATACCTTTAAATCAGTTGAGGGACAGTTTACCCTGGAATCATGGTTGTGTTGCGTAGTTAAAATTTCTTGGTTCGTAGGATTTTAAATTTTTTTTAAGGCTTTTTTTTTTTTTTTTAGCTTTCAGAGCTTGTGTTTGGTCTTGGTAAACTGGCCTTGGGGCATCTGAAAACAAACTGTGCTTGTTAGGAAATTAGCAATGTGAAACTTGACAATGCATACAGAATGTTGCAAGACCAATTGGACAGCTAATAATGTGGCAATTACTCTAATTTTAGGTAATACGCATTTTTTTAAAAGCCTTTGCATATCACACATGCCTAACTTGTTATAAACTGGACACAAAAGGTAAATTGCATTTTATAGAAAACCAAACCAATTCTCAATTGTTCAATTTTCATGAACAGAAGGAACACAACGTGTTAGCAGATGACAAAAGATAGACACAAAAAGACTCTTAATCACCTTCTACTTAAGTCCCCACAATTAGGCTGTTACTGAAGTCTGCGTCTTTAAACAAGTCATTCTGTTATTCATTTAAAGTATTTGTAAAAAATTACCAAAAAGTAACGATTTTCTCCCCCCCCCCCCAAGAACGACTAGTTTTGTGGGAAGATCCTTGTAGGGATGTTCCTTTTTAGTTTCCTGGGTGTTCTGTGGTTGAGTTTTATTTGTTAGGCTGAGCTGTGTTCCCAGCCCATCACATTTCCCTTAAGCATTCAAGGGCTTTTCTTTGTTTAGCTCCTGTAGTGGGGCTTGACAAAAATACTGTATTGGCGTAAATACTCTCCTGTTTGGAAGGAGAAAACACAATTGTGAAGTAAAAAAAAGAAGGAGTTGTAGCAACTACGTGTTTGTCTCGACAGAAAATGTCAAGGGATATCCCAGAAATACCCAAAAATAAATGCTCTTTAGTAGAATTCACCATCAGTTAAAATATTTTTACTTTTGTTGTAGTGAAATTCACAGAAAATACCTCCAGATCTTGAAATATCATCCTCTGAAAAACCAGAACTTGTGGTACTGTGTGTGACTACACTTACTATTGTCTCTACATTACATGGCCAGAGTCTGGTATGTAGAAAGGCATGTCCCTGAGTTAAGCAGTCCAAAGGTAAAAAAAAAAAAAGAAAAGGAAAAGAAAAAAAAAAACCAAAACAAACTGCATGTGACCAGGACTCTGCCCTAAATTGGTTCCTGAAAGTCTATTTGGCTTCTCTATGCTTCATTCATTCTCACCAACAGCAGTCGTTACAGACTTAAAGGGGAAACAAGATCATATTTATCAAGTGATCATAGCATGGTTATTGTACCTAAAAAATAAGAGACCTCAAAATTGGGCATTTTGAACAAGATGGGAGAAGCAGGAGAAGACTGACTCCTGTTGAAGATTAAGATGGGTGAAACGGGACATGGGAAGTGTGATATTTTTGTATCTATCCAGCCAACGCCTATGTTTCTTTTAAGAGTTTGTTTTTTTTTTTTAAACGAAATAACCTTTTTTAGGAGAGGGACACATTCCTGGGCAAGGTCTTTTGACACAGTTTGACAACAGTGATCTTCTTCCCAAGAACTCTTGGTTATTTCACCTGACTTACAGCTCTGACACATTTTAGCTGAGGTTTTCAGCAGATCATTTTGCAAAGTGGATAGAGTTCTCCAAATTTGGATTCTGTTGCATTTGAGATCTTCCCTAACAATAGATAGATGCCCAACGAGCACTTTATAGCCCTTCAATTATTTATACTTGTCTTGTTAATTGTGTTCGGCAGTACAGCCTCAGTTTCTGTCTGGGCATGGCACATGGATGCAACAAGGAGCCCGAGGTGGTGGGCAGTCAAGTCCTATGGCTGCTGACAGCAGCTGTTTGGAAGCAGGATTTGATGGCCCTGTGGTACAGGGCTTCAGTGAATTGCAAATCTGCCTGGGGACTGTTAGCTCTCCTCTAGATGGCAATGACTGGAAGGGCCCTCTTTCTCACCTGGGACAAAAAAAATGTGAACATTTTCTGTATAGATCATGTACTTAGAAGTGAGTAAATTTAGTTCTGTTCCTAAAACGTGACGTAGCAAAAATGATGTATCCATATTATTGGTTATAAGAAATTTTGTACTTTTTCATGAAGTATCATAAACTTGTGTTTGATAACATACCTGACCCTTCTTTAAGTTTGGTGATTTCATGTCTTAGCTATAGAGAGCAAGATCATGCCTCATAGGAGAGCACCAAATGTTAAGAAAACCCTGACCAAACACATCTCAATTTCAAAAAGTTCTTTAGAGGATGATGAAGGCAGCAGCCTCCTTCCCGACTACGCAGGTACCAGGTGCTGCATGTAGGGTGGTGGGGAACATGTGCATCTGCTGCCCAGGTGAGAATCTGTGTTCCCCCGGGGTGTCTTGGGGCTCTCTCTGGATTTGTTCCTAGCTTCAGAGGCAATGCTTCAATTAAAGCAAAGAGCCAACAGACTGGCATGTGTCTGATTTTGCAAGTACCTGTTTCAGAGGAAAGGCAATGCTTTGGCACTCATGCATTCCTTCTTATTCTTACTAGTGACTTGAAAATTATATGGACAATCATTGAATTATTTGTCTGATGTGCAATAAAACTTTTCTTCAAGTGCTTAAATTAAAAGACAGTCTTGTGCAGTTGGAGAAAATATAGGCTGTGTTTGCAAAATGCAAACAAAAAAAACCACAGAGGGGAAGAGGTGGAATGTTTTCCTAAATTTTATGTCTTTATCACCGCCACTGGACTGCTGCTACCTCTTTTGGTTGTTCCAGAGTGTTTTGTCTGTCTCTTGCCTTGGAATGGGGAGAAAAACGTCCACGTCGGAGGTTCTTGTCGTTCATTTTCTGCAGTTTAGTCTGTGGAAACCTTCCTATTTACTTACAGAATCGCTCTGTACCAAAACATCGTCCCTGGCATGCCCACTGTTTGCTCAGCTCACCTCTGGGAAAGATTTGGTTTTGATAAGAACTATGGAAATGTTTTTCTTCGAACATGAGGTGGAAATCATATACAGCAGGAATATAGTGCCTTTCAATCTGAAAGGTCCCCAAGCACTTGACAAACTGATACCCAAACTAGTCAGCGGGAACACTAGCCACTTCTGACATGGACCCTCCTCGGGGGTAAAGCGCAGCAGTGTTCATGGCAAGCGGCCATGCTGCGTGACAGTTTATGGCAGGAAGCAAAGATTAGTTATTCAAAGAAATCTCTCATGTTCTCTTTCCCATCAAACTAGATTATACGCTGTAGTTAAACTCACCATTTGTAGCAGGTTTGTAGGAACTTTAATTGTGAGACCTAAGTAGTTTTTGTTTCCAGAAAGTTAATTTTGTTTTTTCATAGAGTTTTGGAAAAGGGTCTTTCCTTCAGATGCGGCAAAATACAGAAGAAAATAAATGTCATTTGTGCTTTGATAACATGTCAGGTGTTGATTTGTGAAGAACAGTTTTAACTAATATTTTCTTTTAAGATTTCTGCCCAGTGTTTTGTGAAGTAAACATAAATGCAGGGAGCTACAGCTTGTCAAAACTAAACCACATCTTTTTTTTTTTGCATCCTTTAGGTTCTAAGGTATAAAGAAATGAATGCTTTGAAAGGAAACAAAACTCTGAAATAGACAGCTACAGTATATAGTAAATGCACTTTAACAAGTATTCACATAAGAGGGTTTCACCTTACATGTAACACCGGTATAAACGATTAAAGAGCAAGTTTATTCTTTTAACAAGTCTGAGTGATAATTTTGCCCTTTAGGAGTGTGAATTTTATTTTTCACAGCTTTCTTCTTGGTGAGATATTTATTTCAAAGTAATTGCATTTAACTCACGGGGCAGGTTTTTTGTAGAGATTCCTCCACTGCTTCCTAAGCTCAAGTTCTCTTTTAGAGGGATCCGCTTTACACAGCGTTAGGTTACAGTATATGTTACAGAGATTGACCAGCAAGTGATTTATTTAATGATGCAGTTGATTTCTAAGGGCAAATCAAATACACATACAATTAACTGGAAAAAAGCAATTCATGGAAATGCGGAAGCACATTTACTGAATGTGTCCTAAAAGTTTTCATTCCCAGAGACTTCGTAAGCAGCGAAAATCCAGCTCTCACTAAAGCGGGTGGCAAAATCCTCATCACCCTCAGTGGGACAGGATTATTTACCTGATGAGGTATATGGGTAGGCAGAGCCTGTCTACAGAAAATAACCTGCATTTTTCATTTTAAAGCCTGTAAGTATTTTAGTGTAGCACATAAGTAGCAGTATTCACAGTGTTGTGCAGTGAATTAGTGGAAGAGTCTGTTAAGAGAACCCGTATTTCCTTTAAGCTGAGCTCCAGGACCAACTGCTGGGCTTACATAAATATAGCTGTCACTTCTAGGGCACCTTCCATGCTGTTTCCTTAAACCTGAAAAGGGAAGGTATGTTTTGGACCAGTGAAAAGTTTGTTTACAGTTTAAGGATATGTTTTTACCTGGAAAACTTCACATGAAGTAGAGCAGTTATCTCCCAATATGAACACACACACGTTCATGGTGATAGTCTGTCCAAATCCATTTCATGCATGAGCATCATGAGACTAAAAGGAGAAAGTGTGGCTGCGATAAACTGCTTTGTTTAGGCTTGAACCAGTCTGTATTTTTCATTTACTATCTACAGGTAATTTCTGAGAGCCCGTGAAAGAGTCGATTTGATGTTAATGGGGGTTCTCAGGTTCCCAAGCTGCTCTGCACCCCCGTCCACAGCCTGCATGCCCCATGGCTGGCCGGGGCACCCCAGGCTGTGCTGACGGCACCGAGCAGCTGGGTGCTGGGTGTCCATGGGCATGCTCCTCTATGCCGCTGGACACAGTGTGGATCGGGGCTGGGGGCACCCTTGGGTGCAGGCGAGGCATCCCCTGGCCACGCGGGCTAGGAAATGCCAGAAAAACCGACATAAACACATTCTACCAGAAAACCCATGGAGCAGGAGGGGGGCTTAGTGCCACCCAAGAGATGTAATTGTGGATAATGTTACAGGAAAGGAGTTCCTAGTTACCGAGGCTGTTAAATAATGCTGAGGTATAAAATATGTTGTGTTTCTTTTCCCTTTACAGAAAGCAGAAGCCACTGGTGAAAAGCGACCCAGAGGCCGGCCCAGAAAATGGGTAGGTATTTCGCTTCCAATCATTTGATTTATTTGCTGTGTTATAAAGCATGTTATAAAGTCCATTCTTTTAGAGAACAATTATTTCTGCTTCATTTGTGAAAAAGAGCATCCATCTTCTGTGTCTGTTTGTACTGCTGGATTGACTAAAGGGTTAAGGTAGCAGAGAAGTTAACCACAGCTTCCTACCTTTAGACTCTGGTAGTTTGCTCAAGACACTTTACTATTAAATGTTTGCTGGGAGTGAATATTTATGTGTCTCTTATCAGCATGAAAAGAGGCACAACTCTTCCTTCAAAAGAGTGTAACAATGAGATAACTTGTCCAGTAATTGAGTAACAAAGGTTAAAGGGGCACTATCAGACATCAGAAGGTGATTAAGCGAAGCGATAACATTCAGATGTAGTGTGCACGAGATAAAGTTTAAAAACTAAGACGTCTTTGTCCTACATTGCTGGGTAACACAGCATATTTTCCTGAAATCGAGTGAGAAAGAGCAAAAATGAACAGCAGGATACTTGCATTTAGAATTTAATTTTTCCATTCTGGGCCATCTTCATGCCTCATATAATTGTAGTGACTGGTAATATGTTTCATTAAAAGTTTCCTCGTTCCCTGGCTGTTTAGTCTGTAGGTGTGGCTATCAGACACATGTGTTTTGATCCTTTGGCCATGGAAAGATTTCGGTCTCAGATACTTGAAATTTTGTGTTCTCACTGATGTTTACAGCTAATGAGAGCTTGCCTTGTGCACCTCTCCCCTGCACCTCTTTCACTTAGGCATAGGCTTTCAAAAGAAAAGTGATGGGGGTGTTGCTTGGAAAACATGATGTGATATTAGCAGGTACAAAGGTGTGTCTCCCTTTCCTTATATCTGGTCAACATTTTTCTTTAAACTTCTTTTTCAAATCCAGCCCTCCCCATCTTAATTTTGCCCCCTTATTTTACTCTGCCTTCTCTTTCTGCTCTGCAGTATCGTAGTTTTTTCCCTCATTTTGTTCAGTTCTTTTGCATAGATGTTAATACAGCTGTAAAATTATATGCTTGCCAAAGCTCCAAAGCACCAGAAGGTATTTCAAACTGCAGCTGAGGTTCTCCAGAGCATCAGCAGCTAAACACAGGAGAGATGGCTTTACCAGTCACTGTAAGAACTAGTTCTGTAGCATTGTCCAGTGATAAAGTACTCCAGGATATTTTTGTGGAGAAAACAGACTGTTACACATTAGACGTATTGCTTACACCTCTACTTTTTAAGTCAGGCAGATTTCAGGTACACGAAGCAGCTCATTGGCATTAGGAAACATGGTGGTGTTTTCAAACCTACCTGTGCTGGTGATCTTCTCAAAGGCGGCTTGCAGAAGGCAAATGCCAAGTGCAGTAAAACACGGGTCGGCTGCTGTCTGCTTCCTCCCGTCTGGCTCTGAGCTTGCACATGTGGATGCTGAGTGTTGCTCGCTTGCTCCTCACCTTGGGTGCAATCCCAGGAGAAGCAGTAGAAATAGCTGGTTTATGAGAGTAATTTGTAACAGGGAGGCCATCCCCACTGAATGAGGAACGTGTGGTGGTCGAACAGGGGTGGTTGAAGAGCTCTGCGAAAAGGGAAAATGCAGAAGTCTGAAATGCTGAAAGATTGTCTCTCCCAAGCACTCGTAGTCAGAAACTAAGGTGAGTTTTGAGCAAAAAGCACTAAATATAACACTCGTGGCATTTTTTAGGCTAGAATGTTTCCCTTTTATTTTTGTATCTTTATGGGGAAGAAGGACTAGGCAGTATCAGTGGAGCATTAAATTCAGTATGGGCTGTTTGTTCGGTGAAGAGTTTGGTTTGCACAAATGGGAATAAAATGGTTATCTAGTAGGCGTACGCATTACTTTATTGTGAGACCTATGCTTACAACAGTTTCACTCTTTTTTTTTTGAAGCTAAGGCACGTTTTCAAACTCAGTATTACTTTGCTGTTGTGTCTGTTGAAAGCACTGTCTTTTTATTTCCTTATTCCGCCAATATGGTTGCTTCTTGTCATTCTCTGAGGTAACACTCCTGTCCGCAGCTTGCATTGAGATAATTCTGTAGACTATGAGAATCAAGTGTGCCTTTTTTTCCTCTCTTTCTTCTGTCTTTCCAGTTTAAATTAGGTTCATGGGTTCCTCCTGTGTGCATGGTGAAATGGAGAATGACGTTATATTTTGCTCCAAAAAGAGCTGTGGTTAAATTATTATTAAGCCATTATGGTGCCAACTATAAGCAAAGCTTATAATTGAAATCAAGGAAGGATTCTGCCTAAAAGCAGATGGCATAGTATCATCCTTTCTGTTTTGACATCCACCATGTACTCGGAAAAAATCCCTTTTTAGCACCCAAACTTCAGTTAAGTCCTTAATGATTATTTTCTTCTTTAATCCAATATATTTATATATAAAGCCTTAATGATGATGGTTCTGTATCAGTGAAAGTAAGGAGTATCTAGGGTTTTTTTTCTTGGAGAGGCAGAATTCTATATGGCAGGTATTTTCCTAACTTTGTAACCCTTTTTTGTGAGTCTATAGGTTCTGTGTCATATGTTGTTCATCAAATTGTAAAGTATTATTTCTGCTGTTTCCTTCAATATGCACATGCAGAGACATACGAGCTAACAGACCGCTGTAGAATTCCGGTAGCTGGTCGTTCTGCCGGTTCAAATTAAGTATTTAATGTTTGTGACTCACAATGTATTTATTTATATATTATTTTTTAGAAGAGAAGTAAATCTTTTTGACTACTATAAAACTGGGAAGGGGGAGGGAGAGCCCAACTGAAGAGGGCAAGGAGCCCAGTTTATCACAAGCACATGAGACATCCAATGATCTTTCTAATGTAATAATGTGTACTTTGCAAAGCTGTCAAGGAAAGGAAGACCCTTGTCAGTAGAACAGACAGTCAAGATTGACAAACTCCTCTGAAAATAAAAATTTCAGCTACACAGAAAAGCTTTCCAAATACGGAGAGCTAACTGAATAAAAATCCTGAACGTAACAAGGTCACGTAGATGGGACATTAACATATTCAGAATCAGAAACACAGTGTCAGCTGCTGTAGAACTCATCCTCACTGTAGGTGGCTGCACATGTGTGAAGTGCATTGAAGGCTGCGAGTCCTGTTAACTGGGAGTGTGGTAAACCTCTCCATGACCTTAGTACTTCTTAATTTTAGAGGTTTAAATGCAGGAACATGTTCTAAGCTCATTGGATGCATCTATGCTAGTGTGTTAGGTCAAATCAGGAGTATGCCTTGGAAATGAATCTCCTAATTGTCCCCACTCGCAGTATGCGTTATGAAGTGGTCCCAGAGCTCATGGGCTGGATTTGTTGCAAGGGAGAAAAAATTGGATCCAGTAGGCATTCAACCCATAGGACTAGGCTAGAATGAAGTAAAAACCTCTTGAAAGCTGTGTGGTACAGACCTTAGGTCTTCAGCACCAGCGTTTTTTTCTGCCGCTGGTCTGCATTGTCATTCTAGTCTAGACATAGCCTTTGATGCTTGGAAAAGGCAGATGGAGCAACCAGGTTTTTGTTAGCAAAATTATTTTACGTAGCATAGGCATACAGTCAAATTCATAGCCATGGAGATTCACGTTCCCAGAAGCCAGTGGAAGGTTTGTCATTGACTTAATCAGTGCCAGGTTTTCACCACTGAAGACCTTATGCTGCTGTTTGTGGAATCAGCAACAGTTTTTCCAATGGTTTCACATAACCCTGTGTAAAGAGCTCACAGTCAAAGTGATTTTATTTTATTTTGTTTTGTTTTATTTTATTTTATTTTAAATTTTTGTGTATGTCTAGAATTTGACTGAAAGGAGGGGACTGAAGGGTTAGGAGTAGAGTAGGAGACTGAAAAATCAATTATTCTGCTGTTTGTTCCAAAGAACTGCATTGAAAACCCCTAGGGATTTCATGGACTTCTGGTGCTTTCAGGTATTGGTTTAATGGAGAAACCTGAAACCCAATTCTGAATTTGATGCTTAAAAGTGTATTTGTTTTTTATTTCCATTGTTTTTGTTATGTCTTTCGATAGATTTTTGGCATTGTCTCATTTCACCTCCACATTGTTTAACCTGAACCACAGGTTCATGGCATGGCATGGCATGGCAGAATTGCTCAAAAAATGAAGGAACAGTCTTTTTACAGCATTGAGCAGGACTTTGGTGGTGTGGAAAGATGGCTGATGCCATGCCATGAAACTGTTTAAAAGGATGGAAAGCTGCAGTAATTAAAGCTGCATGATTATAACAGCAGAAGAGAATTAGTGAATCTCCAAGCACAGGGTGCATGTGCAGCATCCGCATGCACATCTCGTCACTGATGCCCAAGTGACAACAGTGACTTGCTCAGAAAACCTCTCTCTCTGTCAAGAATTTTGTTTTCTGCTAGATAGTCTAGATAGCACATTTCAGATTGGTAGAAGGTAAAACATAATAAGAAATGAACTTAATTTCCTTAAGCAGGAGGTTTATCTGATCCAATCATGATCAGCTAGACATTATAGTACTTTTGAAGCTCAGGTTTTCCTCTTTTTAATGAGGGCAGAGTTTCACTTTGTACCGGAAGTCAGTATAAGCAGTGCCAAACCATGTTTATAAAAATCATTACAAAACCGCTTTTTTCTAATAACTTTTTCTTCAGATTATTTGCCACTGCAGTTTTGACATAGATGAGATATCAAACCTTAGACATGGAATTTGTGAGATATTTCTATGCCAGCAGTTCCAGAAGGCCTGTGTCAGGGCAAGGACTATGCCTACTCCTCCTTCACTTGTAAGATTTTGAAAATGAGGTTCTGAGTTTTGAAGAAATGCATATCAAGAGAACCCTGTTGCCTCAGCAGACCCATCAATGTTTTGAGGCTATTTCTTGCCCAAAATGAGTCTTTGCAAACCATTATCTAAGTAGAAGTTTCTGTCTGGTAGCGCCGTGCTCTGTGACGTGAAGCCATTTAACTAATTTTGCTTACTTCTCATTCAGTGCAGTCATTATTGTCTCATATGAAGTCATAGCCTAGGAGGTGCTTAAAGTCACGCAGGCTTCTTCACTAGGTGGAGAGAGAAGGATGTTCTGAGATCATAGACCATCCTGCTGTAAAAAAGCCTTTGTTAAGGTGTGGTGGATTCTCATCTGGAGATAGCAATCTTTTGACCTTGGGAAAGACAACCTTGATGATAACACTCATATCTGACTTCTAGATAGCAAAAGCTATGTGTGAGAGATCTCCCCCTTTGATGCTGTGGTGCTTACCAGTGCATCCCTATGCTAGGCTAGAGATTCCATTGTTACCAGTACATATATTCATTTGAATGAATTACTTCATGGTCCATTTGGAGCAAACCATGATTGAGGTATCATAGAATCATAGAATACCAGGCTGGAAGGGACCTTAAGGACCATCTGGTCACACCTTTCTTGGCAAAAGCACAGTCTAGACAAGATGGCCCAGCACCCTGTCCAGCTGAATCTTAAAAGTGTCCAATGTTGGGGAATCCACCACTTCCCTTGGGAGATTATTCCAATGGCTGGTGTTCTCATTGTGAAAAATTTTCCTCCTGTGTCCAATCAGAATCTCCCCAGGAGTAACTTGTGCTCATTACCCCTCATCTTTTCCATGTGATCCCTTGTAAAAAGGGAGTCTCAAATCTTCTTTCTAGCCACTCTTTAAATACTGGAACATGGTAGTAAGGTCTCCCCTAAGCCTTCTTTTCTCAAGGCTCAACAGAGTTCTCTCAGCCTTTCCTCATATGGCAGGCTTCCCAGTCCTTCAGTCATCTTTGTGGCCTTTCTCTGGACTCTCTCCAGCCTGTCAATATCTTTTTTGCGTAGCGGCGACCAAACCGAACGCAGTATCCAGGTGTGGCCTGACAAGTGCTGAGTAGCGTGGGATAATGACCTCTTTATCTCTGCTGGTAATGCCCTTGTTGATGCAACCCAGCATCCTGTTGGCTTGCTTTGCCACAGGGGCAGCACACTGTTGGCTCACATTGAGCTTGTCCACCAGGACCTCTAGATCCCTTTCCACAGAGCTGCTCCCCAGCTGGGTAGATCCCAGCCTGTGCTGCACTCCTGGATTATGCTTACCCAGGTGTAAGACCTTACACTTGTCCTTGTTGAACTCCATAAGGTTCTTGTTAGCCTACTCTTCGAGCCTATCCAAGGTCTTCCTGCAGGGTGGCTCTTGCTTCCAAAGTGTCCACTTTCCCACTCAGTTAGGTATCATCAGCAAACTTGATCAGGGTACACTTGATCCTGTCATCCAGGTCATTTATGAAGATATTAAACAGCGTTTTGGCCCAATATCGGTCCTTGGGGAACCCCACTTGTACAGGTTGCCAATTTGAAAGGAGCTATTTACCACCACCCTCTGGGTGCAGCCTGTCAGCCAGTTCACCACCCACCACACAAACCACTTGTCTAGAATCGAATAACGCATCAGTTCCTCTAGGAAGAGGCTGTGGGAAACCGTGTTGAAAGCCTTGGAGAAATCCAGGTAGGCAGTGTCCACCTCTCACTCCACATCAACTGAGCAGGTTACTTTGTCATGGAAGGTGAGCACGTTTGTCAAGCATGATATGCTGTTGGTGAATCCGTGCTGCCTTTTCCCACTCGCATCCTTCATTTGACTTGACAGCTCACAGGAGGAGTCATTCCATAACTTTCCGGGGACTGAAGTAAGACTGATGGGCCTATAATTTCTTGGATCCTCCTTTAAGACCTTGTAGATGGGGGTGACATTAGCCTTCTTCCAGTCTTCTGGGACATCCCCTGATCTCCACGACTTCTCAGAGTTATGGCCTCGCAACACCGTCAGCCAGTTCTCTTAATACCCTTGGGTGAATATTGTCAAGGCCTATCGATGTGTAGGGGTCAACCTCCTGTAATAGTTCACATACCAACTCTTCCTTCACTGACGGTGGTTCTGTGTTTGCATCAACCTGGACTTTTGTTCCCAAGGCCTGAGGCCCAACAGTGCTGGTAAACGCAGAGGTGAACGCGTTGAGAACCTTTGCCTTTTCAGCACTGTAGGTGACTAATTCACTTCTGTTTAACAGCGGGCCAGTATTTTCCTTCTGTTTCTGCTTGTTGGTTATGTACCTGAAGAACCCTTTCTTGTAGTTTTTGACATCTCTGGCCAATTTCAATTTGTGCTGAGCTTTTGCTTTTCTAACTGCATCTCTGCACACCCTGGCGGTGCCCTTGTAGTTCTCAACAGGTATTCGTCTGCTTTTCCATCTCTGGTACGCTTCTCTCTTGGATTTGAGCAGACTCAGAAGCTTGCAGTTAAGCCAAGGGGTCTCTTGCTCTGCATACTTCCCTTACCTTTAAAGGGGATGAACTGTTTTTGTGCTTCCAGGAGAGTGTTCTTGAAGGACTTCCAGTATGTGCTAGCTCCTTCATCCTCTGTGGAAGCTTCCCACAGAATCCCTCCCAACTGAGGTCTGGCTGAGCTCAAGTTTGCTCTTCTAAAATCTAAAACCTTTGTCTTAGTACAACCTTCAGCATGCCCAGCAGGATCCCAAACTCCATAATATTGTGATCACTGCAGCAAGGCTATCACTAACCAAGATATTACAAAGCAGGTTTTCTTGGTTTGTGAGTAGCAAGTCCAGCAGTGCCTCATTCCTGGTTGGCACATCTAACATCTGTATGAGGAAGCGGTCCTCTATGCATTCCAGGAACTTGATGGATGACATGAGCTGCTGTATTGTTCTTCCAAGAAATATCTGGGTAGTTGAAGTCATCCATAAGAACCAGGCTCTGTTGACCCAAAGCTTGTTTAAGTGACTCAAATATTGCTTTGTTGGCCTTACCGTCTTGGTTTGGAGGTCGGTAGCAGATGCTTACTGTAGGATCTCCCTTAAGAGATGACCTCTCTGATCTTGACCCAGAGGCATTTGGTAGGGCTTCCACAATCGCTGTAGTTGACTTCTATACGTTCAAGGTTCTCCTTAACATAGAGCGCAACTACTCCTCTTCTTCCCTGCCTAACTTAAAATCACATGTAAAACTTAAAACTTAAATAACATGTATTTGATGATGAATGAAAAAGGAAGTTGCTATTTATGTAATTATAGACGATAGCACAGATAAAAATTCAGTTTCTTGTACTTGGAAGAATAATGTCTTTCAGTTACTTTACATCCTTCCAGTCTGTGACTGCAGTATCTGTGGTGTTACTGCTTCGTGTGAAGCACACCATGAAAATTAGCACATGTTGCTGTTATTTTGATCTTCCAAACTACCTTACCTTCTTTGTGAAGATCATTGATATTATTTTGTAACATGGTAATACAAAATACCTTCTTTCATGAGCATGTTCTACATCTGTGTGGGTAAGACTGTCACCTGGGAGGGGTCATTGTTTCAGTTGTCTAAAGAGCTTGAAGGGGCTTTTATAATTACAAAAAACAAACTGTTGACCTCTCTCCCTCAAAATTCCAAAATGTAAGAAGTGGATGAAGGACATGAATTGAAAACCTTAAAAGCTTTGTACCTATACATTTACTTTCCAATTCAGACGATCTGTAAAAGAAATCATTTCTCAAAACCTGAACATTCTGTGAAAATCAACACTCATGGGAGTTGAACTTTTCTCCTATGACTAACAGATATTTAATGCTCTTTTTCTGGACAATTTTTGCCCTTTTTTTTTTTATTCGACATTCTGGGAAAGCAAAAAACATCTTGCATGCTTGTACCAAATGCATAAAGATTCACTAAAAATACATTCTGTCTCACCTGCGTTTAGAGAGGTAGATATCTTCATTTCTCTAGGAGCTTGTCTAAGCAAATAGTGTCCTTCCTTGGAATCTCATAAGTACTGTCCCTTGTTGGTGTAAGTAGACGTGGCACCGTACATTTCAAGTGGATCTTCCTGTAGACCACAACAGAAAATTTAGCCATGATAGTTCTTTTCTAAAAGACATTTATATCACCAAAAGGATATTTCACTCATTCTCTAATTCATTTCCACTTCTGTTAAGAGATATTAAAAGATATTCAGTTTAGCTAAAAAATATTTTGACTTCAGCTGTCATTTCAGAATCCTTAAAGGAAAATCTTTTATTCTGTTTGAGGTCCAAAGAGGAAATTTTAAGAGGCAAATAATGCAGAAAGTAAAAATACAGCATCTGTAGTGAAAGGTAAGCTGAAATTCTGAGCTGTTTCTTTTTTATGATCTCAGATAATGGGTGTTCAAGAACTTAAAAAATGAGTTTCCCATTTGGTTGTGTGTTTTGATTTTCATAAGCCTCATTGCCCATTTTATTTACAAGGATGCTGAGCACTGAGGCTGGTCGTGGCAGCATCAGGAGGCATTTTTTGCACCTGCAGGGTTTGAATTCTCATGCTTGTTTCTAGTTATCAGCAATTGTGCATCCAGCTACCTGACAGAGAAAACATATCAGATAGTGAAAAGTACAGACACTCGTTCCTGCTCCTACAATTCCATTTTCACCGTTGAAAATGTTATGAATGCAGAAAGAGAAGCTGGGCCTCACCTCCATTGAAAATGTACTCCACAAGGTTAATTGCCTTGCCCAAGGAAATCTGTAGAAGAGCCAGGAATAGAACTCAGATTTCCTGGCAGCCTGCCCTGTGCCTTCAGCTCAAGGCCATCCTCCTCCAGTAAAGCTGGAGGTTTGTGAACAGGTTGGATGAGGGAGGGAAACAACGCTTTTCAATTCTGTATCTTAAACCGACGCATGGTTTTTACCTGTTTCTGTAAGCTCAGACGTGAGTATCTCAGTATCTCTAGCATATGTCTAGCTGGTAGGCAGTGAGGGGTAGGGAGTAAGATACTAAAAAAGTCTATGTATTCTCTACATACAGGAGAGAGTGGAGAGATTTGGGACCAGACGGGTTTTGAACCAAACCCAAATGTAAGCCTGAAAGGTATTTGATGCGTATTGATAGTTATTTTCTCTTCTTTGTACCTTAATTACACATGGAAGTCCAATGCTGATCCAGTAAACAGCAAATGTAGTCACGGAACCAAGGTGCCTGGTTCCTTGAATGTTTTGAATGTGGTTACTCTGCTCTTCAGGACTAGCTGATCTGAGCCATAGCTGCAGGACAGGGCCATTCCAGGTCACCTCATCCAGAGATGGCATTTTCATTCCCTGTCCTCTTGAAAAGTAGTGGTGCAGAGGGAATGAAAACCCACGTTGTTGAAGTGTGATCCTGGACAGCAGCTTTGTCAAGACTTCTAAGCTTTCCTATAATTTCTGACTAACTGTGGAGCTTATTTAATTTAATTTAATTTAATTTAATTTAATTTAATTTAATTTAATTTAATTCACCTTAATACTGCAGTTACTACAGTAAGGCAGTAGCCTTACAGGAAAATATCACATTTTTTATCTGCCGGTGATAGAAAAGGGCCATCTTGTAAGTGGCAGTCCGTCCCTGTGTGGGTGAATTTACTCCTCTCAGTTAAGAGCTACAATAATAATTAGAGAGGAGTAATACTTCTGGCTTCATTCTGTATTCTTTACAGACCCAAGCAGGTGATGTGGATACCGAAGGAATGCAGGGTTTATCCTCTCCTGGAAAGACTGGGGGAAGGCTAGCATTGTGATAATTAATATTTGGAGAGTGCTTTCAGGTGTTTGAATGAAAGTCATTACATGCTTTAAGTGCAAGTATCGTTATTTCCTCTTCCTTAATCCTGGGACTAAGCCTCACTTCAAATTGCAGTTCAGAATTACATCTTAGGTACGAGGCTAGATTTTCAACAAGAAAGTAGGCTGCTTTCATTAAATAGCTGCAAAATAACCTCACCAGGAGGTGGCTTCTAATTCTGTAGCACACAACTCTGAGTGAGGAAAAAATATTTTTTTGTATCAACAATAATGTACTTTATATGTGATTTAATTAGCATGATTCATTCTTGCTCTGCTGTCTTAAATTTATTTTGTGCTAGGTGCCAACCTAAAATACAAGGGGAGCGTAGTTTACAATGGTGTTTACAAGTGCACGTGTTTTTCTGTCCCAAAGCCTCTCTGAGATATTCATCAGACTGCAAATGAAAAACAAAATAAAAGTAGAGGGACAAGAACCTGAAATCTGAAAATTGTGACTCCACAGGCCGTACTGTTTAAATAGTCAAGTTGGGATATGCAGTTTAGTGGTTTGAAGATGCAGTAGTGACACTGCTGCTAAAAGAGGAAGCGATCTTTTCAGGTCCAAGAGAATCCAGATATTTTCAGTCTTCGGGGGAACCCTGAGACACGAAACGCCGAGGCCTGGGAAGGTGACAGACTGAATGAGAAAGCCGTATGTTGAGGAGCATGTAACTACGGTGTTGAGGCTGATAATGCTCATAGCGCTGTTTGTTTCGCGATCTTTTGTTACCCCCGTTCAGAATGATTCTGGTTGTACAGAAAATGCTTATCAGCCTTGCTGTTACTGGAGGCTGTTGATGGGGTATGATTTCCTTCTTAGCAATACAGCGAAGCAGGGAAGTTTCTTCTCTGTTCTTTTGAGGTTGTAGCGATTTCTTTCTAGGAAGGAAATCTTTCTGATGCGTGAGGGCAGCCACTGGCCACCCTGAGCTGGCAGACAGGAGAAGAAGGTGGCTTTGTTTCCTGAACACAGGCACCTCTGGGTTTTATCCCTTTTCTTTTGTCGCCTGACATTGTGAGAAATCCATTGCACCCAAGCTACATGCTGCCTCACTAGGATTTTAGGAGCCTGTCTTGGAAGGGGACAGATGATATAATCTACCTGACAAAACCCATTCTTATTTAGTCTTTATACAGTCAGTGGTGTGAAATAGGTGCCTTAGGAAGGGCTGGAGAACGCGATCCATTCACCTAGCTTATGTTTGTCCTGCTCTCCACGGGGTGATCCACTGAGCTTACACTGAATGAACGCATCTACCCCTCCAGTCTGCATATGGGGAACCAGAAATGTGGCACCTCTCCTCATGCTACTCGGGACCAATTTGCTTAGCCCTGTTGATGGATACTTCGTGGAGGAGGACCATAAGTCCATCTTTAGTACTATAGCCTAATACCTGAAGCAGTGAGAGACCCTAGGTACTGCTCAGCCAGGGCTGAACCTGTGTGCCAAGAGAAGTGGTGTGCCCTGAGCTGGTCTGGGTGACAACTCTTTAGATGCAGGGCTGCTATTCAGCGATGCATTTAAAAGCAGTGGGGACACATGGGAGAAGAAGAAAACGAGAGGAAGCCTAGCCTGTTGGTTTAGGCATCCGTGTAAAGACCTGAGGTGACATCCCTAGGTCTGCTTTTTGTCTGATCTAAAATGCAGACATTGGAGAACATAGCCTGGAACCCCATTTCTGTCTCAATTTGAGAATGGACCTTAATTAATACTCAGAAGATACCCTTTTCTTCCTTGTTTTTCTTCTGGAGCCTGTTCTCCGCATGGCATTTCAGCTTCAAGAGAAGGGCTGGAGAATGTTTCTCACCCAGGAAAGCATAGGAGCTGGTGATTAGGATGCCTCTGTAGGTGTGGGTTTAGATCTTCATCATATTTACTAAAGGGCAGATGACCTCTGAGCGCTCTCGCTCCGAGACACTAATGTTCAAGTTGGGCGTGAGCACTATGAAGGAGCTGTGCTCTGTCCTGACCTTATGTAGCTCTGAAGGTTTCTCCAGAGAGTGGAGCTGGATTTTGGGTGGCTGTCAGTTGAAATTTGAAATGCAACAAAGTGTTCGTTGGGAGGTAAGGCTTGCTATCTTAGACTAGCAATTTTGAGCATGTTCAGCTAATTAAACTTCAGTCTGCAGAGGGCTTTAAGGTTAAGTAGGAAAATACTAGGTAACTGAGGAACCTACAGAGATAGGCAGTTGTGGAGAATAGATGGATCGAATCCCACCCTAGAGAAATCTCCCCACCCATAAGACATTATTTGTGTGTTTTATAGTGTGGCTGCAAGAATTTTGCAGGCAACATCATGCTGTAATCTATTTGCACGTGATTTTAATTCTTTCTCTTACCAGTTCAAATGGTATTGCCTGTTGTTATTGCAGGTATTGTAGAGTTTCAGAGTTTTTTTGGGTTTTTTTGGTTCAGTTATATATCTGTGTGTGTGCTATTTCCATAGCAGTTTTAGGAGGCTAGTGATGCGTAGTGTATGTCTTTATTCTGCTTTTTCTTTTTACTTTTTAAAAATAAACTTGCTATTTTCAGTTTGTTTTATTATAGTCTGTCAATCCTGAGAACTGTTGAACTGCGGAACTGCAGAGTTGAACTTTGGTGCTACTTACGATGATTTAAATAATAGTATTGAGAAATTACATTTGAAGAAATGTATTACTTGTGTGTCTGTATCAGTGTCAATGAAAACAGAATCTGGTCTGCAGAGGTTGGTTTGCTTTGATTAAAAGTGATTTACCAGTAGTGGCAGTCCCCATTTTGGAGCCTTTAAAATTATCAGTGAATTGGCAAGGTTTAGGATTTTTACATCCTGTCTGTTCAGAGTAGCTGCTGGGAACTTAAAAAACAGTCAGACTGGTAGTTCCTGTATACAGCAGAAATCATGACTTTACCCAATATATTATCCTAATCCATTTTGACTGTTATATCAATTATCCTAATAGACAGCAACTGGAGCCTTTTACAAGACATAATACAAACACATATGTGAGCTTCACTATTATGATCTTATCAAAGTTGCATTGTGTTAACATGTTCTTGGGGTTTCCTTAGTATTCACACAGAACCCATTCATGCTCTGGCTGCTCCTCCTGGATTGTTTCCTGTTAATGATGCTAAATGTCTTGAGAAATCTGCCTGGGGACTCTCCTTCCACAGAAAACTCTCTGTTTGGGTCTTGAAAAAACAACTCACACAACACATTGACAAAGTACATACAGTACTTACATCATAGTATTAAATATGTGGAGGAGACAAGGCTATCTCTGCCATGGCATGCACTCTTGCATTCATTAACATGCATTAGCATTCGTAAACTATTTGGAGGAGGCCGAGGTGTATGCAATTTTTAAGGTGCTGCTTTTGCAAACTTCCCATTCAAGTCAGGGATGACCATTCAAGCACGCAACAACTGTTTTATCAAGCTTTGTATGTAAGTCTGATTGAGATAGGTGATGGATAAACGGTCTGTCAGTGACACATGGTGCCTCTAAAATTTCTTTACTGAGAGAGTGGTCAAACATTGGAACAGGCTGCGCAGGGAGGTGGTGGAGTCACCATCACTGGAAGTATTCAAAAAACTTGTGGATGTGGCACTTCAGGACATGGTTTACTGGGCATGGTGGTGTTAGGTTGGTGGTTGGACTTGATGATCTTAAAGGTCTTTTCCAACCTTAATGATTCTGTGATTCTGGTCAAGTAAATTGAATATGAAGCCAGGAGATTAATGGTAAAATCTTAGGCTTGTTGAAGTCAGTGGCCAAACTCCTAATGAAATCGGTCGCCTGGATTTCAGCCCTTCTCCATCTGCCACGGATGTAATGTACAACTGTGTCTGCTGGTTGGCTATAAGCTCTATAAATTGTGCAAATAGCCATGTTTGCACAAAATTCAGGCCATTTGAGGAAGAAGATCAATACATGTTCAAGTTAGGCACCAGATGAACAGAAACTTTATGGTGACTCACACAGAAAGAATAGTATTTGAATCAATCTGTGAATATGATAAATTTGTTATTTACATCAATAAGTTTTGAGCAGTCACTGTATGAGTAACAGGTGGGCTACACTTGTACAGAGATACCAACAGAAGTTTTTTATTGATGCTTTTTTTTTTTTTATTTTAAAGCAACTTGTATGCTATATAAACACTATTGCTTCTTAATAGTAGAATTTTTTTCTTGTTTAATCATTTCAGTGGACTATTTTAAAACTGCAATATGGACACCTCTGTACTGTAACCTTCAGCAAATTTTTTTAAAGATATACAAAGACATGGTTTTGAAAATGCATGATTTTGCCTTTTCTGCATGTATAACTTTCATTAAGGATATGCTCAGCTGTGGTCATAGGTACATACATACAGAGGGTGTATTACTCACTGAAACAAACTCTCTTTAAGGCAAGTCTTTGTAAAGTAGTGGCTCCAGTGAAGTGAATTCAATAGCAGGATTCCAACTGACTTGGTTGGAGTTAGGATTTTCTCTCCAAATACTTGTAAATGGTGATATATAAATTGGAAACCCTTTCTAAGTTATGCTAACAAAAAGCCTCTGATTATGGTTTTGAGTAAGGGAAAGAATTCGCCCTTTAATCTGCGGCATATCTTGAGGGAGAAGGTTTTGTGCATCGTATGTTTTGTTTAAACTAGATCAAAATTCCTTAGGTAAAGGCAATATCCATTGCACAGAGAGCAACAAAGAGAAATTATGTTATAGTTGAAGTTGACACATGCACACAAAAACGTTTCAAAATTATATTCTTAATAATAATTTTGCTCCAAGCAGAAGCTACTTTATCTCTTTCATTGCTCATTTCAGGAAGTAGAAGGTCTCAGAGCCTCTGCAGGCAAACCAGATGCCATTGGTTTCCAAGAAAGAGATTATTAATCCTATCCTTCCAAATCACTAAGAAAGCTATTTAAGGGAGAAGTTGGAGCCATCGTGATCTTTTTGCGTAATTATAAATCATTGTGGCTTGCTTTGCATGATTAAAATTTCAAATAGTTAATTAAATAATGTCCCAGAGCAAGCTTTGTACCTTGCAAAGCTTTGTACACCCGTTTTTACACCCCCAAAAACTATTATCTTGAGTGTGTAATAACTGGGAGGCAGAGCTCTATTGATTTATGTAGCTTCCTCATTTTTTGTTGACATGTTGGTTTTCATAAAAGTTTTTAGTGGCCTTAAAATAAAAAGCCAGGGGAGGTATTTTGTCCTTCCTTTGCACTTCTGCATTGTGAGCATTCCAGACACTTCGCACAAGTATAGAGGCAGGGGTGAATCGTAGCTGCATCTTTTTGTCTTTTTGTTTGACGTTTAAATACTTAGCTTGCCCACTCTCCTTATTCAGGGCTACATAAATGTCATGGATAGAAGCTTTGAAAAAGTTCTCACTTTGAGTAATTTGAGCACAATAAGGCAGCTGAAAGATTGCAATGGGCATTTAGTTAATTAAAAAATGTCTGACTGGATTTATTTGGAAGCTAGCCAATGAAATAAACATCTGGTCCAAGACTAAGTACGAGAAATTTCAGGTAACCTTTGAGAAGGTCTTACAGCAAGGAGTAGAAGATGGGCAAAAAGAATGAACATAGAGCCCAAGTCTCTGAAAGACTTGGAGCAATGGGAAATTGTCACTCCTGGATTCTTGGGTTGAATCTGACCTCACCAGCTGTCAGCTCAGTTGCGTCCCATGTGCTGGTACTAGAGTTTTCAGTGTAGGGTGAAAGAGTGCATAAATTATCCATCTCTTATTTTATACGGCTGTGTGGGGTCAGTCATAGCCCCCTTGCATCTTGCAGTCTAGGAAATTGGAGGGGAAACTAATTTTTCTCCTTTCGGAAACAAAAGTGATGCAGAAAACTCTTAGGTTTACAGCAGTTCTGCTCTGCATCTCAAAGCTCAGGGCAGTTGTCTTACATACCTGGGTTAGCCGTGGAAAGATACAGTTCAGGAGGTTGCATCCTGTCTTCCCTTCTTCCAGTTTCCCCCATCACATTCCTCTTTTGAATAGTATTACTCAGCCAGATACCTGGGGATCTTCTAGTAACTAGTTCATTATGGCTGTCTTGCTCTATCGGGGAGGGAATAGCCAGACCCCAGAGCCAAAAGCCCTGTCAGCTCGAGGACGAGGGCAGAATCATGGGAAGTTTGAAGGCCGTTCAAAATCACTTCATTCCCTTCATATCCTGTCTTAAGCTGTATGTTTGATTCTGCACTTCCAGAGAGTGCAGCAAAGAATTGGACCCACAGCATATGATTTAAACTGCTGCTGACATCAAGCTTGGCCCACGCAGCACTAGCACCAAGGCTGAGTTTGGGTGGCAACACCTCAGCACCATGAATGATTTATGAATGAAACAGAAATTTTTAAGGGGCATTTTCATACTTGGCTTGAGTGAAGAGTAGAGAATATTATTTACCCAGATGGAAATGTCTGTGCCCAGTGAGGTGCAGTGTTGTCTCTGCTAATCTCAGATATGTTTGTATTTGAGTGTGTATTTTCTCCTTCGCACACAGGTTCTCCTTCTAGTCGGTCTGTCAATGAAGTCATAACCCCACAATTGACATCATAGTCTGTAATCACGGAAACTATTACGGTCTCAGAAATTCGGTTTTATAGCAGTCTCTGAATGATGGGAAAATGAGCTGTAAGAGGGAAAGTTGCTGTTTAAACTGAAATATCTTCAGTAATTATCAGAAGTAGAGAAAGTATTAAGACATAGTTCTGTAGGGCCAAATTGATTCTTGGTGTAGTACTGCTGAAGGCACTTGAGTTACCCCAGGGAGGAACTTACCCCCTGCGTCTGGAATGACTTGATGGCAAACATGTGAAGAGGAAGTGAATTTATGCTCCAGTTTAATATATTGGAAAGTTTTCCCTCGTCTGAAAGTCTGTCTTTATCTCTGAATTTCCTGGCTTTTGTGGATTTATATTAGATCCTTAATGTTATTTCAATGTATTTTTTCTGGTGTTTGATGTCTTTTGTGTTGTTTTTACTGGGGATATAATATATATATATTTAATGAAAGTAAAAGCAATCCTCCATTGAGGAGGTCAAAAAGCTTTCATGAACACTGCATATCTACCAAGACGTCTCATTATTTCAGATCTGTGGTTGTTGCTTGTGTAGCTAAAGCATTCATTCCAATGAGGAGATGCAAATATCTCTTAACATTTTAGCACCTATTTTCCGAAGTTAAATACTATTGTCATTTTTAATTCTTTACAAAAGAATTACCTCTCTAACTCTATATGTAGAGTGCTTGTAACCTTTTAAAATTAATGATCCATGGGATAAATGGATTATCAATACGTTATGCTTGTCAAAACCTTGAAAAAGAATTATTTTTAAGACGTATCGACAGATGGGATAAACAATTACATGCTGTACCTATGTGCAAGTTGCTCACTCTTACTCTTTATCAGAATTCCCTATTCTAAGCCTGCTGGGAGGCACAGATTATGTACAAAGTCAAGCTATGAGGAGTTGGAGGCTTTTGAGAATGCGAGTGAATGGAGAGTGTCATTTGTGCATTAGCCAAATTCCTAACAGAAACAGAACTCAGTTCTCCCTCACTTGCACAGGTCTGCTGAGTCCATGGCATTTCCCCAATTATGTAATGGTGTAAGGGGACGAGGGGCAATAGCCACAAGTTTCAACAAGGGAAATTCCTGTGGGGCAAGGAAAAGAATTCCACAGTTGAAGGGGATGAGCACAGGACACACTCTGCAGAGAGGCTGAGGAATCTCCCTCCGTGAAGATTTCCAAATGCCAACCAGAGAAAGCCCAGACAAGCCTGATCTAACTTTTGATTTAGAAGTTAGCCCAGCTTTGAGCAGAAGGTTGGACTTAGATAAGCTCTAGGCACCTTCCAAACCAAATTTTGAATGTTTTTATGCTGTACCTGTCAATGTATTTGAGCCTGTTGTATCTTAAATCTTTTTATGACTGAGAATGTCTCCAGGGTGAGTAAACTGATAACAAAGCCCGATTTTTGCAGAAATTCTTAGTTGATCTGTTTGGGATGCATCAGGATTAAGGCTTTTCCATTAGGTTTTAATGGAAGCATTTATTAAGATGTTAGATTTGGTCAACATAAAGCCCTTCTGGTGCATAAAAGGAGAATAGCTGTGTGCTGGGTTCCTCCCCATCAAGCACAGGCCTGTCACAAGCCTGTCAGCTTTGCTCTGTTCTACCTGGGAGGGGAAGGAGAAAAAGGATTTGAGAACGGCCAAAGCATGCTAGGGCAGCTCTTTTTGCCAAGCAGCTGGGTAGAGTCATTTTGTTGTGGAGCTGACCGGCTTTCCTCCTGTTCTTCCTGATGCACAGTAGTGAAATGGCAGGTATTTGAGTCTTGACTGCTTACAGGTTTTCTTTTGTGGCAGATCAAGCCTGGAATGAATAGCAGAGTTGCCCCGGCTTTACTTCAACTGTCCATCACGCTCAGCAGTAAGTGAAGGGAGGAGGACAGAGAGCCGTGGTTCTGGAAGGTCGTGGTGAGAGCCAGATGGCATCCCAGCACTGCATGTGCTCTTCGCTTCTAAGGGGAAGAGATTTTCCCCCCTTACTAAGTGGATTTTTACCCCTTGTACTGAGAATCTGCTGCTCTTTATCTTAAATCATGAAACAAAGATGAAAGGCAATTTCATCTGTGTTTCTGTTGTGTCCCCTAGAAAAGCAGAGCCGGGAGACCAAAATCTGTCCAGGCACGCTGTGGGTGTTCTGTGAGCAGTGCGGCGGGCACAGCGCTGCCAAAGGGCTGTGAGGGGCAGGACCTGGGGCAGCACACGGATGGATTGGGAAGGTGGGAGAAACAGACGGCAAAGGCAAAGATCTGTGCCTCTGACAGGACCAGCCAGAAAGGTACTAGATACCTTCTACTGTTGTTGTTCCTCTACTGCACTTGCTGTTGAGGTATCCCACGTACATGCAATGACAGGCTACACTTCTATGTCTGTTACGCGAGGGAGGGGAAGCTGGTCATTGCTTCAGGGGAGCGGGAACCAGCGTGGTTAGACGCCAAGCTGCGGCGATCCAGGAGCTCTCTGGGATGCAGTCGAGGCACGGTTAGCTCTGGGATCTCTGTTGGCCAGAGCACTCTAGGCCTGTAAGTGGAAGTGCGTGGGCTGCACATCCCTTACGGGCCGTGCAGAGCCACAGCCTCTCTCCTTTGCTCTGACCTCACCTGCTGCAACGACCAGCAGATTTGCCACCAGCTGCTTCAAGATGGCTCCGCCAGTCGGGGAGGAGAGAGGCTGCCATGGTCAGCGAGCTGCTGGGAAGGGTCCTCGTTCAGAGACAGACCCCGGCAGGCAGATGCTTCAGCTGCAGGCTGATGCCTGTGCTGCCGGCCTGACCCCGCAGCTGGCCAGCATCGTCCCTGTCCTGTGACTCGCTGCACCCACGTCACCTGCCCAGGCAAGGGAGTTCGCAAGTCTGAGCATGAGGGGTGTCTCGTGGCGAAGATGCATGAGCAGCGGTTGCTCAGATGGGTGGTGCAGCAGGTAGGAGCCACGAGGGGTTGTTTTTTTTTAGTTTGTCCATCAGGAAGCTTACTTTTACCACTATGCCAAATGCACCATTTTCCGGGGGGGGCGGGGGGAGGGAAATATCCATATATTAGCCACAGAATAATTGGGTTGGGTTTTTCTCTGTTGAGAAGGTTCACAGTAGTTTGAATGTAAGGTCCTGTGGTTTAGAAGTATCTTATCGAGATGCAATAAATATATTCACTGCCAGTAGACTTTTCTGAACACTGCTCCTGGACCAAAAGTCATGAAGGAAATTCTTCTATCCCTGGTCTGTGGCAGCACTGTGTGAACATATGTCATAGATCAGGTTTGGGGGAAAGTTTGTTTTCTTTTTTTTTTTATTTCTGTGAATTGTTGCAGGAAAACAGCCTCTCTTTAAGAGTTCATCTGCTCAACCTATTTATTCCCTACTTGCAATTTTACTAATCCTTTTTTTTTGCGACATCATAATGATTTCCACAGCAACCGATTGTGAGGTTGCAAACAAAGGATTACGACTTCAGGTGCAGAATGAACAGACAAGCTCTTAAGAAGCAGGTTTTCAGGCAAATGATCCTATGAATAAAGAATGAAGAGGGGAGGGGAGAAAATCCCCAAACACATGATGTGCAGTACCAACAGAGGTGATTCAAGCTGAACAGTTGTTAGGATTTCCTGTGAGGTTATAGCATTGTTTGAAGGCAATAAAAAGAGATGAATCTGCCAGAAATTATTTTTTCACTTCTCTGTTAGAAGTGCTGAGGTTGCTATTTAAAGCTGCTGTGTTGGTCAGAAAGAAGTTACCTCTTGACTTGCGTGTCGTTTCAAAACACCACCAACCCCCAAGGTGTAACTATTATTGAAAAAGACACTATTGGTTCCTCGAGGACTTTGCTGCGAGTGTGATCCACTGGTAGCTGACAACTGTGATGAGTTTCTTGCAAAAGCTTCCTCAGATTGTCTGCAGCAAACATTGATGAACTTCATTGCATTCACTGTTGGAGTGACACGGTGAAGGGATTCTGCCAGGAACAATCTTATCTTTGATGCCAGAAGTTCCCCAGCCTTTTTGATTATGTTTCTGACTTTCAGCTTCACTTTTGGGTTTATGGCTCTTCTTTCACTTCTGCTGCTTAGTGGGGCTCATAAACCTCACTTGGAGTCATGACAGTCCTCAAGGTTGAGGAATGTCTGCCTTATGTCCTCACCAAGCAGACAGATTTTTAATTCCTCCCCAGTACATTGGAGTTGTTAGTTTAAACAAGACAGGAGATGCAGGAGTGAGCCTGTAACAATAAAGTAGTTTCTGTGGCCGTCCTTTTGTCTTTGTGTCCCTGTAGTCCTCGTTCTTCCTTGGGCAAGTCGCTGGGAAGGCTTACAAATCACAGCAGCTCTGGGAGCTTGTTTGTTGTGCTTTTTTCTGGCTGCTGACAGAGATGGAAGTCTGTCTGTGCCTGTGCTTTGGCCTCGGTTCGAGGCTCTGTGCAGAATTCATGGCCCTGGTTCACTTCAGATGGGTAACTGCCACCCTGCGACCGCTTCATGTCCCTGTAGCAGCGATCTTCTCACCCTACCGCATCCCTGGGCATCTTTACCAAAAAGGACTTGGAAAGCAATAGCAAGTTAATGGAGACTTCATTAAATGGGCAGCATATCCTGTGTGGAGCTTTCCTCCCTCCATGCTTTGTCTTCAGCTTCTTCCCATATCAGACCTCAAGTCAGGATTCATAGTTATGGGCATGTCAGTTAATAAAGTTGATGAGTTACGGTAGGCCTTGCCTTATTTAATTGTGTTTGTGTTCTTCAGGCATCTTTGTCTTACTCTCATTTCCCTCTTCTGATAACGACAGGAGGGGTTTCTGTGTGGGCCAGTCGTTCTAACCCTAAATGCTTTACAAATTTCCTTTCCCCTTTGGTTTCCCACAGGCGCTATTTCTTAGTTTCTCAGAAATATTTCCCCTAGGATTTGTCTCTTTTTTTTTCTAACATTTCAAAGTTTGGACAGGGACTCTCCGCTTCCTGGAGTTTTAATAATTACATCCTCTGTGCCCAGCCATGGCCTGTTAATGGAGTCATACGCACTGGGTTTCATACAGGAATTTTCTGTTTGCTGCTCCTGAGACAGCAGAAAGACTTCTCACAACTGCTGTTGGAGTAAGAACAACAAATGCATAGGGCTTTTCCTGGGCAGCGGCACTGGCTGGGGGGGGTTGCTGACTCTTGATTTATCCATCCTGAGGAAGTGGCTGGTGTGAGTTTGCGCTTCATTTTGATGAGCTGAGAGGAGAAGAGGTTGAGCAGTCCTTCTTGGGAGTGGGACATATTGTGCAGACCATTTTAGTCAGATTTCTTGTGTAACCTTTGCAATTGTTTGTCAAGATGGTACCTTTTCCCGTTTTGAACATCAGGCATTTTTAGTAACTCTGGCCCCAGTGTGATTTCTTCAGGTCCTTGAAAATTAAGGTTGTATAACGGTAAATGTACTAGGCAGAAGCAGTTTATAGGGTTGTTGTAGTGGTACTGACATCTTTTCAGAAATGTGGACTTTTTTCCATGTTGCTGTGTGGGCAATATTCGGCTAACTAGGGTAGACGTATAATTGAGGTGATTAACCACTTTTCCTCGTTGACTAATGAGTCAAGATGAGAGTTGAGCAACCATCCCTCGAGCTGCCTCTGTGGTCCAAATATAAAGCCATGCCACAAAGAAATGGGATGAATAGTTGTAAGGTTCTTGTTTGAGTCCTCTTCCCCCTGTTGCCTATCACATTTGCCTTTTTTTCACCTTGGGCCAGGTCTTCCAGCCTGCTGCAGGTTGCTGTGGGCACCTCTTCCCAGTTCTTTTTCACCTAAGTAAACCTGATGTATGGGAACGGTGCTCTTAGAAGTATTTACCCTAGTAGGCACTGCTTTCCCTGGGCCTTGCAGATAAAGGAGCAAATCCTTCAGCTGTGTGAGGAAATGTGCAGATAGCAACAGGTAGCGTCCGCTGAGGTTTTTGCATGCCAGAAAGAACAAAGAGGATAAAGAGAAAACCCGTTGCTTTTATCAGGTACCTAGAAAATCTATGTTTGTCAATGGATAAATGCAAACATACACGCTCTTCACATTCCTGGTCTGTGCACGCACCCGAAATCCTGCTTGCAAAGTTGCAACCTTTATACGCACAGAGCTGTATTTTAGCCGTGATGTGGGTGGTTATTTCAGTCACAGTTTCACAGTAACTGTACCTGGAATGATTACACCAGCAACAGTGCGAAACGTCTTAATGCAAATGACAGTGATGAGTGGCGTAGGCTGGAATTTGCCGTACCCACACCTCCGCCGCAGCCGTGCTGCCAGTCGGGGCTTCCCGCAGCTGGGACTGCTTAACTCACAGGCTCCAAGTAAGTAGCTTCTATTTCGTTTTGAGCACCGTAACATCTCTGCTAGAAAGGAAGCCGACTTTTCTGCAGCTTGTGGAGCTAGAGTTGGAGACAAATACATACACTAAGAGGTTTAAATGTTAAAAAATTGAGATTAGTCTCATGTTTGGGATTTGATTCTTTTCAGCCTATCCTTAGCTGCTTCTCTTTCTTAAATGAGTATTTTATTCCATTGGTCTTGGTGAAGACTACTTCCAGAGTCCAGTGGGAATGCATTTTAGTGTTTGTTGGTTAAATATTCTTCAGATGTTACATACGTAAAACCTCCGTGGCCGATGAATACATTTTAGTATATTTTTAGAAGTTACAAAAATGACTTAAGGGCCTGCGGTCATTTTGTAACACTTCAATAATGCCTTCATCTGCTTGAAGGTGAAGATGAAGACATCAGGAGGCTGTGAGTGGCTGCAGTGAAGAGTCATGTAAGGGTCAGTCAGACCTGATTTGATCAGAATGAAATGCTGAATGAGAAATGAGAAAGAGATAGCCTTTGTGTGAATTGGATGCCACCTGAGAAAGAACAGATTGACCGATACGTGGCTAGTGAGGTCCTTAGAAGTGCCTGTATTTGAGCCATTCTTCTCTATACATGTACACACAGACACACATACATATTCTTAAACCGAAGAAATTCCAAGGCAAGAATCTTTTATTGTAAATAATAGGACTAGAAAATATTAATAGAGCACAGAAATAGAAAATATCAAATGGTGCACAAAACTAAATAGTATAGAAATATAAGATAATAAATTGTATAGAAAATAACATAATAATGCAGTTAAAGCTTTTCATTCCTAATGTTTGTAAGCCTGAGAGATTTAAAATTCAGGTTATATTTGGAAAAAAAACCACAAACAACCCACCGCCTCACGATTTGCTGTTTCCCAAAGCTTGGAAAGTATGCAGATGCTTACTTAAGGTCAGTCAACTTTATCTCCTCCTGATATTCCTTTCCTCCCAACCAGAATTTTAGTGACAACGTTTCCTGTAGAGACACTACAGTAGTGACCCGTAATACTAAAACCATATTTTTTAATAAGTTACTTTTCATTACAGCTCTGGCAGACATCAGTGAGGACAAAATTTTAACCTCCCCAGTGAAATCACTTGGTTTCTTTTCTCTCTTTAATTGTGATTTCTACTTCATCCTCAAGGAGCTTGACCTTGAATCCTAAATGCATACCATGCTATCATTTGACAAGAGCCGGCCAACCTTTCCAACTCCATTTGAAGTGATGGAGTCACTGTGGCAGCTCCTGTTCGTGCCCAGCTGTGCGGGGAATGAACTCAGGTCTGGAGGCTGAGTTGGCTGTGGGTCAAGTTCAACTTGGAGGTTATGAGGGGGGCATCGCTGGTTTGTAACCTGGTGGTAGCAAAGTTACTTAATTTCATATCTTTCTGAAAAAAGGGAGTCCTGAAGTCATAGACAAGCTGACAACATTTATCAATGATTACTTCTATGTCCCTAGTCACAAAAACGTTGTATCTCTAAATAGAAAATGATGTGATACAAATCCTTAAATTAGGGAATATTATTTATGGAATAAGTAATATGGCGTGCTATGTACAGAATATATAAAATGTATGGAATGTGCTAAGAACAATGTTTAATGATTTGGCAAACAATCTCGCCCTCCGTGCATGCAGCTGGGGCTGCATTTAATGTGGCGTGTCCTACATGTGGCATTCAGCTCCCTGTGACTTTTGCCTTAAGTTCATTGACATGTGCGCTGGTTTTCTTGAAGTGCTTAGGAAAAGGAAGTTTTGCAGCAACTAATCTCTTTCAGGAAAATAATGATATTGTAGCACTTCACAAAATAAATATGATGGGTAAATGTTTGGCGGGGTTAGTGAGAAGAGTTAAAGTTAGGTAGATAATCAGAATTGAAGAACCCTATCTTTTACTTGTTTGCATACTTATAGTGCTAATTGCTGCCTCAGTTTTTATTTTGAAAATTGCAAGTTGATATTCAAGGCATCAACTTACCTTACCAAGCAAATGAGCAATGATACACTTTCAAGAATACTTGTTAAAGAGTCATTTCCTAGTACCACAAACCGAGGAAGTAATTTTAAATGAGTAACTAACTAGTCGATTTAATAAGTCAGCTAATGTACTCTTTAAAGGAATGGAAATAATTTAATATCAAACTAAAATATTTGATAAAGAACCTATTGTACCTTCACTCTCAGACTCGGCTCAAGTATTTAAAATCTGTGGAAGTGTTTTCCGTGACTTTAGTGCGGGTTAATCAGGTTTTTACAAATACGTTAAACAATTAGACTGGTTGATCCTTTACAGTATGGTTCTTAGAGGAGTTTATGCAGATAAATGGTAATTTTGACCTTTATTAACATTGCCTTCTGTGGTGGTCAGTGGAGATTTGTGAATGGTAATGAGGTGCTGATGTAAAATTGTCCGTTTGCTATTACTGCTAAAATGGTTCTTTAGTACTAGAATGTAGTTAGCAGAGCTAAGCAATAAAAGCTGTTTGCTCAGCTAAAGTCCAAAACTTTTATTTTAATGCTCATCTTTTAGGTTGGGTTGCAAAATGTTTTTGTGTTTAAATTGAAGATGGCAAGCTCTTTTACATGAAAACCGTTTTCCTTCACTTGGACTTCCAAATCTTTCTCTTGTCTCTTTTTAAGTGTTTTTTGTAGGTCAGGCAGGACAAGTATTGCTGAGTTATCTTAGCCTGTTGCCATTAAAATCACTTCCTTCACATAGCAGTAACTTAATTTTATGGCTTTTAAAAATTTTCTTTTTATGTATTGAAAATCAGCATAGCAACGGTAATAGATGCACTAGTAGTAATGAGCTGTAAAATGAATGCAGAAAACCGCCAATATGTGGTTATGCGGCTGGTTTTCAGTACTTTTTTTCAGTGATTTTTGCTACTTTCTTCCCCAGGAAGGAATTTTGCACATGTTAAATGATCACGGCTGAAAATTCACTTTCATAGAAAAGTCAGTTATGGTTATAGTAGAAATTGATGTGGCTATAGAGTTTGTCTCTTCAAAATTTTTCTGAGAGAGGCAGCAAATAGTAGAAAAATATGTTCCTTTTAAAGTACCCTGTATAATGCTGTAGCAAAGATACAATGATTTATTAAATATACTAGGATTTGTTTTGTTTTGTTTTTCCTTTTGCTGCCATTGATATTTTTTAACAGTAATGAAATTAATGATTCAAAGATTTTTTTAATTAAAGTTTTTTTTTCCCATCAGGGGCTTGAGAGTCAATATGCAGAACAGCATCTGAAACTTACAGCTTTATTCTCTAAAAGCTGTCAGCACAGGTTCAGCACTTCTGGCACATTTAATATAAAGATGAACAAGGACCCAATAAAATCTAAAAAGTAAAGTGGATGTGATAGGAAGAACTGAACAAAGGAAAAATTAAAAATTAAATTGAGGAATATTTCCAAAAAAGCAAAATGTATTAGGCCATGGAGCAGACTCTCCGGGGTCGTACTGGAAACCCCATTGCTTTGAGACACTTGAAGGAGAGCTACCAAACTGAAATGCAATTGGAGTTAGGCTCAGCTATGCCTGCTGAGACACACTAGCTGAGCTGTGGTCAGCAGAGATCACAGCAAGTTTAGCTGCTTCATTTCCCCACTGCCTTTTGCTGCTCTGGTGGAATCCAACCCACTCATCTCAGATGCTCACCTAGAAGCATGACAGCTTGCTGTGTCGATGCCCCAGTACAGTCACTCCCATGCTTTCTTAGTCTAGGACGGTTTCTACAGCAGTATTTCTCAGGGTCTGCCTGAGCCTCTCCCACTGTTACAGCTGTGACTTTTCACAGCTGTGAGGCCAGATGGCCTCTGCAGCCACTGATTTCCCTTTCTCTGTCTCAGGTTCATCTTGTCCCAGAGGGACAATCCTGACAGCAGTCTGATGTTCTCATTCACTGGTAGAGATGTATGCTCTGTGAAAGAAAATGGACATACAAGGTGTCTTAAGATGCCCAAGCTTTTAGAGACCTAGGCAAAATAATGAATGACCACAGGTATTTCCCTGCGTCCATTTCTTTGTAGGTTTATGGGGAAAGAGCAAAGTCATGTGGGAAGTTTGTGATGTCCTTTCTGATGCTTTTGTTCCCTTATGATCCACAAAGTCACTTTCTTCTTGGCACTGAATTTCTATCTTCCTCAGCTAGTTCAGCAGTGAGACACGTTTCCCTCCTAGGAAAGCATGCTTCTCTTTCCTTCTAAAGCCTCCTGTTCACAGGAGTGCTATTCCTGTCTGCCTTACCTTCTTATTTTTAAAAGCTTTTCCCAACACCTAGCTTCCCTGTTCTGCTTTTTCTTTAGACCCTGGGTTTCTTCTCAGAAATTGGAAGAAATCTGGTTGAGAAGAGGTAGAGTAAGAAAGAGCATCTGGTTGATTGTGGGCAAGTCAGAAAAGCCCAGTGGGACTGAGCATGCACAAAAAGAAAAGGGGCAGACAGGAAGATGCTCTTTCTCTCTTTCAGAGCAAGACAGGTTGAAAGGACTGGTAAAGAAGGATTCATATCCTTTAGACAGTCAAAAACCTGAAGGTAATGTATAAAAGTAATCAGTAATCCCATACTTGGGATTGCAGAGACTCTTTGTGTCTTTGATTAGGAGACCTAGCTCTCAGGTGTGAAGATGGGGTGATAAAACAGGACTGAGTGGCAGAGATTTAGCGTGAGAAAGAGGAAAAGAGAAAATGGGGTAGTGTGGAAGAGGCATCAGAGAAAGAAAGAAAGAGAGAAAAAAGAGAAGGTGGATGAAAAGGAAAGAGGAAAAAGACACTAAGGACAAATGGAAAGAAAGATAGGCCGTAATCTACTGTACAACATAAAAGAAAGCAAAAAAGTAACAAAGCCAGAGAGGGTAAGAAAAAGCAAGAGATTACATTGCATTATTAAAAAACATATTAGAAAGCCAGTGGGCTTTCCTGCAATCAGTGGACTAGATGAGGCAAAGAGTCTTTTACAGTCCAGACTGTTGTGTTTCTGTGACATTAATGCAGCAGAATGAGGGAAGGGAGCTCAAAGAAGGGACAGAGAAAATAAGAATTTGAGTGGAAATTCCAGAGGAAACCTCAGAGTTTATGAGTATAAACTCACAGAATTCTGAGTTTATACTTGCATATTTAATTGGAGAGTCAGTAAAGCTATCCGCTGATTAAGTTGTTATTCATTTGGGAAGCTGTACTGAGCAGTCCTGGAGACAATGCTCACAGGCTGATCAGGAGCTCAGTGTGGTCAGCAGAACTGTCCCACTCTATGTTGGCTTGTTTCCAGAAGCTCCAGACCACTCAGCCAGAAAGGCAAATGCAAAACTTTAGCCATTACAATTTGGCAAGTGTTTTTGAAGCAGAGGAAATAGTCATGAGCATGTTTTGCCCACTGACCTGCCCTCTGACTAAAATGTTGGTGTAGGAGGAGAACTCTTATATAAGAGCAATGAGACAGAATATTTCTGCTATTAGTGTCCATGGTTAAGGGGAAAAGGAAATAACACAGAACTGGTTCACGCATAGTCACCCAGCAAACTCTGCACACTAGTGTCACTCAAGGAGTATTTAGATAGCATTCCTATCTTAGGTACTCAACACTGCAGCACGCTTCTGTCCCTTAATAATACCAGCTAGAAAGGCAGCTAGCCCTAAGGCTCCAGATACTATTTTCCAACTTCTCTTTATTTCCTTCCTTTTTGGTAGAGATGGGTTGATTCTTTATAATGCGTTTAACCCTAATGGCTACCAGATAACTAGCAACTGTAAGTAAGTTTAGGTCTCTGTAACTAATCAGCAGTTGCTAAAACTCTGACATTCCTTGACCATATCTGGTGTGCTGTGAGTTTCCAGCTTCATTTGATCAGTAAGTTACTCTTCATAGTCTTTCTGGAAAGAGAACTGTATTTGTATTTTCACATCCAGGCTCCCCACCCACTTGTGCCATATGTTCCATTTAAAGTTCCAGGACAGGAAGGATAGTAGAGATACCTTTCACTTTTACATCTAATGACAATTAAGTGCTTTACATTGAGTCAGATTTTCGGTTTCCCAGTTCCGGCATTCCACAGATGAGACTTTCAGTTAAAGAAGTGGGAGTTAAAGAAGGCTTTGCCTCTGTACTCAAGAGTGTTGATTTTGTAATTTTCCTTCATTACTATCCAAGGCAAAACCAGGCAAAATGCCGCTTATCTGTTGTGGATTTTCATTCCCGTGGAAAGATTTCACAGACACAGTGTAATTTTTTTTTGAGAATCTAGGGGCCTGTGTTGCTGTGACCTTCTCTTATGCAAGGGTGCTAAGTTGTAGGGGCAGAAGGCAGGTTGTAAGTGAATGGAGTTAGAGAAGGGTTTGCACAAGATTTCTTAGCTGCAATAGCTCCACCAAGTTATTACATTTTATACTAATCGAGTATAAAATTATTCCAGCATGCTGCACTCACTATTTTAAAACATTTTTTTATAAGTTGGAATAAATCATCAGAAAACTGAAGAGCAGCAATGCTGAGGTCTACCAGAGTTGTAGTAGGTGCTGCCAGCAGGATCACCAGTCAGCTCCCATAACCAAATCTTGTGTTTTAAAGGAGTCTTGATGTCAGTGCAAGGCATTATGCTGTGTACAGCCCAAATATCCTGTAGAAGGATGACTACATCTGATTATATATGTCTATATATGACTATATATCTGACATGTATGACTATATACATCTATCTTGCATGCTATTTGCCTTTTATTCTTTTAATCTACAGAAGATAAAGACCTGGAGGATGATAAACCAGAGCCTATGATGCTGTTGAAATTGCCAGAAGTGGAAAGGGAGTAACTCAGTCGCATTTGTACTAGACTCATTGTCTTCATACCTTGTGTAGTTAGAAGGGTAGGCTTCACTCTTATTATGCAGGTATACGTGCAAGAGACCCCGTGCAGTGAGGTACAGATAGGCAAACAGATCTTAGGTGCATTTGCCCAGCTTTTTTCCAGGTGTGATAATCGGTCCATAATAATTAATAAAAGGTTTGAAAAGGCCAAGCGTAAAGTAGTACTTGTCACCACGTAACATACACAGCTTCACTAAATGTAGCCAACATCTAACAGTTATGAACCTAGCCTTTGCCACTTTGGGCATGACACCTCTAGCTGTATTTTAGTGCTGCTGGGGATGCTTTTATTATCTACAATTAAAAACACGTTTTTGTCTGTTTTTGAAAAATGGCCTTCCTTTTTTTGCCTGAAAATTCACTTCAGGAAATAATTGTGGTTGCCATTTATGGTACTTAGAACACTAACTACCTGATCACATCTACAAATTAGGCAATTAGACATCTAAGAACTAGAAAATGAACCTGTGAAATAATCCTTGCAAGTATTTCTGGAAGCAAAATTCCAACCAAAGAATTAATGAGGTCAAGCCCTTTCAGTAACAGCAAAAAGCCCAGTGCCTCTAAATTAGTTTTCTCACAAAATGGTTATTGCCACAGTTTTTGTTAGGTGAATGACGATACAAATATTTGATTAATCTGGAAAAGCAATGACCTAAAGCAGTGATCAACAGTATTGACAAAAGTCATACACGTGTAGAATATAAATATCTTAATGAAACTGAAGGTATTAATTAAAGGTGCTGGATAGATGGCCTCTGAAATAGTATTCTGCATGCAAATAAAAATTTGATCATAGTCAGAAGAATTGCAGGTTGGCCCACACTGCTCCACCAGTTTGCCTAAACCTCTTGAAGGGTAGATTTAAATACAGGCTCCAGGGTGTTTTCTCTGAAATCCTCAAAAATGTAGAATTGAACTGAGGAATAATATTCATGAGGAGCTGAAGCTGATGCCACGGACTCATTTGATGTAAGCTAATCAACCAGTGTTTAAAGCCCAGCAATACTCAGTCACTCGTCATTGGGTCTGTATATGAATGCATTATTCCGGAGTAAAGAGCATTTTATTGGTCCTTGGGAAAAGCAACCTTGAATTATCCTATATAAAAATAGGATATATAGAATCCATACAGTCATAGTCATGCTGGGCAAAGATGTCCTACTGAATCATCCTTGTCCTTTTACTTCACTGGAATTTCTCCAGAGTCATATCTGAGTTCATAAGGAGGAACAACTTAACACTGAGGTTAAAAGTGAATTAAAAGGAAGAGTCAATGGGGTGAAGTGACTTTCACTCAGGAGGAGGACTGCTTACAGACATCTTAAGTGTTCAAAGTATGTAGATACTAGCTATCAAAAATACTTGAGAACGATTATGAAAAGGCTGCCATTTTTAAGGAGATGATGGAGAGGACAGTTTTAAATAAATAGTCTTCAAAAAGTAGAAGTCATGTCCAAATGAAGGAGGAAAGGAAAACAGGATTATGTTAAATGGGAAGCATTGATGAAGGAGGCCTAAAAAGGTGCTGAGGAACAGCCTGTTAAAGGCTTGGAAGTACTATTTAAAACACTTTCAAATATGCTGGAAACAGGTCATTGAAGAGTGTGTAGAGGCAATGAATCTTGAACACGTAAGAGGAGAACTCGAGTAAGGCAAGGCCATGGGGGTAGAGAGATACGAATTCTAGGCACCCGAGAAGAATTTAAGAAGATTTCCGTGCCAGAACCTTTCTTTACAGGGAATGATTTTGGAGAGCTGTCTAATGTTGAAATGTAGGTGAAGGAGTTTTCAAACAGATTGATAAATTAGTAGTGACAAATTGTCAGGACCAAATACTGTTCTCCAAAGAAGTCAGATCAAACTGAAATACGAAATTTCCAAACGTCCTACAGCAAAGCGCTAGCTGTATGGCATGGAGGAGGTGGCTTAGCACCAGGAAAGGTGGTGGCAGCCATTCTGACACCAAGAGAGCTCTTGGAACTACAGGCTAGTACGTCTGATCACCACACCAGGCAAATAGATATAAGCTATGAAAAAGAATAAAATTGTAGGGACGTGTATAATATTGATAGGAAAACTGAGTTTGTTGTTTTTTTTTTAAATAAGCTTTTTTAGAAAGGAATTGTGTATTACAAACCTGTTGGAATTCTCTGAAAGAATAGTGGTAAGTGTGTGTCTAGGGATGGTTCAATCAATGTGATGTGTCTGGTTTTGGAAAATAGTTTTTTCAGTGTTATTCATTGAGTTCTTTAAAGGAACTAAGTGGTCAGGGAATGAGAGAGAAGGTCCTCTTCTTGGCTACTTTGACAATGGAGGAGGTATTAGTATACTTCCAGCAGGAATTGTGCTGGGACCTGTGCTGCTCAAAATTAATGAATTTGAAAATATAGTTGTGTGAAGTTATGGTTTGGTGATGATAAAAAATTAATTAGGTAGTTAATACTGAAATGGATTGTGAGCAGGCGGAAGAAGGAACTCATGGTACTGGGTAGTTTTGCAATGGCAATGCAATGGCAGGCAACACTTTGTGTTGCTGTCTTCAAGGTATGAGAAGAAGCTCTGCCTTTGCAAAGGGGAGCTCTGAGTTAGTTATTTCCAAAAAGGGAAGAGAACTTGGAGACTTGATGGATAGTTCCTGCAAAATGCCACTTCTATGACAGCAGTGGTCGAAAGAAGAGAATAAATATTAATACTTGTTAGGAAAGGAATAGAGAACAAAATGTAAGACATAATTCTGGCATATGTAACTCAGTGGCACACTTGGGTTTTGAATGGATTTGAACACTACAGATAATAATGGACCTGAAGAAGCAAAGATGAATATTAGGTTGTTCAGAGGTACAGAATTATTCCCCCGCAAGGGGAGATAAATAGGCCAGGTGCTCTCAACTAAAAATAAGAGAGAACTGAAGAAGAAGTATGACAGACATCTGTAAATCTAATTAATTCTGTATAGGACATGAGTGGAAAAATCATTATTTAATGCTTCGCAAAATATAACAACTAGAAGACCAACAGAAATTATTAGGATAATAACAAACAAAAGGAATTATTTTTTTCATACAACACAGTTAAATTGCTGAGCTGATTAGCATAGACGTTCTTCATGTCAGATGTGTAAATTGGTGTACAAACCTGTTAGACAAATTCATAGAAAAAAGTAAGATACAGAAGAAGAATTTTTACAGACCTTGTACAGAAGGTATTTTTAAACTGAGTGGACTTAATGCCATCTCCCACTTCAAAAATGCAGGAAGTGTCATTCCATATTTGCCACGTGTATTTTTCCTCAGCATCCATTATTAGCCACTGACTGAGCTGGCAGTACTCTAGAAATAGATTTTTATTCTGATTCACTGCAAGTGCTCTGTAGGTCTTAATTTCTAGTTTGGTATGCTTCTATATTATAGTTAATATTTCAGTAATAAGAAATTTCAGCTGAAATAGCACTTCAAACGTACTCTACAATAAGGAACATGTTTTTTGATGGATGTAAAGTATATGGGACCCCTGGACTGGAAGTGTATCTCCAGCGTCTTTTTACGTAACACAAATCAAGATCATAATTTCTCTTATATGCAGAGAAAATGCAGTTGTTTCTGTGTGATTTCTCTCAGTTCTTTACCTCCTTTAGATATGCCAGTATATGGTAACATGCTGTAGGAGAACTTTTCTGAACACTAAATAGAAATGTTAGCATTTTTAATGAACATAAGTGTAGGACATTTTGTCCCATAACAGCACACCTTCAATTCTATTGCAGCATATCTACGTCTCCATTTCCATTATTGTACATATATGTACACCCATCTATATGTGTCTGTGAGAGAGAATAACTCAGCATGTTGCGAATAAGTTCTGTAGATTAAACACTTTTCATGTTGATACTCAAACATTTCCAAATGTTCAGGGTTGGTTATACATGATGAAGTATATTTGTTAGTCAGATAGGAAGAATTGCGAACGTGCTGAATTTCAGTTAGTTTTGTGGCAGAGGTTACCTTTGGATTCATTGAAATTCATCCTAATCTAATGAGGTAATGTATACAGGCAGAGCAAGAAAATCATGCCCTTACTGCACTACTCTTCTTCCTCCTCAAAAAAAATGCCAAACCAACCAAAAAAAAAAAAAAAAAAAGCAAAGATACATGACTTAAAAGCACCTTTTCAAAACAAGTCAGATAAGCTTGTGGTAGAAGTCTGTTGACTTACTCCGCAGATGATTTTGCACAAACACAATGTCCAAAAGTTAAATTACATGATTTAGACCCGAATGCCCTCAGTGGGTGCTGGAAGGTGAACTGCACCGCTCCGCTGGGCTGCCAGGCAAGGAGGCAGGTCGCCAGGCAGATGCGGTCGCAGAGGTACCCCTGTCACAGCTCGCTCCCCTCCAGGGCTTACAGGGAGGGCAGCGGCAGCTTTCCCTTGCACAAGGTAAGTCCTGCTGGCAGCGGGGATGGTAGGGAAGTGCTGGGTTTGAGGAGGTTTTGCAGTACTGTACAGTTACTGTCTCCACCTTATTAGAAGGGGTTTTTTTCTCCTTTTTCTCTGGTTTAAGTCAGTAGAACATTGCATGAATTAGAGATATTTTTTTTTTTGCTAATATATTGAACCAGTACAGACTCTTTAGCCCCTACAACATTTGAAAACATAATCTTTACTTATTGCAGCAATGTCTGAGAGCACTTCCATAAAGTTTTGTGACCTAAGCTGGAATGGATACAAGGCAGTAATAACCCATTTTATAGTCAGGAAAAATTAGGTTCATTGTCTTGCTCAGAGAAGTACAGAAAGTCTTTAGGATGTCTTTAGGAGCGGCATCAAGATCTATCAGTCCTGTTCCCTACAGGGTTGTTCCTGCTCCATCAACTACGGCATCATAGACACAAAGCCTTTAAACAAAAGCGCTATGTGAAATTGTGCACATTCAAGTTCATTTATATAATATTTTACGGAGGTTCCAGTCAAAGTTGGGGGCCCCGTTACACATTTTTAAAGATATGTTTACGGTCAGGTTAATTCAAGCCAGGAAAACATTGCCAAATAATGGAATGCCTGCCTTTGGCATGTTAATGTCGCTCAATGGCGGTTTAATTTCCCCATCTTCTTAACTCTCTGGAGAAAGCAGGTGTTGAAGTGGACATAAAAATTCTACTGAGTGTACAAATCTATCCGGGCTCTATGCAAAGACACTGCGATGGTAGCGCTTCTGTTTTCACCAAGAAATTCCGCTCTTACCTCAGGTCTGGTTACTGAAGCTATCAGATGAGAAACGAGGTCCTTTTGAGCTCCTGTCCCCTTGGCTGAAGGGGATGGTTTAACAGCAGGAAGACCATGTTACCTTTTGACAGATCCTGGGTTTCCCAAAACAACTGGAATGTTGTCAGGAGCAATTCAGAGCAGCTCAGGGCAAAAGCGTGTTGCTGCAAAACTAATTTAGCTGGGCCTGCGTATGCAGCGCCAGATTCCTCAATGGGAATTTAAGCAGCTTAGTTTAAGAAGCAAACAAACCGTAAACAAAAATAAATCCTTGAGAATAACGCACTTTGCATGCTTCGCACGAGTCTTGGAAACACCGGTAACTTGGCGAAACAGCCACAGGCTGTGTTTATGTTTCTGGTTAATCTCTCTACATCTGTAAAGAGAAGAAGGTAAAACCCGCGCGGCTGCCCCCAGTTTTGCCTTATCTCCCCTGCCTTCTGCAGAACGAATCTTTGGGGAGGCCCGAGGTCCAGAGGAAAGGTTGCAGCTGAGCTGATGTTTCGCAGGGGAGGACAGAGACGTGGCGTGTGGCGATTCCAGTGCAGGTGTTTCCAGACCGTGCTGTGTTCTGTACAGTCACGGGAGCGGCTTGCAGTCAACGAGCCGGAGGAGGAACGGGGCAAAAGGGGTGAGCTGGCACCATGTTGCGAGCCGCTGCCGTGTAGTTCCTCCCCTGTCTTTGGGGTAAAGTTACGTGGCTGACACTGGGAAGTGGAGATAGCAAGAGGCTTCTTCCCAGAGCTGTGTGCTGAAAGGGCATGCAGGATTTTTAGGATGCCTGAGTTCATGCTACCATCAGAAAAGCATCGCCACTCGACATCGAGTTGCAAAAGGACAAAGTCAGGGTGACTTCACACGTGTTGCTTGAGCCTCAGAGCAACGAGAATTGTTGCTTACCCAAGCAGCTGGGCCAGTCCTTAGCAGCTTTATGAGAATAAAAAGGTTACATATAAACTAGTGGACTTGAGAGCGTTTGTGAGCTCCTAACTCCAGATGTGCACCCCAGCCAGGTCCCGAATCCGTGTCCAGACAAGACCCAGGAGCGAACCAGCCTTCGACTCTTCCCTCCCCTGAAACACACACGCTTCTCTCTGTGCAAAGGAAACCAGAACGCACGGGCCAGAAGGGAGCCATGGCGTGCTCAAGCCACATCTCTGATCTGGACAACTGGCACACCACAGCAGTCAGCCGCCACTCAGTCTAGACGCAGCCAAAGGAAACTTCAGGTCTCCTCCAGACTCCACGGAGCATTCCTCAGCCATCCTGGAGGCTCTCCTCTGCTGGCCAAAAATGAAAGTGTGGAGGGTGTGAGGAATTAAAAGGAGAGTAGGACTGGAAAAGGCTCACAGGAGAGTAAAATGGATAATTAAAGATGCAGAATGAATTGCAGGTGACAAATCAAACAGAGCAGAGCTCTTTGGCCAGGAGGGACGATGACTGTGGGCAGGGTCTGTTCAGGGGGTCTCAAAAGTCGGTCGTGGCACATGGGGAGATGTTGACTGCTAACAGACCTGGGAGTCATTTAATGAAACTAGTAGCTTGGTAGGTCTGAAGGAAACAAAAGAAGATGCTTTTTCACACAAGGCGTATTGAAACCCCTTCTTACAGGATGTTGCAGAAACTGAAAGTTTTTATGTGAATTCAAAGATTAATTGGACAGATTCAAAGAATGTGATTTTTATCTAGGGCCATTCAATACCGAAGCTTCGGTTCAGGAAGACCTAGAGCCATAAATCATTGAAAACTGAGGCAGCGTTATGAGAAGTATCACTATGTGCTTGTCTTACTCATACGCTCTCCCCTAAGTGTTCTTCACTAGCAACCATTTCAGAAAGGACAGTGGCCTTGATAGTCTAACTAGAATGCTTAGTTCTTATCTTTTTAGGAAAGAGGTAATGGAGAAAAGGTAATGTCTGAGTTATGCGCAATGCAGAGATTTTACTAATAACATGATACAAGTAACTAACTAACCAAGGCATTAATTAATAGCGGAGGATAGAGCGTACTATATTCCCAGTTATTCATTTTCATTCTAAGAGACTTTGCAGCCCTGTTCCAACTGTTTGGAAACTCTGTGAGGTCTCTGAGCTCCAGGTGCCGGGTACTGTCGGTTGTCAGTGAAGTGCTTCTGAAGAGCATGGTGAATTCAAATTGGCAACAAGCAGGATTAGGTCATTTATCCCTCTTTCCCCCAGATGAAAGTGCTTATTTAGGTCACATGGAAAATGAGTTTCTCCTTTAACTGACATCACAAAATTAGTACATGATAAACTGCGTAGAGGATTTTATTAAATATTACTTTTGAGATGTAATTTTGTTAGGTGGTCAGTTGACTCTTTTTTGAGACTATTTCAGAGGTGGAAATTGGTAATTAATTGTACCGCATCATTTGTTTATATTAAAAATGTCCATTCGTTTGCTATGCAAATATGTATTTGTTTGAGTAAGATGCTGCAGCAGAACATACCTGTGTTAGGCACAGGAGATAGTGCTCATTATGGGAGGCTATTTACTAGAATTCAGCCCCAGCCTGTGACATCTGCTTTTATGTCATTTGGGGCCTTTCTTGAACTGGGAGTTTTGTGCCAAACTGCATGTTCACTTGTTTGTTTTATGAGGTGAGAATAAGAGAATGCTGAAGAGCATTTCTGCTTGTAATATGTGTTAAGACCTTGTGGCGTTGAGGTGAAATGGATTAACATACTGTCTCTCTTAAAATTCCCTTGGTCTTCTTCAAGCTTGATATAAAAAATTTTTTAATAGAAGAATGGAGCTAATTTGGTGGGGGGGTTAGGGCTTTTTATCTTTGTGTGACATAGATGAATAATTAGTAAGGTTCAAATTAAAATTAAGAAGCAAAAGTGAATTAAGAGTGCATTATGTATTTTACTTGAAAGTGCTTTATATTTTTGTAATTTCTGTTTAGCTGGGCCAGCAGACTGTAAAGCAGATAGAGACAGTCAACACTTTATGAGTAATGTAAAATATAAATGTATAGTCATAATGTAAAAATAGTTTCTGTTCCTTGGTGTTCCTCTTCTTTGCTCCTTAGTTGTCATTTCTCTTAAAACATCAAAAGCTCTTTTGTATAAAAACAAGATTTTGAAAAGTTCCTTGGTGCCTTCTGTATGTAATTTCTGTAACTGTACAGAAGTTTTTTTAAAAGGGCACATATATACCATCATGAGATTGGCTGAGAATCATAAGAGCCTTAAAAGAGAAGCTGCTTTTATGTTTGCCTTCAGGATTTTGGGCTTTTCCTTTAAAAATAGTTTAATGGTGATGTATTTTAATATTTTTATATATGCATTTGGCTCCAGCATCTGAGAATTTAAGAAGCTCACCAAGTATCACAGGACACATCATGGAACTTAGTGTGCCGATCTTTCAAGGTGGTAGCCCCCAACTCTTCTTCTAGCAGCCTTCATTGCCATCCTCTCTCATCTTCATCATCCTGTCCACTCCCAGTCTGGACTGCTGCTTCCATAACCTACCTTGCTGGCCCCAGTAACCCAGCCTCCTCCCATTCCCTGCCTCTCCCCCAGTCCCACCAAGGTGTCACAGAGCTCAGACTGATGATGATGTCTCAGGGAATGAGCTTGGGCTCCGTGCCACCTCTCACGTCTGTTGTTGCCACACCTCACCCATCAGGAATGCTGCATTTCTGGAATGATGGTTTTGACTGGCATAATCCAGGGATATTCATATCCACGAGTATTTCTAGGCTTAGATCCATGCACACAAGTACTCCTTCGGTCAGTACAAGTGGCAAGGTGAATATCAGAAGGGAACCTTTCTCATTCTGCTAGAAGAACTAACTTTTACATAGGAATCTCAAATGTTTTCCAACCCATATGACATGCTCAGCAGCAGTTCCAAATAAGCCATTTCAACCCAGTATATGAATTACTTACTTGAGTGCTTCGGTATGTTGTATAAAATATGTATTTAGGGCAGGGATTTTTTTTTTTAAACGTATCTGTACACAGTTGAAGAAAACCGCTTCTTCAAAGGTGTGCAAGTCTGTCCATTAAAGACAGAGGACCAAGTCCTGCTTCAACTGAAGCCATTTTAAGAGGTGACCAGTAGTCTGGAGCCTCACACACCACCAACTCGGTCTCTCCCCATTCATTAAGAAAAATGTAGGAATCCAGAGTCATACTAATATTTCTCATCACAGAGGAGTCATAGCTTTTTTCAGTACTCTGCAGCACATTTGCTGGTGCATTATCAGTTATTAACACAAGCAGTAGAAGTTGATCTGAAAAGCACCATGCTCCATCAGTCAGGTATGTTATTTCTTCCTCTTTACTGTGTTTCTTATTCACTAGATGGCAAACATGGCCAACCTAGACCCAGCAAATCCAGCAGGGTCTGGTTACCACAGGCTAATAGCAGGAGATACAGTGGTGCTTTCTTTTCTGAGGATCCATGGGGCAAGACAGGGACGCACAGATTTAGCGTACCTGTTGGTACACTAAATGGTATGTATACTGGTGGGGCAGGGTGTAGGTGAGGTGGAGCAGGAGCAGTGCTGGAGTGTCTGCCAAGTAGTGCGTCTGCTGAGCTGAGGTGATGTAAAATAGGAAAAATCCATCCACGATGAAGGCATTCGCTGCACCAGCAAAGCACCATATCGGCTTGTGTTGAGGAGCTGCAGGCAGAGCGCTGGATGCCCCAGGTGTAGCGCCAACAAAGTTTTTCACATTAATATAGGTTAGTGCTAAGGGACGGGATGGGGGAGGTATGACAAATTCACACTGGCAAGTTGTAAGCCGTCATCTCCTATAGCCCCCGGCCGTGAGTGAGAACAGCCGTGCAGTGTTGTGGCCCATGGGGGGCCCTGCAGATTGCCCCTCTGCAGCCATTCTGTTCTCGCTCTGCACAGAGCTGGCCTGATGATGTCCATGCAGGTCTCTGGCCAAGAAAAGGGTCCACAGTGTGAACCATTTCAAAAACCTGTTATTTTTCAGATGACTGGTTCAGTGTGGCAACGTTAGTAGTACGTGAGAAAGTTGGATGGTGAGTCATGGGTGGCGGTTCCAGAAAGTTTGCTCCCTGGAGCCAGACCTGTGCTGTACGTACCAGTAATAGCATACAGGCTCTTCCAGAAGGCTTCCCAGCCGCTGCCTGCACCACGGAGCCCCTCTTGCCCGTGCGTTGTGCCTGCGCGGGGCTGGGCGCTGCCGCTGCGCTGATGGGGATGCGCGGGCAAAACCAAACTGAGGAGCCCCTGGCTTAGGCAAGGCTAGGCGTGCTTTATTTCAGCTGCTGGCTGGTAAAGAGCCCATGTGTGGGCTGAGCGTCGTAGACAACCTGCTTGCCATTCTGTCTAGACTGTTGAATTTTCACCATCGTGCGTGTAATTTAGCGTGAAACAATTCTTCTAATTTCTTCAGTGTCGAGCATCATCTGAATTCTGTCTAGAAGGCATATTGTCCAAGCAAAGAGTGAGACATCTGAATCCTTGCACATGCAGAATAGGTACCTGCTAAGCTGCCTTTTTATGACTGAATATGTTGGTCATTATTCTTTTATTTTCCCAGTCAGACTAGCGGACTAAGGAGATCAGTGTTTCTTTGTAGAAATGGAAGATATATATTAAAAAGCATCCAGACGTGGTAACTTTTTTTTAAAAAAAAACACATTAGTATGATTTTAAAAGAGCCAAACCAATTATTTTTGAAATATGGTAAAAATCATTTGCTCCCTGGCTGACAGCTGCGTGCGCCAAGTTCTGCTCAGTGAGCCTGTTTTACAGCCAGTTGTAAACTCTCAAATATAGGGGTTTATAATGGAAACTGCAACTCTGCCTTCACCAAGGCTGTGCAGACACATCGCTGTAATATCGATTTAATTGGATGCTGCAAAGTTATTCCTGGTAACAAAAGCAAAGGCCATGCAGTGTTTTAGCATCACACATACTGTTTTTGTTCGGGATACTTGGCAGGTGAAAATCTGAAGGGGAGAACTAGAAATAGAGGCTCTAAGCTGTTTGAATTCCCTCCTTGCAGCACTGGTTTGTAAAGTGATTTATTTGAGCTGCAGCCTATAGACCATACATCACCTTCCTGGTTGGCTTTGTTGGCACCTTGTCACATTCTTGCGGGCCTGAGGAATTCATTGTTCTTGTTTGAACTGATAAGAACAAAAAAGGATTTTCTGCCGGAGTCCTTGGGAAAGGCAGAGGGGGAGGAATGTTGACATGAAACAGCAGGGCTGCACTTTCCCAAGCCTTTCAGCCGGCGCATTCTTCGCTAGCCGGGGAGCCCAGGCTGGAGGTGTGCCGAGCACCGCTTGGCTTGCTGCTGCCCGCGTGCGGGCCAGGCTGATGGCAGACCGAGGATGGAGCAGGGCGGTAGATGCTTTCGGGGCCGAGGGTAGGATCGCTTTGAACGGAATCTCGCGTGGCGGCAGGAGATCGCGGTCACCAAGAGGAATGTGAAACGTGGAGTGTCGCTTGATTTGAGCCAGCCCTCCAAAATTCACCTCGCTCTGTGTGTGCCTTTTGGGAAAGGTGCCACCCTGATCCTTCTTCCTCTGCTGTATCCTGGAGTGCTCGACTCAGGAAGGTGGCCTAAAGCTCTTTGGTTCCAACTGTCAACATGAACCGCTCCTTGAAGGTGGAATGTGTAATGGATATTGAGAGCATCACACTGCTTCTTACAGGCTTGGTAACAAGCGCTGTTACAGGCATGGTATCTCATCACTATCCTGGGAGTCGCTATCCTGGACGAAAATGCTATCTGTTTGGGCTGGTTTTTTTTCACATTTCCTCAACATTACGAAAAAGATGCATTTTCTTGCTCCTCCTGAAAACACAAAAGGTCACCACCTGGGCTTAGGCCTTACAAAGATGTGCCAGTATGAACCATATTGGTACTAATGAACAGTGAGCTACAAAAAATACCAATTAAAACCAGAATTTTTGCTGGAGCAGACAACCATCTGCTCCAAAGTTTTTCCCCTGCTATTGCATAGAGGACTGTTTTGCTATTTTTATGCCTTCCAGGTACCTGGGGAAAGGAGATCATTGCCTCCTCAAGATCTCTTGTTGAGAGGGTGTCAGAAAACCCTAACAGAGGCTGTCCTTGAAATAACATTAGCTCTCTTTGTAATAATAATAATAATAATAGAAAAAAATAGCTCTTTACCTTTCCAAGTGGTGCCAGACTTAGATTTCAAAATGCTGGTGGCAAACAGATAGACTTGTATAATTTTTAAATTGAGACAGACAAGGATGTCGACTGCAAGGGGAAGGTGTAAGGTCAATGTTTGGCAAAGAATCCAACCAAGAAAGTCCTTTGTTTCTGCTTTCATGGTTATTTTTCTCACCATTTATGCTGCTGACCTGCTGACTACAGGCTACATGGTGTCTACAGGACCATCTAGCGTGATCCATAGATAAAACATGCCACTTGGCAGTACAGCCCAGGCTGATGGAGGGAGCAAGGATTTCCCTCTCTTTAGTCTCTTAGACCCTTTTCATTCATGTTGTATCCTCTAGGGTCATGTGTCCACAAGATGCAGAAAGAGTATGTGGTTATTTGAGTAAAAAAGGAATTGCGCCCACATGCATACTTGAGACCAAAAAGCATAGGATTACTTCAGGTAGGATATGGTGAAATGAGAGGAGAAAAGCAGAATCCCATATTTACCACTGTGAAATTCTGTCCTGATGTAATTCTTTCATGTTTCTATTGCCCCAACAGTTTTACAGATAAGTTTTATAGTAGATGCTGACCTGGAAATATCTGATGGCTACCGAGACAGGAAGGAGGAGGAGGAAAGTAGGAAGAATCAAGGCAAGCTCCTCGTTTGGAGCCAGTGGCCAGCATCTCTCTGGGCTCCTGCAGCAGAGGATACAAGCTTGCCCGAAACTCCCCAGCCCTGCCACCACCCAGACAGGCACCAGCAAAAGGGGAGCCAGTCTGGTTCCTACCAGCACCAGCAAGGCCCTCTCCACCATCCATTCTCCTACGTCTTGGCCATCTCCTGCAACGGGGGATGTAGCAGGATTCACAGACTTTCCTTACCTTGCACATGGGTGGAAAGAGAGACTGGCTAACCAGATTATACAGCTATATATAACCCAGAGCCTGCTCTGATTGAACTGTCATTGCTCGAAGAGCAGTTCCTGCTTGGGTTTCATTAAGACAAGATAGACTCCTTTGCTGCTCTAGGCGAGGTGAAGTAGCCACGGTGAGGGTTGAAGGGTGTGCACATACATGCTCTTGATTCACAAAGCTGCCTGCTGACGTAACAGCCTTCTTTTGGTGGTAGCTGGTGAAAAATAGCCTTATAGCTCAAATACTAAGGCTGACCTAACTTTTGCTTTTCAGAGAATACAATTTGTGTGGTGTAATGGATGCTCTGTGTTTTTTTCCACTGTAAGAGCAGACTTGTGTCTACATGTGGGACACAAAGCCAGACGAGACGAGTTATGATTTAAATCAGCTGCTGTCACCCAAGGAGGTGGATCTCACTAGAGCGGGTCGCCTGCCGAGCCAGAGCGCTGTGGGGAGTGTTGGCTTGAAAGCTGTGCAGGGAGTATGAGCATCCCCCCCAACAGTGCTGTCACAGGAGGGCCAGGCAGAGATGAGGCAGCAGCTAGGGAGGAGAGAGCAGGACAGAGGGGAAAGAGTGAAGTGGCGAGGGATGTTGAGGCGGCGGTGGCAGAGAGCCGAGACGACGTGGCAGGCAGACAAGCTGTGGCAAGTGTTCTGGCTACAAGCAGGTTGGGAAGCATCAGTGTACGACGTAAAACTTGCCTGCCTGGCTTCACGTCCTTAGACCAGACAGTGTACTTTGTGTGCTTCAGTTTTCAGCATGTGTAAAATAGGAATGGTAATTCCAGTCTTCCGCTTTGTGAAATGTTTTCAGATCTTTAGGTGAAAAAAAACCCCCAGCATTTATTTTACTAGCACGTGAGACAGAGGAAAACATTTCTACCTGGGAAAGCCTGCTTCTAGGGGTCCAGATCAGTTCCTTTGGGTTGGGACAGGTAAGGCCATCATCTATCTGTTGCTTAGACCACAGCAATGAAATCTCTAATTTAACATTCAGTACCTTTTATTGCCTAAGAGCAGCTCACGTTTTGACTTTGATACTACTGATAGTGGCTATTGAGAATATATACAAGGATAAAATACATACAAGATGAGGTGCCAATATGTGTGGATGTGCATGTGTATATGTGTAAGCCTATCTCTGTAATATGTTATGCAGCTTATATACAGGACAAAGGTTGAGACAAGCTAGTCTTTTTCGTAAGTCAGTATTGGCTGGTCTAATAAAAGAGTCTAGTTCTGCCTGCAAATCTTGCCTTGCTCACAGCCTGAGCTGGTCAAATTTACAGTGACTATGGCATTTCAAACACAGTTTGTGAGAGATGCTGTTCTCTTGGCAGCATGGCGACTTCTTGACGTCACTTGAACAGGTACAAGCATCTTTAGCAATGGCTGCCAGAGAGTATTAGATGCTAATTTGGAGGCAGGTGGAGTTTATGGTACAAATGCCCCCTGCGCTTCTTGGCTTATAGTGCAAAATGCTGCAAGGATCGCATATCTGATCTGAGAGCCCTTGCTCACATGAGTATTCCTCCTGCAGTGAGGACTGCTGGCTCAGGCACTGCCTTTGCAGGTGTTTTTAATGGTGTTCTTTTCAGATGGCCCCGCATTGTCATCTGTTTCTCCAAGTCCAGCTCCTCTGACGTTCACAGTGGCAAGCTTGCCAGCTTTGAGCTTTGCCTTTTCTCAAGCTTGGAAGCTGCCCTGCTTTCCAGGGCTGAGCTCGCTGACAGTGTATCACTGCTCTCTGCTGGAGAAGCACTGAGCTGGGCCAGGCCTCTCTGGGTCTCCAGCTGTTTGTCAGGAATGCAGGTGTGATGGCCAAACCGATAACCTCTGAGCCATCAAGAGCAAACTTAACAGTACAGCTTCTTCCTGCTCCCCATACAGCACAATTTAGGGTCTTTGTTGTGCAGGCTGGAGACAAGGGTTTTCAGAAAGAAGATGAGAGAGATAAATGCGGTGCTGCTGGCTGAACATAAACATCTGTGGTCACGTGGACTCCCTCCCTGGTAGCGCAGGATAACAGACACTGGTGTAATTTTCACAAGTTTCTGCTCTAGCCTGGAGTATGATTTCCCGATTGCATCTGCAGTCACGTAATGTTCCATCTGTAAAATGTTTCTTCTGGTCAGATGCAATGTCCACTTATGAGTGTATTGTTTTTCTACTCAAGGGACGTAGCAAGCATGAGGTCTTAAGAGTTCATGTTGAAAGAGACTTGTTCCGGTCATCTTGATTAGATTTTGGTAGTTGCAGAAGTTAATCTGGCTGTTGCATTGAGTCATTTTTCAAAGACACAGGCAAATGATCAGATCTTTCCCACAAAATGAAAATTATTTAAAATAGTCTCTCCCATTTGAGGCCACACACACACACACGCACACATGATACATCTTCTAATTTCATATACTTTTGTAGCTCTGGCATCTTTTTTGCTTGAAAACAACTCAAACATAAATCATAAAAAGGCAGCTTTACAACAGCTTTAAAGTGCTATTATATTCTGTAGCATTCCAAGTGAATTATTGCTGTGCTGTCAAAGAAAACAAAAACATTTGGGAAGGACTGTTTATTTTACAGTGGTTGACCAAAAGTATGCAAGTGGTTATAAAAAACGTAGACAGCTAACGATGGGAGGTGCCATTGCTCATTCTGTAACCCATTCACAAACCTTTGACACTGATTTTAGATCACTAGAGATAGAGCTAGGCACTTCCCACAGGAAAACACACACTTCCAAATCACTCAATTTATAAACAAAACACACCGTTCTCCCCTCCCTCACTCCACCCTGATCCTTCTTCCCCACCCACCCACCTAGCTGAGCAAAAAGCACGGGGTTTCTATATGTGTAGTGAGACCTGTTCAACCAACTGTTTCTTTGAACTGTTTTCCATTACGACAAGGTGTAACTTTAGAGCTGTATATTTAAATTTGACTTGTCTTTCTGAGAAGCTTTTTTATTAAGGTGGTACCATTTTTCGTGCTATAGGGTACCATTTCCTATCATTAGACTCCATTTGTATTGAGCTCCCCACCAAAATTATTGCATGCAGGTTGAAGGCAGGTTGGAGTCTGTGTGCTGAATGTGTTTGTCAACATCCTGGAATTATGGCATGTGGTTCTGGTCTGCTCATCCTAGAAAGAAAGCAGTAGAACAGAAGGCAGCTCAGGGTGATCAAGGAGGCTGCCATACGAGTGGCTACCCTGTGATGAATGACTGAGTAAGCTGTCTCTTTTACAGACTCTTCAGCCTGTAAAAGAGATGATTTAGAAGAGTGTACAAAGTCATGAGAGGCATAGAGAGAGTTGGTAGGGAGTGGCTGTTGACTGGCTTTTCTAAGACAGGAGTGAGTGGAATCAACTAAAATCAGTAGTAGCCTATTTCAGAACAAGCAGAGATAGTTCTTCATACTGCAGGTTGTAAATCAGTGGAACTCCTTGCCACAGGGTGTTGGATGCTAACATTTTATGAGTGCTCATGGGAAGACTGGAGAAATTAATGGAAGGGAGATCCTTTGAGAGTTGCTAAACATACACAGACCACATCTGGCTGAGGAGCCCCCACAACTGAAAATAACTAAATGCTTGGAGAGTATCAGGGGATTACACATCATGGTATCCTTTCTCTGTGTGTCCTTTTTCTAGGCATCTGCCTACAGAAAAAGAATACAGGGATAGATCAATGTCTGTTCTGTCCTAGTAGGACCGTTCCTGTATACATAGCATAAGTCTAGTAATAGTGGAGATATCTTGGAAGTGCACTCAGCTTCTCTTGCCTTCCCTTTTAACAACAGTAACGCAGGCAGGAATTAATTCTTGAAGATGCTGAACACCTTATGATGAGCATTCTTACTTTGCTGTATGTTCTTCTTACATGAGCACCATAAGGGATCAGCCTCCAACAACAGGATACTAATGGCTCAATCTTCAGTGCCATGTTGACTTAATGGGAAATCTGCCTGGATAAGGGACCAATCCTAGGACAGTCTTAAGTCCTTTGGTCAGGATCCTCATGAGCTAAGATCTGACTTTGGCATCCTCAAATACACAGCATCACAGAATCATTAAGGTTGGAAAAGACCTTTAAGATCATCAAGTCCAACTGTCAACCCAACATCACCATGCCCACCAAATCATATTGTGAAGTGCTACGTCTACACGATTTTTGAATACTTCCAGTGATGGTGACTCCACCACCTCCCTGGGCAGCCTGTTCCAATGTTTGACCACTGTCTCAGTAAAGAAATGTTTCCTAATGTCTAGTCTAAACCTCCCCTGGTGGTATCACTGGTCCCTCTCATCCTATCGCTAGTTACTTGGGAGGAGAGACCAACACCCACCTCACCACAACCCCCTTTCAGGTAGTTGTCAAGGGCAGTAAGGTCTCCCCTCAGCCTCCTCTTCTCCAGACTGAACAACCCCAGTTCCCTCAGCCGCTCCTCGTAAGACTTGTGCTCCAGACCCCTAACCAGCTTTGTTGTGCTGCTTTGGACACGTTCCAGCAACGCAATGTCCTTCTTGTAGTTGAAGATCCCAAAACTGAACACAGTATTCAAGATGCTGCCTCACAGTTGCCATCTTTTAATAACATCAGAGGCTGTATACCTGTCTTCAGTGAGTCTAAGCATCAAGCTGCCTGTGTTTGTTTATCAAAATAGATGTTGCAGAAGCTCATACTGTACTTCAGTGCGTTTATTCTGGCTTGAGTGTAAGTAAGTGCATTTATCAGGCTGATGCAGAGCCCACCAAAGTCAGTGGAAAGTTGGTTTTACTGGGGATTAGACCAAGCCCTTGGTGCTGCCCTCAGGTGCTTAGTGGTCTCCCAATGTGCAGACACCAAATTTAGTACTTCAGGAGACTGCATGTCTTCCTAGAAGAGCTGTATCAGTTGCCTCTGCCCAGCGTGAAACACTTCCCTGATCACCGTTCCTTTCAGCTCAATCCCTCCTGCAACAAAACATCTGCCAGAGGCTTTTACAAAGAAATAGCAGTTGTGATTTTATCAAATGAGCCTGTTAAGAAATGAGAAATGGCAGAAAAGTCACCTCTGATTTGGGAATAATCTTACATTGTATTTCCTTGCTCTGTGGGGTCCCTGAATTAGCCATCTTGCTTCGGTTGGTCACAGTGTAAACATTGTTTGGGTGGGGGAGGAATCCTTAAAAGCAAACCAGTAATAGTCATGGTCGTAATCATTATAACAATCATAATCACAATAGTAATTTGTGAAAAAAATGCCCCTGCAGGTCCTCATACTCATTGCAGAGTGGTAGAAAGATCAGCCTTGATCTGCATCAGTTTTTAGCTGCCAATATCCTGCAGGAAATGAAAAAAAAGAGAAAGAAGATAAAGAAAGAAAAGAAAGAAAGAGAGAAAAGAAAGAAATGAGAGAAAGAGATTATTAAAAGAGTATCATCCACCCACTGCCATATCCTGTACATGCCAAAACGTGCACAGGCTCCATGCATTTGTTAATGAAGATCTGTTGATGAAGGAAGCATGTGGATCGCAGTGAACCTGCCTTTCATAGATGAGCTGGGATTACTGCGTCACTGCTGTTGACACAATTCTCTTCCCTGTAGGTGCACACTCTTTCCTATGCGTTCCTGCAGTGCATGTGAATCAGTCTGAGGAGTCCTCCAGCTACGCCCCTTATGCGGAATTTCATTAGAAGGACGAGGTGGGGAGTATCTGTGAGCTGCTTAACAGCTGATCAGTCCTTTTGCCCTCCATTTACTACCCTAGTACATCAACAGTGACAGAGGCTGGACAGTATTATCTTGCATGGCTACATAATTAAAGCTATCTTCCCTGACCGAAGGGAAATAGGCATGCAAAACCCTGCTGCTGTTTGCCAAAAGCAACCTTAGTCAATGGGAGAGAGGGATGTTTTGTGCCTGGCCTTTTTGCTGCTTGTATTAGAATCATGCGCTGCTATTTCTGTCTGTTTTGCCAATTGGCATCCATCCACTTTTTCTGCTCAGGCTCAAGCAGCCAGGAACACTACGACAGGAGAGGAAGCCCCTTCTCTGTGTTGCTGGCTGAGCTGCCAATGGCTTGTGTTTGTAGTGGATCCAGCAACAAAACAGAACCACCCCATCAAATCAGCTGTGTCTGCTAACGAATAGGTCCCCTGAATAGTATTGGAGCAGTGTCCTGGAGCTTCCCTTGCTCTCCAGTCACAATAAAAGCATTAGATTTATTTAATGTCCGGAGCAAAAATGAGCATATGTTTCTCTAAACTTGAATAGCTGTTTTGTTAGGCAAAAAACACTGGCAGGAAAACCCCCAGTCACTTACTACTCAGATGTAGGTGGAGGTGAATGAACTAGGTCTGAACTGATCAGGTTGATTAGACGGTTTAATTGAGCTCTGGTACAGCAGAAAAGTAGAAATCTCTTTTGAAAGCGGTAAAAGCTGCTTGTAAACAGCCTGTAAGGAGAGAATCTGAGTCATTAACTTGCATGTGCAGACAGGGTATACGCTTGCGTGTCTCATGCCCAAGTTACAGCCACAACAGAAATACTTTCATAGGGACTGAATAACAGTCAGGAGAAACAGAGGGGGTAGGGAAGCAAGAACAACAGCCAAGTAATTGAAAACATCCTCCGGAGAAGCAGCCTACAAATGACGTTTGGGATGCTGAATGTGAACTGGCAGTATGAATACAATTCTTACTGAAAAGCTGTTTGTCAAGGTAGTCATGTCGGGACTGCTTGATTTGAAAGGATATGCTTGCTGATGGAAGCAGGCTTATGCCAGCCTTCCCCCATGGGAGCAGTACCTACTGATGCAGGGGCTGAATTCTGCTCTTGGTGTCTCACTGAAAAATCTTTCTGTTTTTCTTCTGCCCACTCGTTCTGAACCACCAACTTATGCGATCACCATGGGAGTGGAGTTATACCCAAGGCGCTAAGTCCTATGCCAACCTTAGTGGAACCACTTACTAGCTCAAAGACTCAAATCAGTCTGTTAATGTTTTCTAAAGCAACTTGCTATCAAGAATGATGGAAGGGAATATTTCCAACTTGAATACTACGGTCTTGTTGTAGTCGGACACTTTTATTTCCAGGATTTATTGGTGCCTACAAATACTACTTTCTCCCATTAAGACAGAGGTAACAATGATTTATTCATCTTTCTGAAAATTCTAGACTAGTGTAATGTAATGTAGTTGGGGAAAGTTAATAATAACTTATTTAAAATGGAGTGACACACATTTTAAATAGTCTCTTTTTCTTCTGAATTAACTGGTATTTTTGTTCTCAGTCCTCTGGACCGGGGAAGTCCTTTTTACAAGAATGGAAAATTTAGTATCTTCTACGTGTAACACATTTCTGATGTGTAGATCTCTTGGGCATTGTATAAAGGAGAATGCCATTGTTCCATGCAGGAAATCAGGCAGCAGAAAGTGAATTGGTGGCATATCCCAACTCTTCATTCCCTCTGCCCAATAGACTCTGCTTCTTCTATTACCCATAAGTGTGTTTCAGGAGTTTAAATTAAATTACAAAGTACATAACGTATTTTCCTATTGGTTGCAAGAAAAATAAAGTATTTTGAAAAATTTATTCCTCAGCTGGGAGAAAAGAGTATTGTGAAGGTGTTTCAGAACCTGACAGTACATTTTCTTGGAGACTGTCCGTTCTCTTCCGTGTAAACTTGTCAGCAGTTTCTGCCTCAGCTCCATACTAAGGAGCACTTTGAAAATGGAAAATCTAGTCAATGAGCTGCTCACATTACAGAAGAGGAGCAAGGGTTGACCCCGGGTGTTTCATGTGTTCTTATGCAGGGTCTCTTCCCCGCAAAGCCAGTCAGACCGTGATAGCCACGGTGTGTTATATCGTAGAGAAAGCTCACAAAAGGGGTAGGACCTAGGATCTGTTTTGCCTGTTGGCTGACCTGTGGTAGCCAGCCACGTGTGTGGTTAGCCCGCTGCAAATGGAAGGTAAAAGGCATCGCTTGAACTGCTCTCGGTGAGCAAGCATGTGGTCAGTAACTTGACCGTGTGCCTGCGATTCCTGTTTTGAACTGACTCAGAGGCAGTTGGTAGTAAAAACCTACCTGAGAGACATTCAGCAGGGAAAGTTTTAAGACATAATTGATATGGGAACAAGCTTAGCAAAAAAAGGGTTTAATTCAATATAAATTGGGAGAAGTCAGCCCAAGCTTTTGATCCTAGTGTTAGCAGGCTTCTCAGCGCAGCTGCGATGTCTCGGGAAGGTGGGCATTCACTTCTGGGACATCCCTGAGCCCGGGGTCTCTGGGCCTGGGAACGCTGCAAACACAGAGCAAAGCACCAGAGCTCAGAGATTCCAGAGTTTAATATCCTTTGGGGTTCTTTTCCTTCCTTGCTTTTATGGACAATGAATAAACCTGAGAGAATAATATAAGTCTGGATTTATTGTACATGTTTTAAGTCTCATACTCTTTATGGCACAAGGTAAGCTGTAAAAGTTCAAGGTTTCAGCTCTCTGTAAATCAGTGTAGAGCCATCAAAGACATTGGGACAGTACTTGCATATAAGAATGAGGGAGTAATTTGGGGAAAAAAAAAAAGCTAGTTCAGTATTATTCAACTAGAACCTTTTCACTGCCTTACAGCAAGTAAAAACATCCAACATCAGTAAAGCTTTTCCAGTGGCCAAACACTCATCTTGATAATTTTTCAGTCACTTAGAAGCAGGCCAGTGATCTGTAAGGCCACGTACACAACTAAAAGCATTTTAGTTGTGTCTTAAAGAATGAACCTTTTACAATCCTGAATCTCCAATCTTGCTCCTATGTCTATAACGTTCTGGGCTGACACCACCATTCTTCTTATGAAAAGGAAATAATTTCTTTAAGATGGGCAATGATTTTTGCACAGATAAATAGTATCAGCACATTATTTGAAAAGCATCTGAAAAGCAGGATTCTTTTGTGAAAGCTCTGCATTAAAGAGTTCATGGATTTTCCATTATTTTGTTTTCACCAGGGGTACTCACTATGTTCTTCGTGCTGTAGTACTCAATAGCAGCTAGTGGGTAAATTCAGCTGACGATGACTTGCAAGTGCTATGCACTATCTTTTTTCCTTTGCTTAAAATCCTGTTTCAGGATTCTGTATTGTCATCCCTTACAGCAGTCCCTGGGTACCTTCTGCATAAAATCAATGCCAGTCGCAACGACCTTAGAGAAGGGCAAAGAACCTCTCATTCCTCTCTGCGACTGAGGGAGAAACCTTTGTCAGAGGCACGGGTTTGGGAGCTTGGCTGGCAGGAGAGCTGGTGGCTGGGCAGCTCGGGTGAGGCACCTGCACCCTCAGCAGGGTGCTTGCTGGTCTGGCCAGATCTCTCCAGACCTCGCCTCAGCCCTTGGTGACAGGGCCGGGGGAGTTCTCGGAAATGAAGGAAAGACTCCCATCCATGGCTCTGCACGTTTTTGTACATGTCCACTGCTTGTTGAAACATCCAGAAGCCCCTGTGCTTTATTTGCAGCATGCCCTCCCTGCCTTTACGTGTTAATTTATTCTTGCCTCAGCTGCAAGTATGAACTTGGCACACAGGGCAGCGTTAAGCATGATACCCTCTTTTCTCGCCTTTTGCAAAGTGAAATGATGTAACCCATGCGCTCATGTTCCTCAAGCTCCTCCTCTCCTGTCCACCATAGGCTGGGGCCCTGGTGCTGCAGCCTCAGAAAACAGCTCACGCTGGAGTTAAGCAGCCTCGCAGCTCTGCTGTGCAGGGGTTGCCGTGGCCCGGTCGAAAGCGGCGTTGTAATGGTCATTAGGGATGGATGGGGGACGAGCGTGTCGGGGTGGGGGGGAGGACGGGGTGCTCGGCCACCTCGCAGCGCTGTGCAGGCTGCAGCATCCAGCCAGCCCCACACGTCCCCCTTCCCCTCTCTCCCCCCATTTCAGCCTCCCACTTACTCCTCTTCTCCTCCTCAACCTACCCCACCGCCTATTTAGTGTATAAGGCTGCGCCTGCTCCGTCTCTCCCGCTGACACTCGCCCCCGAGGCCTTGGCTCGGGGACGGCCGCTGCTGGCGGCGGCCTGGGAGGAACTCACAGCGGTAGCAGAAGAAAAGAATTTGGCAGGGAGGTGAGCCACATGATTGTGATTCATCCTGCGCTCTTGAAATGTGGCAGGAGGGCTAGGAAAGGCTTTGGGTGCCAGCACCGAGAGCAGAGACACTCACGTTCAAACATCACATTCTTTTTATAGTAAGGCATGCCTCATAGGAAAAATATTGAACTTGGCCTTCCAGGATGAAGAAAATAGGCCCAACTGTGATTTTACTGCTTGAGTCACTCACTTAGTCAGTTGCTGGTTGCATGTAGGAAGCCTTCTATTAGGCTGACTTGGAAAAATTGTTTTTAATTAATAGTGACACTGAGCTGTTTTTCAATTTGCTCAAAACTGCTTTCATTTGTAGTTCCCTTTATGTAAAAACGCTCTTAAGATACCGTAATTCAGAAGAGTAATCACCTTAATCCGGCCACTTGATGTAACTGCCTGCTACATAGGACCCTTTTTTTTTGGTCAAGGGCTAGAAAGTTTGCCACGTAGGAATGAACGAAACAGAAGATGTCATTCATTTAATACACATGGAAGTGGTCATTTAATACACATGGAAGTGCAAGGTGGCAGTTTGAAGACCATGTAACAAATCAATTCCAGTCCGGCTTAAAAGTTCTGGCTTCTGTTTTGTAGGCCACCTACAAAATCCAGTGTAAGAAGACCATCGCCTTAGCCTTATTTCACCCAGCTCCCTTGTCCGCCGGAGGCGGTTACAAATGCAGTTGTGGAAGTGCAGGTCAGCCGAGGAGCACCAGCGTGCACAGCCCCGCGCGCTCGCAAGGCCAGCTTTGGCTCAAAGGCTTATTGCTTCCCATGTGCCATAAATCTGCATCTGCATCCAAAAATGCAGAGGCCACAGCGCATGGAAGTTCCTCTTCCTCGCCAAGTGTGTTTATGACAGATTTACATTGATGGCAGCAGTGCACCACAGCCACAGACTTCTATTATATTCAGGCTCTCCTAACTCAGGCCCTATTTCCTGTTGAAGGTGAGACAAGGTCCTCTATGAATGAGGGGTGAAATTACAGCTGAACTTTCTAATTGCTGTTAGTACAGGAGAACCTTTAAGAAATATAGCAAGACCTTTTGTGTTCGGAGCTGCCTCTGCTCTCTCTTCACCAGTTTCCTTTATGTTACGTTCACTTTCCCCCCCTACAAAAAACCAGTAACTGTGTGCCTGTATCTCTCATTATGTTTACAGAAGGTATTAAAAAAGGTCATAAGTGCTTTAATTCTTGAAAAAAACCAGCCAGTTTTAGCTGCCCATAACTTTCAAAGTGTATACAAAACGACAAATGCTGGTAACTGGTATTTCAGGCCTATTTCGGGCTTAGAAGTGATAAATTAACACTGTCCAGATTTCATTTTGGAAGCAGTGCCTATTCCTGCACAGACACATTCATATCCTGATGAACTCCGGGGCAGCTTGGAGGGGTAGTCACCACATCCTCCATCTGACCTCGACGGCGACTGCTTCCTCCTGCTTCCCGCGCTGATGCTGAGCCACCACGCCTGGGTGCGAACACTGGCCATGGCTCCGAAAGCTGAGGGAATGTCAAGTTTAGCTCTGCCAGAGTATTCTAGGACCAGATACTCCTTCATCCCCTCCTCCTTTCCCTCTGCCCTCTCCTTGTTTCACTGTGCCAGCGGAGGAGGGAGAATCTAATGTTTACAGTAGGTTCAGAGGTTCCCAGCGTGTGGTAGAAGTGGTGTCAGTGTTTTTGGGGCTTTGAAGAATCCCATCATGAAGCTACTCTGATAAACCACAGCCCTCCTTCTGGTCTCAGACTGATTTGGCACCACTGTTGTAATTGGAATAATTCCTTCTCAATCTAAATCGGGAAGTAGAAGGAGGCAATGCTAAGTGGTAACTAGAAAGAGGCAGTAACACATTGACCCTTTCTTTGTCCTTTGTAAATGTCCTTACTTCTTACGTTTGTTGAACAAACATCCATTTAATTTACCTTGCTGTTGTGGGATCTGGTCACTTTGCCGAGAGACTGGAGGAGAAGCAGGTCTCCCATGGACATGAGCAGTACCTAACTCCTTGTAGGAAACTGTCGAAGAAAAGGAATGAGCCCCAGAAATCACAGGATGCAAAAATGCCTCCAGACTGCCTTTCCACTTCTCTTTTCGTCTGTACCAGACTCTGAATCTAGGCCAGTCTGTTGTTTGTTGCTTCAATCCTTGTTTCACTACAAGATTTAATGGCTTAGGACTTAATGGTTGTTTGGAGTGGTAACTAACTCTGCTTTTGATTGAAAGGAGAGTTCAAAATCTACTGAACCGGATCCCCTCTTTAAACAGCCAGTCTTAGTTTTTTCCTTTAGAAATCACTGGGGTGTTACTGTCTGTGTTTGCTGTGATTCACCCATCAGCCACCTCATGGAGGGTGGTTCCATGCCGTTCTTGCCTGAGCCCCTCTGTCACCCCTTGTGCCAGAGGTTGGGCTGCTGGCTGAGGCGGAGTGTCTGAATGGCCAAGGTGTCTGCTGCTGCATTAACACGGGGGTTTTTTCGGTCTGACATATTATTGCAAACATCTGTCTGTGCCTTTAGGTTCCTAAAATATCTTTAAATGCCTGGGTGTACGCATCTTCCCAAAGACACAGAGGAAGTCTGTGGTAGAGCGGGAACTTCTCCCTGGGGGAGGGACCCTGACGGTGCAGAAGAGCGAGTAAATCAGTACGTTGTTCGTGGACGTTTTTGAAGGGAGCTCAGAACACCGGGTAGTAAAAGGAGCATGTGTGAGATGATGTAACCCCGGCTTGGGAGGAAGAGCCCAGGGTTTCACACTCCTCCATGGCAGCGTGACAAGTCAGGCTTCCAGTGACACTCATTTACCCTGCTGGCCTGGATTTTAATGGATTATGGCTGGAGTTATTACGGTCCATTTGGTGGAAAACAAACAAACAAACAAACAAACAGATCTGTAGTTTTAGGAGCCTATTTTAAAATGTCAGCCATCTGCCAGGCAGAGGCTCAATAAATCAAGGTTGCAGGAGAAGGTTAGTGCGCACACGTGTGCGCCTGTGTTCTGCAGGCTTTGCATACTTCTCCAATGACCAGTTTTCTAAGTTGATACTTGCTTTGCAGAAGATGCTCCTAGGATTTACACAGCTGATGGCAATTAAAGAACTATGCTGGGGGGATGTGTGCCCTGTTTTGAGGGAATTTAATTACTGTCTCTCAGTATATTTTGTTTTTTACCATAGCTAACTGTGGTAGTTACCATAGCTTTGATTGTTGAACTTTGGAAGGTGCTGAATATCTGCACTTCCCATTGTGTTTAAGTGGCACCGTAGGCATTGTATACCTTCGCCGGAGGAATGATGTATCTTGAGATCTGTTGTCCCACTCAGTGTCCACATGAGGTGTGAGCCCAGGAGGGTGTGAGTGGCACAGCCCTTCCAGCCTGTCTGCCTTAATTCTCCGGGTGCATCTCGCAGTGGGTATCTTATTCTCGGAGGATCCCATTGAAGAAAATGAGCCAACATGAATGAGGGTGTGAGACTCCAGCTCTCCCTTTCCTACCGCAGAAGGAGATACTGTCCCAAGATTTGCAGTCGGTTACAGTGGCAGTGCTCACGCTGACAGTGAGGGAAGCCGGAGCATCCCCTAGCCAGCTCGCTTGGGAATATTCAGGAGAAAGCAGAACCTAAGTGTTAGCAGAAAGCTCCGGCTGCTTTCGTTCCTTAAAAAACAGAGGAAAAGAGCTCTTTCAATGTTACTGCTTTTTTTACACGCCACTGCAAAATGTGGTGGTGCTCTGCACAGCCTGGCTTTGTACACCCAGCTCTTTATCCTTTCACCGCCGCTGTGCTGCTGTATGAATCTGCTTGGACCAGTAAAAGATCATTTAAAACAAATAGTAAAATGAACAGCATTTGCAGAGCAATAAAGGAAACACCTTTGCAAACAATTCGCGCCCATTTTGGAAAATGTTAGGGTATCAGTCTCCAAAGTTGCAAATAATATTTTTATTAGGTTTCAGATGCACGCACACAAACAGATGCGGCATACACCCGTAGATGCTTACAAAGCCTCCTTCCAACTGCATGATTATTACTTCACTCCTTCATCATGACCACAGCAAATTCGTTAATGCGGGACATAAAATAAAAGTCATTAGCAATGTTTATGAGGAAGCGTATTATGTTTAAGTGGATATTGTGAAGAAAAAAAGGCATTGAGGTTGTTCAGAACATAGGAAGTGAGAAGGGAAGGAGGAAATCATGTTTGTTGAATGTGTTTATGTGAGGATTACATGCAGTTTATGCAATTCAAGATTTCAGAAGCAGATAAGATCTTCTAAATCAGCCATAAAATCTGTATCTCGTTTTTCACACCAAAGAAATAACAAAAAATGGTTTTGTTTTCTCTGGAGGAAAACAGAGTGAAGGAGGCATAGGGCCAAATTCTGATCTCACTTTCGCTGGTGTTCGGTGAAATTGTTGGAAATATGCTGGATTTACACTGATGTAAGCGAGATTAGAATGTTGCCTGTGGCAGACAGAACATCGTCTCTATACTTTTAGTATGGTTTGGGGCTATTTTAATACAAAAACTGTATTGCTGTAATGCGGTTGACAAGGTCATGGTGAGCAAATACAGACAAACATTACATAACAATTTGCAGCCTTAATGTAATTTTGCTGATATTTGGCTGAGTTCTTTGGGTCTCCGTATAATTTTGCTGATTTAAATGTGTTTCTTATGAACGAGTTCTTAACTTAGAAGAAGTAAAAAGCATCCACCGTGTGAGTCTGAAGTGAATAAACACCCACATGTCGTGTCCCTCTCAGTTGCTAAGTGACAGCTTGTCTCGTCGGATCTTGTGAATTTAATTTCTGCCTGAATGTGTTTATACTTTCAGAATGAATCTATCCAGGCGAACCTTTCAGTCTGCAGCGCAGTCTTAGCTGCTGCTGCATAGCTCATAGGTGATGCATATTCATTTGACATAGACATGAACAAGGTGGGATGAATCAGAGACGGGGCGTCAATGTCCCTTCTCCACCGGCTGTAGGTCCATTCTGGTGTTTGGGTGCATTTCTTCTGTTTTACGGGCTAAATCTGAGGTCAAATTCTATACCGCTGTAAGCCGGCGGATATCCTTTTATTTCGGTGGATCTGTAGCAATTTGCACTGGCTGAGAATTTGGCCCCTAAAAAGCTTGTGTCAACAAAAGTTTTAACTGGGGAAAAAGCAGTAGAAAAAAACTAAGTAAGTAAAGCTGTTGCTGTCGGGGGACATTTCTATTATGTAAACCTAAAATAGTAGTGTTTTGAGTATAGCCCGTTCAGTCATCTTAAACAGAATTAGTACAGTTGGGAAAGAAGGGGGGGGAGGTGTGAATGTTTCAAGGAGGTCTTTGGAAGTTTTCTTCAAATGTTCATTGCATCTAAGATCCCATTTTTTGTGTGCCTTTATTTGCTCCAGAATACCGCTGTACTGCCAACAAAGGAGGGCCTGTCCTCCCAGGAATTTTCTGCATTCCTCTCTGGAGTAGGCATTTTTCTCAGCTACAAAGGCCCTTTGGCAAATTCCCTCTAATCATTGGATTTACCCTGGGCTCTGATAGGTGCCATTCATGAACTTGGTCTGCTGTTTGATGGGGCTGAAGCATTAATGGGATCTTTTCATGATAAACAAAACAGAGTAACATTACTGGAGGAATCACAAAGCTGCTCTTGTAGGGCAGTGCGGTTCTTTCTCCCTCCATTCTCTCTGTTTCCCTTCATTCTCCATTTTTGTTTTGTTTTTTCCTCCTCTTTTCCTTGCTTTTATGAACATACATGCTTTTGTGTCTCTGGGACCATTTTTAGTGGCAGACTCTGCTCACCTCAGGAGCCGGCAGGCTAAGTCACTGCCCATACCCAGCCCTATGCGATGCAGTAAACCCATACAAACTGCCCAGCTTTAGCAGCTCTGTGGTTTCTCCAAGAGTCTTACACACCATCAGAGGCAGAGACATTCATGGATCCTGATTCCTGTCTTCCCTCCTGTGGGTTTCATTCCGGTCAATGGGTTTCACTCCAATCAGTAACTGGTGTTCAAACAAGGAGGGGAAGGAAAACAAGTTAAGGAAGGACTCACCGTGGCATCAAAGTAAAAGCCAAAGTTGCCTCTGGTTTTAAACTCTACTGGTAATAGTGACTTTGTAGCCTTTTAGACAACATGTACAGGTTTTTTTCTCTAGTGACTTTTTAAAAAGTGCTATAGTGTCTTAGTAATGGATATGTTGTGAAAAGCAATATTCTGAACTCACAGAGGTAATACAAAAGTAGTTGTATTTATAAAAAATAAGCTCAGAAACAAAAGATAAGACAGAACTGCATCTTTTTTTTGAAGTTGTTTCTGCTCGTCTTTGTGAGGTGATGGGTCCCAATAAAATGTAAACAATACAATGCTCTTTCTACCAACACTCCTTTAGTTTAAACATCTCTCATGCCTTGTGTTGAAATGTCACACCAATGGCTTGGGTGAGCAGTACGGCTCCTTTTGAAAAAAACAAAAATGGCAAGATTTTTCTTTAAAAATTTCATTTTAAAATTCCAAGTTTGAAAAGCACTACATTCCAACCGGGAGTTTCAAACCAATTCGTTTTTACATTCACCACTTAATTTGTTAAGTCATCTATATTTGAAGCTGATAATGAATCAATTAAGTAAAAAGAAAACAGCCATTTTTGTTGCAGAATTTCCTAAAACCAACTGATCTTTTTCCACAAAAAGAATTTTTTGCTGGGATTTTCCTCTCCAAAATTAAAAGAGGGAGGAATCAGACAGAAGGGAAATGAGCACGTTGTCTCCCATGTGCGCACATAACTTCTCACACTTCCATCCTGCTGAACAACACTGTGTTTGGAAAGTGTCAGGAGGGAAAGCTGGATATATTGTGAGTATATTAGGGAGCTCTTCTTAGACTCATGAACTTTTAACATGGAGGCACTGCAATACGTAACTCCTTTTTTAGGTACCCTGGAGAACCCTCCTAGCACTTCAGATAAGAGCCTTAACCTTAAGCACCTGATGGGATTGTTTAGGTTGGAGGAAACATAAGAGATCTACTGTAATTGGGCCTAGTTATAGCTCTCTTGGGGAAGACTCCCCAAATCTTCCTTCCTTCATCTGTCCATCTGTCTATCCATCTACCCATCTGGGTCTCATTGCAAAGCTATTGGAGAAGGCAGGGCTTTTCAGATGTACTTGGGAGATGGAGGAGGCTGCTTGAGCTGACAGTCACAGGAATGGAAGGGCCCCATAGATCCAGCTGACAGCTCTGAAGTGAGAATGAATACGAATGAGTGAGAGTAAGAGGTTGCATCTCTGACAGATTAAGGGGAAAAACGGGGTGAGAATGACTGTGGTGCTGTGTAAGCTAACCAGGCTGGCTGGCCTGGACATAATGAACACCCTGGTGGGACTCCTGCCTTAGTCATGCCACAGCCAGGACCTGTTGGGCATATTTCACCAGCTTCCAAGTGCTGTGTTCCTAAGGAGACCACACCTGATAACGTGTGCTTGTGGAAATTTGGCAGCTACAGAGGGTTGGGAGAGTACAGAAAGGAGTCAAGGCACAGGCTTGACAAAAATTCAGTCTCCTTAACTGTAAGGAGACACAAGATATGAATGACCTCAAGGCCCCAGAGCCCCAGATCTTCTACATCAGTTTCCAAACCTGGAGTGCACGATATTTGATTAACAGTTCTTGGCACCAATCACTGTGGTGTCCAAGGACCTTCGTGCATTTTAGTGAATCAATTAAACATACTGCAACGTTTAATGCCCATGGTGGGAGATTCAGCCCTGGGCTGTGTAGACGGAGAGTTGCATGGTTTGAATGGGACACATGGTTAAAAAATGCACAGTCTTAAGTCCAATCAGTGCACTGACAACTTTATTTTGTGTTTATTCTTTTTTTAAATTCACCTTCCAAAACACTCATTGTCAAAAATACCACAGGGATAATGAAATAATGTGAAAGCAACTTTATGTTTGGAATTACACATTTCATACCTCCCAATATCTTGAATGGTCTAGAAATTAGAGGTACCTTTAAATAATGGAGTCTTTTTCTCGAAGACTGTTGGTAAAAATTAGCTTTGCTGTCCTCAAAGAACTAGTGCTATAAAGTGCCAATCATGGTTTAATTGTGATTCAGTATGTTAATTACATGTGACAGACTAAAGGTCTTTTTCTGAAGTCTTAATTCTTGATTATGTCTAATAATCTGGGTTTTTATAGTGCTGAACTTTAAAACATAGGCCTGCAGCTAAACTGATACAGGCAAATATAGTCCTGAGGTCACATTTAACAACGATTGAAGGTGAAGTCCTTCTAGTGTTCACTTGGAGACTAGAGTCATAAAGGGGTCACCCCAGAGGTCAGTCTCCAGCCACAAGCTCATGTTTTCTGCTGATCTATTTCCCACATATTTGACTGAAAAAGGGTAAGAATAACCATTTAAAAACTGTGGTGACTCAAGTAAAATGCTGCCCTTCTCATGAAACATAGGAAATACTGGCATGAGGAGGGGGAAGGCTGTGCCTCTGTGTGCCATCTGGCTTCTTCCAGCTCACTGAAAAAAGACATTGGACCTCTGCCTCTACTAGATGGAGTGAACTAGCGGATGAGGCTCTTTTCCATGGCCATACCCTTTAGGTGATCTGATTCCTCCAGGTGAAAAAAAAAAACTTGAAGGAGAGTATGTGCTCTGTGTGAGAGATAAGATTTAGATTGGAGAAAACCTTCTGGCATTATAGAAGGAGCACAATGACAATTGCCTCCTTAGATCCCAGTGACGCTAACAGATTGACATCTTCTTCAAGGGAAGAAGAGATGACAACATACGTAAGTGCTTGTTTTGGACTTTATTCCAAGTTAAGAAAACAGAAGACATGCAGTACTTTACTACCGCCCCAAAAGATGTCCCTTACTGCTCATTGCTTCCCTTCTGCCCGTGGCTGCTGTGCAGATGGGCCGTGAGCAACCATGTTCAACCATTGCCATGAGTTCACAGCACCGGCTGTCTTTTTCCTCTCTGTTGCAGAGGTGTAGTTCATGAGCAATACCAACTGAGTGTGAGGAGATGCATCCTCCCTCAGTAATTGCAGCCCTGCAATTACAACTGCAGCAAAATTTGAGACACGCTGGTGTGGGTTTCAGCTTGGGGAAGAGTTTACTGGAACTGGTTTGGAATTTTTGGAGGATTATTTCTTTTCATCCAGAAACACTAAATTGTTTAATCAAAAATTCCTTAGAGGAAAGGTCCGTTTCAACAAATTTCCCCTTTCAATTAAAACCAAAAGAAGTTACATGTCCTGTTCCGGCCTATCCTAAATGAAAAGGTCTGCTTTTCCGTTTGAAATATGAATCAGTCTATGATTAAAACAAACATGAGTGATCAGAACAGAGTACCAATATCTGAAATGAGAAATTTCAGTTGATTCATTGTGTTGGTGTTCTTGTTTCATGAACCTTTTCTGATGGTTTTATTTTTAAAGGAGTTTCAATTAACTTTTCTTCCTCAATCCTTGAAATACCAGCTGCTGGGACAAACAACTTCCAATTCTCTGACCCTTAGCTTTGCATTTGTCAGATTGCAAGGCAAAGGCAATCCCTTTGCATGTCAGTGGCATGTCCTCTGTCTTGGTTCATATGGAGGAACCAGAGCTGTAGCTGGAAAGAAAAACATGCTCTTTGATTGATAGCACCATGGTCTCTTTTAACTTCAGGATCTGACTTTTTAGCCCCAGCTGCTTGGCAAGCAAGCCAGACTGGAGACCAGAGGAGAGCCATGGTACCACTACCATCGTGGTGGCTGTTGTAGATTATGTACCTTGTGCAAAAATTATGCAGCTTGTCAAGCCCATTTTAGTCTTGAGAAGGAAACACAGTCTCAAAAGTTCTCACAAAGTGGGGAAAATGTTTAGCACTTCTCGTTCTAAATTCTGCACGAGATCTTCCAGAAAGATTGTATAGCTTCTTATGTGGAATTATAATAACCTCATAAAACTGATATGAGGTTGATTGTTCACTCATGCCAGAGCACCAGAACTTGGCTCACTCACCCTTTCTGTTTTCAGTTCCCACATGCACATGATGTACACATTTTGAAGAATGAAGGCAATTGATCATGGGAACAGCTTGGTTAGGGGGATGTGGTGAATTCTTCAAGACTTGCGGTCTTTAAATCACAGTTGGATATTTTTCTAAAAGATATGCAATACTTCAACCTGAAACAATGATGTTGATGCAAGAATTGTTGGGCAAAACTCTGTGACTTGTGCTGTGCAGAAGGTCAGACTAGGTGATAGCAATGGCACCTTCTTGGTTGTCTTATTCGTTGATGTCTGTTGGTGGTGTTCAGGGATTAATTAATTACTATGACCCATACACTGTGCCTCAGTTGAGTGTTTTATTCAGTTTGCTGTTACCATGAAGGCTATTCACATTGCTGTAGCAGTAAAAATGATCTGAAAGCAAAACTTCATCCTTTCCAGAGCTGCATGCTGGCGAGAAAGGACTGATCACCTGGGTGGTACAAAGTGGGTGAGGTCGGTGGAGGAAAGAGGGCAAGTCATCCTGGCTGCCCTTTGCCTGTGGAGGACCCCACGTAGTTAAGCTCTAGGAAGATGTCCCCTTTGAGATCCAGCTGTGCCAGTGGAAGAGGTCACTGCCCTTGGCTGCTCATCACAGCCTCCTGGCCAGAGGTTACCGACCTTGCCCGGCTGCGGCCAAGCGCTGCCTGTGAGCGCTTCCTAATCCGCTCCAAGCAAAATCAGCCAGATTAGTTCAGTGGGTTTAAATGGTTGATCTGAGTGAGCCTGGCCACTTCTGTCTGAAGGGGGTGGGAAGCCATGCCACAACGCACGCTGGCGGCAGAGCGGGGAGAGCGGCAGCTCTCAGCCAGCAGCGGTGCCGTCCTCCCGCGGGAAAAGGATGCCTGTGCTCAGGCTTGGAGGTGGCTCTCCCTTCCCCTCTCTGCCACCCGGTTCCCACCTTGGACACTGTCTCATGGGGAACAGATGATTAGGCTCCTTGTATTACATATCTAATTATCCTGTGGCACGAGGCTTTTTGTTGCCATATTTGCACGCAGCCAAGCCCCACCTGAATTCCCCTGTAATTATCTTGACTGCACCTCCACCATATCAAGTCCGGGTTACAGGCACATCCTTTTGTAAAGGACTTGTTTTATTTACTCATCTAGGAAACAGAAGTTCACATCCTGTGAGTTGTACCGGCCTTGTTTTTCCTGCTCATTTCTGGCATTATTCTGCCACTACTGCAAAAAATCTGTTTAACTTGTCAGCTCCTGGCAAGCAATAATTGCATTATCAGCTCTGTCAGGGTATCAGCGGACCTAAAAAGCAGCGTCTTTTCATGAACCCCTATGCCTTGCAGCCTCAGTGTTTGCAAAGCAGCACACATGAAAGAGATTGCTGTGACTAGCATCAGTACAGGCTTGTGCCGAGACCGGCCTCTTTTAGTGCAAGTTTGATTACCTGTGGAATTTTAAAAGGATGTTCAGTGTAGCATGTCCTATGGGCAGGAAGCGAACTAAGGCTTGATTTTTAACTCTGGTTAATGTCCAAATATTTTGTTGTACAGGAACTGCTAATTTTTGTTTAATCTTTTCAACAGCTACTGAGCCAAAGTCAGCTGTAGTCATAACCTCAGTAAGGAGACTGAGGGCTCGTGTAGCCAGCAGTGATATTCTAGATTCCAAGGGCTGTAGTCTGGTCAAATGAAGAGGGAATCTGGTCTAGTATCGGTAGTTTCTGTTGATTTGAAGAAGGTGCATCGGTTTATAAAATCTGCTACTCTGTGGGAGGAATTTGAGGATGGCAATCTTCAATAACTGACAGCAGCCAGTCCACGCGAGTTTTATTTTATTCTGAGCATAATGTTAGTTGGCATGTGATGAGATCAGAGTTTCTATTAGATGTTAATTGAATTTATTACAGCAGCCCTTGCTGGTATCGCTTCAGTGGAGGTCCTGTCAATGTTTCCATTATAAACTTTGTTTATTAGTAATAACACAACCATAAAAATTCTCTCCAGATTGAAATGTAGTGCGCAAGTTCTCAGTCGAGATCCAAGAACATTTCTCTTTTCCTTAAATTTTGAAGGAAATTGGTTTGGCCATGGTTTAGTTAGAATAAAACAAAAATAGGATTTTGGCTGCATTTGGACATATTTTACATTTCTTTTCCTAAAACAGAAACAAACATTTTATAGGCAATAATTTTCTTTTCTGTTTTTATATATAACAAAATTAAGGAACCAGACAGTAAAAAGATTTTGCATACAATTTAACTGGCTATCCACATGTGAAAATATGGCATAATTCCCCACCTCCTCAGCAAGGAGATTCTGTTTTAAGGTTGGCAGTGAGGGAATAGGGGTTGTTACGCTCTGAGGATACCATGTAGACATCTTCTTTTAAAAAAAAACCATGTAAAATTCAGGATTAGATCATGGATTTGCTAATCTAATGTCTTGTATATAGTAGTCAGCACCAGACAAGGACACAGTCTCTCAACAGACAGTTATTAACGAAGGAAGCCCGCAAGGGAAGGTTCAGTCTGGCTTATGGGCCTTTAATGGTTGTCAGATGCCTTGAAACACGAGGATGTAGATGTAGATGTCAAACGGCACTAATCTATCTTTTCGTTTCTCTCCATTCTCTGTCAGTTTCTATAGCTGCTTTTGATATTTTGATGTAAAGAAACGACCCACAAGCAGGATGATGGCCCCACAGGCACCTCGCGCAGCCTCCACAGAGCACTCTTTGGCTGTGTGGGGAGTTTGGGGACTGCAGAGGTGACATGGTCTAAACCCTGGGAACGCAGCGATGTACTGGTGCCCAGACTTTTTATGTTTGCAGGCTGGTGTGCTGGAGAAGGGTGATTCACGCTCTCTCCATGCCCAGCTCCCATCAGGTGCTATCTGATCACCTAGAAGGGTCAGCAGTTGCGTTGGGTGACTCCCTGCTCACCAACATCAACCTTGCTGCTCTCACTCAGCGTAGGGGGGCCAGCCCCAAAACAAGTGGCCTGAGGCTCAGCAGAGTGCTGAAGGGAAGATACATCCATCTTCTCACAGTTGAACTGCACCTGTTTCTTGGTGGCAGACTGCTTTGGGGAGTTTCTTGCAGGAGAGAGAAGGATTTTCCAGGTGGAGCTTTTGTAGGTATTGTTAGTCTGCAACATCCACTAGATTCACCTGGAAGTTCTAGGATTGTTTTAAGTTATAAAGCTGCTGTCAGTGTTTCTCAGCCTGTTTTGCAGAGGCCAGTACTATGTGTGCTCTTTCTATTGAGTCAGGTGCATTTAGTTCCTGCGGAAGGTGTTAGCCTGACAGCCCTGGAAATCAAAGTAATCTGATAATCCCTCATCTGGATTACAATCATTACTGTATTATCATTACTATTGAAGCTGCCTGGAAAAGGTACTAGCCCCGTATTTCAGCAAACGGTCATGTGCTGAAGCCCTGATCAGGAGGGCCAAGAGAGTCTTAAGCTTGGTTGCTTGCCCTTGGTCTGTGACTGCTAACAAGAGCTCTGACGAGCAGCAATTGCGGCATCCTTGCCCATGGAGCAAACGGCTGCTGCAGCGGGACTGGGACACCACCATCACGTTTTGCACCAAGCGACTTGCTGGTTTGGGTGACTCATGCTGTATCTTTATTCAGATTTGAAACTTTTATGCTAGAAGCTGTGTAGCCTCTCACTGCACTGAAGGAGCCAGTAAGACTGTGGTGTCGATGACGGGCACCGTAATCATGCCCGCAAGGCAAAGCCTGGGCTGTGCTGCTGGAGCTCGTGGCCTCACTGCCCCGCAGGACGGTCCCACAGGGAGTGCGGGCAGCCGGGGCCGCGTTGCCACTGCGGCCCCGGACAAGCCCATAGGGAAAGGGTTAATGGCCTTGTGATCTACACTGACATGATATGGCAAACATGGCACTTTCCTGAGGTTTGGTAGTTTTTTTTAATGTAAGTCCCTATGTTAAGCATCAGCTGCCAGATTAACATTTCACTTCACAGACCGCTATTGTGTCAGATGTGACAGAGGCTCGTGCAGATGTGGTGGAAAGATTAGAGTGCAAATGTATGATCCTCGGAGACTTTGGGGACATGAAGTGACCAAAGAAGGTCTTAGAAGATTAGGTGGCAGAGGTTGTTTTATGGTGCATAAGCATGGCTGCTCAAATGTGCTGGAATTTGGTGCACGCTCATGAGAACATCCTCCCTAGACACTTGCGACATGAGATAAACTCAATGCAGTGATTAAGCTGTTTCTATAAGCTAACAGGAAGTGGGGAAAAGCATCATTATTTGTGTATATTTTTTAGTGTATGAGAAATTGTCTAGTACTGTAGTGATAGGGGCTTCATACAAACTTCAAATAGTACTGCAAGCCAGAGACATCTCAGTACTCTCTGCTGAGTGACTGGGCTGCTCTGAGGGGCTTTACGCTTGGGTTCCTCTTGGAGCTCTTCATAGCAGACTGTGTCTCCTCGCATGAGGAGAACGAGCCAGTTCTCACCAGTACTGCACCACTGAAGTGAGAACTGGCTGATCACCAGCAGCCAGGTGTTGATTTTGTCTGGCGCATCCCCAAATGGCTTACGTTTGGCTCTCAAACACATCATTGTTCTTTCTCTGTATACTTGGAGAGTACAAAACCAATGGTTTAATATGTGCTAGCCTCCTCTTCGCTTAGGTGACGAGACGATAAAAGCAGGGCACTCGGGGGTCTGAGTCAGTGAAGTCTCCGTCTGTGGACCTGCAGGCCATATTGAAAGCCGAAACATGTAGGGATTGAGAAGGATACAGGTTTTGGGAGCAGAAGCACACAGAGGTTTGCTGTTATAGCAGAGTATAAAGCTTTGTTAGCTCCTGACAAGGCTATTTCTGTTGAAATATTTTAATCAGAACATTGGGTTTCAGGTGAATATGAAATTTTGAGCTGAAAGTACTTGGTTACTTCAGAAGATTTCATCTTCATGGAAGACCCCAGAATAGAACATTTTATAGTCCACGCTGAACTAGTGTATCACTAACAAGTTTTCTATAAGCTGATGTTATCTCTCCATCAGTGTGTGGAAGTGTGTTGGGAGCAGGGGGAGGTGGCAGACGTGCATGTGTGTTTTCCAGACTGCCTTTGTGTGACCTGAACCAAATCCAAATAGTTCAGAGGTGTACCAGATATACGGCCTTAACCCATTCACAAGTTTGAGAAGGAGGGAAGGGAGGAGGTACTTACAGAGATACCACGCTCGTGTGAACCTCACAGGCCAACTGTTGAACTGGTGTAAACTGGTCTGGCTCCATTGACCTGGAGCTATGCTAAGTATGCATTGGGGGGTCTGATGCATTCAAGCAGATCTTGCTTTGTTTGCATTCATTCAGAAATTGTGCCAGTATCCAAAGCATGACATGAGCATATATTTTAGAATTTAAAAATACAAATCTGGCTGATTTTGAATGTGCTATATTTTTTTTTCCCTTTGTGTTAGTCATTTATGGCACTGGAAAGTACAAATTAGCATGGATCCCAAGGAAGTGTTTGATCTAACATAAGAAAAATTCCTTCAAAGGAGAAACATTTGAGGGGCTGATTGTTATTTATTTTATTAAGCATATAAGGGTTGTTTGGATTTGTGTCCTGCCTATAATTCCTGTGTTTAGAGCAATGCTGATGGGAAAATGGTATCCAGCAATTTATGAAAGGTGATACTGTGTCAACAGATAGGCAGTGGGTTAGGACATGTGACAGTAATCTTCCACGGCATTCAGAGCATTCAGACCATATGCTTTAAAATATCAGTAAAATACATGTCAGAACTACTTCCTCCCCGTGCCCCCTCCTGAGGACCGTGGTGGGGGGATGCTGAGGAGCGGAGCCAGGAGCTGATTCACAGCCCTCAGCTCTGGGGTGCTCTCTGGAAAGGAAGCAGGCTGGTGTGAGGGGAGAGCTGCGGCACCTTATCCCAAATGAATGAAAGAACGAAGTTCAAACACGTGAGGGAGTGAATGGATGGGACAGCAGCTGCGTGGCGTTAGTGGGACGTAGTGAACTGGTATGAGGTTTGCTCCCCAGTATTTACTGACTGCTTTTTGGATGGTCTTCTTGCAGCAAACTCACGGAAATAAATGGTGGAAGCGTGGCTGTTGTCTATTGTTTCTATTCCTGCTTTTCTGCACTGTCCTTGTTTTCATCTATGAGTTGCAAGAGCCTTTTAGAAACACAGCACATCTTAGCGTATGTAAGTTGCAGAGGGGATAAAGGCTAAAGAATGTTAGAGAAAGATTTTTGTCTTTGGAGGCTGGCATTGGAGAAAGATCATTTTTCAACTTGGTCAAAGCTCATTGTCAAGACATCGCATCTCCACCTGCTGCTTCTGCTCAGTGAAGGCAGGCGTTGCAGGTATAAACTCAAGTCACAAAACTCAAGAGAATAACTTGGGAGCCCTTCTGAGTGGGATTGCGGGAAACCCCCTTTGTACCTCTTTGGCTCAGCCTGGAAGACTGAAAGTTCAGACAGGAGGAAGCGCCTCAAACCACAAATAAACTGTTCTGTTCATTTGAAGGTAATGGGCCAAAACTTGGTATTTTCGCTCAGGCAGAACTCTCACTGAAGTCATTAGGCAGTGTGTCTGAAGAAGGGTGGCAGATTTTGCTCTGGAGTTATTTATTAGGACCAGCATTTCTGAACCTCGCACTGGTAGTGCTTGTCTGCCTAAAAAACAGACTTCTTGGGAAAGGTGCGACAGGGCAGTCCTGTGTTGAGGCTATAAAATGGTTTACATTCTGTATTAATATTGATTTAACAATCATAAAAGGAGTGTAAATGTTTAAAACTTAAACATTTTTTTTGTTTAAATATTAAACATTGGCATTTCTCCTTCTCCTGATTTTTAAATCAGCCTTGAAGGCAGCTGGGGCTGGTTTACAGTAATTTCTTGCCATCCCTCCTAGGTAACTTTTTAGTAGCACAAAAGCTTCCAGGCAGGAGACGGTACCAAACAGCGAATTGTTAATTGCAAGGGTTGTTTCTAAATGTGCGTCACTGTTTATTCCTGTTAAGAGGTGTTCCTCACCTTTTGAACTTTCTGACTGCCAGCCTAGGTCATCCAAAGTGTCATGCAGATTGATATTTCTGAGTTCAGCACAGCGTAGAGGGGAATAACCCATTCAGCCCTCCTTGAAAGATCAGTGACAGCTTTCTTAATTGAATAAGGGGTGACTCAGTGTTTTATGAGCGTCTCTCAACACAGTCATTAGTTTTATCAGTCCGAAGTTTTAAAAGACAGCCGTTGTGCAAACAGCCTCTGAGTCGGTGCCAGCTCGCAGCTCTCTTCTGCCAGCAAGACCTCAAAGCCAACTGCTAAATCCAAATACCTGGGCAGGACTCCCTGAGGGGGGCAAATTCTCAACTGGTTTGCGATAGTCCTCATGTCCGGGAAAGGGCATGGTGACGTTATACCTCTTTGCATTTCTTCTTCTTGAGTGAGAGGAGAAAACTGAGCTCGTGCAACTTTGGGCAGCTTTGGAGCTGCTTGTGCCAGTGCCACATCTGCAGCTCGGACCTGCTGGCATAGTGGCAGCTTTCAGCCTTGCCCCTGCGCAGGGACAGAGGAGCCTGCATCACCCCTGGCTCTGCATAACGTGGAGCTCCCCGGCAGCAGGCTGCCTTGCCCTCTGTGCAGCCAGCCAAAAGAAAATTTCCTTTAATCCAGCCAGTAAGGCTTGCTGCCCTTCCTCAGCAGTCTGCAGTGCTGCTGCTTGAAATAGAGATATGTCTTGAAACACCCTCATCATAAAAAAATCCCTTCAAGGCATTCCTCCCAGAAGTGAAATCTCTGGGATGTGTTCGGTCAGCCAAGAAGCAACTGTGCAAGAAAGTTCCCACAGTCACGCTTCCTCCTGAGCCATGGAACTGGATTCGGACAGACCTCCACAAATAAAGCCATTTTTAATCACATTTCTACCTTCTGTCCAGTTGCCTCAGGCCCACCATTGGGTATGTTTCTGGCTGGCAGGGCGGGCTCCCTGGGAGAAGCGATAACCGGTTGTGAATACCCCTTTCCCCCCGACATTTCACGTAGCACACGCTTCCTGACAGTTGTGTGAGGGGTTGTGATGCGCAGCCATGCTGCTCACTGCCCTGGCCATGTCCACTTAAAGCAGGTACTCTGCACCACCGGTGTCAGCTTGGGAGGAGAAAACAAAATGGCCAAAGATAAGTTTGAGTTTGAAGACTGGGAAAAAGGCTACTAATGCTCAACGTACTTCATGTTATGTAGAAAATGCATCATAAACGTGCAGGATTGCAGCTTCCCCCTAACAGGTCTCCTCCTTCCTGCCCAGCCCCTCACAGTTGTGCTGAGAATGCTAAGGGAATAAAATTGCTGGAGTTTATATTGGTGGCCGCCTCAAAATGCCCCTCTGAGGACAGAATGCTGAAGGGCTGAAGTTTGGGTCTGGGATGTTCGCTACAGCTGTTGTGAAGGTTGCAAGACTTGCAAGCACCTAACCGGGAGTGGCTTTCCTTCCCCTGCCGAAGGTCCCAAAATGCCCCGTTCTCACACCCAATGAATAAGAGGCTAGAAGGAAACGGTCCAACTCCCTCCAGAAACCACGCTCAAGCCTCCTGTATTCCTGCAAGAAAGCAAATCCTCTGGCTGTATCCGCCACCTCATTCCTCAGTGCTGTTTGCAGAGGCTGGAAGAATGCGCTCAGGCAGCAACCCAGCTCTGAAGGAGAGCTGGCCGAGCTGGGGAGACCGGCGAAGGGGCTGAATCGCTCCCATACTCCTGGGGGGGGTGACAGGGAGAGCTGCGTGCGAAGCACACACGTCTTTCAGCAGCAGGTTGTTTGTCTTCTCGCTCTTGATTGTTTAATGACCATGAAATGCTAGCAGGAGGCCAGCCAGGACACCCATTCTCTCTAGCTTTCAGCGATCCCGATGCTTCGGGATAATGAAATAAATGTAGGTTGTCAGTCCAAAATAATAACACTTTACAAAGTGGAAATGCAAATTTCCTGCAATATCCCTGAATAGCAGGTGGTATTTCCTGATGTATTGTTTCTGACTTTCAGGGAAGCGGTTATTATGAACTGACTGAGGAAAATGAGTACGGTATCAAGCTCCAGCAATTAAAGTAAAACAATGAGAGGATAGTAAACTGAGTAAAGCAACAAGCAAGAGAAGGCTTGGGTTTTGTATATTTGTTGCTGGGGTTTTTTATAATGCTGTTGGTACTGGATGCAGTTAAGATGCAGCAACACTCTTTTCACAGAAAAGGCAGTGGCAGAAAGGAAATACGAGAAAACATTTAACATTAAATTCAGTTGCTTTTAGGGGCACAAACAAATAGTCTGGAATAATTAATAGTATTAGTATTATTAAATAAGTAAAAATTATCTGGTTGACAGGTTAAATAATACTTGTGTATGTCCAGCAAAGCAGACAAACATTCACTTGAGCTTCTACCAGTGAGATTGGGAGCAAACATGCCTGTGTTACAACTAGATTTCACTTTGAAAAAAGGACAATTTGTGCTTGCTTACTGTCAGGCAAAAATCACAAATTTGGTTCTGATTTTATTAAAATAAGATGAGCTATTAGGTTTCATGTAGTGTCACTTGTATCTTGTTTGAGTGAAAGCCATCTAATGTGATCTTACGTACATGAATGCTATTCCCTCAAGTCTATTCAAAACCTGTACTTACCTAAAGCAAAGACTGATAACTGATTTTAGATTTCTTCTGAACAAGCATTGCTGCATATTCCTACATTATATATAACTTTAGAGCTGAAAGACCTATATAATACCTTGCCTTACCCTGTAGAACCTCCAAGATTACTTTTCTTCCAGTGCCGCAGTCCTGTGCTCTCCTGCATGCAGTTCCTCTTACTCATGCTATCAACCTGGTGGATTTGAGTTGGGTTCACCTCTGTGAGATTGTTCAAACAAATCCGAGATTTCTGCTTACATGCATCTGGTCTTAGTGGGTTTTGTGTCAACTCCTTTAATTTTCCTTGATCATAGTTTGTTATTTAATTTAATTTCTCTGCAGCACATGCGCGCATGTTCTTGCTATGTAAGGAAATGCTTGTGAAAAAGAAACAGTCTTGGCAGTATTTCTAGGAGACAGACTAGCTCTCCCTTCTTAGACTAGTGACAGGGGTACCTGACCCTTGATTCACAGATGCTAAAGCCAGGTGGGGCCATATGATAATCTGATGTGACCTCTTGTGCAGGATGGGCTGTCAGAGTCCATCACAAGCGAAGGTCTGCTACAGATTGTTTAGGATTATGGCCAGAGGAGGATGCCTTCCTATGGATGGCATCTGAATGCAGGTGACAAACTCTCATACTCTTTTGAGTTGCATTTTAAAAATGGAGACTCTGATAGAGGTCTAGACCAGTTCCAGGAAACTTGCATTCAGTAATATTTTTGACACTCTCACATTCTATGAGGAAACATTTAATCTCTCTGGGACTCTTTTCCACAGCCCACCTTTTGTCAGTCTTCCATGTTTGGAGCACCCATTCTTCACGTGAGGGCATCAGTTGTGCAGCATCTAATGCAGGCACAGTAAATTTCCCCGATTCTCCCCATGTTGTATGAAAATCTTGTTGCCCAAAGTCTTTCTGCCTCTCTTGCTGGGTTCATTGCTTGTTTCCCTGGAACTGTGCAGTTCCATGGGAAGACAGGAATGGAGCGAGTAGCTGGGTGAACATTTACAGGGCAGCTTTGGTGTTTTTTCCTGTCTCCAGTAGCACAGGATTTGATTCCTCCAGGTCCCATTGCTGGCTGCGCTACGTAGTCCAGCACCTTACAGTTCATAAGCTATTGCAGGACTACAGTCGTTTGAGTGCCTGGAGGCATCTGCCATTAGGTCTAGCTCTCAGTTGATAGAGTCTTAAGAATTACCCTAGAAGCAGCAGGGGTTTCTTGAGAATTGTGTGACATTTTGTGCCAGGCAGAATCTGTTCAGGATGGGTAGGTTGCTGAACTCATTTTAAGAATTAAGACTGATCAAAAATTAACAGTCTTAAGGTGTAAGCCACCTTAGTGCATTAAGTCCCCTTCTCCAAATCTATAAAAATAAATATGGACATAATTTCTAGTCAGAGATATTAATGCACGACTGAGTTACAGTGTCCTGGCTGGGCTTTGGTAAGTATTAGTGACTACCCATGCACAGGCTGCTAGCCTGACCTCATCCCTAAATACATGTAAAAGGATGCTATATATCCTCACGTCTGAAGTAGGCTAAAACCCGTATGTATTCTGTTATTGCTGCTTGGTGGTGACTTTTAAAATGTCTTTTAAGTCAGTGATGTGTTCGTGTACTTAAATCATGCAGAATGCAGGAGATCACTAATACCACAATGGAAAGTTGTTTGGTTAGTAGCCGTTCATAGATGAGATACTCAGTGTGCTTGATGATCCCATCAGAGGGATGGAGCACATCTCCTGTGAAGACAGGCTGAGAGAGCTGGGGTTGTTCAGCCTGGAGAAGGTGGCTGCGGGGAGACCTTATTGCAGCCTTCCAGTACTTCAAGGGGCCTTATAAGAAAGATAGGGACAGACTTTATAGCAGGGCCTGTAGCGATAGGTCAAGGTGTAATGGCTTTAAACTAAAGGAGGATAGATTCAGACTAGATCTAAGGAAGACATTTTTCACAATGAGCATGGTGAAACACTGGCACAGGTTGCCCAGAGAGGTGGCAGATGCCCCATCCCTGGAAACATTCTGATGAAACAACCTGATCTAGTTGAAGATGTCCCTGCTCATTGCAGGCGGGTTGGACTAGATGGCCTTTAAAGACCCCTTCCAACCCAAACTATTCTATGATTGACATTTTAGACAAAAGAAGTCAAGTCACAAGATGGTCATGGGAGGAGTATTGCTGTTATGAAAATAGTGGGGTTGTGATCTGAGTTTCTGATAAATATATCCAATAGAAGCAGCGTCCTGTTCTCTTTGTAGACTAGTGCTGTGAAAGGGGTATGTATATGTCCTCTGGGCTCTCAGATTATATAGGCTAACTGGGAAACAAAATTAATACCTCCAAGGACACCTAGCTGCTTCACTTAGGTTGAATGCCTTTGCATGGTGCTCCAAAAAACTGGTTTTGGAGGTGTTGTTTTTCACATGAGATATAAAATCAAGGCCCTGACCACTTGTGGTCATTAGTGTTCCCATGGCACTTTTCAAAAGAGTCAGGGTTTTGACCCCAATGTCCTGACCAAATTCCAGTTTGGATAATTACATCCTTCCTTCCCTGCCACATACACTGGATACGCTATTCTTCACCTCATGCCCCAACTGTATGTAACTTTGCCTTGTGCTGTTAGAACAGCTTGCCAGACCTCATCCTACAAATGGCTGCATTTTGGTGCAGAGTGAAACAGAACCCTTTATAAGGTTCCCATGTCATTTCCAGTGTATAAATCATGTTGGTATTGGCAGAGATGGAAAGGATATTCAGATATGAGATTATATATTTAAGTATTGTGATTGTTCTTAGTTATCTGAGATAGATGCATATTCTTAAGCTTTTCATAAGCAAGTCCATGTTGAACTGAGGGGTACTACCGATATGACCCATGACACAGCATCATAGGTCTCCCACAGGACATCTGGTAATGGGTTAGATTTCCATTTCTCAAGGAACACTGAGGGTTAAGAAAAATGTACTTGGGGGAAAAAAACCCAAGAGATCAACCGCAAGTGATACTGATGAGGAGATAGACAAACATGTTCATCATGGTCGTGTCCAGGCACTTCCCAAGCTTTTTCCCTTGGAGTTTGCCCTTGCCTGCTATGTACCAATAGGTCATGTTCAGATTGGGATTAGTTTTGTAGTCTTCTGGAACTAGATGTCCATGTCTGTATTTGTGTTACTACAGGATGCTAATCAGTGAATGTATTATGCATTTTGCTCCTAAAGTCTCCGTGGTTCATTGGCATCCCAAGTTCTTCCAGGAGTGTAGCTCCTGCAGACTAAAGACTCCCCCAGGACATTGGCAGCCCTGTAGTTGGAGTGTAGTATGGCTGAGATGGTCAGGCAAAAGCACACTCTCAGGTATTACTGTCCAGTGCTGTAGGTGAAGGTTCAAAATTTAAAATGGACCTACTGTTTTCTAGGGCAGGGCTGGTTAAACTAAAGTTCATGGGCTGGATCGTCCCTGCCAAAATTATCAACCATGCAAAATTACCCTGCATCCTCTGTTCTGAAAGCCCTTATCCTGGGCAGGGGGCAACAGCCTTCTTTCCACTGTGCTCTCTCTTCAAGGATGTGTGGATCCTACTCTTCACCCATCTTGATCTCATGTCTGTTGGTTGCTCCAAGCACAGACATCGTCTTGTCATGGGATGAGCATGGATGTGAATGAAGTGTCTTCATGTATTAAGTCGTGATTGGAGTTGATCATAGAGACCTTGAGTACCTCCATAAAGGACTGTTCAACCAACCCCGCCCAAAAGGTTGGGCCCCCATCACGCTTAGGAGTAAGGAGAGGGAGATGATATCCACAGTGCTGAGCAGGGAGCCATATGGAGCTTACGTGATATTGGGGGGGTTCCCTCAGAGATGCAGAACATTTCCTAATAATATCCTGATGTGGAGATCTCACAGAAATCCTGGCTCTCTTGTCAGTTAGGAGGCTTTCTGGAACTGTGATGATAATCTGGAAGACTCACAAAATCATCAGTTTTGGGCTTGTGAATAAGTTTACAGTTAGCAAAACATTGTCTTTTTGACTGAGAAAAAGAAGAAAATAAAGAAAAAGAAAAAAGCGCAGTATTTGCTAAGTAAAATGGAGCTAGATTATATCACTTTCATGAACCCTGTGTTTGCTTACCTATTAAAAAAAAAATCTATATTTGGTAATAAAGGACAATTGTACAATGCCAAATGAGCAAAATAATCACAAATTGCCAAGGGCATGTGCCAGCAAGGGCAGACAGGAATTAAAGTGAAAAAATGTGGCTGAAAAGGCCACACATTTATTAACGTAAATGCATCTAAATTAGCCCCGAAGGCAGACATTCCTGAGAGGTGATGAAAGGCAAAGAGGCATGGGCAAGTCCTTATCCCATCACTGTCACCCACCTTTTCGAAGTGCTTGTATAACAAACAGCGAATGTCCTGGCTGTCCTGCTGCCAGCACCCTCTAACCACAAAACTGAAGCAGACCTGCTTCTGCACAGATGGCTGTGCTGAGAGATGGCTTTAGTTCTTCTTCAGGAAGAGCACGAGCTCCTGCGGATCCTGCTGTCATCAGCCTTGAATGACAGGTTGTTTCTCTGCTTGCGGGTCAGGGTGTAATCCTCCGCTCCCCAAGGCAGTACAGTCCCAGGGCCTTCCTATTTCTCTCTTCCTTTTGGTGATCTGAGAAGGTGAAGCGCTCCCATAAAGCCTACAAAATGCATTTGATCCTAAAATCTAAAAAACCCACTGGTACCTAGCCAAAACTTCCCAGCACTGCTCCCTACCAGCTAAAGATTTCCAGAAGCTCCTAGGTGTACACATGCTGTCCCAAGCTATACTGTTGGTTCCTCGTCCCTCCTCCAAATGCTGTCCTTCCTTCGCTGATGGCCTCCTTGCTGGCCATGGAGTTTGCCTAGGAGAGCAATGGGCTCGCAGCAACCATTGGTGTTCGTGGGACTCACCTCACGCTCTCTGGCACCCTTCTCAAGATAAAGTCTTGCTTGAGGCTGGGCTGGGGAGTCACACGCATGGAACGTGGGGACATTTAGGCGCCTGGGAGCAGCCTGCTGACCACCAGCAGAAGGACCTTGCTCCACACCATCAGAAGATCCCATACCTGTTAATATCTAGAGTGTCAGGGTATCCTTGGCCACATTGCTACCAATGCTAAAATGGTCTTGCAGCTGCCATTAAGTGATCTGGTGCTCATACAATACTTGATCTCACAGAGGCGGATTGTGTTCAGCTGCAAATGAAGCTTCTGTCTACCCAGTGTACCTAATTCCCCGAAAGAGTATGTCTCTCTGTGCCAGCTACAGCAGCATTTGGAGGCCAGCTATCCTGCTCCTTCATCCAGCAAGCTGCTTTCACCTCTGCTGCCAGGATCACCTAGCCACAGATGCTACCAACTGGTGTATTTTTGGCACATCCCAAACCACATAGGTTCCAAGCACAATAAGATGTGACTAGTTGGAAGCATTTACCTCTTTGGGTAGACTGTGCAACTGGTTTGAACCAAGGGCAGAATTTAGCCAAGGACAGGATTTAGCTTTGTTCTTTGCGGCATGAAAAATCAGTTTTTGTCACTTAAGCAACAGAAACAGCAAAATATGGAAGGGTTATCAGGAACTGAGAGTAAATGCTGAGTAGTCCTACTCTTGGAAGTGGCTTGCTTTTGGTAAAATGTTCACAAGCCCTCCCTAGCAACCGTAACATCTAAAAGCAGGCCTCTTTCCAAGTGGTGGATGGAGCTCTGTGAGCAAGGAAAGCACTTGAAGCTGTACTGGGCAGCGGGGCTGTCACAGGGTGCTCCGGGCACTGCATTCTTGATGCTGTATCAGGTTTCAGTGCTATTATGAAAAAAGCTGCAGGGGATTTGCGTGCGTACCTAACGCACATACCTTTGATGTTCACATTGTTAGATCCAAGCAACAAATAGGATCTTCAGGTCAAATGTAGCTTCCAAAAGGCTATTAAATAACTGTAGCTAGACAGTTAGGTAATTGTCCTGTAAAAATTAGGGTCAAATTCTTCTCTCCTAGTCTGGGCTAAATTCAGAGTCTGTCCGGGGACACAAATAGAACAGCTCCAAAATTACACTAGGATTATCAAGAGCAGAATCTCGTTCTCCTTCCCTCTCTTCCCCCTTCTTTCTCTCTCTTTCAGACTGAGGGAAGCATGTATACACAGACGCTATTCATATTTCTGCTGCTGTTGAGAGGCTGATGATAGGATATTGTAGACTTGGACTTTGCAATCTTTTAGTAAATAGGTTCTAGCCACCTACAAGAGAAAATCATTTTGCTGCCATCTTTTAAAATATGTTATGGTGTCATGCGGATTTCACAATTATAGATATGTTGAAATTGCTATTAATGAGTGAATGGTAAAAGCACACCAGAAATGCAATGCAACGTTTTTTTTCTGCTTTGCAAGGAGTGCCTGCAAATCATGCCTTTGGACATAATGAATGTAATTTCCATTTAAAAAATGACAGTATGAAGTGAGTTCACTATTTTACATACCACGCACCAGAATGATCCCAAAATATATCAAGCCAGGAAGTGGATTAATTACAACAACTCGCCACCAAGCCCTTGCTATATTTCAAGTACGTGAAAAATGTATTTCTATTTTGGACACTGACTTCTTCATGAAACCGTGCCAGGATGTCAGCAGGCTCTGGTCCGACTCTGAAGGACACTCTTAGCAGCACCAGTTTCCTGGAGGCAGTAATAATTATCAAATCTATTTGATAGACAGACAGCTATCAGACATCTGTATATCCCAGACGTATAAAAACATCCCCAGCCAACCATGTGGCTACCAATGGGTCTGCTCAGACAAAGAACTTCCAAGAGAAGTGCCTCAGGCCAGATCCTCAGCTGCAGAAAATCAGCCAGGCCCAGTCGATCAGCCTTCCTTGCGCTGTGTGCCTTTTCTTTGGAGGAAATCCCTGCCCAGCCATCACAGGGCAATGGGAGGTCACGGAGGCAATGGGCTGGATGGGAAGGGGAAGCTCCCACAGGAGTTTAGGGCTGGGCCTGGGGGCGACCACATAAGCTCTGCACAAGATGCTTTACACCCCCGAAGGGGCAGAAATGGCTGTGCAAAAGACGCTGCCTACATCCCTTGTATCTTTACCCTAGTTTGTGCAGATGAGGGCACAGACAGCTCTTCCTCACACCATCCCTGGAGGTATGTAAAAGACGTGTAGATGTGGTGCTTAGGGATATGGTTTAGTGGTGGACTTGGCAGTGCTGGGTTAACGGTTGGGCTTGATGACCTGAAAGGCCTTTTCCAAACTAAATGATTCTATAGTCTATAGCTGTATCTGTGCTCAGTGGGCTGAACAGTGCCTGGGCCGTTTGCCGTCTGTGCTGTGCAGTTGGGAGCCTTCTCTCCTTCACCATCTTGTCCTCTGCCTCCTAACATGGTGCACAGGTGTGGTTAAGGAAATAGCAGGGCCCACAGGCAGTGTGGAAGAGAGAGCCCGGTATGAGAGGAGGCCTGGATGCAAGCCAGGCTATGGACCAGGACTGGATTGTTTTCTCTTATAGGTGAAGACTGCAGGTTTTCTAAGGCAGATCATGTTCTCCTGCACCTGCCTTTACATAGTGCCTCCTCTGATGGTCTCCTCTGGCTGAGAAGTGCCTTGCTAAAATGTGAAACGCACAATTCTGGAGGCAGCGGCGCTTTTAGCATGCAAGTAAACTGCAGAAACATGCCACAGGCTGCTGCTGGGAAGTACCCAAGGGAGGATGCTGAGACTCCTTGGCTTGAATCACTACCTTCAAGGTAGCTTGAATGGCCACTTTTCCCGAGCAGTGAAGGTGTCCTGAGGGAAGTGCATATTGTACTTTCACCAGTACCCTGCTTGGGGGGCTTTGTGAAGAAGTGCCGCTCTGGGCTGTGGCGTGGCCGCTGTGGCAGCACTTGGTGGAGATGTGGGGCAGGGGCCAGTTGCCACCTCTCTCTGCTGGGACAGGGACACTGCTGTAGTCCCAGGGCTGCCCAGCCGAGAAGCTTACCCCTTGTTTTCCATTGCTGCCACTTCAGTGTTTTTTTTCCATCCCTGCCTCTAAGCTGGGGCCTGTTGTTGGCAGAAGCTTTCATAGGCCTGGAAATGGAGTTGGCTGATTGTATTTAAGCCTACATTGTGGAAAATGGGCTGTGCATGTTTTCCAGTCTGTAAATGACACAAAGACACCGTTACTGAGTAAATGAAGGTCTTTGTGACCTTAAAATGAGGAGGAGAATGAACATAGGAGGCCAGAAAGAGAAACGTTACCTGACAATAGCTACATTTTGAGCAAAAACACTGAAGTTCGGCCTTCGCTTTCCAATCAGTAGCAGATTTTGCAGCAGGTTGTCTTTACTGCCCTGTTTACTCTGTTATTTCACTGGAGGCCAGTGCAAAGGTCAGGGGAATTTGGGAGCTCCTGGCAGTAAGGTCCAGAGATGAGTCCACTGGTGACAGTCCTGCAGCTCTGGTCAGCTGCGTGCAGCCACCATCCGTGGTACCGCCAGCAATGGCCTCTGAAGCAGGAACTGCCCCTGTTTTTTTCTCTGTACGGCGGGAGGTGCCTGAGCAGCTACGGAGGGAAGACTCTAAAACAAAAGTTGGAACCGGATGGTAATGTGATATGGTGCTTTTCACCTCTGGGTCATCGATTCAGATCTAGCCTGTTTAGTAGTGAGCAAAAATCATTTCCACATGGGCCAAGAGAAATGCCCAGTGAACACAGGGGTTGCTGTATCCAAACAGACAAGATAGTCTGGAGATAAACAGTTGCACAGTAGTTATTTGTCTGAAGAAGTCTGCAAGGTGTAAAGCTGAGTAGTTTCTCATCGGTTTATATCCCTGAATCATGAGGGCTTGGTTTCTTTGCAAATAACTTACCATTTCTTTCTGTCTACTAAAATGTAGGTTTTTTCCTTACGCTATAACTAATAATTACTGGAACTCCCATTTGTCTTTCTCAATAGTCTGTGTCGGGAGTTATAAATGGACAGATACATATGTCATTCGCCAGACAAAAGAGCCAGCTCATGTTTCCTTAGGTTCATATCAAGAAAACCTCAGTGGTGAACTGTGTACCAGAGTTATTCTGAAAGGCAAAAGTTGCTTCTTACTATTTTAGCAGAAAAATGCATGGGGTGCTGTACTAAACCTGATCAAAATGCATCAGGAAAGTTTATCAAATACATGATGGATGATAATGAAGCAACAGGGGAACCCAACAGAGCAGCAGTGACGCTGAAGAGGGGCAGTCAGCAACAACAGATCTGCTGCTGCCAAACTGTATTGATTTTGGCTAAGTACGCTGATTTAGACTTAGCTTATAGTATTTAACCACAGATACAAGGCCTATTAAATGGGTATTTCATAAGCTGCACTACCCTAAATATTTAATGGAAATGTAACCAATACTGTCTGAAACATATAAAAATTAATAGCATCTATCAAGAGCACTGAAATAACAGCTACTGTGCTTTGAATTTTGATTATATCCTTGATAAACCGAATGGGATTTTGTGGTGCTGGAACTAACAGTTCAGCTAGCAGATGAAGAAAAATTAAGGTTTTTTCCCTTTCTGTTCTAACCATTAAAGTTGTACTTACCAAGATCTGTAATTGTGGGAAATCTACCTCCGTGAGGAAGGTTGGGTCAAAGCAACTGAAAAATAGTGGGGTTTACAAGCATAAATGAAGATAGAATTGTATTTTAAATGTATTTCTTTCCTGGTTTTTATCTTCTCAGAACATAAAACCATTGCAAATGTAGTGAAGGTAGCTTTCTGTAAACAAAACATATGAAATCCTTATCCCGCTGAAGTCAGTTACCTGACTGGATATATGTGCCAGTGCCTGAATTTTCAGGCTACCAAAAGAGTCTTTTGAAGCAGTGTGTTTTGAATTCGCCAATTAAAACATAAAATTTTGTTGCCAGTCAAATAACTATTACAAGTCACTTTGTGTACTTGGAAAACTCTGATGCTCTCTGCTCTCCTCCACAAGTGGAACAGACGTACTATTTACTTTGTCATCAGCTAAAGTTATTGGTGCAGCTCCTGAGATGTTGCAGGGTTTTCCAGCAGCATTTAGAGGAGGTCAGTTTAATAAGCTAATAAATATTTTTTGAATGACCTGACTTTGTATTTGGTATTATAAACTCAGAGGAGTGCCAAGTAGGATAGAAAATAAAGAATAAAAGTTCCACAGATTTTGCCAAAATTCTCCACAGATTACTATTAGCCTCATTTATGAGACTGCACAGAGGACTGTGAAATCTCCTTTGAACTCTAAGGGCCAGATGGTTTTGCTGTTAGATCCTAATGACCCACAGCAGTGTGCATACACAGACACCACAGTTGCCAGTTGACTGCAAACATACGATGGAGGCAGGAGGATTCATGACCTGCGCTTCCAAAACATAAGCCAGTCCTGCTTGGGTGGAGAGGGCATCCCCCCTGGCTATTGATGGGGTAAGAAAGCGTTTCCGCTACGCTCTCAAAAGGAAGATCATTTCTAAAGCAAGCCGTGAGCATACCTGGACCAGAGGAGCAAATGGCAGGCACACGGTCCCATGCAGTCTGGTGTAGATTCCTGCTGACAGTCATGAAGCTGAAAGTAGCTTTTACCCAGAGGCAAGGGCTCTCTCGCAAGCGGCGAGGGCCCCCGGTCCCAGCATTGTGTCATTCTGTGATGGAGGAAGGAGGGAAAGGCTGGACTCGAACCAATTAAAGCTGTAGGGCAGAACAGTAGTTACTCTGCTGTCATATGGAACTGCTTGGAAGACATGATTTATTTTGGATTATATTGGTTTCAACTGGTATAATATGAACTTCCTGATTTTTCAAGGGTATGTAGACAAAAAGACTAAATATGGTTTTACTCATCTTTTAATTTAGAACTACAAGTGTTTGGGTGACCTCTGAAATTATTTTAATGATCTCTGCACAACACTGAGCTGTCAGCACTATAAATGTCATCCTAACTGGGTATTAGTTTTCATCATGGTCATTTAGTCTCACCAGCAGAGCTACCTCCATGCGAATGTCTTGTCTGTGTCAAGCTGTGGGAATAAAACAGAGTCACTGTTGCCAAGAAGCATCAGTCAAACATCTTCATAATACTCAGTTTGAAGAGGAAGACACAAACACAAAATCTAGGGGCACTGTGAGTGTGCAGCTTGCCCTTGGAGCTTCAAGCACAGCAGTCAGGGGATGATTTGCGTTCAAACCAGTGCTTTTATTGCTGATAATTAAAAATGTGTTCCAGCATTGCTCATACTAGTTGACATAGACTTACCCTTAGCCTTCCTTATTTTTATAACGCTATGAAAAGTCACAGGGTAAGAAGTACTCCAGTGAATGAGAAGTGTGACAAACTGAATTTGATACAACTTTTGACTGCTGGTACAAGATGAATATCGACTCATCACATGAGGCCGCTTTTTTGTTCTCACAGAGAAGGCAAAGAAATTGTTTGACCAGTGACTGTATAGGCTATAAGGGTACATCTAAGATATTGACAAAGAGTAAAGTAACAGAATTTGAAAATAAAATTAGGGATGTGGTGACAAAGGAGGAGTGGAAGAAGTGTCTTGTAGAAGCTAAACAGTTGGGCTTTGAACATCCAAAACTTACAGCAGAGGTAAAACCACCAAAAACTTTGTGTAATTTCTTCTTTAGGAAGTTAAGAGTCTTATCCTAAATTTTTAAATTATTATCTTTTGCCTTAGCTCATGTACTTAATAGTTTAAACATGGCAAAAGAAATTCTCCTGTATTTTGTATTTGTTCTTGTATGACAGACATTTAAATGACATGGGCATAGGATTTTCCAACACTGTCACTTGTTCCTCCTGTCTCATACAGATTTAAGAAAGCTACTTAAGGTTGGCTTGTACTTGCATATGATGTAAAAAAACCTGAATTGTGCTTTCAAGTGTACGGAATTTCATCTGACTGATAGACATTCAGTGCACAATAGCTGTTTTTTAAACTTAGGATAAAATGTGAAAGTCCTGTGTTGCACGAAGTTTCCCTTACATATGTTCACTGACATAAGTGAGAGAGCCTCTGTCAGAGTAGAAGGTCTGCCATCTTACTCTACAGGCTCCTGAGGGGGATACATAATAGTTCAGAGCTCTCGTGCGTTGCGTACAACTTTATTTTGCTCTAAAACACCCCTTTGAAGTCTCTTGTCCTTGGCTTTTATACGGTTCCAGTTTTTTCCATAACCAAGACAGATTCTCTTTCTTCCCAGCTAGTTGAACATGCAGTTGGAACTCTCTTTTGAATCGGAAGTGTCTCCTTTGAAGGACTGAAAAGCTCTCTTAACTCAATGAACACAAAGCTTAGCAAGTTGAGGCTTTGTATCTGTAGTGAGTCAAAAAGTTTCCAAAGGCATCACATCCACAACAGTTAAAGAAATGAAAGGGGGTGCTTGGGAAATTTCTCATTATTCCTCTACGCCTCAGTTCTTCTAGACTGGGGTAACCTAAGTGAGTAGACACTGCAATCCCCTCAGGACTGGACCTTGCTGTATTTATCCAGCCTGCATTCATCCAGATAGCTCTGCCTTGCAGCCAGGCTGAAGCAGGAAAAGCGGTGCCCCTGAAAAGCAGTACTTGCAGTGATTCAGCTGCCAGCTGGAGCCCTCAGCGTGACACGAGTGGGCACGTCTCCTGGTGTGTCAGTGGTGTGTGCCGCTAACATCAGCCCAGGGGCTCAGCCCTGCTTTTGAGCTTTCTTGGCTGTGCTGCTTCCATTTAAGGGAGAAAGCGTAACACGTGCTGAACTCCGGATCCCAAATCCAGTGGAAACCCAGCCAGCAGTAAGCAAGCACTGCCAGGGAGCTCTCTACATGAAGCACTATGATAGCATAGGTCTTGAATGACTAAGATTCTTGAAGGCCTTGGTCAGTATCAGAGACAGTTTCCAACTGGGCAAAGTACAATATTTTCCCTCTGCTTTTTATGAATGGCTGGATAGGATTGTGCTGGAGTCAGAGTCCCCTGTGAAAGCCATTCATAAAAATAACAACAAAACAAAAGAAACACACACAAAAAACTTTCTAGGTCCAGTCTGGAGCCACTGGGTGCCAGAGGCTGGGAAAACATGCTGGCAGCTCAAGTCCCAGCTATCACTGAAAGTATTCAAGGGGCTTTTTGGTGGTCTGAAAAGTATGAAGTGCTGTGTAGAAGGGCAGCTGGTAGAATTACTGTGACACATACTAGGCAGAAAGCCAGAGCTGGCCTTGTTTCAGACATTGTCTTTCCTCTCATTGAAGTGTCAGGACCTAATTCATGGAAAATTTGGTGAGTTGGCAGCTCTTTCAGAAGATTTCATTGAGCTACAGTGTGTGAGAGTCACATGAATGCAGAGTGCACGGCCAAAAATATATGGGGATTTCTGAGCAGGAGAAAACAGTCAGCCTCTAAGAATGTCTGTGGATTTCATGTGGTTTGGGAGTAAACTCGTGTACAGGTGTAATCAGCAGTCAAAAAAAAAGAAAATAAAGCGGAAAAGCATTAGTGGCAGATTACTGAAGAGCTCAGTAAGTTCTGTAATTACAAGGGATTCCTTTGAAACAAATCAGTCCTTTGTCTGAAGGCAGCAAATGTCTATTAATGAGTTCAGGGCTTGCAGTCCACCTGGAGAAGGCATCAGTAAAACGTGTGCCTTGGTAATAGTTTCTCCACTGCAAGGGAATTTAATGCAAAAGTGTCCACCCTGAAGTTTAAAGATGGACCCAGTCATCACATAATTTTTTTCTCATATTTATTTGGGAGAGAACTTGGAGCCTGAGGCACAGATACAAAAAAAACCCAGCAGTAAGATTCAGCTATTAGAAAAAGACTGAAAATAAACAAAGCATCTCTTGTTAAAGTGGGATGCTTGTGGTGGGCACTCTTAATTGAATCGGTTAGATTTAATTTACATTTTCATTGATCCTTCCCACTGAAATACTGCTCTGAAAGGCCAGTTACACTAAACTGTTTATTCAGAAATATTCCAGTTATTTCCTACTGCACTGTCATGAAAATTAGGGTTTTGGCCATGCCGAGGGACAGCATGTTGGCTTCTGCCCAAGCGAGGCACTGAAATCACGGCTGGGATTAGGAACAGGCAGGAAGGAAGGGCAGGAAGAAAATCACTGGATGCAATTCATATACTTTGAAAACAGAAAGACCTGGTGGGGGGGAGGCAGCAGCTTTGCCCCACTGAAGTAAGAAAAGCCCCTTTGTGCTCCTGGTGTCAGGATTTCATCCTTCATCTGTGGTCTTACTGTTCTGTGCTGCTTCTAGCATGCACAAGGGTTGTCACATCACCTGGGAGGTGGTGGTGTATTTTAAGTGCACTTGTGTTAGTTCCTTAATCGTTACTCCTCCTTCTCCCTGGGGTGGGGATGAAGGGCACCGGCACCTTGCTGGGTTTCCTGACTCACGTGGGGATGGTGTTTCCCATTCCTGGGTGGGAGCAGTCAGGAGGGAGACCTGCTGAGGAAGTGCCATCAGGTCCCATGTAGGCAGATGGACATGGTCTTTGGTTCTCCCTGCCATGCACCCAGCCAGCCCGGTGATGGGCATACCTGAAATCATGTCAACAGGTTCATGAGAGTCAGCACAGCATTGCCTTCGTTGAGCTAGAGCTCCCAAACAAGACCTTCCCAGGGCTGGAGCTGCTGCCCATCCGAGCCTCCTGGCTTCGGCATGGATGGCTTTGGTCAAGTGGGAAGCCCTGGCTCAGGAATGGGGTTATGCGTCCCTCACCCCTCTGACTGAGCTGTGCTCCTGCTCACAGCCAGGAGGGAGAGCTTCCCCACATCAGGACACTCCACTTAATAGATGAAAGAGTGTGGAAAGAGAGTGTACAGCATCAGTGGAGACAACAATATCTAGTTAGAAAATAAAGCCAGATGTAACATTCTAAATGAGATTTCACCTTGGTTTTAGTTATACAAACTTAACATATTCCTCTGCATCCACAGCAATCTGAACTACTTCAGAGCAAGGTCACATAGATGAGTGTAGGAGAGGTTGGGTATGAGAGCAGAGTATGTTCGTCACTCCATTTCTGAATATGGGGTTTGCCTGGGTTTTATTTCTACTGCTGAAAACATTTTTCTCAGCATCTGTGAAATCACCATTAAGTGACCTCAGTGAATTTTCTTATCATGCTTTTGTTTTACTTTTCAGCCTCAACAAGTGGTTCAAAAGAAGCCTGCTCAGGTAAGAAAAACTGATTTAAACTCTTTAAACTACTTTAAATGAAATAATTCTTCAGCATTTAAACTGGTCTCTTTTACTGTAAAGAATGAAGGGAAATACATCAGTCATATGAGCTGGGGGACAGCTGTTGGCGTGCTAGTCACAGCTACCGGAACAATTCACACAGTGGCCCTTGGGAAGGAGAGGAGGAAGCAGTGAATGGTGCTTGCTCAGAAGTGCACTCTTTCTGCAGCGGCCACCTTGCGATGATAATGCAGGCACACGCACACATACGTCTGGTACAAGCCCAGCATGTGATAGTTATCTTTTGTGAGCCCTGAACGAGGTAACTGGGGACTGCTTACAGCAAGGAGGGGGCACAGGTATAAAACCCTTCTCCCCATTGGTCTAAAGAGTCTCTAAATCCATGAAAGAAAGAAGGCTGAACTTGGTAACTAGACCGGATCCATCATAAAGACTAACACATTTGAACTTCTTTTGCTGGATGCTATTATTCGTCATTAATCTGGGACAAAGTTCAAGCTAGGGTGTCATGAAACTGCTCAAACACTGCGTTTACGATTGCCCCCGTGTTCTTTCCCCAGTCCACCCCATATTAGAACCAAACACCCTAACTCTGCCACATTGTTACATATGTACCAACAGCGAAAACCCTGTGGGCGAGGGAGCAGAGTCCATGGGCTGTGCTGCCGTACTTGGGTAGTACGAATGATTGCTGAGTCAAGAAGCATAAAGGGTCCATTGCTTTTCTGAAAAGAGGTCTGCTTTCAGAAGGGAGTAATACTTCTGGTTTTCCACCTTATGGTTTTAATACGTTATTGTACAGTATACGTTATTGTAAGTCTACTGTAATCTGAATTAGGAGCTGTTACATAAGAAACAGAAAATATCCTAGCTGTGAGTTGAAGGGGTGAAATGATGTAACTCTGAAAAGCATGTGCAGGAATCAGGTTTCTACAAAAGAAATCAATACCGTCACAGCAATGATGAATCTGTGGCACTGGCAATATTAATGTCTCCGAATGGCGGATAAAACATGCAGGTTGAATGTAGTAGTATTTTCAAGTGAGGTAAGTTTTGCAAGGAGAAGTGACGTCTTTTATTAGGCCAGCTTATGCAAGAAACACAACATCAGTCCCCAAGGATTTACCATCTATAACCTTCTAACTACACCACACAATTCAAAACATACCAAGTTGTTCTAATAAAAGAACAACTTTCTCTCCCTGGTCTCGCTAACATCCTTCAACTGTTGTGGCCGCAATCAGGCTATTCCTACTACAACATGGTAGTAAATCTGCTGGTGGGCACAAAGCCAGCCATCTCCTCCGTGGCACCTGAGAGTCAGGGAGGCTTAAACCTTGCTGTGCAAAGGAGGCCAAGTCAAGGAGGCAAAGGCTCCGAGAGGCCATTTGTGTTGTGGTTTCCTCTGGTACATAGGAGAGCTCATTCCCACCGGGGTCAGTGGGATAAAGGGATCTAGAGCTGATGACTCTGCCCACAGCCTAGCCTGGCAAAAGCTATTGCTGCTGGTGGCACGTGTGGTGCCGCTAGCTCTCCCAACTCCCCGGGCACTTACTACTGCGAGTTTTCTGTTTGTATGAGCCCTAGCACAAGAGAGGAAGAAATGGCTGGGGCTGAGGCTGGGCTAGGGTGTGGGAGGACAAAGAGGGGACCTGGGTCTCCATCTTTTAGTAGCAGAACAAAGTAATGACAGATTTAATTGATGTCAAAATGATGTGGGCACTTGAACCGAAGCACCAGGGTTACCTCTGTGGATCTTCCTGTCCCTTCTTTCCCGAAGCAGTGACTCCGATGGGGATGATACAGGGTGTTTCAGCTGCTGCATGGTGCCTCAGCAGCAACTCCATGGTCAGAGACAGAGATGGAGAGAGAGAAAAGGAGGCCCTTTGGCATTCCTATTAGTAATGGAAATGTTTGTACAGAAAACGAGGAGGCACGGAAGAATGCATGAAAGGAGAGGGCTTTTTAGAAATCCCCAGTCATCACAAAACGACTAGTGAAATTACACTCTAAATTATTTGTGTGCCATGTCTTCACTCAGAGAACATTTATTTTTTTTAATCCTTGGCCTGAGGGATGCTCAGTGAAATCACTGACTTGTCTTTAACCCTTCCTGCTTTTAATAGGCTATGCTCCCGTGCCTATGCTAGCACAACATTGCGGTTTTGCTGGGTGTGGGTGCGTGGCAGAGAACAAAAATTATAGCTGTGAGCAAGCGCTCATGACAGTGTCTTCCTGAGGCTGAAAGAAGGAGGAGGTAAGACAGTAGAATTCCTGGGATGATCAGGAACTTCATGCTGCTGAGTTTCACTTCAGTCCAGTTGCCTTTCTCCGTTTTCTTTTTACACTACTGAATTTCCCTTTAAAGGAGGGAGGTTCAGACTCAGAATTAACAACAAGAACATGAGCTCATGCAGGCTTCCTAATCTGAGCTGTCTAAGGAAATAGTGATAAATTATATAAACATGGGGACTACATGAAAGTTCATGGAGGATAATGTAAATCTTACACTACATTCAGAGGAATCTCTTCCTTTTCCATCTGTTTCCTTCAAAATATCCTCCCAGATGGCTTTACCGTGTGGCAGTCTGGATTAAGTTAGAAATGTATCCTTTCTTCATCAGTGGGGACTGTAAGAGGTTACAGTCCAGAACTGCTGTGTGATGGTGCCCGTGTTACCCAGCCTGCCTTGGTAAAAGTGGCAGAAGCTCTTGGTCAGGTTTCACCTGAGTGCTGTGCCTTGAATTTTGGTGTATTCTCAAAGATTTCTATCAGCGATCGCTTACATCACCGTTAGTCTTGTTGCTGTTGCTAGTACCTATGCCTCTTGGGTTTGTGTCATTTTAAAAAATACAGAAACAGATAAAATTCTCATTTTATGAATAACAGCTCTGTTCCCATCACTGTTTCGCAGATTTTAAGCATCGTGCAGGGCTTTGCCATGCTCTAAATCTCTTTATGGATATCCGCTGTCCAGTTTAGGGCCATGCAGATGCCTATAAAACTCCTGCAATATATTCAAACATCCCAGAGCTCTGAAGATTTACAATCACACAGACAGTAAATGCAACAGTAAAATCCACTGGAAGTCCACACACCCCGATATGGGTGTTTGTTAATACAAACCTTTAACTACTATGGTCTGTACACATCTTTGTGATGATCACTGACACATACTCTCTCACTTCCTTGGGGAAATGAGGAAAAGGTAGCCAGCCTAACTGCATGACATCGGTAAGTTTAGCACCTTCACATAAATATGCACTCCTTTGAAATCAGCTGTGTCTCCAAAAGAATGGACAGCCAGATCTTACAATCATGATGTAGTAATATTCTTACCAAGATCTGCGAGATGTGCAAATAAGCAGTCCATATAGAAATAGAAATTTCTCCATTTCCTTATTTTTAAGCTATTTTAGCAGCTGTAGCCTCAGCCATATGGGGGAGTTACACTCTTAAGTAATACAAAGGAAACAGATATTTTTAGGAAAACATCATGAAAGCTATCAAAGTTTTCTGGAAACAGGACATGTTTTATTTTTATCATTTCTGGAGAGAAGAAATACTGTGAGTGTAGAACAGCCCTTTGAAAATCTTCCTATAATCTCTTTGGGAGGTCTATTAAAAATCTCAAATCCTTGCAAATCCTTTGTATCTGAGTCTGAAAGACAGCACATCAGTCAGAAGGACAGTGTATCAGTCAGAAAAATACACATAAAGTGTACATGGAAAAGTGTACACAGAAAAAGTACACCAAAAGTACACATGAAGTATACTTTCCTACCTAATGCTAAATGCATTAGATGCTTTTCAAACAATATCCCAAAAAATCAAATCCCAACAGGAATAAAAGCTAAAGAGAAAAGTGTTACTTTGTATAAGAAAGAAAAGGCAGATTCACTGTATTTTTTCCTTTTACTCATTTTGTAGTCTTAGTATCAATAAAATTATGCATGTTAATTAGTCATAATACATATACACCTCACAACCTCAAGTTATATGTGTTCCCCAACTGCATCCATCACATATTCCTACTTAATGTAGTACACAGTAAATGCTAAAAGCATCAGACAGGCTCTGCAGCCCAGGAGCCTCATCAATGATTCACACACCCATGTGCAGCCCAAAAGCAGCAAACTTTGTGAGCAGAGCTGAGCCTGGGACCAGAGGGCCAAAACTTTATTTTCCAGTGGTACGTGGAATTTTATACTTCAGAGTAGGGTAACTGCCTGTGTGTTATACACAATATCCTCTGAAAGGCTGAGTTACCGTTCTTTTATTATTGTTATTTTTAAAGCAAACACTAAATGTTTTCCCAAAGACAGCAGTAGGGGACATCTTACATATGCTAAAAGTGAGCACGAAATAATATCATGATAGGCACTCTAGAACCATTTTCCCCAGTGGAGCTTCCATCCTGTATCATTTCCATTGGTGCTGTCACTGTGCTGTCTCTTAGTGCTGTGATAGTGTGAAGCAACCCATCCGTCGAGCACTGGCTGTGACAGACAGGCTGCTGTTTGAGGGGCCCTTCAGAGCTTATGGTCATCGATTGCTCGTTGGATATTGTGAGCATGGTGCTGCTGTGTTTACAGACAGAGTAAAAAGTTTGGGAGTATCTCAACCTCTTAGCAGACTATGCAGTGAGAATTATGCTCCTAGGTACTTCACGCTGAAGGCTACAAGGAGTAAATAGGTGGTTTTCAGACATCAGCACATTGCCAAGCAGTGCATGAAGGACCTAAACCGTTGGGCAGTCCAGTGTTTGTAAGCATCTTGAGTTCATCCTTATAGGACCTAAATAAATAAATAAATGTGCTTTCCTCACAGCAAGGAAGGAAAAAAGCCATTCAAAATGGCTACCTTAATGTGGGGCATTGCAGCAAACTATCTCATGGATCCTGTTTCATTGGGATCCCAATGCCACAGATGTTAAATTCTTTATGAAGTCTGCTCCAGCAGATGGTGAGTATCACCATGAAGAAGTTCTGCTGCTGATCCCATTGTAAGGCATTTCTGGAAATGCCAGAACATTTTCAGAAATGTTGGACAAAATTTCTCTTCAGAAAGGACTGTTGCTTTTATTAAAAAGGAATATAATATGTACTTCTTGCTTTGCCTCTGCTCTGTCAAGGTAGTCACATTGTTCAGGGCCGGTCTCTGATCTCAGGTTTGTAGAGTTATTTGCCACACAACAACCATGGGAAAAGAGAAGGAGAGAAATAAAAAAATCAATCACTCACATTCTGCCTGAATTCAGATCTCAGATTTCCCACATCCTGGTATTTAACTTCTCACAGAGTTACCAATGGTTGATCTCACGGCAGGATTAGTGGGAAGAAAAATGAGAGCTCCATTGAAACCAGACTTGAGTCTGGAAGGAAGGGACATGTGAGCTCTAGGACCCGGGAGATATCAGATTCGGGGCAGTGAATGGCTTCCACCCCCTCCCCTTCTCTGATTCTCATGCTTATTTTGAGGCAAAATCTGGAAACTGAAATTGGAACAGCAAAGAGACAGTTACAGTATGTTAGGCGGCTCGCCCATGGCTTTAATAGTCTCCTGAGAACTGTGTTATATAGTGAGGCATTAACTGTAATTTATATTAATATTTTTTTTATGTTTAGGAAGAGGAGGATAGATTAACATTGAGGTATAAATTACAGTAAATCTGTCTCGGTCCTGAAGGAAAACATGTTTTGAAGACACATTTCCTCTGGGATACATTTTCTGATTTGATTATAGATGTGTTCAATTGGGAAAGAAACTCCTATAAAATGTTCTATAATCAAAAGGAAATAATCACTATCTATTAGGTTGGACAGCCCCACTCACTTTGAATCAGACTACCTTGCTTAGAGAAAGAAAAAGCTTCGCCCTGTGGTAGCATGGATCGCGGCGCAGATGGAGCTTGAAAAGTTGGGTTGCTGCTCTGTGCTGAAGAGGACCATACTTTATCACCCTTTCCACCAGACTGTGTGGAGATATTCAAGAAATTGAAAAAAAATCTTTAAATGCATCACTCTAAATCCTTTAGGAGTTGAACATATTAAGATGACAAGAAGAGTATGTCATTAAACCGTAACTACCCTTTTTGGATTACCTGGTATTTGTAGATTTATTGGCAGGATGGCTTAAATTAGGGATTTATTTTTAGCCTGCAGCATTACATAATAAAATAGCAGCAGAATTCTTTGCAGGAAAAAAAGGGAGGGGACAGGGCGGGGAGTTTATTAAAACCAACACAAACTTCTATGATTTTGTGCTTTCTCCTGCACAAAGAGGTGCTCCATGGTTACACAACCAGTAAAGTTTGCAAGAAAAGCATTTCCATTACCCCATTTTGCTCAGGAGTCATTGCCCTGCCTTCTGCTGCAGACCTGCTGTTTAGTCTGAAACTGAAAATTAAACCCAGAACTTCAGCTCTCAAAGTTAAATACTCTGCTTTACTGCCAGCGCACAGCCTCACCAGTGTCTGTGTGGTAAGATCTGTGATTAAACTCTTCAGACGTTTTTAAAAGCGTTTTACAAGTCTGTTAAGCTTTAGCGTTTTTGTTTTGTTTTGTGTTTTTTTAAAGAAAAAATATCATTTAGCTGAATTATACCACAAAGTCTCACATGAACTCTGCTGAACCAGATCGGAGAACCCAGCTCACGATCTTTCAGAAATATGTTTCTCATTTGGAGCGAGCTTTTCTGGGCACAACCTGGGGAAGGTAGGGCCTTCTGTACGTTAAACGCTCTCCTCCAGGAACAGAAAAAGAAAGGAAAGGGAAAAACGGGGGGGGGGGGGACTGAGGAAGAGCGACAGCAGCGGCAGAGCCCCCCGCGCCCCTGCCCGCCCCGAGGCCGGCGCTGGCGGGCGGCAGCATGGCGCAGGCTGCGCGCGCGGCCGCGCGGCCTTGGGGCTGGCGCTCGTAAAAATGTCACCGGTGGACTTCCACTGTGAAAGGCTCTTTTATCTTCCCTTCCCGCAGCCCCTTTCCAGCGGGTACGCAGGGCCGGGCCCGGCGGCTGCCGCTCAGTCTTCCCGCATGGCTGGGCCCTAATGAGGTGTGTGCGGCTCTTGGCTGCAGGTTTTCAATCTCTTTCTTATTACTTCAAAGCTGCTGCTCTGAGGTTCAGACAAGTTTGATCACTTGGCAAAATCTCTCAGCTGGAATTCAAAAGGGAAGACGCTTTATTTTATTATTTATCATTACAGATAGATAGCTGTTCCCAAACCGCAGTTGCCAGTGGCTCCGTGGACCGAGCCGTAATGCTTTTTTAAGTGATAAAGGATTGGAGGTGAATAACTTCTGACAGTTGCTTCCTGTCTGTAACAAGCAGTCGTTTTTAGGGGGGGAAAAAAAGGAGAATAGAAATCTAACAGGCCTTACTTTATTCTCCTTTTCATGTTCTAAAAGGAGCGGGGGGAGGTAAACGATGTGGGTTTGACCTCCATTTCAAAGCCTTTCCTAGCGTTCCTTTCCCTACTCCATTCTGGAGACCTTCACCGCAGTCCTTCCTCTGCCGCTTAACATAAAATACGCACAGAAATCAACCCTGTTTCAAAGTACCACAGGGGCTCGGGAGGAAGGCAGACTCCCTCAGGTTTACCCGCGTGGGATCCAGTATCCTTCTGGGCTTCGCCATCTCCACTGCCACAAGAAAGCAGAGCTAATGCAGTGACCCACAGCGTTTCAGTGAACTGTGCAAGCCTAAGGATTTTTAAAGACTGGTGTCCACCTTTTTTTGCTCTTTCATCTAATTATGGACATACGTATTAGTGTTTAGAGACTCTTATTAAAGCCTCTCCTTGCCTTACGCTCTGGTCTGGATTTTGGCTCTGGAGCGTGGTGTGCTGTGTGAATGCAGAGCAGTTTACCGCTCCTCCAGTTTACAGCCTCCACAAGAGGTTTGTAAGAGCAGCTTCTCAAAGTTGGGGTTAGTCCAGCTTGATTGTATATGTTTCCAACAGCACCGCTGCCTTCTTTTCCTTAATATTTTATTTCCTTCCCACCAGAACTGTTTACATCTTGTAAGGTTGAAGCTCTCTAAGACAATACATCTCTGTCAGTGTTAGCACAGCACGCACCACTGCTTCAGGCCCCATTTTTGCTTCAGGTCTGTGCCTTGCGGCCTTTAAATGGTGCTTCCTGCAAAATTCTTCTGACCGGTACTGGGATTTTGCTAGAGATTTTCACTCTCCTTTTAATCACATGGGGAACAGATTTTTTCAAAGTGTTTTGACCTGCTTAGGTCAAAAAGGCACTTGCTGTACTCAGATGACAAAACGCGTTTAAGAAATCTGGCCTGACGTAATTTAGACAGCTGAGTCTCAATTTCAAAAGGCTTCAGCAGTGCAGACTTCAGTGCTGAGCGGCCTGCTGCCTTGCAGAAACCTCATTGCTGAGTTAGCTTCAGGGCTGCTCTAAAATCCATGGCAAAGTTGGGCACCTGGAGCTGAGGTTCATTTAAGCCCATCTGTAGGAGATGTTGAGAGGCAGAGCCTAAGACAGGTACTGTTCAGGGTATCTAAACGTCAGCCAGCCTAATTCCTGTCCCTGGAAGTTCTCAGTGTGAGCCCTCCTGGATTTAAAAGTCCTGTGTCAGATAAGCCCTTTCTCTCAAAGTAACCAGAGAGACTCATTATCACTCCATTATATCAAACAGTTATCCTAGTGGGAGATAAGCTAGGAGATAGAGAAATGTTTTTGAATCCCTCCTTAATCTAACAGGAAGAAGAGACTTGAATCTATGTTTAAAGAAGGCTGTTGTAACTTAAAGAGGATTGTCTTGTCCTGTCCTGTTCTGTGGGGATCCTCCTGAGCACTGTCCTGGTCCGCTCAAGTTATCTGAACCTGTTTCTCAAGGACCAAAACTTTGCCAAGCCTTGCGAGACACTTCCTGCAGCAGAGGAGGGGGATTCATAGGAGTGGTTCGTGGGTGTGCCAGGGTGGTAGCTCTCTCTGACCTCTACCGCTGTTGTTGGCCTCAGCCATACTCACCAGCAGCTGAGTCCCAGCGCAGCCACAGCAACTTTACTCCGGCTGCCCCAGCTTGTTCACTTCCTCCAACAGCTGGGGATGTGGATTATCCAGTAATCCCCATAAGCAGCCTTTTTGCTAGTTGAGCAGTTGTTTCCAGCAGTAAAAGGAGAGGACACCCTTAATTTACTTACCAACTCTGCAGCTCAAATCCACAGGCTGGTCACCTGCAGGATAGCATCAGTGTTTTGCTTTATTCTCTCTGCTCCCTTTCCATCCCTGACAGAATATTTGATTGTTTATGTAAAAGTGGAGTGACTTAAACAGAAGAAAGATGCATCCTCCATACACAACAGCTTGGTGGGTAGGCTTCTTCCTAGAAGGTAGAAAACCCAGCTTGAAGTATCTGCTTCAAATCAGAGAGCATGGGGATTTCAAAACAAGTCTGCATGTGAGTTTCCAAATCAGTGCCATTGTGTACATGCACACTGAAAGATAAGTCTTATTCTTGCTGTCTGTTGTGCATTGCCTTCCTGCACATGGCAACTTTGAGGACATCTCCAAGTCAAAATGATCTTTAAGACACTTGCCAGCCCTTAGACTGCTCCCAAGAGCATTAGGCAGCTCTGCACGTGCCCACTGGCATGCACTTGGGCATTGGGAAAGTTAAGTGACAGCTCAGCAAGGCTCCTTGGTGGTATCCAAATATTGGACTCATGCTATGGCCAAGTCTGTAGTCTTCTGAAGGCCAAGATCCTTAGATGACAAAGTGTACCATTAGAGGCCAAGTCCATAGGGACTTAGGTATTTAAAGCAAGAATGTTGGTTGCCAGTTCTCAACCCAAAACTGCCCAAAGCTGCCACCTCTCTATTTGTCTCTCCGTTTATCTTTAATGTCATTTAAGTAATGAGAGTGTTGCTTCTTTGAGGGGACCTGCCTGCTCACTACCCCCAGGGCTGTCCCATGCCTTAGTCAATGACTGCAGAAACAGCACTGGGAGCGGGCAGGGATCCAGAACTGCTCTCTAGGCAGAGGTTTTAACTGTGCTTTTAACCACCAGGCTAGAGAAGCGCTCCTTCTTGCATGCTAGGAGTGACAATGCACAAAAACTGCTTGCTTGTGGGCTGATTGTCATATATGTATTCAGATACGGAGTTTCTGTATTGAAATAATTTCCTTAGGTGCCCTTCTTAAAAACACACTTTAATCTAGCAGTAAGAAGAGTTGTGTGGCCTTTCTGTATGTGGTCATGGTGATCTCTTCTGCCCTAATAAATCCTTTTATTGTGATGTGTGAAGTAAATACCTGCAACAATTTGAGCTCTGAATCCAACTTCTGGAATTAAACTTTGCCTTACTGCTGAATGACAGCTGTCCCTGAGCTTGCCAGTGTGCTTTGCAGGGAGTGAAGTAGCTCAAAGCAGCAGATCCCACCTTAAGCTTCAAGCAGAGCAAACCTGCTCTGAGTGTCTGTTAGTGCTGTAACAATTTCTAAAGCAGTTTGTTGTGTTGGCTGCAGAGCAGTTGGGATGGCACTGTGTCTCAGCTGGGTGCAGCCCAGGCCCCTGCATCTGCAATAGGAGCCACTGGCTTCAGGGACTCCTCTGAAAATATTAGCTTGCATGCCAGGGGATTTCAGACAAGTTAATAGCAGACAATGGTCCACAGTTTGCAAGTTGCTCTTGTCAGCAGTTCTTTTTGACATATCTATTCAAGCATACCCTCTCGGGCTTAGAAAGCAGCCAGAAAAATCTGTGCCAACAGCTAATACTTTGTTATAAAATAAAAGCTCTGACAAATTCAGAGGCTCCATATGTAGCATTACTGTGATCCTGCAGTTCATGTCCCTAAATTCGTTCTAGTTTTTTAAATCTGCGGTTCAGAAATTCATGAGCAGAAGGTGAAAAAAATGAATTGCCAGCTGAATTGCCAGTGAGTTTCTTGAGACAAAGACAATTAACCTTGAAGTAGCTGTAAAGGAGCTTTGCCCCAGGGCATTAGAACAGGACAAACATTTTTACAAAAATGCCAAACATTTGCCCTTCTGCAGGTGGGGGGAATGCTCCTCTCAAACACCAGCAATTGTCTCGTGATCGGGTTTTGTTGACATCACTTTGTGGGGGTCCACCAAAACAAGGAATGCAGAGGACATACAAAGACCCAACTAATCTTGTCTGTTCTTGAGGACACCAGGATGCTACTGGCTGCTTCTACTGCCAGAAAAATAGCCTGCGTCAACCAAATGTGGATCACCAAATGGAGGTCTTGGGTGGCAGGCAGAGCTACATTTCACCCGCACAGGATGTCGTGGGAAAGAAGTCTCTTGGGAACACGGGGTGACTCTGACCTGAAAAGACAATGTAGTTTAAATACGGTGATTTGTTGCACAGCTCCGTTCTGGATGGTGCCACCACTGAGCTTTAGGAATGAGGTGCACATCCCAGTGCTTATCTCTTCACATACTCCTGCAGTATACGCCAGTTTATTTTCCCACAGTGGAGAACCTTCAAAAGCAGAGATGTAGCATCATAGTGCCGGAGAAGGTTAGTGGGCCCACGCATGTCAACACTGCTGCTCTGTAGCCCTTTAGATGTTCCAGGGGATCAGAGACATCCACACAGAGCAGGGGGGCATGACACAGGAGGCCAGCACCCTTCTGGCTTGGCTGCTGGATTCCAAATGAGATACCCAGGCCATCTAAAAGAGCTCTGGGCTCCTACCTTCAGGCAACCACATCCCACGAAGGATGTTGTATTTTGAAATTGTGTGTTGGGCAAGCCCAAATAGGTGTACTGGCTAAAGATAGCTGTTCTAACTGAAGCCTGCTGTCCTTCCTCCTGGCCCTTTTTGTTACCTTCACCACTGTTAAATCAGGACTAACAACAGTGGTGCCAGCCCCCCGCAGAGTAGCCCTTCTCAGGGCAGATACCTGTTGTGAGCCATTGGGCAACATCTGTCCTTTCTCTCCTGCTGGGACCCAACACCAGTGAGAGGTGAGGGGGCCGCATTGGTGGGTTCCAGTCCAGTGTACACATCTGCCAGCCACTTGCGAGTGATACCTCTCAAGAAAAGACCTAATAAACATTTGTGCACAGAGGAGATTTGGAGAAAGCCTTCTTGCTTCTCTTTGTTGGGAGAGACAGCAGCTCCACATCACTCCCAGCTTGGTGGGGCAGTTATAGCAGTTAAGGATGGAAACAGCTCAGGGTGCTGGTTTGCAGTTTGTCTTACAACATCATGCTGTGACCTGTAGCAGCTCAGGATGAACCATGCATGGGACAACCAAGGACAGGGCATGCCACGTAAAACTGCCTCTGCAGCACATGTGTTGGTCAGCCCCTGGGGATACATGCATGCCAGGCACACGGATGCTCCGGGAGCCACTTGGGATATTGTCTTAGCAGCAGGGATAAAGCCTGAGCTGTGCGTGTGTGTATTTACCCTACCTTTCAGGTGCCTGTCTTGTTCACCCTGAGGCCTGCGTGGCTGTGGCTTCCCTGTTAGCCAGATCCGACCTGGTTGGTTTGAAGGTTTCTTAGGTTTCTCTTTGCAGTCTGCTAGCCCAGCCTGTTGCAAGCCCGCTGCAGCAGAAAACAAATAACCAGGGGAGCAGCTATTGAAGGCAAAACTGGATCAATGAACATTTACGCTCAATTAACACATGTCACCATTCTGTCTCCACAACTACAGTGAATGCACCTAAAAAGTGAGAACAACCTGAATTAAGGCTGCCCTGTAACCTGAAACCTTTGCTTCTTGGCTGAGCGCTTCCTGTGGTGGTGTTACTGAATTTATGCTCTGCATGGCTGTACCGCTGTGACTGCGTGACTTGGGTTTCTAATGACTGCTCTAACGACCATGCTTTCCATCTTGATTTTTGCCCTTCTCTTCAACTTGATCAGAAGCACATCTGGACTTACAAAGTATTTTGCTCCAGCCACAGTTTCTCCTTTGACTTTTGACTCGGGGACTGATCTTATGATACATGGCTTTGCCATCGACCTTGGTGGGTCTGTGAGGACTTGTAAGTGCCTGGAGGGTGCTAAGTGATGGTAAAGCATCCTTTCCCTGAGGTGCCCAGCACCCTGATGTGCCACACAGTGCGCTTCAGTGAATCTCTGGCTGAGCCGACTCAGTGCAGAGCCATTTTGCAACTTCTAGCGGGGGCACAGTTTTCAAAACGCCTGCCCCCCTCCATCTTTTGGAGCGAAGGGCATGTGCATGTGGGTGCTGTAGAGGCAAAGGGTGCGTTGAGGATCATAGCTGCACAACCTTCTGATATTTGTAGCCAGTTTTTCACCAGTGCAAAAAATCCCTCTCTGTTCCTGTCTTATACATCTGCATTTTCTCTTTCAGAACCTCTACTCGGTTCTTCCTTTGGGTCCCTCCATGCATATATGTCTGATTTGTATTATCCCTTTGTTTGAATTGTAGGCACTTCAGAGCAGCAATCATGTCTCCATCTGTGTCTTGACAAGGGACTGACTTACATGATAGGTTGGCTTAAAACCACTCGTCTGAAACTGTTCTTAGGCTTTTGCAAGGAATGAACTTAATGAAGGAAAGTTGTTTTTTTTTTTTCTGCACAACAATCTATCCTTTGCCAGCTTTTCTTCATGAAAAAAAGTCTTTCCCAAGATTGATGTGAATTTGAAATCTGCCAGTCTCAAATATTTTTGAATAATTAGTTTATGATTTAAATATGAGGGGGGTGGTTTGATTTTGGGTTTCTCATCCTTCCAAGTATTACAGGTACACACATTTGCATGTGCATTTGCAGATGAAAGAAACTCATCCTTCATTACATGACTGTAAATACGTGGATGAAAGAAGAGCTGCTTATTCATTTTCTTGGTCACTGCAGCAGTGTGACCAAGGAAAAAAAATATTGTGAGATTCACAGTAAAAATCACTAGAGTGGGCAACCCTTTAACTAAGAATAGCTCTCTGAGACTGCCCTGTCTGGGCTCTGACATATGTCCTTCCACATACTTTGCATCTCCCCCATCCTTCTTATTCTGTGATCAGAAGTCCACGTTCATGGAAAATGAGTCCATGAGGTTTCAGTAGTCTCCTGACAAGCCATGTGTAAAACAAAGTGAGCTGCCGCTCTGCGCTCACGCATGCGCGGCCATCTTCCGGGAAACGACGATGAAGGACTTGGGGCTGACCACAGTGCTCTGAGGAATTAAGCACATGATCATCATCCAATACCAAAACATATCTACCTGTATTATGTTAAGAGCACAGAAGCCACAATCGTAATTTTTTTCTGAAATACTTGGCTTGGAGGCAAAGCCGGTGTTTGCCTTGATCATCCCAAGTTCTGAATTACCAAGGCTCAAACCAACATATTTTGCACTGTCTCTCCCCGTGCAGCCCAAATCAGCCCTTCATTAGGTGCCTGTAGATACCAGTTTTCTTCTTGACTGAAATGTTACAGCAGTCGCAGCCGCGTTCTGCGGGGAAGATGAGCAGGGAAAATGCATTATGTGCTAATGGGATTCGATGGAGTGTGAGTGCAAGGTCCCCCAGTGCCGCCAGGGACGAGGTAAAATTCGCTTAACCATTTCGTGAGTCGGGGATCATTTTCGTGGCAGCACTGTGAGTATAACCCGGCTACAAATGGACACAAGTTGTTGCGAGGAAGAAGTTGTTCATCTGCATGATCAATCGGTGTTTTCTGGAATTTAAATATTAATTGAAAAGTCAAGGTCAGAGGGCAGCTGACACTTGACTTTGCTCTCTTTCCTCCATCCACGGCTTTGATCATGCTACATCTTTCTTTGTGCCTGGTGCTTGAGAGAGTACCCCAGGGTCATGGCCTGTTTCCTAGTCAAGAGGTAAAAACCTACTGGCTTAAATATCTGAGGCCCGAGCTTTAGCCGGGGGTAGGGGTACGAAGGGAGAGGGGGAGCGTTTGCTTCATGCTTTTCACATATCCCACATAACCCAAAGCAGACTAAACAAAACCAGTGTGAAATCTCATGGCTTGATGCTGCTATGGTTGTATTTTTTAAGCTGTCATTCATTCATTTATACTTATGTTTATTCCCTGGATTTACAGCTCTTTTTTTCAGCCTTTTCTTGAGGGGATGTGGCGGGGGGAGGTTGAAACCTTTTGAAAGGGGATTGCAGTGAGCAGTGGCCTATGATTAAAGCCCAGTGTTTTTCCTTGATGCCGCTCCTCCGCAGCAGTGTCACACATGGTAGCATTTAGGAGCCCTTCACAGCTGAGGTGTTTCAAACACTAATGAATGGAAGTTTGGTCATATAACGCAGGCAAGCTTTAAGGCATGCTTTGCTGAATGGTGTACTGTAGTGGCCTGGGAAAGGAAGAGAGTTATAAATTGTGTCAGTTAGCCACCCAGACAAAATGAAGCCATGTGGAAAATCAAATCTATTAAAGTATGAAGACTGTTATAAGCTGTTTTAAGCTGGTCATTCTTAAAAGGTCTCAGTTGGCTGAGGGGGTAAATTCCTGTTCTTCCTAGATCTTTTTCATGTGCTGTCTCAGGCAATGATGTGCAGCATTTACTAAAAAACAACTTTTCACTGACAGCCCTTTTTATCAGAAATGTTTCTTGCCTGCAGTTTACCGCCCTTGTCCTGAAAGATACTGTACATTTGTTAAATAAGCAGTGTAAGAGCATCGCATTCGGGCAGGCTTGCTGAAGTTGAACATGAAGGCAGCGGTGAGCCAGAGGAGGACAGCTGATGAGGAGGAGAAGGCTTCCCAGAGCACACGCTTAACATCGGATACCTGCTCAAAAGGCTTTCCACTTTCTGGCAGCCCATGTCTGCTGGCTGTAAGAGGGCCATGACAGAGCATGTCTCAAATTACTTTTTCGTGGCACCCCTTGGTGTAGGAGGAAAGCCTGGCAAAACAAAGAGGGGTGACTGGAGAGCGGGAGACCTTCCCCTCCTCTCCAGAGTAGCTTCTTGAGATGTCAGAGCAGCTGGAAAGGGCATTTTGTTAGCTCAGGAGGTAATTATCAGCTGCGTTAGAGAAGTGAGGTGACAGCCTAAGACGCAAGGTTGCCACAGTATTTCTTTTTTCTGTTTGTGTTTTCTAGGAAGAGACTGAAGAAACGTCCTCACAAGAGTCTGCAGAGGAAGACTAGGAGACCGCACCATGCAATTTCTACCTCATCAGCAGTTGGGTCTTTTGAAGGGAGAAGACACTGCCTTGACCACTTATTTTCTATTGCCATGGTCTTTCCACTTTTGCCTGGGGAAAAAAAAATCACATAACCTTAAAAAGGATTTGACTAATCATCTTCTTTGTAATCCCTTCACAGTCCCAGGTTTAGTGAAAAACTGCTGTAACACAAAGGGGACACAGATTAATGATGCAACTTTTAATTACTGTTTTCTTTTTTTTCTTAACCTACTAATAGTTTGTTTGAGCTGCTAAGTAAGGGTGAATGGGTCAAGAAGAGCTCTGAATCAGGTTTATGTCATTCACTGCACTGCATATAAACAAGAAACTTGTAACATAGTCATTATAATGGGCATTGAAATAGGAAAGGCTGGGTGTGTAACACTAAAGCCTTGCAACACTTCCAGCAACCCACTCCCTACTTAGTGAACTCCCAGTTTTAGAACACCAAAGATAAGGGATAGATACTACTCTTTTTTTTGTAACCTTCTTGTAGACTTGTACTTGATTTTTTTTTTTTTTAAGACTTACTGTTATTTCAGGAAAAAAAATTGCAAGCTGATCTTTCACTTCATTCAGCTGGTAATCGGAAGAAAGAAATCAACATGAAAAAGGTACTTCCATTTTGCAAAAGGGAAGAAAGACAAAGATACGTTGTATAGTTATAGATACAAAGATATCAGCAGAAGTAGTAATAAACAAAATGAACAGCCCTCACCTTCTGGACCGTAGGAAGCCAGACGGAGTAGGCTTTCTGTAGAGCCAGGTGTTTGCCATGGAAACAAAAATGACTAGCACCAAACACTCTTATGCCATTAATTACTAAGTCTTTATCAAGAAAAGTGTTTTAAAACATACAGAAAGGTACCTCAGAATTAATCATTAATTTACCTGAACAAAAATAATCCATTTGTTTTGCTTAGTTTCGACTAATTCCAGGCATCCCATACCAGTATTTCAAAAGAATTGAATCTCTCCTCATTACTCATCAGTCATGATGTAAGAACCAATACCACGTACCTCAGCTAAGCGCGCGCATTACTTTAAGCAATGTATTTTGACATAGGATGGTTCACTGAGCACCTCTGTGCCAGTGGCATTTCTCCATCTTTTCATTCAAAGCAGCACTTTTAGCACCAGATGCAATATTACCCCACTATTCAATACTACCTCTGATTTTTACAATTAACTCAACAGACTGATAAGTACATGCTGCTATACACATTAAATGCAGGAAATTTTTACTGGGTAGATAATCATGAGTATCTGCATTTTCCCCTTATTTCTACTTCAATACTTAATTGCGGTTAAGGAAGCAATATCTTTATTGTGTTTCAGCATGACTATGTATTTTTCCTTCTCTTGGTTTGTTGTTTTTTTTTTTTTTAATGTACTTACCCTATTCTCTGCTAGACTTCTGTGTAATGTACTGTTAACTTGAATATATTTTTGTACTGAATTGCTGATAGGTTTGTGAGGATAATTTTCTTCAATGACACTACATGACATAGAAAAAAATTTAGCTGTAATGTTTAAATATTACTGTCCAGGTTTGTACCTCAAATGAATTGTTTAAAGAAATGGACTAATTGATTGACAAAGACCTACCTCCAGACTTTAAATGGAATGAACTTGTTACTTTCAGCATTAGTTTTGAGACGTTTGAAACAGTTAGGACTGCAACTAATCCCTAATTCAAAACTATTTTTGTAAAATAACTTGTGGAAAATGAACACATTTTAAATTACTTTCGTATTAAAAAAAGAAAAATGAACAAAAAAAAACCTTCAAAGAAACTTGAAGCTTTGTAGGTGGGAAGCAACAAGCTCAGCTTTTGCATAATGCAATCACAAATATGTGTTTTAAAAAAAATTAGTAGATTGTAAGAAAGTACTTGACAAGTATTTTCATGTATTTTACACAAATGTGATTTTGTAATATGTTTCAGCCAGATTTATTTTAAATGCTTCTTATGTAGAGGTTTTTTATTCTCCTCTCTCTCACTTTTGTTGTTCTTTCTCTCTCTCTCCCCCTTCCTATTCCGTTTTCTCTATTTCTGCTCTATTTCCCTTCTTCCTCTCTTTCCTAGTCAGTACTTTGTACCATTGTATTAATAACTGGGCCAGGGGTAGTTTCTCAGGAAGGCGTCTGTTGGTATGGCTTTAGTACCGAGCCAAATGCAGTTAAAGATAACTACTTACTGGCTTCTTCCAAGAGGCAGTGTCAAGAAATGTGGACCTCCTCGAACGCCCGCAGAGGGTTCAGTGACGGAAATCGCTAAGAAAGAGCTGATCGGAGTTTTACAACTAGACATGTTAATATTAAATGAAAGAGAAATAATCCTAGCTATACAGTAGCTCTAACAAGCCAAATCCAGTGTCACTTGAAGGCAGTAGAAGGAATTCTGCTGCCTTCAAAGGGCATCAAATCAAGCCTTAGCAAGTCCCTTTTGGGGTTTGGGGTTTGGTGTTTTTTTGCATTTTTTAAAACCACAGTATTCAGTGGATGACACAGAAATAATCGCTAGGTGTGTGTCACACTTCAACCTCCGAGAGACTTACCACTCTGATAAAACGAATCTTCTATTTTCTGTATATTGTAGTACAATCAAAACACATTACTACCTCTTAGGGCCTACTATACCTCATTTTTTCAGACTGAAAAATTGCATGTGGCCATTGAATCAGTGAGAACATCATAAAATTTTTTATATATATAGTTTATTTTTGTGGGAGATAAATTTTATACGACTGTTCTTTGCTGTCATTGGTCACTGCTAACTAAGACTGGACATTTAACTCTTCTACCATTTCTGCAAGAGAGGTGTGTTTGCAGGAAAAAAAAAAAACGCTTCAAGATGTTTAACTACAGTTTACTTTTTCTTTTGAGTGTCTTCTAACTTTTTGCTTTGTTCTTCGTGTAGAGTTGCTGTCTATGATTGTACTTCAAATCGCTTGCTTGTTGAAAGTGTTCCTTTAATGGATTATCACAGTCTGTTCAGCACAATAAACATAATAGCCTCTGTGATCCCCATGTTGTTTGATTCCTAGACTTTTGTCACAGTTCCATAAAATGGGTAATAAAGTTTGGTCACAGTGACCAAATTTGTAAAAGCTTTGCATGCAAGTAGTCTTTTTTTTTTTGTTGCAGGACCGTAGGCGTGTGCCTGAGAAGTGCATTTGCTGTTAGGGGCCTCAGGGGTGGGCGCTCAGCAGAGGGACACATCTTATGAGGCTCCCCTCAAGGTGAGGCACCCGTTCCCAGCGTGGGACTTGCCATGCCAAGCTAAGGGTGAAGCTGTGCACTGGGGAGTAGTGATCCTACCTGCCAGACAGGAAATACTGTAGGACAGGCAAGGCTGAAATGGGTTTTGTTGCCTGGCTTCTAACCTTAGGGTCTGTCAAGATGATGATCCTTCTCTTTTTTAGGCAAGATTGCAGTTCACATCCAGGTTCATGGAGTTCATATTATGGGGCCATTAGGTTAAGAAGAGGAGGTACTCAGAGCAGCAGAGACAGGGATGTGGCTGGGTATGGTCTGGGGCAAAACTTGAGGAGCTCAGGAGACTCTTCATTGAACACCCACCACTTCAGAGTTGTCATAGGCAGGTTGGACAGGATTCTTCTGGCTTCTCCTCTTTATTGGCTCTTACATGGTCCCCTGGCCTGTTACAATGAGATTTAAAGACTATGATGCTTGTCCATTCATTCATATTTGCAACCATGCCTCTCTCACCTAAGATGATCATTCAGATATTAACTCCCCAGATGTTTATGTTTACACATTCTTTGTGTTCACTCATTTGCAAACTCTCTACCTAATCTCTTTTGGCTTAGTAACCTCTGCTTTCCCAAGGGCTTCATGGCATGTTCCCTTTGGACTCGGTTACTTGTAAAATAACCAAAATACAATCAACAAAGGATAAAATAGTGACACTCATCCAGTCATGAGTCAGAGATGTGAGTAATTGCATTCATAGCATTATGTACCCTCTTCTCCTCTCCTTTCTCACCCGGCTCGGTGTGTCTTCCTGGTGGTCTTCTTCCCTGTGGTTGCCATGACTCGGCTCTTCCTGTTATTTTATCTGATGTGATGCTCCAGCTGTAACCCACCCACCTTACGGATCAGCCAAGTGGCTGAACTTCTGCTACCCTGTGCTTAACTCCTCTCTACTTCTTATTAGTCATTCCTCCAGCTTGCTTCACTCCCACTTCCCTTCTCAGGGCATCTTCCAATAAACCTCTGCATGCTTCATGCCACAGTGGAACTATTTGTCTGTATAAAACTAACCGGCTTCTGCAGGTTCGAGGCCTGTGTTTGTCTAGTGGCCAAGAGTGCTTTATCCAAGATGCCTGTGGCAAGGGTCATATTAAGTTTCTGCTTTTGCTTTCGACTTCCATCACATCACATCACATCCACACAAAGACGGGGAATTACTGAAAGCTGGCACTGCCAATGCCTTGCCCAGCAATTTAACTGTCCGTAGCTTTTTTTTAAAACCAGAACATCTGGTCTGGTCATCGTTAAGAGACAGGATCCAGAGCAATGGCAACAACGTGTTCCTCTGATCACAAGAGAGGAGTCAGATTTGTCACACCTCAAACTTCACCTAAAGCCTGAATGAAGCAGTGTTTCTCACCCCAGCACTTTTGCATAAATGGACATAGAATTTCTGTCTCTCAGTTAATCCTTTTTTAATCTTCCACCATCTTACTGATCACATTAATTTTTAAACATATAAATGTACTTTGGCCTGTAGCCTTTAGTGCAAGTAAAGGTCCAATTGCTATAATACCTTCTTGGTTCAGATATAATACCTATTGAAGCTTTATTACATCTACTTGTTCAGTCAAATGAAAGTCTGCCACTGTGTATTATATACATTATCTGACATCACAGAATCATTAAATCATAGAATCATTAAGGTTGGAAAAGACCTTTAAGATCATCAAGTCCAACCATCAACCCAACACCACCATGCTCACTAAACCATGTCCCAAAGTGCTATGTCTACATGGTTTTTACACCTCCAGTGATGGTGACTCCACCACCTCCCTGGGCAGCCTGTTCCATGCCTGACCACTCTTTCAGTAAAAAATTTTTTCCTAATATCCGGTCTAAACCTCCCTTGGTGCAACTTGAAGCCATTTTCTCTTGTCCTGTTGTGAGTTACTTGGGAGAAGAGACCAACACCCACCTTACCACAACCTCCTTTCAGGTAGTTTTAGAGAGTGATAAGGTCTCCTCTCAGCCTCCTCTTCTCCAGACTAAACAACGCCAGTTCCTTCAGCTGCTCCTCGTAAGACTTGTGCTCCAGATCCCTCACCAGCTTCGTTGCCCTTCTCTGGACACGCTCCAGCACCTCAGCATCCTTCTTGTAGTGAGGGGCCCAAAACTGAACACAGTATTCGAGGTGCGGCCTCACCAGTGCCGAGTACAGGGGCACGATCACTTCCCTACTCCTGCTGGCCACACGATTTCTGATACAGGCCAGGACGCTGTTGGCCTTCTTGGCCACCTGGGCGCACTGCTGGCTCATGTTCAGCCAGCTGTCAACCAGCACCCCCAGGTCCCTTTCCGCCGGGCAGCTCTCCAGCCACTCCTCCCCAAGCCTGTAGCATTGCATGGGGTTGTTGTGACCACTGTCTGGACATTTCATAGCCAGCACAATTAATGTGGGTTAATGCTCTGTTCCTGCCTGGCACCCACGGGCTGCGTGCCATGCTAGGAGACTCTAGTGACAGGGAAACCTTGATCCCTTTGCCACCGAACCTCACTCGCAGGTGCACGAGGAGTGAAGCTGCCCCATGCATGCACTCCACCTTGCTCTGGGACATCTCCAGCGTGCAGGTCCTGCTCAAGCCAAGTTGCTGCTCCGACTGTCCTCACGTCCTTCAGTCAGTGTGATGAGCTCTGCTGTTGCTCTTACCCTCTGGGCTGATTCACCTCCGTGTGACAGCAAGGCTTAACATGTCTTTTTTTCTTCCCACCTTTTATTTCCCTTTGCCACCCAAAAAACCTTTTGGCCTATTAGAAATTTTCATCATTTCTTTCCTTCCCACCTGTCATTTCATGCTTTTCCCTCCCTCCCTCTGTTGCTCCAGACTTTGCAGTGCACTTGTTCCAGTATTCAAGAAAAAGAAGACATCTTCCTGTAATTAACATCCTCTGAAGATACAGGAATGTAATTACGATTAGCCTGAAGATAACAGTCCAGTGTGGTAGCAGTTTAAGTGGGAAGCAATCTGCCGCCTGTTTACACTCTAAAATAAGGCTGCTGCAGATGGTTGTGCCCCAAACCTGCAGCACAGGATTATCATCGGCTTTTATCTGCTAGCAAAAGGGGAAATTGAAACATTAGGAGATAAGACACAAGTCTTCAACAGTGCTTCCCTACTAAGATGAGGCTAATTAAGCACAGCTAAAAACATTAGCTTTGTCATATAAAGGAGGAGCTTTACATTGTTAATAATGGCTAGGGTAAAACTGGAGCAGGAATCCAAACATATGCTACATTAAGGCACGCTATTAAAATAATCAGTGAAAGAAAATAACAAATGAAAGCTGGGTGGATCTGAAAAATCAATGGCAGGCAGAAACATTAATTAGCCAGAGAGGAAACTTAGCAAAGGCAGAAGTCCCATCAAAAAACAAGATTACATTACATTATATATGAATGTCAGCTACAAAATACTATGTGGGACCACCAAAGATTATGATTTTAATCATAGGGATCTTTAATTCAGAAAATCTATTAAATATATATAGTCCCTTAAGGCATTTTATTCTTAGTTCAGGGAGTAGGCAGAAAAATAAGCACATTTTTATTGCATTGGAACACATTTGCCATAAACCCATAGTTTTAGCCATATCACATAATAAAAACTAAAATTTAAATCAACATTTGAAAACAAATCAGCTCAGCAGATGCACAGAAGGACTTACTTTGGCCCTACAAAACTGCATGGTGTTGTCTTTAAAGCTACATCATAGTCTAAGATAGGGGTTTTATGAGGCCGGACATGCTCTAAAGGTGTTTACAATGGATTACCACTCCTAGACTGCAGCTGCGCTCGGGGCCAAGACAAATTAATCTCTATCTAAGGCACTGTTGTAAGACTATTTTTGCCAAAGGTTCATAACGTGCTCAGTTTGGGATGGTTTAGGTTTGGCATTTATATCCCAGCAAATACACAGTAACTTCAATGAGATCCAAGACCTGGGGAATGTCACCCGCTGGCATTTCCCTCCACAGTCCAGACTTTTGGTCTCCCCAGAGCAGGGAGAAAGCAGGAGAAAAGCAGGACCACATACATTCTTGTGTTACTAGCAACGCTGTTGAGATCCACCTCGCTGTCCGGCTATAGTCCCCATAGGTCTCAGAGGTACTACCATGACTAGTCAACAAGTCACCTTGCTTCTTTGCAGGGAGAAAAGGGTCTTGCCCTAAACAACGCTGTATGTGGCAAAGCTCATGACACAGAACTTGTATTTGAGGAGGCCAGAACCAATACCCCACTCTCACCTTTGCAGACAGTTTATAATCACGAGACGCACCGCTGGCTTTGGGTGTGTGAAACTGTACAGCAGGACTGTAACTGTGACTGTATCTTAATAACACTTTAAAAAAAAAAAATTAGATTTTTCAAAGGTTTCTGGTGATTCTCCAAAACATGTCCCTCTGGCATGCTCAGGGAAGTGTTATATCATATTTAAAAGAACAACACAGCAACGACACAGCACAGGGTAGGAGATGAGAATGAATGTCAGAAGCCTTGTATTATCCAGACCAATAAGGACATTTGTTTCATAAATAGGTTTCAGTGCATCATTATTCACAGTTTTATAGAGGCAAAAGTTACAGTTTTTTATTAAGATCCTTAGAATTAAATTTCTTCATCAGCACTTAATTATCCATTCTGGGAATGGAAGCTGGCTTCCTTCTGTCAGAATTTGACACAAAACACCTCAGTTTGGTTACATATCTGTGCTACATGAAAATAGTCCCCCATCTTTCTAAACCAATACACACAATTAAATGGTATAGCTCCTGATTTCGATAGGAAATAGGCTTAAGAAAGGAAAATAGGAAGTTTTCATTTCCTATGGAACACAGGAAGCATTCATAATCTTCTGTCTATCCCCTTTCCCTTAACAACTTCAAGGCTGTTTCCATTCTTTTCAGTAATTAGCCTTGACCTGGAAAGGATGACCTCTACCATTGCCTTTTTCTCATGAAGTCTTGACTTAGATCAGCTTGTAGCACGTAGATTTACCTTTGTACTTTTCTGAACTACATTCTGGGGAACCTCAAGGTCTTAAATACACTTCTAGGACACGCAGCCCTGAAAGTAACTAGTTGTGGATAAGTAATGACTTTTCTGGTAATACCAAAACCTGCAAAACCATGAGGCTAAATAGGCACAGATGGGGGTGCACAAAAATAACAGAGGCAGCGATGAAAACAGAGCAGGGGAGTTGGGTGAAATCTTACTGGAGTTGCTTATGGCAATGAGTGTTAGCATCTTTTCATGGAAGTGAAGACTGGCTAAAATTGCGACCTCTGCTCCGTACACAGAAACTAGTAAAAGACATTTTATTGTTATTATAGTAAATAATATACAAAAAAAGCAAGAGAAAAACAGAAGCAGAGAAAGGAGCAACAGAGCAATGCAAATAGCACTGAGAACGTGGCCAGAGGAAAGCTTAGCAAGAGCGCTTCTGGCCCAAGTGCAGACTAGAAAGACTAAACCTGTGAGCAAAGAAGCTGTGTGCAGCTCCTCGGTCTGTTCCTGCTCTGCTCGGGAGACCCAACTTGGCGCGTTCCTCATGAAGAGGCGGGCTTAGGTCAGGCAACACCTGACTCCATTTGTCTTTCTAAATGAAACTACATCAAGGGCCCTGAATTTTGGCTAATTGCTTGGCTTGGAAACGGGAAAGTGTTCAAGAACAGGCACATGCACACATGCAGAGCAGAGGGCATCCAGAGTGTACCAGCAGGTTGGGACCGCCGCGCCTACTCACACCCCCCTGTTTGAGATGGAAGGCTGATGATACCGTGCTATTTACACAGCTTGGTTTTCTTCTGCTCAAGTACTTTATGGAAATTCAGAGGCTAACACACAGCTCCCAATAAACTGAACGTTCTGCTGTTTGATTAAGTATAGCTGTGAGTTATTCTAGAAAATTAAAAATTAGGAAACAGATCAACAAACCATCAGAAGTAACGGCTCCCTGCCTCCTCCCCAGCTAACACACTAACTCCTCTACGCTCTACAACAGAGTCGCTTTGCAATACCCTTACTGGTAAGATCAGGACTTCTTCTGAAGCGCCTTCGGAAGCTCACCAGGCACGGTACAGTCTAGGGGCCTCATTCTAGACGATGCTGATCACCCTGCCCCTGGGACCTGAGGGACTTAGCACTTCTTAGGATCTGGCCTTGAATTTGGCCTCGCGTTAGTTCCCTCGCTAAGGCTGCTGTACTGTATATAGAGCATTCAATTGGTTTACATGAGGTTTCCCTTTCACATGTTGTGGGTTTCAGTAAAACTATCCACTGGTAACTAAGCAGAGAAATGCCAACCTTCATCTGAGAAGCTTCCAAAACACTTATTTTTCTAAGTCCAGTGCACCTGGGCCAGCCCCACAGTTTTGCAATGTCTGATTGAGATACAGAGATGTGATTTTACACTGCTGGGAAGGTGATGCAGAGAGATGTAAGGCTACAGATGCCTTGGGTGTGTCGTCCTCTCTGTTTCCCAATGACAGAAGTCCAAACGCTTCTCTGCTCTGAGGAGACTGTGTCCATCAGTGGCAGAGCTCTACAATAATGTCAGCAGTGCAGACCTTTGGGATAAGCTTTTCTCCCCCACCACGAGCATGAGAGCAGCTAAAGACACTTTGACAGCATCGGTAAAATGAGTGGGTGCCCTCATAGTCTATGGAGGTGTAGTGGATTGTACTAGAGCAGCCACACCGTGGTTTCTAGTGAGGCAAACACCCACAAGCTAAGGAGGACTGACCCCAGGAAGCAGTGGGATAGTAATAAATAAAAAAGTAAGTTTAAGTGTTTGGTGTTGGTGAAAAGTTAGTGGGTTTTCTTCCAGATAAACATCAAAAGAGTAGCCAAACTAAACAGGTTTTCTGCATTTAGAAGGAGATCTGTGTCACCAAGCTTTAGTCATTTAAAAGTTAGATGTCTCATCTAAGGTTTTCATCATCCAGAGGGAAATTCATTCCTTCCTAGAATATGGGTCTAAGCTGGGTGAGATGAATCACTGATCCCTCCCCACTGACTGTTCAGGAAGCTGAGGCAGTGATGTTAACCTAGCTCAAAAAAGATGGGAATATAGGTCATTTCCAATTACATAGCTGAGCTGAGAGCTCCTACTCTTGAACAATTGCTCTAACCCTTGCACTCCTCTTCCAGCTGTCTCCAAGGGGAGATAAACTAGTTGTCTTCATCACATGCGCAGAGTAGGTGCATAAAATCCAGCATAGGGTTCAAGCTCTGCATCCCAGTTTCACAGAAATATCTAACTGCAGACTGGGAAAGGGACAGACTTGGCATAGATAAACATCTTCTCTCTGAGCCAGCACAACCTGTTGCCTGGAGAAGGCAGGCATTCCCACACTTTTCCCTTGAGTGCTACTCGTCAAAGACTAGGGTAATTTCAAACTTAAAGCTTAGAGATATTTGTTCACATGCACCAGTCCTTCCTTTGATGCCCTCATACATTAGGAGCACTAAGATCATAGTGCTTTGAAAGTCCTGCTGTACAGTGCTGTCACGTACCTGCAAGGAGATTTTCATTTGTTACGTTGTCAGCTCAAGCCTCAAACAAACATAAGTATACATCTAACACATGGAAACAAAAGGCAAAAAATAGAGTGTCATGTTATTACTACACTTTAAGTATTTTGCTTGAGATCTGTCCAGCCGTCGGCATGGCACTGAGAAAGTGAGGGGAACAGCGTCAATAGTCACAGCAAATATCAGAGCTGACGTGAAGCTTGCAGTCTCTCCCAAAGGATGGGTGGGCCAGGTGGGCTGCACCAGCTGAGGAGTCAGCGGGAAACATTTTGTGTAGTATAAAACAATTGTCTTCTGGTCTTTCTTCATCTGATTTCTCTAATTTTTCAAATAGTTTCCACTTAAAATCATGCGGAACAATTCATTAAATAAGAAAAGCTAATCAGAGATATAGACTAAAAAATTTAAGTGTCCTGAGTCACAAGTGATCCTGCCAAAATACATTTCTACACAAGACATACTTCCTTATATTCTCTAAAAAAAAAGTCTCACTGCAGTCAGTGTAGCACCTGCATGACTGACTTAATTTCAGCCTCTTTCTGTCCAGTCATGGTCCTTGTGGGATGAAGGTAAGAGGCAGGAAAAATGCCCAAAATTTTAAGTTTCTGATGGAAAACTGCCATCTCAGCTGAGGCCTGCTTCTCAGTGACTGCATTTACGTCACAGATAGCGAGGACAAATATTTCAAATAAGGGCCAGCTTCTTTGAGACTTGGAAAGTTTATCAGCGCTGCTTTTCCTGATTTGGAGCAGATGATGGCATCAGGGCATAGAAGACTGCAAGCCCAAACCCGATCAGATTCCCTCAGCTATAGATAATATCGCAATTAAACGTATCAAAACATGCCAGACACTTCTTGAAATTCGGATTGCTTTGTGAAAGCCAATGTTTGTTTCTACCAACACTGCCGTGGGGCTCGGTCCTGCTGCGCCGACTCTGCCCATGCTGGGATGAGTTTGAGTGAAAACCATGCAGTCGAGCCTTTGAACGGAGCCTAAACCTTCGTCTGTGCAGCTCAGTGAAAAGGCTATAAAAGGAGGCTTTTGAATTATCATTGTCCAGAATGTGATGTCATAACAATAAAACAACGTCAGGAAATAATAAAAAAAGGATGTACCTTTTTCACTGTAAATCCTTTGTGTCAGCTTCCCAGATGGTGTGAATCTGTGTAGCTCCGGGAAATCAATGAAACCACTCTACCTTATGCCACTGAAGAAGTCGGCCTATCAAACTCGGGCCAAAACACTTTTCAGAGCCTCCTCGGCTGAGAAAAGGAGAGGGGAGATGCACAGGAGCAGAGAGGTAATATCTAACAGCACTTCCCTGGAGCTGGGGGCAGGTGCTCTAAGGCCCATCTGAATGCCTAGATTAGATCCCAACAAAATCCAGTTAGAAGGCGAAGGCATATTCTCATTATACATGGATAAATGAGGAGTGGCCCTGCAGAAACCAATTACACTCATTTGAGCACAATATGTATGAGAAAAGTTGCAAGCCTTCGGAGATTTTTTAAATTTTTTTACATTCATGGGTTATACGAAACACGTTCATGCTGCCTTGGATATCTCATGGGTTGTGGTATCTTCAAAACCCCCTGAAACATATGGTCTGCCTTCAAGCGATTTCGGAGTCAGAGCCTGAACTCAGCAGTATACTCCACACTGGGTGTTACTATGCGGAGACAGTGCTTACTTCGCCATGTGGAATTAATTTCAATAGACGCTATCAATTCTGTCTGAATCAAAAGCCCCCTCTTCTCTCCAGCCTTGGGATGGTCTGGATTGAGAGGCTGGATGTCCCCAAAAGCAATAAACACAGGCAACAGGGGGTTTCTTTGTACACTCCTTCGAAAACCTTTTGAAAACCATTGTAATCCACACGTTGCGTCCCAAAACCATGCCCGTGGCAAACATGGGGATGGCGCCGACCCCACGGCTTACAGCCCATCCCCGTGCTGCTCCCAGCACCGCACAGACCATCTCCTCCTTCTCCCCATCCTGAAGGTGACGGTGACCCCAGAGCCGGGGTGCTCGTGTGCAGGTGACCAGAAGGCACATCGGGGAGGAGGTCCCGGCTGCAGCGGCAGCCGCGGCATCAGCGGGGCCGAGCTCTCACCTTCAGTGCTTTGCTGAATCACAACTGCACAACCCTGCAAGATCACAGGAACAAGCGCATATGGGAAAGAAGAGAAAGAAAAGAAAAAATATGAACAGGAACACTAAAAGTAATATCTAACAACCAGCTATCACTTTCCAAATATTTTTCTTCTATTAATTTTAAGGGGGAAATCATTTGGTGGTAAATGGGGAATAAACTAAAACCATCTGCACCATGCTAGGCAGCTGTCAGAAAGCCAAGTGAGCTCTTCGGGTATATAGGCCTGATGTTTAAATCCGCTGAAGCTATTCCAGCAGTGTCAAGCACACTGATGAGAGCCCTTTCCGAGCGCCGTGCGCGAGAGGCCGGCTCTATTGTTATGGGAAGAATATCGCTAAGATTAGAAAGGTGCAGTAGAAAACCACTAAAATGATACAGGTTTGCAAGAAATGAGTTGTGTCGGGAGATGATTCATCATACGGCACCCATCTATTTTAGAATAAAAGGAAACCAGGAGGGCAGAGAAGAGATCTTTTGGACTGATGGGATAAGATGCCTAACACAGTATGTAATTTAAAAACCAGAGGTCCGGACTTGAGCAGAAAGGGAGGGGAACAGCCTATAAACAATTTGAGAAGAATGTCTTTATCCAAGAAGTAGTTAGCAGATAGCCTGGTGGCTAACTTTGGCAGTTTGATCTAAGCAGCGAACACCATCAGCCCTGGAGGAGGGAAAGGCTTTTTGAAAAAGGAGTAAACTTAAGAGTATGTCCCATTGACTAGATTTTTGAGATAAGGTTAATGAGAAATAGGTTGATTTGTACTTCCTGAGTTTAAAAGTGCAGATAGCCATGAATCCTAATGTCCTGCCTGGCTGCTAATGTTCGTGTGTTAAACAAACACAACTTCTCTCCTGAACATTAGGATAGTGCAACAATACTTTTCCAGGGCAAATCTAAAATGTAACCTATTCATTTTACAGGATCGGAGTTAGCTGGGGAGGAGGGAGAAGGGTCCACATTTATGCTGCAAGGTACTTGAAAACACTTCCTCTGAAGATTTTGTAACTCTACCAGGACAACCAGCAATTCAGCTGGTATAAATATAGATATTACTGTTATCCATGAGTTTAAATTTTTTATCCTACTGAGCAATCTTTGCAGAGGGTAGAAAAGGATGTATTTCTTTTAATCCATTTTAGATCTCCAGCCACTTCCTTTCTCCTTGCTCACATAGTGTAGCAAAGGGCACATAAAAGTCTTGAGCAGCCTTCCCTGTATCCTTCGTTATGGCTCACAGCCCAGTCCCAGAACCCTTTCTTCATGGAGGAAACAGCCCGAGGGCGAAGTGGGAGCCCCTCCATTGAGTTTCATGGGCGCAAGTCTCACCCGCAATTCTCAGGCCAAAGCTTGGAGTAAATACAGAGATTTGCCCTGAACTCTAGGCATTTTGGATTACACACTGTGTGAATTACAATGGTTTGCCAATTATTGTTGTCTCTTTCCTTCAGCTCTTTTCACCATGCAGCCTGAAGAGGCAGAATGGAAACTTCACTTGTGTGCTGGCCGCTCTGTTTTGTGCTGTCACGTCTGTTTTTGTACACCTTGTCCAGAGCCACAGATTCATCTACCAAGCTGGGCTTCACTGAGACACTCAGTTATATGCCTGCAAACAGGTTACCCTGCGTGCACCCGGCAAATGGTGCCAGATAGAAGAGATGGAGGTGATGGGCTACAGGAGAGAAAATGGCAGGAGGTGAGTAACGGAAGCTGTGGAAGAAAGGAAACGTGTGAGACAGAGGAAGAAAAAGGCAAGTTAGACCTGAGCTTTTAGGAATCATAAGGGAAAAATAAAAACCAAAAGAAGGGGTGTGAAGGAACATGAAATTGGAGCTGCAGAGCCACTTTAGCTGGGCACAAACCTGTTGGCTGCTAAGGGCAGCCTCTCCTCTCCCCTCTCCCCTGATGATTTCCACTATTTTCCTGTTCAGTCTGAGCTGGCTGGAAATGACTAAAACAACAGAAATGGAGATGCCACCCCGTGACGCAGTTCAGGAGCAGCCATGGAAGGGCTTCTGCAATCAAGTGGGAGCCAAGGGGACCCACAGCAGGAGGTGGGAGCCGGGAGAGCAGTGCTGGTCTCTGCTGGCTTTGAGTGCCCAGGAGTAGTCAGGGCTGTAAGGATAACTCCTGTGTGGATGAACACAACATCTCAAGCCCAGCAAGTGCCCACCTTGCCATGGCTCACTACAGTTTAGAGAAGCCCATCTTAGTTGGCACCATAAAAAAAATGGGGGCATGTATTTTAGCAGGTCTTGCTGTGATAGGACAAGGCATAATGGTTTTAAACTAAAAGACAGTAGATTTAGACTACATATAAGGAAGAAATTTTTCACAATGAAGGTGGTGAAACACTGGAAGAGGTTGCCCAGAGAGGTGGTGGATGCCCCATCCCTGGAAACATTCAAGATCAGGCTGCATGGTGCTCTGAGCAACTAGATCTAGTTGCAGATGTCCCTGCTCATTGCAGAGGGGTTGGACTAGACGACCTTTGAAGGTCCCTTCCAAGCCAAGCTATTCTATGATTCTATAATAGAATAGCTGTTGTTGTAGTGGTAGAGTTACAAAATCTTCAGAGGAGGTGTTTTCAAGTACCTTTGGGTGGGAGTGTTGATCTGCTGGAGGGTAGGAGGGCTCTGCAGAGGGATCTGGACAGGCTGGATCAATGGGCCGAGGTCAACTGTATGAGGTTTAATAAGGCCAAGTGCCGGGTCCTGCACTTTGGCCACAACAACCCCATGCAACGCTACAGGCTTGGGGAGGAGTGGCTGGAGAGCTGCCCGGCGTCAAAGGACCTGGGAGTGCTGGTTGACAGCCAGCTGAACACGAGTCAGCAGTGTGCTCAGGTGGCCAAGAAGGCCAACAGCGTCCTGGCCTGTATCAGAAATCGTGTGGCCAGCAGGAGTAGGGAAGTGATCGTGCCCCTGTACTTGGCACTGGTGAGGCTGCAGTTTGAATACTGTGTTCGGTTTTGGGCCCCTCACTACAAGAAGGATGTTGAGGTGCTGGAGCATGTCCAGAGAAGGGCAACGAAGCTGGTGAGGGGTCTGGAGCACAAGTCTTATGAGGAGCGGCTGAGGGAACTGGGGTTGTTTAGTCTGGAGAAGAGGAGGCTGAGGGGAGACCTTATCGCTCTCTACAACTACCTGAAAGGGGGTTGTGGCGACGAGGGTGTTGGTCTCTTCTCCCAAGTAGCCACCGATAGGACGAGAGGAAATGGCCTCAAGTTGCACCAGGGGAGGTTTAGATTGGATATTAGGAAAAATTTCTTCACTGAGAGGGTGGTCAGGCATTGGAACAGGCTGCCCAGGGAGGTGGTGGAGTCGCCATCTCTGGAAGTGTTTAAAAAACGTGTGGATGTGGCGCTTCAGGACATGGTTTAAGGGACATGGTGGCGTTGGATTAATGGTTGGACTTGATGATCTTGAAAGTCCTTTCCAACCTTAGTGATTCTGTGATTCTGTGATAATCAATGAGAAAAGCAAACCTCGTGTTTGAATGCAGTGACTCCTAGGTGAAGGCACTGGGCTGGATTTTCCCAGTGAGGACCTTGGGCTCTACAATCACTTCACTCCCCTTTGCGTACTCGTGTAGCTCCCCCTGGACAACCCCTACGAGCACACATAGCTGTGCGCATACCCGAAGTCACCAGCGTTGGCACCCTGCAAAATTTAATAGCCACATCTCCAGACTGGCCTGACCCTGGTGTCATGCAAACCTGCTGAGTGTCATAGAGAGAGATACATTCTCCAGTGCCTGTGGATTAGACTACAGCCCTCAGCAGGAGGCACGAATGTTTCTATTCATCTCCAGAAGAAGATTTTTTTAACTCCAGGGAACTCCAAAAACACAGTTCTTTTCTATTTCACCCTGTAGAGCCGTTACATGGGAAAGAGACTCTTTTCTGTTTCATCTTGTAGAGCCATTGCATGGGAAAGAGAAGACTTTCTTTTAAAGGTTGTTTCCTTTCTTTCTTCAGACCCTTCTGACAGTGTGTTTCCAAGAATAAGTGCTTGTCCTTGGGCCAAGAGCACCCTTTTAGCACCTATATCCCCTAACCTACATGAGGTATTGCAACCAAATGAGATTCTCGCATCTAGTTTCTCTAGTCAATGTGAGCAGCCAAAGCTGCAAGTGGAGAATGTTGAGAGCTGGCTTGCGCGGCACTTGGTGAGGTCCTCCCTGGATATGCTGCACCTCAGCTTTTGGAGACCTGGGTCACATTTGGATTCAAAGGCTTTGGGATAGGATAAACGTGAAGAAAAAAACCCGCCTTACCCTTGCCTGACCTCTCCTTTGGCCTTGCAAGGTGGCTGGTCTCTATTTCTCCTGCATCTGCAAACAGTATCTCTCGTAAAACTTAAATGTTAAAATGCAAACAGCAATAGTGCTTCAGATCTGTGTTATAATGCGCTGTGTTTTCATTACTACTTTCATCCTATTTGCTTGTATCAGAAGAAAGTGAAATTATAAAAAAAGGATTAAAATAGCACAGGAGAGAAAGAATAATATAGATAAGGTGAACTTTTCTTCCTGGATTTTATTAGTAGACTGCAGTAATAGCAGCTTAAGTGCTAACTGTGGAGAAATAATCTTTCTGCTGTTAATTCTGTACCCCTGAGCAGAGCACGTATCAGTGCTGAGAAAAAACACTAGTTCCACATCCATCTGTTATTTGTGGAGACATGCAATGAAACTGTAGTAATCTCGGATTACAGCAAATTTCTAACTCTCACCCTCCTGTTCCATGGTCGATTCCTACCCTGGAGTTATGACAGGTGGGGAATCTTTTGTAGCCACGGGGTTCATGCTTGTCTGAACCGGGGAAGTGTTCAGAAAGACTTGCGTGGACTTGCCGTGGCATTCTTGAAAACTTTTTATGAATTGAAGTACATGAAATCTCATTCATACTTTAAGGGCCCAACCTTTATAAAGTGTGGTACAATCTGTAACCAAAGTCAGAACAGACTTCTCTAGATTGGAAAGTGTCTTTCTAAACCTTTGGGGAAGCAAACCTTTTTGTTCTGGTACTGAGCAAGTAGACTTTTCTTCCTAAGTGCTCCTAAAATGTTTTTGCTACAGAACCACCATATTTCTTGAATAAAGCTATAAGCCAAGAGAACCTTTCTGTGAAGGTTTATGAGCATTTTTCTGCGAAGCACAAGTCAAACAAAAGATCAAAGCCATACACTGCAAAGAAAAAGAAGTCAGGGGAAAAAAAGGAACAGCATGGTTTAGGTGGGAAACCTATTTGGGGCAATTTGGAAAAATGCTTTAATAGCATCTTAATAAAAAATGAATTACTCCATCCCTATGGACACACTGTATAAATATTAACTTTTCAGCTTTATAGTAGATGCTGGTCTTGTAGTACTTTAGCAGGCACATCACAGTGCAGTTTGAAAGGAGATGCAGGGCTTTGGTACTAACAGCAAAGCCCATCTGCTAAGTGCTCTTAGAATAAAGCAAATGCCTCCGAGTTTTGCCTGTAAGGTCGCCGGAGCCAGGATTTCCTCCCTCCCCGCGGAGAGTGAGGGTACTTGTTACACCAGCGGTTCTGAACACTGGCCCAGCTCCAAATGTAGGGTGAATGGGGGAGACTTTTTGCATGGTGGGGAGCGGGCAGGGTTGGCAGGTGCTGTAAGAAAGGGTGCTGGGATGCAGTTTTCCCCTGGGCTTGTCCCTTCTTCTGTGCTCAGAAACTCAGGAGAGGGCCACCCGATGCCTGTCCCTGAAACGCAATCCCTCCACCCTCACCGTGTAAGGATGGAGTAGATGTGTCTGTTGCAACCGTCCAGGTGATGGGACCCAAAACCTGTTGTTAGCGGGGTCACCTGACGCTTCATGCGCATGGAGGGACCAGCTGGTGGGGAAGCCAGGCAGCTGGACCGATGTCCAAGGGCTCGTGATGGCAGCACCATCCTGGGCGGGCAGTGGTAGAAGCACAGAGCAGGATCGGGTCAACCTTTTCTGGTTTGCATTTCCCATAAAGCGTTTTCTGGGGAAACATGTGGAGGGTTAGGGTAAAGCTGTTGGATGCCTTCCCCAGATGATTTAGGAGCCCGCGCTGCAGGCGAAGGCACTGATCTTCACGATCTCCAGTCACCGCCAGCCTCTCCCTCCACTCACATGCCCTGTCCAAAGCCCGCACCCTCCCAGGACAAGTGATGAGCTCAGCCAGGCTCCTTCTTTCAGAGCAGGAGAAAAATTCTGCCTTTTCACCCTCACCAGCTGCAGAGTGGCTGCCTTGGCCCCAGAGCTGCCCCGGTGTGTCCCACTCACTCGGCTGCGGTGGGTCACGCCGGGGGACTCAGACCCACTGGGGACATAAGCAGGATTTTGGTGCGGGGTCTCAGCCGCTGCAGCACAGCTCAGGTGATGTGTACGTATGTCTAAACATGATCTGGTACCAAAGTTACGGCATTCACCTGGATGGGGTAGGTCTGGATTCAGGTCCCTAGATAATTTTTGGTTTTCCTCCCATGGTTACTTGGCAAGTCCTCTCTGGACACTTTGCAAATCCAAATCTCGATGTGCTAAGCACGCACACACCTTCTCAACATCTTCTGCTGCGTGGGACCAAGGCAGGATACCAAACCAGTGGTGGTTTGACTCTCTCATGCCATTGGAAAGCCGCCACTAAAGCTGTTCATAAAGTGATTGCTCTTCACTTACAAGAACTGTTCAATTGCTGAGTATATCCGGACTGAACACATATTGAAACAGCTAAATGCACTCCAAATATGGCCAAGAAATGCTTGATCATAAATACGTCAGTTGTGGAATAGTTTCATAACAGTGTGGGATCTTAAAGTTTTGGGGAGAGGAAGGTTATACATGGCATAGTTATTATGTTGCAAAGGCATTTCATTTCAACTGTTAATGGGAAAAATAAATCATGTTTCTGGTACTGTGAAAATAAGATTTTAAAACAAAAAAGGAGATGAGCATCCTATGGGATGGGAAGAGGATGAGAACACTGAGCCACACCAGAGTTGGTTTTAAAACATTTCCAGCTGAAGCAGTCACATACTCTTGTCTTAACTTGGCAATATGTGCAGAAAATGGGTCCCACCAAGGACTAATGGCTGGTTACGGTCTGGCACTAGGCATGCTTGCTCGAAAGGATGTCAAGGTCTGGATAATCACAGTTAACAACAGTTTATCCCGATAAGGTGCAGGGATACACCCGAATGCGCCCCGTATGTCCCCATCTGCGTAAACCCCTAAACTTCTCTGTCAGCCCTTTGGACCAGGCAGCCCAAGGGCAGTCGCTCGCTGCCACAAGCCGTGGGCCTGATGATCCTCACGATGCCAATTAACCCCAATCCATGAGGTGCTTGCTGCCAGGCCGGTGGGACTGCCCCATGCAGCCAATCCTTTATTGGAGACCACTATTTTTTAATATATTGTAACACTTGTAAAGCACTTTGCAACAATAAATCTTTTCATTATTTATGACATTTCTCCCCGCCTTCTCTCTCAGTGTGATAATATACTTTTAAAATAAACTTTATCAGTTTACACCTTCATTAAAACTCTATATAAGCTCTTCTGCGTCCCCAAGGCATTCGCCGGAGTCATAATTGTAACCAGCCTGTGACGTAAGAATTCAAGCCCATAAAGCCCGTTCATAGACACTTCGCAGCATACGCCATTTATTTGGGCTTCCATTAAAGGTATTATGCTGCCATACTTTGCAACCATAAAAGAGTAAATAATTTCAAAGGATTGCGTGATAGGAGACTTCTGTTTCAAATGGAGCTTGGGTGCATGTGCGAAATTGCTGGCAAAAACGTACCTAATTGACCCATTGCTGTGTGCGTCTTTTCAACTCTCGTTTCAGCTCTGCAGGTAGATCGCTCTCCTGTGGGGTGTTTTGCGGGGGTGGCAAAGGGACTACGTGGGGTTCCCTGCATCTTTTCGGTGCTTAGAACAGTGGGCTGGGCGTTCCCCATGGTTTATTGTGTCCTTGCTCCGGGTCCGCTGGAAAACCCTTGGGCTTCGGCAGCCTTCTGCTGATGGCTGCACTGCAGAGACTCATCTCCGGAGAGCCCGCTGCAAACCTGCCCTCCTCTTGAAACCCAAAAGGTCTCTAGGCCTTGCACATTCCTGACCATCTCACAAGACCAAAATATTAATTAAAAAAACCTTGCCTTTTACACCCTTATTGTTCCTTCATCATAGTTTTTTCCCTAGTTGCACTACCTGAGGCAGCTCGTCCCGTTTCTTGATTCTGAATGCTGCTGCATTTGCGCTGCATGGGCTGAGTGAGAAGAGACGAAGACACGAAAAATTAATATTTCAGCATTTTTTTCAGAATGCATTTTCATAAATAGCACTGTGAAAGGATTTCCACTGTTTTACTGCCCAAAACAGCCAAGCACCCCCCAAATCCAATTTTGTTTCTTAATGAGTTGTATAAAAATCTTGACGAAAAGTTCTGTTGTATTTGTACATTTTTAGAGATTGTTCTGTTAAACACTGTTTTGTTATTCAGGCAGTTTTAGTCAGTTTTATTCTTTATCAGAGATAAACAGAAAACAAATAGACTCACATGTAAGCACCAAATTATGCCCCTGGTCAAAAGCAGAGCACGTGATTACTATGACTTTGAAGCACTTGCTATTCTTAGGCTAAAGTAATTCTACTATAAACCACCAGTTTTATCTCAGCTTTCTGGTTCCTACCAAAGTCCCAATACTACAGGCACACAACTGAATAACTGAATGCACATGGATAATTCCACTGAATTCAATAGAATATGCATGTTTGGACACTAACTTGTGTATAAAAATGCTTGCAAATGGCAGCTTACACTTTACAGTTTACTTGGCTAACAGACTTATCTTTCAACAAGATTTAATACCTAGTGTTGCTAATACTGTGACATAAAATCACATAATTTTTTTCCCCTTCTCTACTTTGTAGTGAAAATATGCATAGCAGGAATGTAACAGAAATACGGTATATCACTGTCATCATTTTGCCATATTGCAGAACTGTTCATTGCAAGCCAACATTTTCCTCATTTGCCATTGTTGCAAAGTGTAACAGATGAATTTTGTGGCACCAAATCGTAAGAGAAAACAAACAGCATTGAATTAGAAACCCAACGCTTACTGCTGGCACCGAAACCAGCATTTCAGCAGACAATTAGCACATCTGATGTTTGCAGCTCCAGATACACTCTCATTAGAAGCTGGTTCCAAACCAGCATGCTGCTCCAACAAAGCAAGTTAGATACAGAGAGGACCCAATTCTGGTCTTGCTGTAACCGCTGGCAAACTCCCACAGTTTTCAATAATCAACTAGATTGGGTCCAAAATGCAGACGTTAGATATACCATGAAAGAATGACTGTCTGGAATTTATTATGCAGCAGATATGCCACCAAACTGGAACATTCACATAGGAAAAAAAAATCACATTGTGCTTTTCACTTGGATAGGTTGGAAATGATGTAATAGAAGCATTATGATTTATAACAAATTTATGAGCTATGCAGGCAAGCCGTTCTCCGGGGATATATGTGGTAAATGGAGAATACCAGTGGCAAATAGAATTTACATCAAAGCAATCCTGCAAACCTCAAACACTTATTACTCTATTCGTGACCTTTGTTAGTACACAGAAGTAGAATACAGCTTAACATAATGTTAACATTTACGTAAAATGAAACATTTCTGTTTAAATGGTTACTGAAAATGAGATGAAAACTTTACATAAGCTACACAACTTATATTTTTGACATTATGCACGATTATTTGAAAGCAAGTTGCCTTTAAAGGCTGATGTAATTTTATGGAATCAATACACTTCAACACGAGGGGCTGCTTTTCTGATAAAATATCTGTGGCACACCTCAGAGGGCACGACGTGAAGCTATGTGTAATATGATTGCGGGCGCAGGCAGGTTTTCATCCCCCTTTTTTGTGGACGCTAGCCCACATAGCAGAGAGCAGCATGTAATTCACAACCAACGGCAAACTCCTGCAGAGATGTGGATTTCTGTACCGCTGGCCCCAAAACCAAGTTACTTCGTGCTCCTAAAAGGGGGGAAGAAGCAGTCTCAGGGCAGTTTCCAGGGGATTTTTCCTGCTATTTTGCATTTTTGTACTACCAGGACTGGTCTATGAAGAAATACTCTGTAGCGGCAAATACAGGCGATACCAGGGGAAACTCTCGGCACCACACCGGCACGCTAAGGACTGAGGATTTTGTACAGACACGTGGCCAGGGAGGCGTGTGAAGGGAGGAGGGCTAGAGGGGTAAAAAGGCCTTGGCAGAGCCATGCAGCAGGTCGCTCTCTCTTTTGGCTTGCAGTGCCTCTCACTGAGATGACCAGAGAAAATATTTATCACCTCACCTCCACTTGCTCTTTCCAGCAGCGCTAATTTATTAAAATTTTCTGGGCCTTGCACCGACCCGCAGTGCCTGGGACACCATGGCAGCTGCCAGGATGGAGGGGTCCCAGCTGTGCTCCAACAATGGTTGTCCTGAGCCGGTGTTGAGTAATGAAGGACGTGCTTTTTTTTTTTTTTTTTGGTGGTTGATGGATGCTGCCCATCTTGCTTGCATGGGCTGGGCTTCCTCTAGAAAATTATCTAGAAATTCTGCTTCCCTTTCTCCTCCCCATTATGTTTTCTAGACTAAGAGGTGTTTCTTTTGCCAGCAGTGGACTTGCAAACTGGTATCAGTGGATTCAGGACATGGTCTTTTTCTAGGCGTGATCAATAGACCAAATCAGAGAATTAGCCACCTGTGAGAACACCAAAACACTGCAAACACTCTAGATGCTGAATTATATCAACAGGACCATGGATGGCAATAAAACAAAAGGACAGTGTTCCCAGCAGGTCAAGGGTGGTGATCCTTTCCCTTTACTTAGCACTGATGAGGCCAAACCTGGAGTGCTGGATCCAGTCCTGGGCTCCCCAGTACAAGAGAGACATGGTCATAGCGGATCATGTCCAGCAAAGGGCCACAAAGATGAGCAAGGGGCCAGAGCATCTCTCTTGTGAGGACAGGCTGGGAGAGCTGAGACCGTTCAGTCCGGAGAAGAGAAGGCTCAGGGGGGATCTTATCAATGTACATAAATATCTCAAGGGAGGGTGTAAAGCAGATGGAACCAGGCTCTCTTCAGTGGTGCCCAGTGACAGGACAAGAGGCAATGGACACAAACTGAAGCACAGGAGGTTCCTCCTGAACATCAGGAAACACTTTTTTACTGTGAGGGTGACTGAGCACTGGCACAGGTTGCCCAAAGAGATTGTGGAGTATCCATCCTTGGAGGTATTTAAAAACCACCTGGATGTGATCCTGGGCAACCAGCTGTAGGTGGCCCTGCCTGGGCAGGGGGGTTGGACACGATGACCTCCAGAAGTCGCTTCCAACCTCAATCATCCTGTGATTCCGTATCTCATCCAGTGATCTCACCAGTGTCTTGAGACCCCCATCTTCTTCAAAAGCCCTTCAAGACTCAGAGTTTTTAAAACACTGATTCCTTTACATAGCTACATATCTTAATGTCTATTCATCTTTGTATTTATGCATCGTATCTCTTTAAGCATAAGAAAAACACTTTTGGTTTCCACATTGGGAACAGTGAAGAAGAGTTGTGTCAGGTGGTACCAGACTTCATAACTTTTGGTAGAGGTGAATATATTTTAAGATATAGTTAGGTATCATATAACACGGACATCAGTAGAACTCAACTGTTTCATGGCAGCTGAGATGTAGTGAAGGATGCCTGCCTTACTGCAGCTGTTTCACATGGAATGAAACTGTGACCTGCTATGCCTTTCACGTGGAAGTAACAATATATGATCAGAAAATGAGATTTTCTGACAAAAAAATTATCAAAACATACGTATTTATTTTTCTGAACCTTCAGGTAGTTCCCCTGAAAACCAGAAAAATGAAACATTGAAAACTACCTCCTCCCCTACATCTCTAAGTTGCATTTTCCAAAAACTTGAAATACATTCTGCAAGAGATTTACACACACATTTTTCAGCACAACCTTCTTGATCAGCTTTCATAGAAGACCCGCGATGATTCGTTTTGACCACATAAGTCAAATGAAACCAACTGTAGGAAGTTTTACTCATCCCCAAATCCTGTAGACATGCTTCAGACTGTAAATTCCCCCTTCTTGATGAAGTTGGGTAGCAGAAAGAGTCGTACAGTGACTCCAGGAGTTGGGTGCACCACCCTGCAGCATAGGAATTGAGGGAAACTAGATCGGACCATCAAAACCAGATCCCTCAGTGTGAAGAACAGTTGGCTGAGTGGGTTATTCCACTGACATTGCTCCTGCCATTCTTTTAATATTCCGTCACCCGGCAGGAGACTGAATAGTTTTTAAGTCTTCATGAAAACAATGGTATATTTATCTCAGACTTAATCAACAAAGGAAAAGAAGGATGCTACAAGGGTAAGCTATTCAAACATAAGTGTAATGTTGGATGTCAAACAATAGCATATTGTAAGTAATAACAAAAAAGGTTTACTCCTATAGCAACATTTAGGGAAAACATATGATAACAATAAAAATGATTTCCACAACCTTTTCACCACTTGTTCCATGTGGGAACGATAAGTGATACTCCTGCTCTACAATTTTAAAGAAATATTCCTCGCAAATAATACAAGTTTTGTGCACTGAGCCTGTATCGTGCGTGTGTTCGTTATTACTTTTCTGGAACATGAATTGTACTAGGTACACCACTGTGTAAACTCCACTCGGGCTCATTTAAATCCATTTCAAGGGGCTGTTTCTAGCCCTGAGTTCTACCAGAATTAAAGGAATGGTTTGGTTTTGAGTCATCTTCCCCTAGTTGCCATTTGAGCACAAATATTCCAATTTGTTCTTTTTTAAATCAACACCGGATGAGACCATTAAATACTATACAATCGTTAAACAGATCATGGTCATGATCTGCATCAAGGCACTGCCAAGAACATATATATGTGTGTTATTGCTCAGTTCTGTGCTCTGGCTTACATTTTTAAGCCTGCGTCAATTCACAGCAATAGTTTTGCAGCCAGAAGAAAGTGGATGAGCAACGGATTTTGTTTTATTAAAGGATTCCTCCAGCGGCAAGACACATGCCTCTATCAGTCGGCTCAATGAGCAGAAATATTAGAGTGTCTTGCATTGCCATGCTTTTCATCAGAGGACCACAAAAGCTTTTGCGAACTCAGATTACGTCAGTTGTTGCTACAGCCCTTAAAAGAGGTAAAAGTGTACGATGGCTCTGGTACAGATGGCTAAACTGATGCAAAGAGAGCTTGAGGGCATGATTATATGAGCTGCAATCACACCTTTGATGGCAGCATGGACGTAAAGACTTGCTCCAGATCACACAGTCAAACCGTGGCAAAGCTTGACACAAAATCAACAGCAACTCCTTTGTTCTAGTCTGGGCTCCTTGGGCTGGGTTTCATTATGCTGCTTTCCTCATATCCCTTTCTCTTAAATACTGGACTAGATCAGACAATGAGATTTTTATGAAATGTAAAGTCTTCTTCTCAACTCCCTAAATAATTTTTAAAAGAGGGATGGTTCAGTGATCATATCTTGTGTTACTAGCCTGCCCTCACATTTCAATTAACAAGGCTGTTGTTTCTTTCTGCTTGTCCCTGTATTTCATGTTGCCGAAAACAGCTTTTAAATATGAGATTTTTGCCTACACAAAAAGCAGCAGTTTTGGCAGAGCAGAAAAGCACAAAGACAGAGAGAAGTGGTATTTTACTCCTCCACTTTTCTTCCCTCTTCGTCCCTCTCAGAGTTATGCCCACGTTTATCTGAAACTGGAGAGTGTAAAGGAGCTTAGGCTTCATTGTTGTAACATTGCTTTCTATGTTCCCTTTTTTATTTAAGATTTTGAGCTTCAAATCAAAGCTGCACCTTTGAAAGTGGCCAGACCTAAGTGCCCCTTAGGCTTTCCCAGACTGAGGTAGTCTGGCAAAAGGATCTCCTTCACACTAGGCTATTTTTACTGGTTTATTTTTAAATTCAGAGTTGATAAAGTGTCAATTTTTCTTCTACTGTAAATCAAGATACCCTGGTCTTTGGAATTAACTCCAAATTGTTGGTCTGGACATGAACTTCACAGTGAGTCCCTCCTCTATCCTGGCTGACATTTTCCCATTAATTTCTTTTTCCCTTTCATCCATTCATTGGCTGATGAGCATATAAATACACTTCATCTGCTTTTAGTTTGCTTTTTAAGCATAAACCAATACCAAACACGTTGACTTGATTATGTCCAGAGGCAAAAGCCTTGCATGTTTCTTAAGTCACAGCAATAGCTTGAAACTTGACTTTCTGCTCCTTCAGTCCGTTAGGATAATCAGTGGGTCACCTCCTCCTGCACCCAGAGTAAATAGTGTCATGCAGAAGAAATGCCATCTTTGAAAAGTGATAAACACCGCCACTGCTCCCAGCCAAACGGAGCAGAGGGCAGAAGAGCACAGGAAAGCGGTAAATGGTGACCAGGTGCTCCCCTGCTCCCTGCCCCGGCGCGCTTTGCGGGCTGCGGGAGCTTCCTTCCCTGCCCCTCAGGAGACCTCTGCCCTCCCCAATTTCTACTGCTATACAGCAACCCATTCTTTCTGGGAGGTGCTGTCAGTTTTACCCACCGCCTGTCCGCGCACCGACATCCGCTACCTAAATTAACACTTCCTTCCTCTAACCCTAGTTTCCAGGCACCCTTCTTGAAGAGAGACGCTTGCCTCAACGCACGCAGAGCATTAAAACCCCTGCGAGGATCCCAAGAGATTTTTTCACACCTGACTCCTCCCTGGTGGCATGGGTTAGGTATCCCAGTGATTTTTAAAAGGCACAGTTTGTCGGCATCTTTGATCGTTTGCCTGGTGAGACCACCACAGGCTTAGCTTGATCAGCGGTCGGCACCGTAGCCCTGCCTGCAGCTGTAGCAGCTGGAGTTGGTCTTGCCAGCGAGCTCCAGGACCGATAATGCCTCGTGCAGGCAACCCATGGGCAAGGAGCTCATGGGGGTGGCAAAGCATGAGGACACGGGACCAAGATCCTCATTACTTGCAGGAGGCAGCTCCTGCTTGGGGAGTGCTCCCAAAGCTGCTCCAGATAAAATCCCGCACTAGCCAGGACCTGCAACTCAAAGTTGCTCAAAATGAGATCTGCCGAGTTAAGAAAAAGCTAGATGCACCCATCTGTTGGAGTTGTCCTCTGCAGGAGGGCAGCGATGATAACTCCGTCTCCAGCAGGGCCACAGCCGCACAAGAACGGCACACACAGAGATAAGCTGAATGTGGTAGGCATCAGGAACGTAACGCATATCTTGCAGTGTATTATCACAAGCTCTTCCTTTCTTGCCTCGCTCCTGAAACGATTTTAAAAGGAAAATCATTGGGAAGTAGCTGTCCTAAAACAAGAAATTTAAAGGCTGTAGTACATTATTCGTAAGACTTGTAGATAAGAATCAGATTGTAAAAAGTAGTTCACTTCTGACATTGATTAAAATTACATTTTGCATTACATTTACATATATTAAAATTACATTTTGCATTATCTTTGTTTTCCCAGATGGTTTAGCAGATTTAAATCCTTCAAATAAGTTAAGTCTTTTGCTAGCAAACATATTGCAACAAGCTCGATCAGATGATAGCTCTGATTCTTAATGCAAGTGCCACAGCAAAAATACCGTTTCTCCTATATCAGCAATTACAGGCAGAGGAATTGATCCAAATCCCAGAGAAATCACAGCAAGTTTACCGTTGGTTAGAGGGGGCTTTGGATTAGGTTCTCATTTTGTATCAAGTCCCAGCCCTGTGCAATGTATGCATCAGAAAAGATGATTATAGCCCATCTCCAGATGAGGTTTCCCATGAAAATCAGCAACACAGCCTCCATGATAACAGCAATGCTGTGTGCTGCTGGAATAGTAGGATGCAAAAAATCCTCCTGAAAGTATGCAAGTGCTCCTTCTCTGTTGCGAGCTTGGCAGTGTGTGTTTAAGCTGCTGCTGAGAGCTTTCCTGTAACTTTCATCAAAGGGGACATTGGGTCCTAGGTCAAGGAAATAATCTAAGTCATGCCCCTTTTCAGGCTAGAAAACCGTAGTTGGTTTTACTTTGTTTAAATTTAATTACGTGGTCTGTTGTATTCTGGTCATGAATGGCATTAAAATAATCTATCAGTAATAAGCAAACAAATCAAAAGAGTGCAAGAAAATGAAAAACGGGGCCAAACTGCTACGATTCCAAGATGAAATGATAAATAAATCCCTTGTCCTTCCTACCAAGTTTTTGCAGATTTCAACAGAAAAGGCATATGGAGTTGAGGCTCTGACAGGGAGCTTGGCCTCTCTTCCTACCGGCCTCTACGGTACTGGAAGTTTTTTCTTCCAGCTACTTGTCAGTATCTGTAGCACAGTGGCTTCCTTAAAAGAAACTTTCCAAGAGAAGAAGTACTAGACTTGTGCTATTTATCTACATTTTATTGTGTGTGAAGATAATTTTGAAAGCTACGTAGCTTCTGTTGTTCCCTCCCATTCATGTGATCAATACAAGTTGTATTTAACTCAATCCCAGCAAAGCAAAAGGGGCACCGATGCCTTTCCCAGATAACACCAGGCTAGATTCTTTGAGGTACTGAATTTCCATTCCCAGATTTGCCCCCTGGCACCTTCTTCCCACAGCACAGAGCACATTCTCTCACTGTCACGGCTGAGCGCAGCTGCACCCCTCTCCCCATCCTCACTTCAGTAATTCCCTGGTGAGGGGTCCCAAAAGGTACCTTCATCTATTCCCAGGACACTGCCTTCATATAGCAATTGTTTGCTACCTTCTTCCTCCTTCCACGTCCCCTCTACACCTGCCCTCTTTTTCCTGCCCCATTCCCCGAAGTGCTCTTTCTTTTCCACTTGGCTTCTTGCTTCCTAAATAAGCTTACCACCACCAGACAAGGGGAGAAGCCAGCATGGCTTTTGCCACCATCCCTATCAAAGCAGAACCCTGGTCTGGTTCGGTCCACTGATTACTACCCCCTGTTGGTCATGCAGGTTGGCAACGATGAGGTTGCACTAAGAAGCCCAAAGGCAGTCAAAAAGGACTTGAGAGCGCTGGGGCGACTGGTCGATGGAGCGGGAGCACAGGTAGTGTTTTCATCAATCCCTTCAGTGACAGGGAAGAACACTGAAAGGAACAGGAAAGCACATCTGATCAACACATGGCTCAGGGGCTGGTGCCGTCGTCAGAATTTTGGGTTTTTTGACCATGGGGCGGTTTACACGGCACCGGGCCTCCTCGCAGCAGATGGAGTGCAACTGACTCCAAGGGGCAAAAGGATTCTTGTTTATGAGCTGGCAGGCCTCATCGAGAGGGCTTTAAACTAGATTTGAAGCGGAGAGGGGATAAAACCAGGCTCACTAGAGTTGAACCTAGGGGTAGGTTCAACGTGCCAGAGTTGAAATCGATAGCCCAGCTCAGGTGCATCTACACCAATGCACGCAGCATGGGCACCAAACAGGAGGAGCTGGAAGCCATTGTGCAGCGGGACAGCTGTGATGTAGTTGCCATCACAGAAACATGGTGGGGTGCTTCTCATGACTGGAGTGCTGCAATAGATGGCTATAAGCTCTTCCGAAGGGATAGGCAGGGAAGGAGAGGTGGTGGGGTGGCTCTGTATGTTAGGGAGTGTTTTGATTGCATAGAAATCAATGGTTGTAAAGACCAAGTCGAGTGCTTATGGGTAAGGATGAGGGGGAAGGCCAGTGAGGCAGATATGTTGCTGGGAGTCTGTTACAGACCACCCACCCAGGACGAAGAGACAGATGAGACATTCTATAAGCGACTGGCAGAAGTCTCGCATTCACTGGCCCTTGTTCTTGTGGGGGACTTCAATCTACCGGACATCTGCTGGAAGTATAACACGGCAGAGAGGAAACAATCTGGGAGGTTTCTGGAGTGTGTGGAGGATAACTTCCTGATGCAGCTGGTGAGTGAGCCCACCGGGGGAGGTGCCTTGCTGGACCTGCTGTTTACAAACAGAGAAGGCCTGGTGAGAGATGTGGTGGTCGGAGGCCGTCTTGGGCTTAGTGACCATGACATGATAGAATTCTCAATTGTGAGCGAAGTAAGGAGAGGGGTCAGCAAAACTGCTACCATGGACTTCCGGAGGGCAGACTTTGGCCTGTTCAGGTCACTGGTTGAGAGAGTCCCTTGGGAGACAGTCCTGAAGGACAAAGGGGTCCAGGAAGGCTGGACAGTCTTCAAGAAGGAAATCTTAAAGGCGGAGGAGCAGACAGTTCCCATGTGCCATAAGAAGAGCTGGCGGGGAAGGCGACCGGCCTGGCTGAACAGGGAGATTCTGCTGGGACTCAGGGAAAGGAGGAGAGTTTATCATCTCTGGAAGAAGGGGGAGGCGACTCACGAAGAGTACAAGGATCTCGTTAGGTCAAGCAGGGACAAAATTAGAAAGGCAAAAGCCCAGCTAGTGCTCATTCTGGCCACAGTTGTAAAGGATAATGAAAAATGCTTCTACAAATATATTAACAACAAAAAGAGAGGCAAGGAGAATCTCCATCCCTTACTGGATAAGGCGGGGAACATTGCCTCCAAGGACGAGGACAAGGTTGAGGTACTTAATGCCTTCTTTGCCTCAATCTTTAATAGCCAGTCCAGGTATCCACAGGGTATTCAAGCCCCTGAACTGGAAGATGGGGATGGAGAGCACAATAACCCGCCCATAATCCAGGAGGAAGCAGTTAAGGACATATTAAACCACCTGGACACCCACAAGTCTATGGGACCTGATGAGATCCACCCGAGAGTACTGAGAGAGCTGGCAGAGGAGCTTGCCAAGCCATTCTCCACCATTTATCAGCAGTCCTAGTTAACAGGGGAGGTCCCAGAAGACTGGAAGCTTGCCAGTGTGACGCCCGTCTACAAGAAAGACCGAAAGGAGGATCCTGGGAACTACAGGCCTGTCAGCCTGACCTCCATACCGGGGAAGATCATGGAACGGTTCGTCTTGCGAGTGCTCACAGGGCATCTGCAAGACAATCAAGGGATCAGGCCCAGCCAGCATAGGTTCATGAAAGGCAGGTCCTGCTTGACCAACCTGATTTCCTTCTATGACCAGGTGGCCTGCCTAGTGGATAAGGGTAAGACTGTGGACGTTGTCTACCTGGACTTTAGTAAAGCCTTTGACAGCATCTCCCACAGCCTTCTCCTGGAGAAACTGGCAGCTTGTGGCTTGGATGGGTTTACTCTTTGCTGGGTGAGGAACTGGCTGGATGGCCGAGCCCAGAGAGTTGTGATGAACGGCGTTAAATCCGGCTGGCAGCCGGTCACAAGTGGTGTTCCCCAGGGCTCGGTTCTGGGGCCGGTCTTGTTCAATATCTTTATAGATGATCTAGATGAGGGGATCGAGTGCTCCCTCAGTAAGTTTGCAGATGACACCAAGCTGGGTGGGAGTGTTGATCTGCTGGAGGGTAGGAGGGCTCTGCAGAGGGATCTGGACAGGCTGGATCAATGGGCAGAGGTCAACTGTACGAGGTTTAATAAGGCCAAGTGCCGGGTCCTGCACTTGGGTCACAACAACCCCATGCAACACTACAGGCTTGGGGAGGAGTGGCTGGAGAGCTGCCCGGCAGAAAACGACCTGGGGGTGCTGGTTGACAGCTGGCTGAATATGAGCCGGCAGTGTGCCCAGGTGGCCAAGAAGGCCAACAGCATCCTGGCCTGTATCAGAAATCGTGTGGCCAGCAGGAGTAGGGAAGTGATTGTGCCCCTGTACTTGGCACTGGTGAGGCCGCACCTTGAATACTGTGTTCGGTTTTGGGCCCCTCACTACAAGAAGGATGTTGAGGTGCTGGAGCGTGTCCGGAGAAGGGCAAAGAAGCTGGTGAGGGGTCTGGAGCACAAGTCTTATGAGGAGCAGCTGAGGGAACTGGGGTTGTTTAATCTGGAGAAGAGGAGGCTGAGGGGAGACCTTATGGCTCTCTACAACTACCTGAAAGGGGGTTGTGGCAAGGTGGGTGTTGGTCTCTTCTCCTAAGTAACCAGCGATAGGATGAGAGGAAATGGCCTCAAGTTGCACCAGGGGAGGTTTAGATTGGATATTAGGAAAAATTTCTTCACCGAGAGGGTGGTCAAGCATTGGAACAGGCTGCCCAGGGAGGTGGTGGAGTCGCCATCTCTGGAAGTGTTCAAAAAACGTGTGGATGTGGCGCTTCAGGACATGGTTTAGGGGACACGGTGGCGCTGGATTAATGGTTGGACTTGATGATCTTGAAGGTCCTTTCCAACCTTAGTGATTCTGTGATTCTGTGATGTTGCCTGCAGAGCCCATTGTGCCTCGCAAGTCCAAACGAGGCATCAGTGTGAGCACAATGCCATGACACGGTGGCATGGGGCTTTCTGCAATGCAGGCTCTGAAACCTTGCCAACAGGCATGGACCCAGTTGCCAAGCCAACCCACCAGCAGTGGGGTGCAAGGTTGGCTGCTGGTAAGATGGTCATGTCATGGTCATGTCATGATGGTGAGTTCCTGGGTTCCCCAAAATGCATCAACTGCATGGGACTCTGCATACAAGAGAAGCTCAGCTTTAAGCCCAGCACTCAAATGGCAACACAGGTGTGGCCACAGGGTTCAGGAGCATCTCTCTGGGAGATGTCAGCTCATGTGCTTTGAGAGCGTACACATCACTCCACCCAATCCTATGCTTCCCGCTGTGTCCTCAGGGAGGTAGTTTGGCTTTAATATATATGTAGAGCACTTGCATGCCAATAGCGTGGCATAAACAGTGCTGTCCTCCAGCCGTACAATCCCAGCTCATGAAATAAGAGCATTAAAATCCCATGTGGAGAGAAGGAGCGAGCGCATTTTCCCACCGACCAGACTCCGGTTGGCCTCGGAGGGTGGGTGGATGCCAAGTCTGTGGGAAGATTAAAAACACGAAGTACCCAGTATCGATATGTTCTTGCACTGTACATAGTGCAGCGGTATGTCACCCAGCCCGGCTGCTCCACCTTATTTATAACTGCCTACGTGGCTGATTCACGTTTCCTGAAAACTTATTGCCACGGCCTTGTTTTGAAAGGAATGCAACGTCCCACTCCCCCAGCAGCTCCTGCCGGACCTCTCCCTGTCTCATTTATTAATTCATTCCCTGCCAAGAACAGCACAGTGATGTAATAATGAAATGTGCTTTGAAATCAACATGATATAAAGGACTTCTGCAAGGCTTCAGGCCGGCAAAGCACTTAAACACACGCGTGACTTTAAGCATGTGAGCGGTAGTCCCATTGGTTTCAACAACGCTACACATGTGCTTAAGTGCTTTGCTGGATCGGGGCCCACATTTGACAGACAACTCAGGTTATGCCTTAAACAAAGAACCTCTTTGACGCAGGATTTTTTACAGAAAAACCTGGAGTTTCACGTAATCCTTAGAACCGAGCGTAGAGCCAGTGCTGAGCCCACAGGAGCTGATAGCGAGACTCCCATCGGTTCCAGTGAGGTGGGGCTTTTGCTCCAAGATCTGGAGCTGGGTGCACATTGCCGCTGCTCTGCCCTTCTGACTAGGGAAAAAAAATGACACCATTAGTTTTTGTCAAAGCATCACAAATAAAAATAACTGATTTTTATTGTTTACAGGCCATGTATGTGGTAGCTGTGCAGATTTTAACTGTGTTATTCTTGCAGGAAAGTCTAAAGAAGTGATTCTCTTGTCTACAAACATAGACCTGTCAAGGTTGAACAGTTATGTTCAATGTCATTGTAAGCAAAACTGACATTTTATTTACTCATTTGTACCACCGGAGTGTCAGCTCAGCAATGATTAAAGCTGTCAGTAGAATCAACAAATAGTGTAAAAACATCGAGCTGCCAGTCCAAGTTTCTGTTTCATTGAACATGTTAGTTTGACTGAAGCTTTGCCTGAATGTTTTGATGGTTTTGTGGCTTATTTTCACTAATTAATTTGCTTGGCTATTATCCTCTGGAGGCGAACAACATAATTGACAAATAAAATGGCTCTCATTCATTCATTCATTCATTCATTCATTCATTCATTTATTCATCCATTCCTCCAGAGGAAATCCTGCATGACTGGATGTGAACTTCCAGCTGATCTGTAATTTTGACCAGAACCATTTTTTTATGCTGTTCAGTTTTCTATCAAGGAGTTGAAACTCACCCATCTAAAGAAGAGATTAAACCAGGTCTAACCTCAGGAAGATAACGTGCTTGAAAGAAATGACCTGAGGTGTTTACCTGTAGAGAAAGACGTACGTTGCAGAGGTTATCAGAATAGAAGTTGGCAGATTTGCCTCAGTTTGTTTATTAAAAAGGAAGAGGAAGGGAAAAGAGGTGAAACAAGGGGAAAAAACTACCCTGGCTTTTCAGACTTCGTCTCAAACCTCAAAGCTTAGCTCAGGTTGGCCTGCGAATTCTATTGCTTTGTTCACACACAAAATTTAGCGCTGGAAGCCCTCAAAAGCCAGGTTCAGAAAAATAATTTTCTCTTGCTGCTGCTGAGGAGATTTTTTCCTTGATTACACAGACACAGGCTGTGATACCACTAAATCCAAGATGCGTGAAAAGACAGATACGGGGCAATTGCTCAAAATGGGTTGCCAGTGCGGTGCTCCTAGACAAAGAAATAACATTGCACTCTGTGTACTGTAATAAAACAGCTAGGAGTTGCCGTGTGACTAGTTTTAAATCACTTCCATGACAGATATTGACTTCCCTGATGGAGGAGCCCGTCGAGAGAACTGAAGATACATGAGGCTTTTTATAGAAGAAATGTACTTGCTGCAACACATTTCTTGAGAAATTATTCAGGCAAGCATCAAAACAATCAGTAAAGCAATCCCGTTTGCCTTTGGGCAGGTCTGATCCTGCCGGAGAGCATCCGTGCCTACAGACACGGATCCATCGTGCTGTTCCTGGGAGGAAAACCGCTTGCAGGACTGCTGGGTGGCACCACCGGCACTTCACTTCACGTGCCAATGTGTCGGCAGGACCTGCCCTTTTATCACAACGCTTACATTCGGCCTCGTTAAAAATAGACCATGTAAGTATGTCACTGAATGCCTGATGTTCACAGGCTGGTTTCCACCATGGTAGCCGATAAGATTTCTACGGCTTCAAGTAGCCATAGCATAAGTACCTTATGGCATTCAGAATCAAAGGTTTATCTAATTCCTCTCAAAAAGTCCAGAAGCCAGGGAGAACTTAATTTCTTTTTAAAAGTCATCTTAATGCTTTTTACCATATAAAATGCACTTGCAGTCACTACTTGCTGTGCTTATAACAGCTCCTGGAACAAATAAAAGCTACCTGCGTATCCTAAAGCAGAAACCTCTCCTTTTACTTACAGAAATTTACATAAAATTTCTGAGGAAGATTAGAGTCTAAAAATTATTCCATGTTTTCCAATTATGGAACACTGTTTTAATTTTAATTTCTGTCCACAATCCTGCCTCACTTATATTCTTAGGCCACGAATGTTAGAATAACATTTACAACATGAAAGTGATGTTTTTGTGTTTACAGCTGCATATCTAAAGACACCAAGGCAGGGTCGCCAAAGCTGTTTCCGAAGTAAATTTGGGTAAAGGCCGTGTACAACTTTTTGGGTCAAGTTTCTCTTTTCCATGCAAATTTCAACTTTTTTTGGGGGGGGAGGAGGGATTTGTCTTCATTTTGTACAGAAAACAAAATGTTTTTTGCTGACCAGTCAAAATCTGGTAACAGTCTGGTAGCAGTACACATCTGTGCCAGCTATGTACGTGCTAATGAAACACCAGGGATGAGCAGCCACTTTGTTCTCTCATTTAGGGGACACTTCTCTCTGGTTCCAGGAACACCTCTATCTTTAACAAAAAAATGCCTCTTTCAAATCCACTTTCAAAGTATTCTGTTATGATCTCCTGCCCTCTTCGCTCTGTTTGTCTCACGCTTTTGTGCTGCTGCAGCACTTGCTGTAGTGACATTGTTCAGCAGAAGAAAAGTCCTCAGCAGATTCCTTTAAGCCTCTAAGTCTTCCCTCTATAAGAGATCATGAGTGTGGGTCTGCAGTCCTCTCAGAAAACAACAGGATCCTGTTCGTATTAAACAGCCATTTCCCAGCACATCCTTTTAACGTTTGTTGTTGTTATTGTTCTTAAAAAAAAAAAAAAAAAAAAAAAAAAAGAAGAGAAAAACCCTGGAGAAATTATTTAGCCTAGCAAATGCTCTAACAGGGCACACTTGGCTTTACCTTAGGTGACCACCTACTCGGTAGGTATGTAATGAAGCTGAAGTATCGGGGGGACAACATCTGGCAAAGGCTTGTGAATTACAATTTTCTTTTGCAAGTAGAAAACCATATCCTGCACCAGGTCTCAGTGGGGTTTAATGCTGTCAGAGCATACAAGGTTTGTTTTGATCTGTTATGGAGTAACACACATAGCTTTCAGTTCACACTAATAACATCCCCGTGCCTGGGGTATACACCAATCCAGAGGCTACTAATTAAAGGTTAGAATTAACCAAACACAGTTCCTCTACAAAACATATGAAACTTATTAAAACTTAAAAGTGACGGCTAGGTCTCAATATAAGCAAAGCAAAGAATGCAAGAGTATTGTGGAAGGTTATTTAAGCACATTTTATTTCAGCATATTAAAAATTTCCTGTGTCTGCCAGTTCGGCACATAACATTTTAATGTTTCATGTGAAAACACAGCAAACTTTTAAAGAATCAATTATCGGTCCTGCATATCATAAAATAAATCCCGTTTTCAGTATTACCATAAAGCTTTTTATGTTATTGTGATCTGAAAGAGGTTTTTTCCAAAAGTTCGCAACTTTAAAAGCAGAGCAGCACAACAGTCTTGCGAGCCACCTTGTATTTATTTCAGTTACCAGACGAGCATTTCGGGACTACACAAAAAAGGGGTACTCAGACAAATGGGGCGTGCAGCAGCTATTTCAAGCTTATGGTACTCTTTCAATGAGTGAGCACCACCGGGCGCTCCTGTACTAATAGGACTTGATCTACAAGCAGAAAACCCCTTTGAAACGGGGGGAGCGATGTAGCCTGCTAACTTTTACCCTCTTTGCTTCCATAAGCCAGCGCGGAGGGTGTACTATGAGTGTTGTGCAATTTATGTGCCCACTAGATCCTCCTATTTACATTTTAAAAATATACCCTCATTAAGCCCTCCAGTGTTATCTATGATCTTTGAAGTAAATGCTTTTGGTGCAGATAGGCTATCTCTGTTGGCAGAGCCTGCTTTCCTCGGCGGTGAGTGTCTTCAACACGTTGCAGCCTGTACTCTCAGACTGATAACGTCTTCACATGGAGCTTAATGAACTCATTACCCTTAATGCTGTCGTAACAAGATAGCTTGTAAATGTACTTATTTTTAATTAGGTCTATTCAGCTGTGTGAATTGAATTATATAAGACTAATTAATTAATGTAATTGAAGACCTCGTAAGGATAGGGCTTCTCAAACTGGCAAAACACACTTTTGTCAAATCCGTCTATTCCCAGGATTAATTACGGGAGACCTGGAAAGAACAGTTTCAAAGCTGGTAGAAATACTTAAAATCTGTTGAGTAATAATAGTTACTGCAAGGGCTTTTTCCTTAACAGCGATTTTTCTCACTACTTCACCTCAGTACAAAGAAAATAAAAGGTAAGACTATAAAATCTGCACTTGTAAGCTGTTTAAAATCGGGTTAGGGTCCTATAGCTTCTAATTAAAAGATAAGAGCTGAAATCACTGAACATAGATGTATGTTATTAAACTGTGCACGTGTTGGTTTACAGCCAACACAAACCTTCCTCCTACAGGCTGCTTTTTTTTTTTTTTGGATCAAGCTAAAACGTTACAAAGACAACACCACCGCACATTCATGCAGCTCCGAGCACAACGGGGCTCTGCACCACGGCCAGGGCTCCTGGCACTATGGGGAAACTACTAATCCCCGGTAACAAATGCTCTTAAACACAGCGGTGAGCGTTACACCCCTGTTACCAGAGCTGGCCCCTGAACCTCATGGCTATGGAGCCCTGAGACCGGGAGATCTTAACCACTGCATGAGGATAAACAGAGCTTTCCTCTAGCAATTTAGCGCAATTTAAGTGCTATCGCGTGTGTACAATAATGCAGGCTGTGAGATTACTAGTCTCTTTTTAACCTAAAGAGAGTTATCCTTGTGATCCTCCTTAATAACATTTGGAGGGGCGGGGGAAGTAATTTTTTTTTGTTTGAAAACACCAAACCAGTATGAATAGTGGATGTGTGTTAGTAGGAGAGGAAAGGTGAGAGGTCCATAGCCCTGTCCCTTCCCTCTCCCTCCAAGTACCAGTTCAGCACAGAGACACTTCACCACCTGAACTGACGTCATCTCATCCTTCAGATCAAGCCTCTCGCTCATCCGGGATAATAAAACCTGTCAGACAATGGTACAGTCCACGGTCATAAAGGGCCATTGTCCAGAGGCAAACAGGGTCTGCACTGCCAGCTGATTCACCGAGGACTCCTGACAGCTACCTGCCAGCTGGACCACAGGCAAATTGTTGTGCGATTGAGGAGAAGCTTTAACCATTTAAAAGAAAGTGGTACCATGAAAAGCCATTTTGAAGTGTGTGTCCTTTAGGAATAAACAAGGTGCTAAGGCTTCCTCCTTCTGGCTCTCACAAAGACACAGGTGGTATACCTATCACGTACCTATCATAAATTCATGTTTATATGCTATTATAGCTATTATATAGCTATACCTGTCACACATTAGTACCACCTATAAGTAGCGGGCTGGAAATGAGTGCAGAGCTTCAATGGCAGAATAAAATACAGTTTCCTGAGTCCGTCCCACCTCTGAGACCCATGACTTCTTCAACTAGAAGACAGACAGTACTTTAGGTTAGAAATTATCAGGAGCAACCACAGCTACTGCAGCCTTGGGTACCACAGTGGGGAAAACCTTGTTCTTGGGGGACCTGCTGCAGACTGCTCACATCTGACATGCTCTAGCCCTGTCACAAAGAATTTGGCACAGGGCTTCCCTGGGCACCATGTCATAATGGTAGCTTTCGGTGGCTGTTCTGGTCAAAGCGCCCAAAATAACAGGAGTGCTGCATTTCAGCCTGTCAAACTTGTTTCTATGACATGACGTGAGGGTGTATCCCATCATGTCCTTGGTAGGAGTGTGCATGGAGATGTTGAGGTTTCAAGGTTTCCTTTGATACCCTCCATGTGGAGGAAGCTCTTATGGCTAAATAAACTCACCGAGACTTGGATAGTTTAGAATCTGACATGGTGACAGAGTATTTGCTAGTGTTCAGTGCTGTATTAAGTTCTGCCATTTTCCCGCTTACCATTTCTTACTCCTTTTCATATTTGAAACTGTCTTAGTGGACCTTAGTACAGAATGTAAGGTTTGTTTTCTTTTCTGTCCTCAGCAAGGAAAAGAGATGTTTATAGCTGCAGTATTGGTTATTATATTGCCACATTTTTCAGTTCAAGAAATTGATCTACCAGAGGATAAACATTGTAATAGGTAATAAAACCTGAGAGCCCAGCCAAGGTCTTCCTAGTAAAGGATCGGTCATCTTTACCTGCGGTGGGTTTCAGGAGGTTCTCTCCATTCGTGCTGTCAGTTATGTACTGGGAAATGAGCCGTGGTGGTGGTGATAAGTATGTTCTTTCTGCACAAAAGAAGAATATTATGTTAAAGCAACTGGCCGTCTCACCTAAAAGAAATACAAGTAAAAATTGTTATGCAACAGCATTTTTAGCCACCATAACACAAAGCACACTACAAGGGAAGGTAACGGTGCCTTGCTCCCTTTCAGCCAACACTCTCTCTCTGCCAAGTATTTCTAAATGTCACAGGAATGTAGTTCATGTGTTTCACAGATTATGAGCTACTTTTCCCAGTGCTTTGACCACCAGACACAACAGCATCCAAATGCAACACAAAGGTAATTTAAACAAGACTGCAGTTCCTATTACATTCTAGGTGTAACATAGACTGGGGAAAAAATAGATCTGTGCCTCCTGCACGAGTCCAAAAAATGCCATCATGATTTCTATCATACAGAAGCAAAGCTAGAGGAAATAAAGTGGTAAGATAAAAAGCAACACAATTAGCAGGGCTGAGCCTCAAATCCCTTTGATGGATATAGCTTATCTTCAGGATGAACTCTGGATGCCCAGCTGGGTACACAGTCTGTACGTTGTCGATAATTTTGATTACTCTTCAGATAAGGGTGCCAAAGCCTTGTACAAATTGCATCTATAGAAAGGATGCTTCCAGCTGAAGCTGGCTTTTTAGCATGATCCTTGTGATATGTCCTCCAAAAAAGCAAAGAGGGGAGGAAGCAAGCTACAGACACAGCTTTCCTAAAGACCCGCAGTACCCCAACTCCTGCACCTCCAACGACTCTGGCCGCAGTTCTGGAAGAGCACGTGCACGAAGGCTTACCTTAGTATCACAGATGCTCTCTGATTACTCCTGTAATGCAGAAAATTATATCAACCAGGATTAGAAACACAAACTTCAAGTAGTCAAATTGTACCACACAGGCACACGACTAACAATAATGGGAGAGAACATTCTTTAGACAATAATGCTTAAGATCATTAACATTTTCCCTTCCCTACCCTTAACTTGATTGTGAACCTTCTGCTCCTAAATGTGAATTTCTTGCCTTTCTGTTTTCTGTGAATGGCACTTCCAACCAGACCTTGAACTGCAAATACATAAAACTGTTTTTGTCAGAAAACGCTTACCCAAATGTCTCTGGATTTAACGTAAGCTTGCCTGCTTAACCTCTCAGAGGTCAAGATGTTTTGTAATAACTAGATTTCACCAGAAAGAGGAGGTCAGGCAGTATGGAGAGGACTTCAGGATAAAATCTGGAGGAAGCTTGCGTAAAGCCCAAGGGACTGGGAGAAAGAGTGGAAAGAAGAGCCTGGGCATTTCTAGGATGAATTCTAAATTTGGCAGCACAGTGACTCACATGAGCCTCTGTTCGAAACAGCATTATAATGTTTCCATTCTTCCAGCTACCAGGAAGAACTGGAAAGTATCCAAAAGCTGAAAGAAAGTGAAATGAAAATCATTAAATGGAAAGCTCTCATTTTTCACAGGAAATAGTGACCATTTCAGTCCATCTGAATTGCAGAAGCAACTGATATCGTGTAGGAGATGTACCTGCTGACACACAGGGTTCAGGTACCACCCCTTGCGTACCCTGACCTGCACCATGCACTCCCACCCCCAGGTCACTGGCAGTTAAAGCCTTCAAGGGCTGCATGGATTTACTCCAAATGAGTCACTGCCCTAGCTCTTACAGAATCATCATAGAACAGTTCGGGTTGAAGGGGACCTTTAAAGGCCATCTAGTCCAACCCCTCTGCAATGAGCAGGGACATCTTCAACTAGATTAGGTTGCTCAGAGCCCCGTCCAACCTGATCTGAAATGTTGCCAGGGATGGGGCATCTGCCACCTCTCTGGGCAACCTGTGCCAGTGTTTCACGAGCCTCAGTGTGAAAAACTTCTTCCTTATATTTAGTCAAAATCTACCCTCTTTTAGTTTAAAACCATTACCCCTTGTCCTATCGCAACAGGCCCTGCTAAAATGTCCGTCCTCATCTTTCTTAGAAGCCCCCTTGAAGTACTGGAAGGCTGCAAGACGGTCTCCCCGGAGCCTTCTCTTCTCCAGGCTGAAAAACTCCGACTCTCTCAGCCTGTCCTCATAGGAGAGGTGTTCCATCCCTCTGATCATTTTTGTGGCCCTTCTCTGGACCCTCTCCAACAGGTCCATGTGTTTCCTGTGCTGAGGGCTCCAGAGCTGGACGCAGGACTCCAGGTGGGGTCTCACCAGAGTGGAGCAGAGAGGCAGAATCCCTTCCCTTGACCTGTTGGCCACGCTGGTTTGGATGCAGCCCAGGATACAGTTGGCCTTCTGGGCTGTGAGCGCACACTGCTGGCTCATCTATTCTTCTGTAATTTGTCTTTTTATTTGTGTCTTCTTTTGTCTGCATGTAACAGACATTGGGAAGGTCTTTTCCAGCTGATTGTATTCTTCTTGCGAGGTACAACACTGACCACACACAGCAGAGCTTATGGCACCTTCCATCTGTGGTTGCAACCCATGGACTAAGGCATGAAATTAAACTCCATTTGTAGTCAGCACCTACCCCTCTGGGGTGGCCCAGACTTAATCCCTGGCTATGATCTCAGCACACTTCAGCGTTCTGCCCTGGAGATAAGGACCTACTCCCAGCTCCCGGGCAGGCTGTGGCTGAGAAAAGTCTTCCTGAACTGTCCAAGGTGGTGCTGAGCACACTGTGCACATATCTCCCTCCTCACCGAGGACATCTGGACTCAAGGAAAAGAACTGGCATCCCCGTGTCTCCTTTCCCAATGGACCGTTTTTGCTTGGTGTCCTCAGGCCAGTGCTGGGCTCAGCTGAGTGGATGTGGTGCAGTGGGAATGGTGGAAGAAAGAAAGTGCATCCCAGGCCTTACTTCCCACATCATTTTTATCTTTATCTGCAGATTGAAAGTAAGTTATAGAGAGGCCTGAAAGCAGGGACCAGACCAACAGGTTCCCCCACTTCCAGTCAAGACCCTTCACCGTAAGGTTAGAGAAATAGGCTCTCTTTAGCAGGATCTTCTTCCAGATCCACGAGGATTGCATATTACTATGCAGCTTCAGTGGGGTGCTTTGCTCTAGAAGAGTGTAAACCTGGTGGCCAAAGTACTCACCTGGCTACAGAGGCTGAAGTTTCTAGTCCCTTGAACCAAGGAGCCCCTGGAGCACGCAACTCCCTCCTTTCCTGGGCAAGCCACCAAGCCACTCTGCCAACGGGGACAAACAGCACCAGTGTTTCCAGAGAAACCCATGATTATTATGGTGCTTAGCCTAAAAATCGTTTCTATCTGCTGAATCTCACTTTTGCAAATGTGGCATTTCCCACATCCATGGTCAGCAGGTTCCTCGCTGCATCTCTGGCCTGGGCATCCCACAACCTTCCTCTGTCCCCTGCCTCATGTAACTACTGTGGTGTCCACCTCAGCATCCCCAGGCCTTCACCTACATCACTGCACTGACTTTTCAGCATGATGCTAAACTGGCAGCTTCTCCGTCCACACGCCGGAGTTACCAAACTGGGACCATGCCTGAACACCATGGGGTCTTGAGTGTTCAGTGGAACTGGGGAGAAGGGAGAGGAACTTCTTAGGTTGTTGTCAGGGATGTAATCTGCACTTCAGGTCCCAGACTCATCCCTTCTAACTTCAGGTGCTTAATGGAGGTGCCTAAATTAGGAGCCTGGTCACTTCAGGGTCCCTTGACCGCCCCTGGAGAGAAAGCGGGAGAAGGCGAGTGGGGGATGCTGATACCGCTCTCCTCCTGCTGACTGCTGAGGGAGCCACAAGGCTCTGCCTCCAATTTTGGGAGCCAGCACAGCCCCGTTTAGGAAGAAGGAGCATGACTCTTGGCACTGGAAACCCCTCTGAGTCTGCCATCGCTGCTCCCAGCCTCTCCCAGCACTTCAGGCCCATGGGCCCTCACCACGGAAACAACCTTCCTTTCTTCAAAAGAGACCTTTCTTGGCATAACAGACGTCTCCATGTAAGTAAAGTTGATCAAATCAAATTCCAGCGAGTCAGGGTCTGCCCTCTTTGGGGGAAAACGAGACGGTGTTCTTCTCGCCAACGGAAGGGTGCACGAACGGGCTTTCCTGCAACACTCTGCTGCTCTGCAAAACCCTGGATGAAGAGGACCCAAACTTCCATAACCCAAAACATTCAGATAGTTATTCAGGGTTTTCACCAAGGCCCTACAGGGTGGCGGCCCACCACAATTTCATTTTTTACCCCTACACATTTCCTTCCTGGGAAGCCTCCACCCACCATTAACTTCATCTAAGATAATGCCAAAAGAAACAAAGTTGTCTTTTTTTTTTATATAAAACATTCAAGCTTCTACCACAGAAACCACCTGATGGCTCAATTTTCACTCTTCCTTAAAAATCCTGTGGATAACTCATGGTAGATACAAAGGCAAAAAATACTGATCGCTACATACAGTGGATATAGAACCTGCAGCTTTGCCTTAAACTGGCTGGTTTCTGTCACTACTATTTTCTAAAGAAGACATCTCGGCACAGAGTAAACAGTCTAGAACAAGGGAGTTTTTCAGGGTGATAGGAATGCCAAGCGGAGGATGAGCCAACCTCACATGTCCTACCAGCTACTGAAAATAAGTGGAACTTTCTCAGCTCCGGCTTTGTGTGGGGAATGGGTGTAGGTGTCAAATCGAGGGGGAAGTAGTGCAATAGCAGGGAGTGTATTAGTAATATGTACTTAGAAATCATAAGGCTGAATCAGAAGTTACTCAGCACTTTCCCCATTTATAATCTTGAAAGCTTGTTATGACTAATGCAATAGGCACTGACCTGGCTCAGCATATAGCTCTTTAAACAAACACAGACACTGCAGGGCCAAATCACCGCCTGCCAGGGCTTGCACCACCTAATTTGAGATGCCTGTTACGGATACGAGAGTCTAGACCTTTTCCCTGGGTGCTCCAGCACATGGGGGGGGGGTTAGTGGTCTTTGGAGATGCTCCAGAAAAACCCACACTGAGGAGAAAGAGGGTTTTAAGAGGTGCATGTCACGGCTCCCTCTCCTCCAAGCTTGGAGGCTAACCTCTCTCCTTCAAAAGGAGAGCAATTCTGCTTTTTTATGCCCTTAATAGCCGGCTGGCAGGGGCAGCTGTGTTTCTTCATACAGTAGTGCAGTGACAGGAGTGCTCATCCAGCACGCGGGAGACCCAAATTCGATTTCCCTCCCTGCCTGCAGTGACCCAGTCTCCTGCCCCACCTGTAGATGGAGAAGCCATTAGGTAAGATGTACAAAAAGATGCTGGAGCGGACGCCTGCGTCCCGAGGAGCACAAAGATGTACCAACTCCTTCCTGGCCAAATAATTTCTACTTATGTTAAGCAATGGGGGTTGCTTAACTTAAGGAAACTTCACGGAAAACTGACGAGGGGATTAGCCCCACAGCCAGCCCAGGGCAGCACGTTGCTCTCCCCGTCCTGCTGCCACTGGGCATCAGAAGAGCTGTTGGGGGGTTAGTGAGCGACCTGTTTTGTTAGGCACAATACGACAAGGAGAAGTACCTCCTCCACGGGTCCCGGCAGACCTTCAGTCCAAGGCAGGTGCCCAGGCCTCTCAGAGGCTGCCTTCCCCGTGCCCAGGAGCCGAGCTACCCCTGCCCAGGGTTCGGAAATGGGAGACCAGAGTGCTTCTGGAGCTCCGTCCCCTGCGGCGCCGGGCAGTGGAGGAGCGGCAGATTTGAGGCTCTCAGCCTCGGAACAGCTTCCCAAATTCTTTCTGATTCCTGTTGGAAGTGCTTGGGCTCCTCGTGAACCTGGGCTTTAAGGATTTACCGCTGCTTACCTTTCTGTTCAGAAAGAGCAATCTGTTGTGTATGGCTGAGGCTCGACCCCGCTTCTGTTTTGAACTGCAAAGCTGTTCCCCCTGTTACACAGGCACAGTTTTTTGAAATTCAGGGAAAGGAAATGCACTACAATTAAAAATATAAAAAATATATTTGATTGCTTTCAGTTGATGTACTTTCCAGAGAAGGGGATTAGTGCTGTACTCTAAACATACTCTTCTCACGGAAAAATAAGTAGGAATTCTTGTGTTTTGCCACACACAAATTTAGTGTTTTAGCAGACAAAATCTGAGCCTTTTCCCCATTCATTGCTGATACTTCATACACCACCTGTATTAGCAGAGCCACTGGCTCCAAAGATATGCCTGCAAGCAACCATTTGTAGTACGCCACTACAAAGCGGAAGGAAAGATTCTAAAATTAATAAAGTTGTCTAGGAATTTGCATTGCCTCTATCCCTGTAACACCTCAGCACCTCACCATCAGACACTTTTTTATTCTCACAACATCCTCGTGTGGTTGGGAAGTGCTATTATCCTCCTTTCTTAACCCAATTTCCTTAGGAAACGAGGTTTATGCAACCACACTGTCCACCTGCTGTCAATCTCCTCACAAACAACTTTTGGCCAATTTCAACCAAATTTAACAGCATAACCCGTGCCCAGCTGGTCAGGGTCCCAGGCCCTGCTGAGCTGGGTGAGGACCACAGCCCCCTCAGCCTGGGGCGCAGGGTGTCCGTGCCTTCCTGCGGCATACACTCGGAGCTGTAGGGACAGCTTGGGCAGCAGCTGTCTATAAATCCGCTTTGCTTTTGTGGAAAGTACCCGAGACATGTTTGGAAAGGGTCCTTCAGCTGATTCCCCTGCCCAAGGCTGGCTAACTGCCGTCACCATGACAGCAGCTGGGATAACAGGGTATCCCCATCTATGCTGTGGGTCAGTGCATGCTTGCATCAGTGTCCGTGGTAGCAAGAGCCTAAGCTTTCTCCCCAGTTTTATTAAAGTAAAGCACCTGAGCATGGCGTTGCATCCATACCATGCCAATGCAAAAGGGGTTTGGTGTCAGACTTGGACCCGCCACAGGGCGTACTCGTATCCCGAAGAGCATGTACTGTGGCAGGGAAGATATTTGCAGCAGAATCAGGATCTCAGCCCACTCTTTAGCATTTCAGATCAGTGCCTCGACTGCAAGCCTGTCCTGTTTCTACCTTTACACACTGGAAATTAAATAAAAAGTCAACAAACAGCATGATTTTCTGCAGGGAAATCTTTCTGTGCTTTGCTGGTTGCGGATGTACTTAGGTATGATTGCTTGGTATGTCCAAAAGGAACAGACTAGCTGCATGAAGCTATTACAAAAGATAACGTCAGACCTTCAAAATGTGTTTTGCTTTAACAGCCTTCATAATTTGCATACTCGCAAGGGCAACCTCTCCATTACCTCTCCCTAATCCTCACAAGTAAAATGGCAGAGAGCATACACGCATACACGATGGATGTTACTTATGTCTATTATATGTTTCCCAGGAAAATGAACAGTCACCACAGTATACATATACTGAGCAAATGGGTGAAAGTATTTTGCTGTTTGTCTTTGCAAATAGAGTAAACAACGTTCAGCAATCTCTGAAAAAGTTATTACTGAAAATTGGCAAAATTGTAATTCAGTAATAGAACATCCCCAAATTTCTTAACAAGGCTGAAGTTTTCCATCATCTACTCTGAAAAAGATAAGAAAAGTGTAACATCCTAAATGGATTAGAAAGGGTCTTTATTTGTCTGACCGATGAAGGTTAAGTATTTTTTTTAAAAGTGTTGTATTCTGACATCAGTCAGACAACACTACACCTCTGAACTGTGCTTAAAAATAAATCCTTTCTTCTTTCATTATTCCATGATGATAACGTGACTAATGGGACCTACAAAAATTCTTCATGTTCCAGGCTGGATATGAATGATAAAAACAAAGGGACTATATGTCAACCTCTGTTAATGGGCCTGTTCTTTTTTTAATCCTACCTAAAATGTCACCAAAACAAAACAGACGCAACGACTGATCCGCATAGCACTGAAAAACTTGCTTTGTTGCAGTGAATAGGTCTTGCTTAAAGCATATTAGCTGCTCTGCTGCCCTGGTCGACATAAAATATACCCTAGCATATGGGTATAAAAAAACACATCATTTTGAATCGTCATGAAGCTCCATCCTCATGGTGTGGCTATGCATTTTCTGTTAAAGATGATCTGAAGATTAGGTCCCCTCTTTTGTTACTTGAATCCCAACTTACCCTGATAGGAGTGAGAGGAGAATTGGACCCTTCGAAGAAGGAAATTATAGGGCCATAAACTGGGAAAAGACTTAAGTGTCAGTCTAATTTGTATGTACGTGGGAAGACACGTGAGTTCTAAAATGGCTAAGCATTTGCTTAAAGTAAGTGGGTGCTTAAACAGTTTGTATTTATGGAAAAAAGAACTTCTTACATTTTTGTGTATCACACACTGTCATTTTAATCTGGTTTAAAGCAATTCACTCATACTTACTCAGAAACAAATTCTCTTTTAGTTGGGGGTCTCAGAGAAAACATAATTTTTAAATTTTATTTTGTATTTTCTTAAGATCTAGAATGTATTTAAATAGTCAAGAAAGGAAGTGGAGTTTGAACTTGTTAGAACATATTTTTACTTAATGCAAACAAATAATACTTTAAAATATTCCATTTGTTTTCCAGTTGGAACTGAACCATTCTATTTTATGTGATGATTCAGTTATAACTCAACAAAACATTCCATCAAACTCAGATTTTATTTTGAAATAGAATGGTCTCTACAACACGGTACTTTTAATGGCTTGCTTATAACTTTTTTCCTTCCCTTTCTTTTGCAAATCACTTAGAGTTTCTTAAAATATCTATTTAAAAGCTTCCTTGCACAAAAAAAAAAAAAAAGCTCAGAAGAGTTGGTTATATCTTTAACATCAGGAAATGCATGTAGTAAGAACATAATAAGTAATAAAATCAGCGTTGATAGAAAAATAAATATAGCACTTTTGCCTGGGTTAAATGTCAGATGTAAGGAAGTGCTGAGCATCCTTACTTCCTATAGAATCACTCATCCTTCCTCTACTGAGGCTGTTTCCAAAAAGGCTGTTATTAAGTCTGGGAAAGGATGTGGCAGCAAAAGATGGTAAAACACTTGAACACATGTGCTTTGTAGACCTTTCTACTATGAGAAACATTTATTTCACAAAGAGAGCAAACGCAGTGTCCGATGAAGAAAAGTAACCCACCGGTTTCCATAATTGTAGCCGGGCTTAGGTAATGCACTGTGCAGTGTTTGATTTAAAACGTTAAAATATTAAAAGAAGTTTTCTATAGCATAGTGTTCCTATCAAAGTGAAATGACTCATAAGAATGCTAAATTCAAACCAGATGGGTATAAACACTCACTGAAGAAAATCAGATATTTAGAGGTCAGCATGGGTCTTCATAAAAATGAAGACCTTGTCTGAGTTACTGAAAAATGAACTTCAGTGATAAAAAAGAAAACAAGAGAAAATATCAGTGATTTTATTTTAATTATACAAGCCACTGTCAATTAGGAGAACTAACATTTACAAAACTTTACATTGCCATTTTAATTTGAAAAAGATGGCTGTGGCAGTCCTTAGACTTCAGACAAACAGCAGCGCGGTGTCTCCCGCGCAGGGAGGGAGTGAGGGATGCGGGAGTTCAGAAATGCCACGCTAATATTCTGCAGCAATCCCTGTGCTTCCCACTGAGGAGTAACCCCGATTACGGGTTTGTACAGGACAGACGTCTTCCACCCCGGCGCAGCGACATGATGCCAGTTGTCGCTTCCCTTTGAACCAGACCACGGAGTGAGGAAAAAACCTCTCATTCCTGCTATCATACCAAAAAAGTTCATACCACCCAACATTGCTGCTGCTCTGTCGTTAAACGTGTGTGTTGTTTTGTTTTCCTTTCCTCGTTTCATCCATTGCTCTCTACCATTTACAGATCGTCTGGAGCGTGCACTTATTTTAAACTTTTATACCCTACGAGAAGAAAAATATGTGGGCTCAAAATTAATATTGTTTTTGACTTATGGTGAAATTCCAGTAATGTTTAACTTGGATCACTAGACCTGCGCCTTTTACAGAGAGCAGAAAGGAATACTTTTTGAGCCGAAATGTGTAATGGGAGTTCCCTACTGTTTTGTTGCTGGGATCTTGGACAACAAGAAAAATGATGAGCATATAACTTATTCCTTTTAAAACAGACAGACTAACTAAGTGGAGAAAATAAGGGGTTCTACCCATGCCATAAGCTATAAAGGCATATGTTTGTATCCCTGTTCCCTGATTAATTTGTTAACCGCTACCATTCAACCTCCTAATAAAAAATGATTGTTCAATGTATATTACTGTCAACGATTTCACATTCCAAACCATAATCTCTTGGGGCACAAGTCAGCAAAAGATATGTGTGGCTTCCATCGTGTAGAAGCCCACACAATGCTGTGGAAACCGATTTTTCTGGGTTTCTGGGGCCTCCCGCAAAAAGGGCCATAATTTTATTTTGCAGAAAAAAATGCCTGTATTTTTGGCCTATGTGTTACTGCCATTAGCAGCATTCTAAGACTAAAGGTATGGGGTGAAACTTGGCCCCAGGAGCGTCACTCAGAGCTTTGCTGGTGGGGTTAGAGCAGCAGAGCGTTGTCTGCAACGTGCAGGGTGATGCTTTGCAGGGCAAAGCTCCAGAGCTGTCATTACAGTATCCTGAAGGCTGCATAACGCAAATATTACACATCTTCCTGTTAGTGGCTCTTTATGATTGATCCTTTGTTTTGCTGTAGCTAAAAACATTGTTTGGAGATCAGACCCCTTTAGCAAGCACTGCTGCACACGTCTTGTTAGGGAACGCACCTTTGGGTCCCAGCAGATCTTTCCAGATCGTACGCGTGACTCTCACAAGTGGGATACTTGCAGCATTCATTCTTGAAAAGTTTTTTAAAATGTTTCGCTTTCTAAGACACTGAATACTGTTTGCCTTCTCTCACTGCAAAATTAAGGGAGACAGTCCTCGTCCAACAACCTACTATTACCCATCTATTTCCTAAGCTTGCTTCATCCTCGTGCTGCTTAGAGTTGAACACTATTAGCCATTTCCTATTAATATTATTACTGTGGTTTAGAACGATTATTGGCAAATGCTTTGCCAGCCTCCAGTCCAAAAAGTCCTCTTCACGCCCCTCAGGTCCAACCCACCAAAACATCTCCCTGCCAAAGGGTATAAACTGTCAAAAAAACCAACAAAAAAATTCCCCAGCTCTGAGCAACCACAGTGCCAAACAAAACTGTAGGGCTTTTGGCACTTCCAAAGAATCGAGCAGTGTGCGTTTATTTCACTGTACCCCATTGCTGGCACCTGCTCTAGCACAAGGTGCCCACATACACACATAAACACATGTATATGTATATGCATATGCATACATACGCACGCACCCTTCTGTAGTGAACACTGCTCCTTCAGCATCCTCATGGATAGGCCTAAATATTTCGGAGAAGGCTGGGAGGAAAACAGGATGGTTTGCAAAACTAGGACTTGCCTCTCTCTGAAGGGGAAGGAGGTAAGACTTCAGGCGCAAGGAATAAGCCGGGTGGGCAAGGAAGGGACTGAGATGAAGGGGCAGGGACCCGGGGTAATGGCCAGGAAGAAAAGGCAACAGCAGTGAGGGTTGGGGGAGAAATGCTGAGGACTTCTAGCCAAAGGGAGAACCACGCTCAAGATGAACCTCAGGGTGAGTCTGCTCGCCAGGTGTGACGGGGAGCTTGCGCAGCACGGTGGGAAGATTTCAGTGCCTACAGTGACCAACAGCTATAGGAAACTCCACATCACGAAATCCCAAACCAGTGCCGGAGGAGCACTCCCTGGTCCCCAGGGACTATTTCCTCCATTTCTGACAGGGGACCTCCCTGGAGGGCGTTCAGGCAAGCACCGGGAGCTGGGAAGTTAAGGAACATTTTGTACGATTTGGCACACCTGAGCATTGCCAAGGGTATAACATAATTGTTGCCCCAAATGAGAAGCAGAGCACACAAAGCACCTCCTCCGAGGCACCCGGAAAGCTACCGGAGCCCATCAAAGCGAAGCTGACCACAACGACATTCAAAAGCTTGAGGGTGAGGGAGGACCGTAATAGGGAAGAGGTGGCGAAGCCAGCCCAGCCCAGCACACCCTTGCAGGACTGGCAGAAGGGGCCAAGCACAGGCTCTGACGGGCCAGAAGACCAAGGCACCACTTCCAAGGAGATAGACTTTGGCGTCCCCAGAACTGCGGGCAGGTCATGGGAGCAGCTAAACACCGAACTCAGCAGAGTTCAGATAAAGCAAAGGAGTACTGAGATCACTGCACATCGGGGGGCTGCCGGGGTGCGGCGGGTGAGGGACTCATCCCTTCTGCTCCCTGAAATGACAGAACAAAACAAACGCTGACAAAAGAAAGATGTAACAACCTGGCAGAAAAAGGAAGGTTGCGGGAGGGAGGAGACAGCAGGAAATCAGCCTGTTTGCAGAAGACTAGCAGGTCAGCTGTGCTGGCAGCATCTTCATAAATATTTCTCTTAATGCTGAAGCAGTTTAGTTTTATAAGCATGGGATCCTCTCATGTGGTTACTGAGCATGAATCAAAGACATTGTGGCTCAGCACTGCCCTATTTTTTATTGTGCTTTCTTGAACATCCTGGCGTTGCACAGCCCCAGCAAGCGCAGCAGGGCTGGAGGCTGGGACCACCCCCCTCCTTTTGCCCCCCGGTTGAAGGGGACCGAGGGTTGGCAGCCCTGGGTCAACAGAAATCCCCCAGAAGGGGGGATTTGAGGAGGAGCACGAGGCCAGGCCACCAAGAGGAGGAGGCTGGTGGGGGAAACAGGCAGACAAAGGTGCTGGGGGGCCGCGGGGCCCCGCTGAGCTGCAGCAGCTCGGGCTCAGCACAGGGCACGGCTGCTGTCCCATCCCCGTTCCCCTGCCCACCCAACTGCCCCACCGCAGAGGTACAGCCCTCCCGCCCCACACCAGCTCTTCTCCTTCTTCTCCTCACCATCGTCCTCATGTTCCCAAACCTCAGGAGCATCACAGCAAAAGGGAAGGTAGGCAGAGCCGAAAGCCCAGCAAGGGCAGAGCATCCCCAAGGACGGCGGGGACAAAGCCTGAGCAAAGAGTGTCGGCTCTGGGACAAGCAGAAGAGAGAACATCTGCTCTGTCTGAAGTTGAAGGAAAAATAATGAAAACGGGCCATTCATTTTTACTTATGTATCTGGCTGGTTTCACTTTCTAGTTTTCCTGCCACAATTTTTGAGCTACAACTAATGGGAATTTTCCAATCCAAACAAAACAAGCAAACCAAACAAAACAGCCCTGCGGGATTACTGCAACGGGCGAGGGGGAGAGGGAAAGAGCAAGACTGCAAGTGCAACACTCTTATCTGCTCTTTTCTTAGATGATTTTAAAACAGCTGTGGTCCTTTTTTTTTCTTCTTTCTTTTTTGGGGTGGCAAATGAGACAAAAATCTGTTTTGAGCAGGGGCTGTGCCTAAGCTTATTTCTCAGTTCTGGGTGATAAAATGCACCGAACAACTCTGGTTCCCCAATTGCTCCGACTGGTGTTCCAGAGCCCTCACCTGCCTCAGGACATGGCCGGGGAGACACCAGGGCCCCCGTGGTGGGATGTGCTCCCTCCTGCCTCAGGACAACTGTCCTCCAAGCCGTAGACCTGTACGCTGCGCTCAGACACACTGGGATGGACAAGCTGGGCCAGGCAGAGCTGGATCCTCAAGTGGGTGCTCTCCCACCCGCTGCGAGGCAGGGAACAAACACTTCCTCGGGTCCAGCCACGACGACGGAGAAGACGGTCGCCTCCCGCCGCATCCCGCCGCTTGTCATCGCCCTCCGCCGGGTGCGGTCCTTGCCCCAGGCCCGCGTTCCCTCACCTCTGCCAGTCAAACCGGGAGAGTTAACGTCAACGGAGCACGGAGCGGGCTGCTGCGAGCGTGGAGCCAGGGCCGTCACCTCCGCCGCTCGCAAAGCGCCTGCCGGGCTCCTGCCCTCAGGGAAAGCGCACAGGCAGGCCCTGAAGCGACACGCCAGCCCCGCCAGGGAGACACCCGTGGTGCTGGCACGGCCTTCCCCACCACCCAGGCGCAGAGGGGAGGTCCTCCCTGGAGAGCTCCAGGCGACGCAGCCTCCCGTGCGGTGAAACCTCGGTTTCACCCGCTGAAGTCGGTGGTGGGACTCCACTGGATGTTAAGCAGCCCAAGGCTTCACCCCGCCAGTCGATTACTAACAAGTTTTGTAAAAACAGACTTAGATAAGGTTCAGTAAGTGTCTTTCGGTGATTTCAGGTCGCTTTTTTTCTGTTTTAAGAAAGTGATTTTCTTTCTGAAAAATGCCTGCCCAAGTTTCACACTTTTTTTTGCATTGTCTGTTGTTATTTATAGACTCTACAGATGGAAAAGACCCATTAGGTCACCCAGTGCTCCCTGCCAGTGCAGGACTGTTCTCCAGCAAACATTTATTATGGTCTTGTTTAGACTAGTTTCACATGCTCCAAACAACGAGGTTTCTGCCACTTCCCCAGGGAGAGCAGTCAGCAAGTTCATACCACTGACCCGCAGGAAGGCTTCTCCTCATTTTCTTCAGCCCGTATCTTCTCTCCTCATATGTTCCTTTCCATTTTATACTCTAATATATATTTATCGTGAGTTTTTTTCCCTTGGTTTTGCCTGTCAGTAGAGCACCAGGGTGCACAGAGCTTTTAGACTGCGAATGCTGCCAGCATGGCCCCTAAAGCACCCCCGATGCACCCCCCCAGGCTACACGAAGGAGAATCCCTTTCCCCCCAGCTTTCCCCATTCCGGTGGTCTCTTCTCTAAGCAATCCTCTATTTCGTACGATACTTTCTTTTAACCGCTAGCCCGGAGTACAAAAGTGGTCCTGCAGGTGTGGTCGTACAAGGGAAGAATTACTTCCTCCCCTCATCTGTATGCTGCCTCTTGAAACACAAACCCAAATTGCAAAGGGAGCTTTGCTGTCAGAAGACACAAGAGATTCACATCTCGTTTACTGCCAGCTACCTCCACAAAGTGTCTCCTGATGGTCCTGTTTTCTGTACTTCCACAGCCGATTGAATGTGCTTTGGATTATTTCTGTCCCACAGAGTTACTCGTATTTTTTCCAACTCACTGCAGCTTATAACTTTTACATGTTCGAAATAAAAAGCAAGTTGCCTTGCGATTGTTTTCTCTAGTCTCTGCAACGAACAGTGAACTGGGAAGCACATGAGCCTGATATAGATGAAACACGAGGTATGAGTATAGTAAATATAAAGGCTGGCCGAAGAGAGTAACTTCCTCTTTGGAGGAATATTTGGGGTTTGCCAACAGTAAACAAATCAGATAGATTCTACTAATAAAGTCATTCCGAGTGTCAAATTATAGAAGTTAGCCTTCTTCATTTACGTTATGGAAAGCAGCGTCTGCTGTTCCAGAAGAAAATGAGGTAGAAATAAGAGCATCAATAGTGTTAAGCATTTCTCCATCAAATTAAAATACAATTACAGAGTCAGTGCTAAATACCACAATGGTTTGCATGAAACACATTGCACATGTTTGCACATGAAAAACAAACAGAAGAAAAACATGAAGAAACCGTTTTCTTTGTCCGTTTCACAATAAAGGGTGCAGAACTCCCCAGTTCGCTAGTACTATTTATAAAGGAAAGTAACACAAAGCCAAAGCTGGCAAATTGAAAATACAGGGAAATCAAGACAAAAGCTAGCCCAATAACCACAAATGGAAGGGATCATCTTGTCAATTGAGAAGAAACATGAGGAATATGAATACCAGTTTTTTCCCTAAACCCTGAATGCTGATGGCTCCATCGTGCTTTAATTTTCTACCCCTACACATGCCCTGCTCTGCAAACTTCCCGCATACTTTCACTTAATTTCAAAGTGGAGTCCCTCTCTGAAATGGCACTGTAAACATTTCATTGTGGGGTCCCATGTTTGACGTCTGTCAGTGATTTTCAAATCAAAACTGCTCAGTTAACAAGTAAAAACCAGACTTCTTTTTGTTTATTTCTCAGCGTTGCAGTCTGCAGTATGAGAAGCAAACTTGGTGCTTTCCGATTCACGTATCACCCACAATAAGGACCGGCATTTGGGGAAGAACCCACCGATGGACGAAGAGCTGGGTTAGGGTCTGGCTGGTGTGACCTCTTGCTGCGGAGTCGCTGCGGCCACCAAGGGTAGGAGGCTGACGGGGCAGCATGGCCCCCGTACCGCGACCTCCGACAGTTGCTTGCAGTCCCTTTCCGTGAGGCTGTCGCCTGTGGAGCTCTGCTAGCACAGTGGTGGTTTCAGCACTCGCTAATCCACTTTCATGCAAAATCTACCAGGTTAGCTGAGATGGTTTAAACTGAATTAGCCCTCCTGCTATTGCCTAAAGTAGATTAGGAGCTGCTTATATCATTTCTCCAGCCAGAAGGAGCTAGCAGGGAGCAGTCAGAGGAGGGAAGCCTTTTTGGCAGGCGCAGAGAGACCTAGAAATCATCACCCTGCAGCCTTAGCCCCCGGCGTGCCAGAATGCAACGCCCAGCCGCATGGCCCACCTCCACTTGCCTCCTTGTCTGCATAACGTCGCTGTCCTCCACCTGACCATTTCCAGAGCTCCAGTGAATGTTCCAGACCTCAGTGACCAGAACAGATTTGAAGAAGAATCAGGATAGCAAATCCTGGAGAAAGAGGGACATGTGGACCGTGGCCATCTAGTTAACAGAACTATGATGCTGCAGAAGACTTAGCGCTCAAATTAGTGATGTTTTCCATCATAAAATACCACTTTCCAGGCTGCCCAGCTCACAGCTAACTGTCGTCCTGACTTCTCTCCAAGACAACTCTTCTGAGTGGAGAGCGGACAGGGAGAAGAGAAATCACAGTGCGGAGAAAATGGGAAGTACTGGTACAGAAAGAAGGGGCCCAGAAAGCCCTCCTGTGAAGGCATCACACTGCATTTTTGCTAAAGGTGATTGCAAGGCAGAAAGACTCGTGTTAGTCCCACCTCAGACACTCCAGCATTTGTTCCTGCGAGCTCAATTTAAACACATACTTGCATTTCTCACCAAATGCATGTGCCAACCCTGCAAGTAGCAGTCACTATACGAAATAAAGTACATTCCCGAACGTTCCAGGGTCAGGACCTAGGATGAACTTGGGCTTGTGCTGAAGTACTTTGCTGAACTAGAAACTAATAGCACTACAATTGATAGCGTTTGATAATGAGACATTGTGTAATGTGATGCAGAAATTAAAGATGAGAAAGGAACTGAAAATCTTACCTCTCTAATAAAGAGTTATGCTACTAGTATTAAGGTAGATGCTTCCACCTAGTGACTTATAGCAGTAGCTTATAAATTTTTACTTTAGAAGGTTGGATGGCAGCTGCAGCAGAAAATTAAATTATAGAAAAATATCATTCATCATCTGTAGTCAAGAAAACACACAGAAACTCACCTTACAAAGGGGGTCTATGCATTCAGACATCAGCAATACCCAGAGTATCCGTTCCACAGACAACGCTGGCCCAGGGCATGCACTCTGATTCACCTCTGGATAAATGGCCACCCCACTATTTCTGACTGCACTTCTGCTAATCCTGCTCCCTCCAAGAGGACATATGGCAGAGCAGGAAGGATAACTCCCGGTGAGAGGAGGTGTTTCTGATATCCTAGCAGTAGAGAGGTCACCAGAATGACGACTCCGTCGAAGGTATTGCCAAACTTCTCCTTCAGTTTTAGAACGTGAGAACTGTCGGGTTTTTGTGTTCTTTAGTAGCGCAGATGCACGTGTGCTAGGTCTGGCCTGCCAGAGCGTCGGCAGCCCAGTGCTGTTATCCTTCTCCTCCGTGCCGGAAACTCACAAACTCCTGAGACTTTATACACACCTGCATGTGCAAAAGTTACTGACTTGAGTCCTCACAGCAACACTCAACAAAAGACATAAAGTCTGAAAGAGAGAAGTGCTCAGTGTTAAGCTTCAGGATCGCAGACTTCAGCAGAGATCCTTAGGCTTTGATGTCTAATGACCCTTTACAATAAACAGGGAGCAATAAGTGGCTCTGCAGAAGAGTCAGAACTGCTGAACATCCACTTCAAGATGTATCCTGAATCTTTTTCCTCCCTGGAAGTGTTCCTCTCTGGAAGTCCACCCAAGGACTACCAGAAGATGTCTGCTCACCGGGAATCCACAGCCTGAGAAGCTCTCTAGAGGGTTGGCTGCTGCTTACATCCTTCCTCCCAAAAAAACTTAACAGTCTTGCCTTTTCAGATGCTTCCAGAGGAGAAGCCCAACTAATGCAATAGTTTAAAGGTTAATGCAAGGCACAAATTCTACTTGCAAGGAGTCAAACCCTTCTGTCCTGTCACCCTGTGGCTTCAGCTACCAGGTTGGCAGCTCTACTGGTCAGGATGGGGGTGTGGGAGGGAAATAGGAAACTTTGGGAAAGAGGCATTGGGCATCCCTATGCTAAAGGTCTAACCTAAGTAACTCACCTGAGGCTTTCACCGTAGTTAGCACACAGAAGTGGGCAGAGGAAAACACATTAGTAGATGCAGAAGCAGTCATCAGAAATTAGATTAAATATCCTCTTGAGCTGTCCCTTATTTCCTCCACTGATTGAAAAAGGAGCTAAGGGTAACCAGCTCTGATTGAAGTGTCTGACATAAAAAATCTAAAGCTGGAGCGAATCAATGCTGCTCTGATTTCCCAGCTGTGCTTAAGGATGTGCTATCAATCTGCAATAGTTTTGGACATGACCAGAGACACAATTATAGGCACCAAGTGAACATGAGAACCCAACAGAGAAGAACGGAGGAAGCTTTGGGGGCAGCTAGTGGGTCTTTTTGCTTCACAGTTTTGAAGTTAGGGTTCCCATTTCTATACATCTCCTCTTCTGTGTTCCTGGTTTCCATTGAACCTCATTTTTCTTTGGCTCTGGCTTTACTCCCTGTGATCATTAAGGACTGACCTGTAAGGCAGTGAGCAATCTACCCTGAGCAGATAAGTACCAACTTTATCTTGAAGCCCATTGTTTACCCCTTTGAAGTTAAGAAAATATCTGTTGTGTTTAGCTGACTCGGGACCTAAACCAGCAAACGCATGGCATTGACAGTAGAACTCAGTGCGCTCGGCTCCCCGGGGCAAGAAATCAAGAGAGAGTGGCAAAAAAACCCCCCTTGAAAATTGTTTTGAAAAAAAATGAAAGCTCAAAATTAGTGTGCAAATGTATGACAATTTTTAAGAAGAAAACAGATTTACCCATTTTGGCAGGTAGTGTGTAACCTGTAGGTAGCTTCACTTCTCATGAACTTCTGTAACAAAGCTAATTCCCTTGTTGAAAGGCTTGGTGCACTCCCATCATTTTAATGTATTATATGCTCTTATTTTATAGCTGCAGTAATTGCAATGTTAATGGTTTTGCTAGTGTGTTCCCTCTCATTTATGCTTTACTGAACCGACATATATATATTAACCTCTGACTAATGAACTCTAGTAGCTAAGACACTGCTCTACATCCAGCCGAGGTCGGAAAGGAAGGGAAGCGCATTATCACCTGGCAACTTCTAGCTATTTCATGTAAATGAATTGTTAATTGTACTCCAATAATAGTGCCAAGGCATCTCAAAACGTAAAGAAATGAAACACATCACTATCAAGCGCAGAGAACTTGGCAAAATCGTATGTCATTAAGACTCTTACTGATAATTTTAATTACAGACGGGAGACATAGGAAACAACCTTCTTCTATCAACTGTGTAGGTAAGCAAGGGCTTTGGTCATCACCTCCCCATCACCTTTAAAGGTCGTCACCTTTAATGATCACAACCCTCCAACCTACTCACCAGTTGCAAAGCCAAGTGGGACTACGGCATTTATCCCATGAGAAGCACTTCAAGTCATTGAGTCAATTCCTGAGGAAAACGTGAAACACTTCTTCAAAGCTCTGGTTCCTCTAGATTTATACCGTACTCTAATTTTATCTACAGTCACTGAAATCTCTGTATTTTATTAAAGCAAAATATAAGGATTTATAACATTTGAATGTTTAAGTTAATACTACCGTGCGGGTATGCACACATACATGCATTCACACATGTACAGGCATACATATGTTAAGTTTTAATTTTTTATGTTATAGTCTATAAAAACATCATATAATTTATTGAAGTGCAGAAGACCTATTTTCCCTTCCCTTCTTCTGACAGTTTCTCTCTCGCCCACATGGTTTATATGAATGATATTTATAACGGAGCTGTTTTGATCTGATAGAGCCTCAGTGAATTTACTGCTGTTTCTGCCCCACTGTAACTGAACCTGAAAAGAACCAGAAGAATCCACAGTTTTATTTTGGGCTTTATAGGTTTTTCCTCACTCCCTTTTCTCATGCCTGGATGGGGTCGGCGTCTAAAGAAGACCTGTACATTCGGCAACGACAGATAGCTGTGAGGCTGCAGGATTTGCAGGATGAGATGAATTGCTCCTTTGATCAAAACCAGGGTCAATTTGCCCTGGCTAATAATTGGTTTGCTGAGAAAAAAGAAGCTGAACAACACATTTTTTTCTTTATGCAAGAAATGTAATCTTTCTCTACATGTAATTAATAGTTGTAGCGTTCACAAATAACATATGCTGCATACAACCATTAGCCTTAGTATTTTAAATGTACGGCTGTATTTTCCAAGAATTTATAGGATTTTGAAAATGGATGAGCATTTCCTCTTTGCTGAGACAAACATATGTTTCTGTTCCTCTTAAGATTTTCTCCCTAACACTGCATATAAAACTGAAATTACTTGCCTAAGTGCTCTGGATGGCTCAGAGGAAAGATAAATGGGATTTAGAGTTCGTCCCACTACGGAGAAAAGCTGTTCAAGTGCTCATTGATAATTAAAGTTGTTATTTTAGGGTAAGCAATTGGCAGCTACAAAGAAATATAAAATTGCTTTTAATGATTGGGTTTACTTTTGATTTTCTCATAAGTGTTTTTACAAAATAATACGTTTTGGCTGATCACAAACACAATTCTATTGCAAAACCAATTGCTATAGAACAAAACAAAAAGTGAAGGCTTATGCCATGTGAGCAACGCTTTCCTTTTGTCAAGGTTTAAGGTGCTCAAGCTCAGCTTCCCTGAAGCACATGACTGAAACTTCGAGACTGCACTCCCAGTAATTCATACTAGAATCCAATACAAGCTCTTTTTTTTCCAGAACATATCCACATTTACTAGCAATCACCAGATGGGATCCCAGCGTAACCTCAGGGAAGAAAACTAATGGCTTTCCCCCATCAAGTCATATTTGAATACGATCTAGTCACTGTTAACATATCCAAATTCATTAGAAGCTACTGAATCCAAACCCTGTTTAAGGCAAAAAGATATTGGGAAAGATAATTTTGGAAATTATTTCATTTCCTTCCACAGCCAATTCACATTACATCTAAAAGTGAATGAAAGCTGTGGGTCCTCTCTTTCTCATGCAAGAATCTCTAAAGATATGAGGGCAGACAGAAGCTGCAGTTGTTGGTTTACATTTTTGTAAAGGTAAGGTTTGTTTTGGTGAGGTTTCTGACAGAAATAAGATCCTAAAAAGTAGAGCTTGTGAAAGAAAGAGAATATAATAATAATAATAATAGTAATAATGGTAATAATAATTGTTTCAAATGTATTGAGACTTTTAATTTACATTTGAAAAAGTTTTGCAAAAACTTTTTTGCACGTTTTATTTTCATTTGTTGTTCTTTAATGAAAGCTGGAATTTCAACTTCTCTTTTTTTTTTTAAGCTTTAATCTTTGTTTGCAAACCAACAGCAAAATTTCCATTCACTGAAATTGGCAAGTTTAGCTATAACGTAAATTTACTTTATTTGTATAGTTTTATGTAAATTAAATCTATATCTAACTTACTTTTTTTCAAGTATGAATCTATTTCACAAATTAAGCAACATTTATTTTCTTATAATTTAAAAAAATATTTTTCAGTTTTAAATAGTATTCCATAAATTCGTTCAGCTGTATCCTGTATTTGTTTTTTATAATACTGTTTAGATAAAGAAGCTGTGTTTTCTGTGGTTTTATTACAGAGTGAATCTTGTGCTTTTAAAATGTTTTTTCCTCTCTAATTTTATATTATCTTGCTTGTATCTTACTCCCGACACACATAAGATTATTTTATTTTTCTTGGCTTCAATGACAGTTGCAGGAATGGATGCCTTCGTTGTAACAGGGTTTGTTGGTAAAAGAACAAAATTTTTTCCTATGCATTCCTAGAAATAAAACCACTTTTGTGTGTGTGTGTGTGTGTGTGTGTGTGTGTGTGTGTGAATACACAGAAAACAGTTTCTGTAGTTTCAAAACTAATTCTAACCTAACACAAACAGTTATCCTTTTTGGTGTTTCTGAGGCTACTTTTAGAATTTAAAAAATCCCAATTCATTTTTAACCATGTGAAACTGCTGGTTTAAATTATTGCACATCATTACGTTTGGACAATGAAAACAACACAGGCATTTTTACTTGTCTCTGGTCAAGCTCACTTCTGGGTTTCCCTGACACAGTACCTTAGTTGAAATCACCACGTGGAGATTTTAAAATCCGAATAAAACAAACAAACATAAACCAACTCTTTTTCCACCGAGTTTCAGAAATTTTCATTAAAACATTTCAGTTGATTGATAAAAGGGTTTTCAAGAACCTTCCTTTTAAGAACAAACCCTTATGTATCAGAAGTCATGGATCCCTTTGTGTCATTTTCTGTAAAACGGACGCGTTTAAGGAAAAAAAAAAACCAGACTGGGGAAGCATTCACATCCAGTAGCACTTTTAGGATATTTTTAAAGGGTAAGTGGGCATCAGTAAAAATATGAAGTGATTTTACACATTTAAATGTCACTCTTTATTGGGACAAAATACCTGACGATAATTCCAGCAGGTTTTTTCTGGCGGCCAGGAAACCGAACCTAAAAGCGCTAGGAATACCCGCGCGAACCCCCGACTGCGACGGACACAGCGATGGGCGGTTTTCCTCCCGTTGACACACGGCCCCGACTGGAAAAACAATGGCGTCTCCCAAAGGAGAGAAGACCGTGCAGGGTGCACCGCTAACACGCCATTTCTCACACCCGCCTCCCGCTGCCCGGCGGGCAGGGGCGGGCGGCGGCGGGCGGGGGAGCGAGGGGCGGGCAGGGGCGCGCAGGGGCGGGGCTGCCGCGCTCCCCGCCGCCGCCGCTGCCACCTAGCGGGCGGCGGCTCCCGCAGGAAGCGGCGCGCTGCCGGCGGGCCACCGGCCCACGGCGGACCCCGCCTTGGAGGGGGGCTCGTTCTTCACAGCGGCGCTCTCAAAATAGCCGTAGCTCGGTGCGGTTGGCCGTGCCAGGCATACGTTTAGGAGGAAAGAAGCTGGAGGCACGAACGCGTTTCATGCGGGTCGCTGCCGAATTTGAACGGCTGCTTTAGGAGGTGATGCCGTCGGGCCCTGCCAAGGGCTCATCCCGGCTCTGAGATGGCGACTGGGGAAATGCATTGCCTGGGCTCCTCTTTGCTTCCTCTTCCTCCTCCCATCACTGTTACAGGGCAATCACCGGACATGGAAGAACGCGGATCCAGTTCCTCTTGCTGGGAGTATTTGTCAGGAGCTTGGTGAGGAGTTTTAAAAAAAAAAAGCAGCTGCTTTTCCCCAGGAAAAAGGTTACTTCCTCAAACTAGCGTCTCTACGAGTAGCAGGGGATGAAATTCCAGAAATGAGCTCTGACAGCATGTGTTAAGGACACGCATTGGCTGTTGGTATCATACTGGTTAGCTAAGGAAACAGAACTGCAAATTGAGTTGGATTTGTTGGTTGGGTTTTTTTTAAGTTTTATAACAATCATTCCAAAATACTGGACCCTTAGAGGGCTAAGCAGTTTAGTAGTCATTTTAAACAGCAAGCAAAATAACAAAAATAAGACCTACATGCAATTTTCTCTCTCCAAAGAGGAAAAAGAGAAGGCCTACTGCTTGACAGTCACTCAGTTGCCTCTTTAAAAGGGACAGATGACAACACTAACTGTCTGTATATATAAACACCACACCCTACAGTGGAGCAACAGTAGCTAAAGTCCTTGCATCAACACACCAACCCGTAATCTTTCCCCTGGATGATCTTACACCCTGGTCTTACACTCAAGGAATTAATTTTTTTTTTTCTGTCCAACACAGTAACAGCCAAGGCTATGATGAGCAGTCCACAACTACTCATACAAGGACCATGTTTGGCTGCAGGTACTCTAGAATAAGTATGGCTAACCTTGCATCATTTTCACAAGGTCTCAGACAGTTTTAAGAACATTTAGGAGACGAAAACAAAAAAAAGTTTGCAGCTCCACCATCAGCTTCCCACATAACCCGGTGCACTCTGGTCTTCAGCTTCTTTGCGTCCTCTGACAACACCACCTTCCAGGAGGGTGCAAGTTTAGGAAAAGCAATGTTATCAGGGCTTTCTAAATGACTTCTCACAAGCACTTTAAATATATTTTTGCACAGTCTTTATATTAAAAGCAAACTAACTTGAATTTTGCATTTGGGGTGGTTCAGTAGCAGTAGTGAATATGGTCTAAACCTGAGACTACAAGCAAGAAGCTGTTGGCACACAGCCCTCTCTCCACTCCTTCAATAGAAATCTTTTGTATCCACTTGCAAGACAACCTGCGGCTCTGATCCGCTCTGCACTGAGTTCTGTCACATCTGGCAGAAGCAAGATGGACAGAAATTAACTGTAAGGCTTATAGAGCCAGACCAGGAAGCACAATCAATAGATCCAAAAAGTTCTCATTTCATACGTACATTACAATCCATCAAAGCCAAGTTTATAGAACGTCTGTTCTCAAAGTAATTTAAAGGCACAAGGTAACAAGCCATAGCACAGAATAGGTGTTGCACCTATACATTATGAATTTGTCAGCTTTCCAAAAAGACACATTATATATACATGATTCACATAACTGCTACAGCTATGGTGGGATCTGTCAGACTGAGTTGGATGAGCAGTACTGAGACCACAAACACGCCTTTGTTTTCTGAAATATTGTTCACAAACCCAATTTCTAGTTAAAGACAGAAGTTTAAAAATGCTGTAAAATCTACATCCAGACTTTCGAAGCCTTGCAAGAAAATTCACTGCAATTAGAGAGAAAAGATGCTAAATGTTTACCAAACAAGCATATCTCTCATAACCTTCAAAGTCCCCTAAATAGTTGACTAAATTGAAATCGGAGGAAAACAAGTCACTGACGGTTTGCTCTCAGTACACAAGCCCTTCATAAAGCAGCCCACATGCTACCTTGTGTACGACCCTTGACACACAACCCTCTGCTGCCACACCATGTACTAACATTTCAGACCTTTTATATCAATAGAAGTGCATCAGAAAAATTAGCTACCTGTGAGAGTGACGTTAAAGTGATTCAGAACAGGGAGAAGGGGCAGCGAAAACTCATCCTCTTCCCATTCTGCCTTCTCTTTTCCTTTGAACACTGTTGCTATCAATAAGGGAAAATTGAAATCAGAACCACGGGGTAGTGTAGGAAGAATAAACAGACAGCGGGCATAAGGAGCTTGTCACAACTGTGCAGTCCTTATTAAATGGAAGAAAGTCATCAGTTCTCTCTCACTTTTAGCTCGGGAAAAAAAAGAAATCTCAACGTCTGTTTCTCCTGAGGCAGCACATCATGAATTGGGCAGTGCAGCTGGAGAAGGGAGGGGAAAAAGGTTGAAGAGGAGCCTCTTCCTGCAGCAGTGAGCTATCAGATGGCTCACTCCCCCCCTGAAACCTCACCCTTCGGTAAATTAAAATTGATGGCGGAACCCTGGCCTGAAGAGAGCAATTCCTAGCTATTGTTTCAGACCCTAATCATCCCCACAACTGCCACAACTCAATTAAGACCATGCCACCCAGAGGAACAGATTGCTTTGCACCTCTCAGATTTCTGCAATGCTAAGGCTGTAGTCCTATGATCTTTAATACCAGACAAATTCACGTTTCAAATCTGATACTGATCAGACATCGATTCCATCAAATTCACTACAACCCAAGTGACTCTTCAAGCTGCAGGAAGAAAAGGCAGCATACTAGAAACAGACATACAGTATAAAGCCTTTGTATAGATAAAGGAGGACTACTTTTGTTTAAGAGAAAAAAAAGAAAAAAAAAAAGTTGTGACCATGTATCAGAGGAGCACTTCGCATCATGTGGTCATGACATTCTTCTTCTGGTATTAGACAGCCCCAAACCAGGTTTAGTCTACTCTGTAAGCACAGCATCAGCCAAAAGATAAAGCAAACTGAAAGAATCTGTAAAAGCTCGCAGCTGACGACATGCACCAGTGGAGTCCACGTTGTCCAAGTGTTACAGCAAAACTTAACAGGGACTCTAAGTAAGAACATTGACCTCAATTGTTTTAATACTATACCCTCCATTGAATAAAACCTTCACAACAACTATTCAATGCATTTGCTTGACCTCATGTCCAGAACCTCTCCTCATCTTCAAAACACTGTACCCCATGGCACTGTGTTAAGAACACGAGCCGTTAGTGCCATAGGAGAAAAGGTGGCACATGAGAACATAGCTCAGTATGCAGCACTTAAGCAAGAGGATGGCTTCATGCAGCCCTGCCTTCACCAGCTTTGTTCCTGGTCTTGTATTGCCTCCTACTGACACCACATTCTGTTGAGTAAGGCTGGAAACTGATCCAGCTGAAGAAAAAAACCAACAAAACAAAACAAAGCAACTTTAAAACCAAGTTCTGCATACTCTGTCAAAAAGGGCAGATGTTGTCATTTTCTCAGGAAACTACCAACAATCTGCAGGACATTTAGCAATTTGCTAATGCAGATGTTATACTGTGTACACACACTTTATACACATAAATATTTCAATAAAATGACAGTATTTAATTCTTTCAGCTCTGGCATTTACACTTGTAGTTAAAAACTGCCTACACTATTTCCCCTACCTTTGAAATACAAAAACGTCCATGAAATACAGCTACGACAGCACTTTGTAGGTTGGTGGCAGAGTTAACAGTGGTTGGAAGTTTGAACAAAGCAGTTTCATAGTAGTGCAGTTACACACTCAAAAAACCACACCTCTGCCAATACCATTTCTGTTATACAATTTTAGACTTCCATTAGTCTGTTTGATCATCTGCAAACTTTTCACTCCCAATCACAACTTAAAAAATTTTTTTTAAAGATCAACACATTATTATATAATTGGAATGTTGTTTAGAGGCAGACAGCTTACTACTTAGGAAACCCCTCTTACAGGCTTTTAAAACATTTGTTTCAGAAAAAACACAGTACGTTTAAATTCACCTTCTATTGTGAAGAAACAAGAATGATTTTTTTTTTCATCAACTGATCAAACAGAACATGATTCAGATTCAGCAATGTAAACTGAATATTCAATAGTGACGAAAAAGGTAGTATTCACCTTCAAAAATAGCTGCTCAAAGCAGATCTAAAGCAAATTGCAAATACAAAATTACAATATCCATACATAGTATATGCTGAAATCCTGGAAGGTAAAATTTCCCTGCTGTACCTGCAACTCAACCTCTGAGGTTACCCCCATGCTGCACATTTAGCCAGGTTCCTGCTGTCCATCTACATGTGAGCCTTCAGCCTGCATTACAGATCCCACCCAACCAGGCTCTCAAAACCCTCCCTGGCCCAGAGAGAGCTCTGCCTCACCCAAGTGAGCTGTGATGTACACAGAAGTACATTGGTACTAGACTAAGAGCTGCCTTCCAGCAAAGACTGGGGTTTATTCCTTTCTTCTTCTCTGTTTCAGCTCAAAAATCAAACAGGATGTCTTAAAATATCTGTAGTTTAAAGTGAACCTGTTTGACTTATCCTGGACACCATGAAGGAAATACCTCACACAGGCAGCATTGTTTCAGCTGGTGGAAAGCAACTGCTAAATAAAAGATCAGTGCAAGCATCTGCTGTCTCTCATTTGAGATTCAAATCCCTAATCTCAAAAGCAGCAGACTAGTAAATTTGTGCAACAAAGCTCAGGACTAGGTCAGAAAAGCAGAAATGAGAGAGAGTATTGGAGTTGTGCAGATCATTTTCTCATATAGAGGAAGGATCGGAGGCACAGGTGGAACAGCTCCAGCCAGAGGAGAGGATAAGGCAAGTACAGCGGTGGCAGCCTTGATTAAGATGAGACACACAGTATGGCTGCCCACTTAAAGAATGAAAATAAACTGACTCTGAAGCCGTACACTTAAATGGGAGTACTTTACCAGTTTGATTAACTTCCCTCAAGAAAAGCAGTCTGCTTCCCCACTAGCAGCTGCTTGAAAGTAATCTGATTTACAAACAAGCATGTCAGAAATAGCACTGTGCTTGCTCTACAGAAAAAACCCAAATTGTTAGCACTTACACCCAAGAAGCTCCCCTCCACAACTCCCCAAACCACACATTAAGTAAAACACAGCCTATGTCATTAAAATAGTGAAGAAATACAAACTGACTGTTCATTCAATTTCTGGATAAACATAATTATGAACCTTAAAGAACATTTTCCTCCATATTAATCAACTTTAAAATAGTACTAATCTAAATGCTAACATATTTGATACTGAAATCTAAAGCATTTATCTAATAAAACAAAAAAATTATAAGAGCAGCATCTGTATTTTTGGCAGGGGTATTATCAACTTAATATATTTAAAGTTCAAAGTTATTAATGGCATGTAATTTGGAAAACTTTGAACTAAACATCTTACCAAGACTCATTAATTGTCAATGTATGTGAAAACAGAAGATGCATTGGTATTTCCTCCAACACCTTTGTAGTTCTTTACCTGAGCAACAGAATACTTTTCACCTACCAACAATAATAAAAAACCCACTGTATTTTTCCAGAAAACACTAAATTTTCTATCAGGTTGAGTTGTTCTTATTTTAGCACAGTATAAGCTAGTGTAATTACTTTTTAAAAGAGTAAGTCCTATTTCCTATGCCCAAGTTATCAGAACAGACACGTTATCACAATTTGCAGGCAATTACAGGAGGTGGATCCCATCTTGGATGTGGACAAAGGTTATGCTCTGTATCAATGAATGGTCCTTCAACAGGCAACAGACTGCAGGACTGGTACTATAATTATTTCCACCCTTGAAATGAAAGACATTTTAAACACACAAGCTTTCAGGGCAACTAATTCTTCCATCTGTCATCACATGTTATTGCCGAGTAATATGCAACCAACTGTAGCTAATCACATATAAATGGCAGCTGTTATGCAATCATGCAGTATTTTATCCTATGCCCACACTGTAAAGCATGATAGATGAGAACCATTTTAAGAGGAATAAAGGGCTACAGAAAATACATATGAAAAAGTAAATTCTCATTTACTTTACTAAAACTTGGAAAAGGTCTTAAATAAGACTATTTTATTTCCAATCTTTGCATTTGCATTCTCTCATACTAATAATAAAAGAATCCGTTTTCAGTTATTTAGCTCTTACAGTCCTTCAGCTGCAGACAGCAGTGAAATACTTCTTTGTTCCACCAGCTTTCTCTTTGCGAATTAAAGTCAGACTGACACTTTGTCCTTTTACTTACAGAAGTTCCATGAAGTCTTGCTGTTGATTTCAGTGTATAATCTCTTTTAATTTACATGTTAAAAGCCCGTTTTCGTTAATTACCAGATGTTAAAAATAACACAAATCTGCGCAACAAAAGTAATTTTACAGAAGAGTTTAAAGATTTTGCTGAGTTTATAGAATCCTCTGGTTAAATTTACTAAAAGACAAGTTACATTGACAAAGACCACAGTATAAAAACCATTTACAGTTTTATTACTTTTAGAATTCCTTTAGCATCTTCAGCATTCACAATATAAACCATGAAGACTCTCCCCCCTCAAGAAAACAGTTAACCACAGACACTTAGTCTATTCAAAGGCACTCAGCTTGCTTTTTGTATTTTTTCTTAAGCTTGGCAGACACCAAGTTGATATTGCTTTTATCATTTGCTGACCTAACAGTCTCTTCAAAAATTCATGCAACACAATAAATTATACTTGGTTGCCAAGCACAAAAATGTCATGTACTTGTTTGGGATTATTTATTTTGCAAGTAAAATATTCGCGATCTTACAAAACTCCAACTTTACCAGACTAGGCCTTTGGCCAACTTTGATTTTTTTTTCCCTTTAACACGCTGTGCCTTAAGCTTCTTTCTCTGCCTGGAATTCATCCATATTGGGTACTGTCCATGCTGGTCTAGAAGAGTTTTTTTGTTTCGTTTATTATCTATGTCCATTTTGCAGTCATCTGAAAAAGAAAGGTATTTATAGTGAGTAAAATACATGAATCAGCTTTGTAGAAGCTACTTTGTTACTAGATGCCCAAAAATGATAAAAATACTCCTAGACACAGCGGTGTTTGTACCTAGAGAGCTGAAGGCTTTATACATTGAAAGTGCTTTCCAACCCAAAACAACTGGAACCCAGGAACTTCAACAGCTGATAGTAAATATGCAGAATTTTCCCTAAAGGCCCATGTCTGGGCAAAGCACCTTATTCTTTACTCTGTCACTTGTTCCAATACTGCATCTAAAAACATTGTGTGTGGTCTCCATCAAAAGCTGCAACCGTACAGGAAGTCATAGGCTTCCTGAAACATATGCACAATGAAATACTTTTTATGATGTAATGTTTAAGATCTACTCTAAAAAATTAAATTGAGTGGAAAATGAAAACAGGTAAAGAGAAGAATAAAAAGAAAACCTAAAATACCATGACAGCACAAAGAATGAGCCAGTGATGCTACATTTGCCTCAAAAACTGAGCACAAGGTCAAGTCTAATATATTTAGAGACAGAAATACAGAATTAATCTCTGAGATCAGGAAGACCGTCACTCCCAAGAACGGTGTCCCCAGCCAGCTAACAGCACATGAATGGCATGTCCCAATGAGAGGGGAACACCTTGTTAAGTACAGATTTGAACTGTGCTCTACTATTTAATTTCAACCTTGTTTCCAAACCTTGTGCATCCTTGTGCAACTCTAAAACCTTTATCATGAGTTTTTACAGAGAGGAAAAAAAGACTTTTTTTTACATTGTGCCTGTCTGATGTTGGGTGACAAAGCTCATGAGATAAAAACCAGCTGAAGCATGCTGATAGTCTACAGGGACTTGCACCACAGTGATATGCTTAGGGAGGCCTCAAGTTGGGATATGAATACTTGTACTCGGCAGAGAATCAGCACAGGGGCCTACTGCCTGCTGGCACCAATCAAAGGCTGATCCAGCAAAGGACAGGCAGCAAAAGTCCCAGCTCCAGAAACCTCCTGAGATATCAGAGAAACGCAATATGATGCCTTCTTAACAGCCTTGTTTTCCAAATGTCATCGAAGGAGAGATGGCCCCCAACAACACAAAAAAACAAGAAAACCAACTCTACATAAGCTTCTTCTCTAATTCCTGTCCTATCATATGACTGAGGTTAATCTGTTACAGGAATTCTGACTGCAAAAAAAGCACATCCACAATAAACATCAGCTGCAACGTTAACTAAATGAAGAAACACTCCTGGAGAAAAAATACCAGCTGTTGACATTGCAAAGTACGATGAAAACATTGTGCTATCTCAAGGATGCTGTAGGAATCATTAACAGGGAGGAACCTACTGAAAAGAAGTGGTCCAAGGACATAAAGAAAACCTGTAAAAGGAGTTAAAGACAAAGAGAAAGGGACCAAGAAAAAAAAGCTATAAAAGTAGGTTACTGAAGCAGACTCAGTGGATATGATTATCTTGAAAAACACGTGCATGCCCACAAAGTTTTAAAAACAGTTACAAAACCATTTTTGACCAAAGGCCAGGCAGACCTTCCATTACTTTTTTCCCTAACAGCAAAAACTCGGGGGGGGGGGGGGAGGGGGAAATTCACAGTGTGCTGTTACCTTAAGGTAACACAGGAAAATTCCCTAAGACACCTATATACTTTCTTAGGCTGGAAAATTATTTTATTTATGGAATCCACCTATCTATGGAAAGTGCATATTCTGGATGAAGCCTTCATCTACTTTGGTCCTTGTAACATATGGCAATGTGAACTCCCTTGTGTCCGCAGTTAGTGCTGGCGTCCTCTCAAAGAGGACACCGCTATTTTCACAAAACTTGTAGTTGTTTTGTGAAGAAAAAAAAAAAAACCCACACAAGTAGGTATTTCAGAGACTGCTCTCTCTCTACAAAGGCCAAGTGAAATTGGCCACTTGTAGAAGAGTTGCCAGCAGACTTGGAAGGGGATCCTGGAATGACAGCCAGGCATTTCCTTCAGAAACTAAGTTTAAGACAACCATGTTTCCTCCAGCTTCAGCATCAGTATCAGAAGGCTAGCAATATTCCACAACATTTTGGAAATTCAATCCTAACAATCCCATAAAGAACAACTTTTACATCTGGTTTATGGGACAAATCAGAACCATGGATAAAATTACAAATTATACTCCAAGCTATCCTTAATTAGGCAACTATTTTTATGCAGCTTTCTATTTCCATTTTCAATATAGTTTACAGGCTCTGCTATTCAACCTCACAACATTCCCTGTCTTTCCTAATATCTGAGACACTGACAAAACTGGCTGCATGACTGACAGTGATTCCTAGCATTATTCTATATCCTCACTGTGATGTCTCAAGAGACTTCTGCATGCCACATAAAAAGCTCACATCAGCAATATCTTAACAGCTTAAGTGACCTAAATTGGAGAAGAAAAAAGGGTTATGATTTAGTTTAGACTGCAGTTTTGGAAAGAGAAAGAGTCTTTCTGACTCCTGTCCAATACACAGCCATTTAAAACCTCTGTTTCTGCTTCCTGCGTTACTTGCTTTACAGATTACATCCTATTCAAGGAACAGAGAGGAAGATGGCATTATCTGTAGACACCTAATGCCATCCACTCCAGCACCACGTGCAATGCAGCATTAATTAGCATACAAAAACAGGGTCCCTACTACCCCTACTTTGAGACAGTCCATTTAAAAATGAAAAAAAAAAATCACTCTGTTCTTAATTAAATATAGAAAATTACTTCAGATTTAGGTCCAATTTTATGTTTAGTGTCCTCCTTAAGCTAGGAGGGAAATTATATCCTATCTCCAGTTTAACAGCGAATATGATGCCATGATTGGAACACCTGCTAAGTGATGAATCCTCACCCACCTGATGTCTTCACAAGTAGATGACTCTCTATAAGATACTACATACTTTAAATCAAATGTGAATAAGCTTGTTCCACAAGTGACCGGATGTAATATAGAAGCTAACGTTATGGGACGATCACATTCAATGATTTAACAGCACCTTTTGGCTTAAAAAGATAAAAATTTGGTTTCCCAACTCACTATTCTCAACCTATAATAATCCTAAAGTCTGATCACGATGATGAAAGTCACAGGAACGACAAATAAATATACTGCTGGACGCCCCTACACTTGGGTGGTTGCAACAGAAAAACTGGTATCGTGAAAAACACACTAGAAACGTGGCTGGTGGTGGGGCCGAAGGAAAAGATAGCCGGATATTCAAAAGGCAGGCCTTGGGCAAGCCAGGGCCGTGTGACAGCCAGCGCGGGCACCTCGGCCGCCCCGGGGCTGGCACGGTTGGCCAGCGAGGCCCCTCCCCGCTAGCTCCAGCACCGCCCTGCGAGGGCCCAACTCACCGCCCTGCTCGAGGACTTTCTTGGGGGGAAGCACGGTCGCCACCTCCTTGACCTCCTCCATGACGACATCCGCGTTCGTTCCCAGGATTTTTTTCAGCCTGTCCAGCTCCCTGGGCGCGTTCTTCTTCCTCTTCTCCGCCCGCATCTTCCGCTTCCATTTGCTTCTCAGGCTCTTCGCCATGTCCTGAGGGGAGGGAAGGGGGAAACAATGAGGGCGAAACAAGCGCGGGGCCGACAAGCCGTGAAGGGGGCGCGGGCGCCACCAGCTCGCCCGCCGCCCTCCCAGCGGCCGGGCAGCTCGCGGACACGGAGCCGCCCCTCTACCCGCTCACCCCAGCAGCGCACGAGGCCCTCCACCCGCCCTCGCTCTAGGCCGCTCTCGCTGTCCGCGCATGCGCAGGGCGGCGCGGCCCGACGGATCAGGCCCCGCCTCCGCACAGCTCCCCCGGCCTCCCCCGCGGTACGGCGGGTTCTACCGTAACTCTTCGAGCTAGCGCGCCGCCGCGCTCCAGCTGCCGGCCGCCACCGGCGGGAGGGAGGCGCGGCCTAACTCACCCCGCCGCCTCCCGACTTCGCGCTTGTGCCACGGAGCAGCTGCGTGCTGCGGATGTGACATTGCGTCTGACCACCACTGCGTGCAGAGGGTGGTGGGGAGGGATGAAAAAATGAACGCGTATTTCATCACAAGGGGGGAAAAAACCCCACGTTTGATTCTTAGTTACTGTGACGTGTTTCTTAATGAAACCTTAAGACAAGAGAGAAATCATCACACTCGCTCAAAACAATTCGCAGTCCTACTTTGTCCATAGCCTCAGTCAAATTCCAGCACAGAAAGCATACATTGGCCCTGCTTGTGGTAGGATGCGGGACGTTTCCCCAAGTCCCATGTCACCTTTTTGCTAACCTCTCACTGACAGGACAAGCAAGCCGTAGCAATACTTTGACTCCAATGCTGAGTATGAAGTAAGAAAGCATTTCAAAATTGTTTTCACCATACCTGCCCTTCCAGGATTTCAACAGCTTGGAAAGCAGCCCATCGCAGCACCTCTCCCCTATCATGGCACTTCTCCCCTGTCAGCAACCTTGCCTGTGCAGCAAAGGTTTGCAGTGCTCATTCTCAGCACCCTGAAGTTCTCCTGTCCCAGCTGCAAGAACAAACTAAAGGTTTCCCAATTTTTATTGATAGACAATTAACCTTAATATACACAAGTTGATCAAATGCCAGACTCCATCTCCAAATGATTTTTCAGAACACTGAAAGACAGGCAATAAATAATACTTAAATCAAGAACATTCCCTTTAATTGCTTTAACCCCCTCCCAGCTTACAAAATAATCTGACCACCCTTAACAAGAACAGAATACCTCTGTTAGAGACAGCATTCCATTTTACCAAACAAAAACTAGAAAAACTTTTAGCTTAGTAAAACATTGCACAATGACAAACTTGGGCTACCCTTACGGGGTACACACCCTACAATCCCAAAGGAAACCTTCCCAGCAGCTACAGACTAGCAGAGAGAGGCTTACTCTGGAGCAATCATAAGTCGACAAATGTTTTAAACATTTTTTTTTTTTTAAATTATGTCAAGTGCAAATTAAGTGATTAAAAAAAAGTGACTGACACGATGACAGCATGTTAACTACATAAAATATATATTCTAGAGAAGAACTTTAGCTACCTAAAAATACCTTTTCTTTTCCTAAGGAGGGATCAATAGTCATGGAATGAAAAAGTAATAAAGATTCAGTCTCTAGAAGACAGAACTACAGTTTGTAGGTCATCCAAATGCTATTTAGGTACTTGACTTTATATACGCTACAGTCAAACCACACCGCTTCTGACTATTTTTTATTAAATGCTTCCAGTAAACGCAGCAGGTGTAAGAACAGATTGATGATGTCCAAGTAGAGATTGATTGCAGCCAGTATGTACTCTTCAGGGGATAATTTGTGCATAAGCAAATGCGTGTCATAAATAATAAATCCACAGAACAGAAGAGCTCCAGCAGCAGCAATCACCAACTCTATTGTCTCACTGTAGAAAAACAGCTGGAGGCAAATGAAACATGAAAAAGTGTTTAAGCTTCATTTTCTTTTTAATATTAAAAACCCTGCATAATGATATGCCACACTGAAAACAAGGATACACGCTCTCTTTTTACTGTTATGTACACACAAATACATTATTCAATGACATTTCAATGTCTTATTTCATATAGTCCCCAGTCACACAATCTCTTTAATAGAGTAAAAGTGCCTCCACTGAAGAGAGAGGAAGCTCTGGTCTCCAGAATATTAACATCAGAAAAATTAGAAAAACAGAATACAATTAACCCCCCAATCTCCTTCCCATTCTCTCAGTCAAGTAGTGGATCTCAATTGTCAATTTGTCAATCAATGCAAATACCACTTTTATGTTAGCAAGAGCAGCATCCAGCAAAAATCTGAATTGGGAATGAATGGTTAAAAGATCACCAGCATGACCTACAATGGTAATGGATCTGGTTAGGAATTTTATTTCATTAAGCTATATTGGACTGTACAAAACCTTTTTTTTATACTAGAAGTTAGTAAAAGATTATGTTAAAGAATATTTTTTAACCTTGAACAAAAGGTATCTTACCCTCAAGAAACCTGAGAAAATTAAAATCCACACACAAGCGAAGAGGCTGAAAAAAAAAATTAAACTGTGAGCAATAATGTATTTTCTTTTAAGTTTGACTTAAAATCTCTTCCCTTACTATAAAACATCTTCATGATATATTTGGTAAGTACATGTCCATAATTCTTAGATGCCAGCTGTTCATTGGTATCAGTGGTAAAACTCTGTTTTATAAAGCTGTCAAACTTATGCCCTAAATTTACTTTTAAAAAAATTTGAAACAGCTGCCCTCTGTCTCAGTGAAAAATCCAGGTAAACTAGTTTTTTAGTGTAATACTATGGTTTTGAGAATCATAATCACAGAAAAGAATTTCTTACCAAGAAAGCAGAACTGCAGAAACTAATTTAACACCCTCACCATTCCCTTGATGCAGGTTCTATTGATCTGTATTCATTATCGCATCATCTGTATTCATTATCGCATCTGCAAAGCTTGCTTTAAAAAAGGAAAAACTAGCTTAAAAAAAGAAAAATCATCAATATGACAACATACCCTGCTCCAAATTTGCTGAAGTCTCTCTTTGACTGCAAGGTATATGCAGTCAGTCCAAGAAATACAGCAGTAGTAAGAATAAAGGCTTGCAAGACGATGGACACATCATAGAAACTCACTATAAACAAAAGAAGTAAACTGTCATTTAACAAACACTACGCTATGGATTTGCTAAGTTATCTTTCGAGGAAACAGAAGTTTAAACTTTCACAGACAGGAAAAAAAATCTAAACTGTGAACAAAAAAAGTAAATTATGCTTGAACTTGTCTTTGCACTTCAAAATCATGATCACAGGACTCAGACCCTTGCACTAGCAAAGTTTGACAGTTATAGCATAGCTGTAGCTTCTTAAATGGAGATAACAGATCTTCCCTACTCACAATTAAAAAAAAAAATTAAGAAAATCAGAAGTCTTTTTAAGCTTAGACATGTGAGATCTTACGGAAAAAGCCATCCAAATTTTTTCAGGGATACTAAAGTGAGAAAAAAAAAAATCACAAGACAATCAGTCCTCTGTAAAGGCTCATAAAAGTTTTGATTAGTGGGTAGGAAGGGAAAGATAAGAGAAATGAGTGGAACCTTCTTCTTCCCTCCTTCCTCAACCTTTCCTCTCTCTAAACAACTTTTTTTTTTGCAGGAGATCATAAACCATAAAGAAGAGATTTCAGCTTATGCTGGAAGCTATAGTGCAAGGTGATGCCATGACTTGTCCACACACTGCCCCATCTCAACCCTGACAACAAAGTACATAACTCTCCAACCTCAAAGTAATTCCCTTAAAGGAAACTGAGGGGGAAGATAAGGATATTTCACTTGCAGATCAGCTCTGCTGAGAGCTGTCTTATAGGAAAGAACATTGCCAGCTGTACCAAAAGAACAGATGGCACAACTAATTTCTCACTTCATGTTTATAGATTTTCAGTTCTGGATCAGAGTCCAGTTTTCTCCCTTGATTTCCTGTTGTTTTGCTAAACTCATACTGCTGTCATTAAAATTTTCAAAGAGGGGATTTATTATCACTTTAGTCACATCTAGGAAACTCAGATGGCAATTAGTACAACACATTGGATTCCTTTTCCAATTTCTTTAAGGAATTAGACAATAGGATGGCTACCATTTACCTGTAATGGCAACTGTCAGTGCTTCCAGTAGGGTCTACAAAAAGTAAAAACAGAAAATTACAAGGACAAAAAAACCCACACCAAACACTTACACGGAGACTTCACATGCAATGAGCCCCATTCTATATAACCCCAGCATGCGTTACATTAGCTCTCTTGTTAAATCGTTGCATATGAAAACTTGTTTAATTTTCAACAAGAAAATGGCAATCATACCATCTTACTGGTGCTGGAAGTTGTTGCATTACATAGAAGTAATACAATATAAACTGTAAATATCGAGAGACAGCCCCCATAGAAAAATGCCATTTCCATTTTCTACTCAAAGCACACAGCATTAGTATCACACTTCTTACAAACTATTCAAGGTGCTATAAAATCTCTCGGAGCTGCTACTAGAAATGAACTGTTCTCAGCTTTTTGCATACTTTTCAGTATTTGAAGTACTTTCATCCAACATTCTTAATATCTCATTAGACAGCTAAGCATCTGCATTGATTTCCTTTTCCCACTCATCCTTGTTTTGAAACAACTAACTTAAAATCAAACATATTATTGATGTCTGAGCTCAAGGCTGGTATGGGCCTTAAGTTTTTCTAAAAGGTAATTTCAAATGAAGTTTCATTACCATGAAAGATGAGGAAAGTATCTATGGCATGAACAAGAGATCAGAAATAACAGAACATTTAACCCATATTTTGTTTAAATCAATTACCACACACACATTTGAATCCTTCTCTTCCTACTCAGTGTAATACTTAAACTATTACACCACAAACTCCTACACCACATTTGGCCAAACTATTACCATCACTCCTTGTTACAACCACACTTGTTCGAAGTTTTTAAACATTTTACTCTCCTGCAAGAGTTCCACAGTCAGAAAACATATAACCGCTTTACAGTTTAAACAGTCTATTTACTTATACAGCAAAGCTGTCTTCCCATTGTATCACAAATACAATTTAGGCAACTCCTAAAGCATCAAATTCCAATGGTGCTACTGTGACTTCTTTTCAGAAGCCTGATTTGCTGCATAATCCAAAATATCCAAGAGGATATTAGATATTGTTAGCCCCTATCTACAAATTTACAACATCAGGCAGGAGACTGAAATTTGAGGACAGCTCTGATTGACCTGCCCATCTTGGAAACATGCTCAGAATTCAGCATCAAAAAGAAAACCATAAAGTAAACACATACGGCTGATTGCATCTAAGTCTCTGCTGGAGGTTGCCCATTAAGAAAATAAGGTAACAGAAATGCCTCCTCCTTTCCTACTGAGCAGTTTCAAATGACTGACATCAACAGAACAATGAGAGCAGATAGATATATTTATACACACACACAAAAAAAAAACCTTGCTCAACCTGATTGCAAGTTCTAACACTCCTCCTAAAAAGATGCTGGAAGAAACCTGAAGTAGTGGTTATCTAGGAATAACCTGTGGGTAGAAGTTCCAAAAAATAACTCAGAACTTCATAAGTATATAAGGTATCTTTCAAGGAATACAAGAAAAACAAATTAGCCACCACTAGTTTGCTTCAAGGAGTTCATCACAATGAAAGATATTCTAGGGATTATTAAAATTGAATTTATATAAATACTTACAAATCCAAAAAGCAGGTATAAATTAACAGGATGCTGGTGTCTGTAGAGGGTCAGTGCCACAATTATAGCCAAAGATCCAAACCCAGATATCAAAAGCAAAGCAGGCCTGTAAAGTTCCATACAAAAAAGTAATCAAAATTAAAATAAAGTATCTGGAAGACTGAAGAACAGTTTATACAAAACCAAGTTCTTAAGTGATGACCTAGATAAAGATACTGCTCCATATATCCAAAGTAAATGTAAAGCAAGTTTTACAATAAAACTACTCTAAAACATACCACCACAGATCATCAGCTAAAAATAGTACAATCACAAGTAAAGACAATTTTTTCACACTGAAGCTAAAGATTGCCCAGGAATCCATCACCTGGAGATGAAAATCAGTATGATCAGGAAAATACATCAATACTAAACTAACAGCATTAAAGTATATGTAATATTTTGCCAATTAAAAACTCCACATCCAGGGAACTGTTTTTTATCAGCATCTGAATGCAACAAATGTGGGCAATAACTGTACCAAAGAAAACCATCACCAATCAGTAAACATCACTATAATTAAACCTTCTGAGCAGCACTCCAAGCAAAAACTAGACCAAAATCAAACACAAAACCACAACAGTTCTATATAAGCAGGACCATTTTACATTATTTAAGTATAAAACTGTTGGTTTATACTGTTTACATTATAGCTTACACAGAAACTTTCATATAGCATTTGATGCTTCTTTTTTTTAATTAGGGCTATGAAGTGAAAGTAAAAGCAAAGTCTGCAAGTGCACTTGGGGGAAAACAGAAACTGGACTCTGTGCTCTCCTCCTTTCCCCAGCTGCTCTTTTCCCCTGCCTGTTCACCATTTTGGTTTTTGAGACTTGTTTTTTTCTCGTGGAAATCTGAAAGGCAAAAAGCAGCAAGCCCAAAGGAATTTTAGCAGAACAGTTTTCAGAAAAAAAACCCAACAAAATAAGATGGGGAAGGGAGAGGCGTAGGACATGATTCAGCTTTTTGGAACAAGTACCTAGAAACAACAGCAGTCCAAACAGATTCTAAAAGCAGACACTTAGACCATAAAACAAGAAATGTCAGTAATTGAGTTGTTCTGCAACTGATGTATAGGTTTTCATAGTGTAAATATTAAAATAAGCACTATTAATAAAGTATTGATTAAAAGAAACATTAATAACGATAACAAATTCTAATAATAAACCAAGGATAAGAAAAGTTATTTCCTAATCAGGTTACAAAATTTCTGTTACAGAATCAAAACATGGGGTATAAAAATGATTAGGAACACTGAAGTGTTCCAGAGCAACATACTGCATAAACTACACTTAACACACGATAAACAGCCCCATTTTATTTTAGTATTTACCTTTCATGAACAAATGCCTGTACTCCAGTAGAGTACAGAAAAACTGCAGATGTGACTGTGGTCAGAAGAACTTGAATGGAAAGAATGCTGTAGACTTTCCGTAGAAAAGCTAGAATAAGGAAAATAAAAATGAAATTACTTTTGAGTTACGTTTACAAAGTTCAACAGTACATCAGATACAAGTTTTCTATTTCATAAGGAACCACTGGAAACTCTTTATTCAGTGGAAAAGCACAGAGCAAACTGGTAAAAAGCCATTTTTCCTTAAAAAACTGATACAGCATTCCAGCAAAATTACATTCATTCCTAGACATTATTATTTAAACAACAACAATGACAAAACAAATACAAAAAACATTTGCAAGGAATTTACTTCAGACTATTTTAAAAACTACATCCACCTAATATCACTAAGGAATTACTAGCAGTATATATTCTCCATCATGTTACTGGTATCTAATGGACCTAAATGAAGAAAGATTAACTTGCAAGTTCTGTGGAAGACAGAAATAGCCATAAAAGTTAAAAAAGGAAAAGCTTTTACAGTAATATCTATTTGATTTACCTTCTGCCATGTTAGATAACGTTTATCATAATTTGCGACTTGCATTGTACTGAATGGGTATCTACAGATACAGACTGCTAGAAAAACTTTAAAATCCCAGAATTAAGCTAAGAGGCTCCGTAATTCTAGAATTTTGAAGAATGGAGAGTGGTTCAGGATATACAGATATATCATACAGATATACTCCGTTCTAAATGGAAGGAGACCAAGTCCATTACGCAAAATACTCTGAAAGGAAGAATAAGCTTACAGGGAAAATCAATTCAATCTTTAATAACATAGCCTAAACAAGGTTACGAGCACACACTATGAGAAGCTGAATTACCTGCTTGCAGCAGCTAAAGTTAAATGTACTTGTAAACCATGAAGGACTGGGGCCTACTTTGCTGTAATAAACTGAACAAACCTAGAAGTAGCCTGCTAGCTAGCATAGCCTTCTCCCCACGCTATTCTTGTTAAATGCATCAGCAATTTTCTAATGGCAACATCTCTTTCATATTTCCTATGGCATCCTTTATTTTCCAAACAAGGTGAAACTGTATTTTTATATGAAGAGGTCTCCTTCATACATCCAATAAAAAATTCACTGCACACAGCTGTTTTTATTCCAAGATGTATCCAATAACACTATAACTATTTCAACAAGGATTACTATTTAGTTATCTCCTATTGAAGGATATTCGATTATTTGAGACCCGCATTTTAACAGAAAAGCAATGTTTCATGGCCACTAATACGACCTTATGGCATGCAAATACTGTAGTGGAAGAGACAGTATTTTAACACCTCACAGAAGAAATTCAAATCCTTCAGTATCCTGGTTAAACTACTGTAATTATGGGCAGCAATTCAGCATTTATGCATTTCATGTATCATGTTAGGTCTTCAAAATGTATCACTCTGGGGAAAATCAAGTCTGAATCTATACGGGTTTAATCCCTCTGATAAAAACACCTGCCCCCTATACGCTTAAATGATAAAATCTTTCGCCGGCCACTGACCTTTCTCTCACGCTCGATGCCTGCCCTGGACTAAGTAACGCCCTGGCTCCCCACTCACAGCCTTTACCCAGAAAATTAAAATACTGCGCAGAAGCTGAATTCAGCGAAACGCCACAGGCGATGGGGTTAACAGAGAGGAACTTGCCGGGAACAGCGGGGCACAACACCTCCTTTGACCGCCCAGTAAGAGGAGGCAGCCGGGGCCTCTCCGCAAGAGCGGGCGGTGGGGCCTGGGGTGAGGGGCTTCGGGGGAAGGGGTTTGTGGCGGCCTTACTCATCCGCAGTCCCTACCCATGCGAATGTGGACGCTGGCCGAGGCCACGTTGGTGCCATAGTTGAAGTCATCTTCGATAGAGCTCCGCGGGTAGAGCTGCTCCGCCGCCATCATCGCCGCCGCCACCCTGCCTCCCGCCGCCCAACAGCAACAACCGCCTCGCTTCCGGGAGAGGCAGTCGCACTCCGCACCACCGAGCAGGGCCCTCCGTCGAGCGGCCGAGTTCGTCGACCGCGGCTGCCCGCCTTCCCAGGCGGCGCTGTGGGGGCGGCCGTGCCACGGTCGCGGCGGCGGCGGCGGCCGCCGAGGGGCGCTCTGCGCGGTGTCAGGCTGGACCCGCCTGGCCCGGCCCGGCAGCAGCGGGGCCTGGCCCATCCCATCACGCTCGGCCTTCCTCGCTGTACCTGCGGGGTGGGCAGAGTCTGCAGTGGGAGGGAGGCAGGGCTGAGGAGAGCGGCGCTGGCCGCGGGTGTCAGCGGTCGTGGTTTAATGGCTGTCGCCACGCCGCGCGTGGCCGATGGCTGTGGGACTCGGCGTGGTGTGCCTGAGCGGTGAGCGACCTTGGGAGGGAAGGGACAGCCCCGTCCTTTAGCCTTTACATGCGAGGTTTGCAGGAGTAGAGTAGGAGTGGGTTTCCTATGAAGGTCTCTTCAGTCTACTGACGTTTACCCACCCAGGCCAATCCTGTGCATGATTCACGATGGCTTGAGGAAGCGTTGTGTTTGTGTTTAACTTAAACACCATTTCCTGTGTCTATTTTAGGCCTGAAAGGTCGGGAGAGGAAGTTCCAGTGACTGAAAAATCAGCCCTTTTACTGGCTTTCACCTTTGATTCACTTCTAGCTGCTACGTGGCAAGAGTTCTCCAGCAAGCTTGGGCTGACCTCGGCTACAAACACACAGCTGTATTCAGCAGTAACATAAAGAGGCTTTGGGTGTTAATGCTCTTCATGAGTGTATACCCCACTAGAGATGAATTTCACTTCTATAAACCTTTAATACAAAATAGAGTTTTATTCAGGCTTTCTCCTAGTTATATGTCCTGTCTTAGTTCAATTCAATAGAACACAAAGATGCTCAGCATTTCTCAGGCATCATGTGGCACTTTGGACTTGTGGAATTGCCCCCCAAAAGTTAACCAAGATGGTAGCTCACATTTAGGAAACCACAAAGCTTAAGATTTTGGGATGTGGGATGAGGAGCACAATATGCTATTCTTTAACTTATGAGTATTATCTAAAGCATGCCAAGAAACTGAAGTGATAGATGCTCTAGAAATGTATGTAATAGATTAGACTAAAATAAAGTGCTTTTAAAATTGGAAAGTAGTGGCCTTTACTGTATTCAGATTCTCAAGGGAGAAGTAAATAAATTATACGATTCTGTGATGAAATAATTTTGAGCAAAGTTCTTCTACTGAGTTGACTTAAGATATTACATTTCAGTTGCAGATACAAAAATTATGAACATGACTTCATATTCTGGGAAGTATTTATGGTTTTCCTAATGTAATTTTGCATTTTTAGTTGCTGCAGAGCAGGATCTTTCAGCTTTAATCCTGAATTTGGAGATTTATGCATTGTTTCCATTGCTGAATAGTAACTGTTTTGAAATAATTACCCTGTCTGCTTTCTTGCGCATGCCTCTGCAGACAACATCACCGATGTTGTACCAGAAGAAGCATTTAGAGTTCTGGACGAGCATGCGGTGTTGCCTACTCCTAATAAATGCAGTGCAATATTCTTTAAAATGCCTCTTAGAGATGGCCTCACTTCTTTGTGAGAAACACAAAATTTCAGAACATTGCTGAGGAGTCAACTCCTGCGAGTTTGCAAATAGCCAGAGCCTAGAGAAGACTGAAGGAGAGACCTAATAGTAGTCTTCAAATACTTCAAAAAAGGCTGTTGCAGTTCTCCAGCCATGGAGAAAGTATCACGTAAGAGGTAGTATGGCTTAAGCTGCAATAAGGAAGATTCAAGGTGGAAAGTTGAGAACTTTTTGAAGAGTAATCAGGGTAAAGCTGTGGAATAGTTAGCCTGGGGTTTAGGCACAGGCTGGGAGATAGGCGATTGCAGGAAACAGGTGTGTGCGTCTTTGTGCTTTTGCACACCCACCTCCTCTGTGGAAGATGTTAGTCTGATGTAAGCCACCAAGGAGTAATGGGCTTATTCAGAAAGGCAGGAGACAAAGCAGCAAATGATTCAGTGACGCTACTCACGAGCACAATCTGCCAGGGTTGCTGCAGATGGGAATGGAAAAATTATTCACATCTGCAATAGTGATAAAGCCTGTGATTTTCATGCCAAATGAGAGCATCATTCTTGTCTTAAGATCTTTTTCTGTCACTTGTAGGCACACACAGAATGCATTGTGCAGTGAGCAGTGCTTTGGAGTGACTGTACTGAACCAAGGTTTAATAACTTGGAGCCTGGCTGAGTGCTTTTCAATGTCTCTGCAATTTTCCATTCCTCACTTGGGAAAGTATACCTTATAAAATGCTAAATATGCCGTATAAAAAGCAAAGTGTTTTACGTTGCCTTTCTTTTCTGTATTTGATGTTTCCATAAACATACCTCCATCACACTATTTTTATTTGAAACCGCTGCAGTCCCACAGTGACTTGCTTAGGACTGGCTAGACGCTTCCACTCTGCATGTGTGCGTGCAGGGGTGAAAGAGCTTTCTGTTTTCCAGGTTCTGTTTTGGACTCCGGTATGGGGAAAGGAAGCTCGCTCTCACTAGAGCACTAGTTAAGGACCACGGACTCCTCTGTGCCTTTTGTCTACGTTACACATAATTGGTGGCTTTGCTGGAAAAAGTCCATCTGGTGCTTGGAGGTACTTGGGAAAGGTACTTGGAGTATTGCCAGGATTCTGCTTCTTTCCAGAGGTTTGTTTTTAAATAATTGTGCCAGAGCCCCTTCATTTGCTGCAGTTTTGAGCAGTGTTCCCAGAGTGACCCCTCTCAGCATCACTTTGATATATACATCTGTGTATCTTCACATCATCGTGGCTGTTGTTGAGGCAGGACTAAGCGGTCTCCTCTTCCCAGACTGCAAAGTCCGTGACCTCTGCATGGCTCTGTACAAATGCATGAGACACGACTGCTGTAATATTGCTGGAGTGCAGGGTGTGCGATTCCAGGAGTACGCAGTCACACATGGGGCCCCGTGGCTGCCTGCCAGCCTTTCAGCAAGGAGGTAACATCCAGGTGATTTGTGTTCGGAACGGCATGGCGCACACAGTTCAAATGCGAAGTGATGTGGGAAAACAGAGGAGAGAAGTTTGATTATGTAGGTGCATCTGCATGGCTGTTAACCATTAACTTATCCCCAGGTGAGCTTTGTTCTCTTCGTTTCAAAATAGTTGGCAAGTTAAGTTAGAGGGACCATTTTATTGTGTGACCCTGAGGAATCTTAATTTGAAGAAACGTGAGTTACTGTGAAGTTATCCTCACACTCCAAATATGAAGTTCTCCATGGGAAGTCGAGATGATCTTGTAATTGCAAAGTTCTTCCAAATTATATTTCAAAATGTACAGTACATAGCTGCAAAACTGTCATGATATTCTTACAGGGCAGGAAAATAACAAAGAAATTCAGAGACAGATGTGCTATCTGTTGCTCTAAAATCCCTGATGGTGAATTTTCAAATCCACTAATCCAGGGAAGAGAGTTTATCTTCTTTAGTACTTACGGTTTCATGAGAACGGCTCTACCCTTTAGCAAGCAGGTCACCAAGCCAACCTTTCATGAAAAAAGATGAAAAACTTCTCTCAATGTTCCTTCAGTTTCCTAGAGCCCTCATCTTTGCCTAATGAAGCATATATTATTTTTCCTATTAAATCCCATCTGCATTATATATTTTTTCATTATACCTCACCATATTGGGACTTGATGAGCTCCTCTATTTTTTTTTCCTGTGCATTGTTGATAAAACACACCAAGTTAGTTTTGGGTCTTGGACTCACCGGAGGTCTCAGATGCAGTAAGAAATGGGTTGCGGCTAGGAACTGAGCTGTCTGGTGGCACTGGTCCATCAATGTGCCGGGGAGCACAATGTGGAAGTTAACTGCCTGCGCTGCCTGGACTTTTATTTTAAGGATTGTGAGCAGCTCTTGAATAGACATGTTGGTTTGATGAGATTTGGTGAGACATTTTGAATGAGGTCAGGGTGAGTATGTTTCCTTTTGAAAACAGGACTTTCAGGATCAATATATCTCTGCAATTAATAGAGTAGTGCTGGTAGTTAATAAATTAATCCTAGCATTAAAAGTCTTCTCCAAAGGTGTTTGTCCATTTATGCAAGTCTCATATCTTTCAAGGGTGCAATCTTATTTTGACAAGCTGAGGTATTTTGTATTTTAAGGTCAGGATAAAGCTGAAAGCTGTCTTTGCTTATAATCTCACCGTTGTTATTTTAGTAACTGCTAGAGTTTAAAAAAGAGCATTACCATTTTATTCCAAGGGTAAGACTGAGTCCTGGGGAAATATAGAGTGCTACATTGACAGCCCAGTTACAGGTAATTTTTCCTTTTTTGTGGAAAAAAGGTTTTTTTCTTTTTCTTTTTACTTTATTTTTTTTTTTGCATGGAGGTAATGTAACAAACTAAACCAATTTAGTAGATGCATTGCCTCATGAAATAGAAGGGGAAGCATTCTTGAATTTGTTTCTCTGAATGAAACATCAAAACATTCCACGTGTTGAGTTTGATATTATTTTGTTCAGTTTCAATTTAGCAGTAAGAGCTGCTTGAATTTTGGAAGTGCCATATGAAGCCTGTTTATAAAACACTTAACTACTCTTTCTCTACAAATTCCAATGTGCTTTAATTGTCTTCACCGGACAGCCTACATCACCTGTAATTATCTAAATACCTGTAATTATCACCTGATCATTCTGTTATCTAAAACCTGGGTGTACTCATGTAAATTAGTTTATATAAACTTTTGAGCTTATGTTGTCATGAAGACTTTTAATTCTGAACCTTTCTTTTCCTTGCATTTTGAAAAGCTGAGGTCAGATTTGCTTATTTCTGTTTGAGTGTCTAGTGCAATCGGACCCTGACAAGAACTCCCACGTCTAACAACAGTAACTGTATGCTGTTAAAGGAAAAAAAATTCTGTGTTTAAAATAGCAATGGCTTTGCAGCTGTTGGTTGGGGTCTACTCTGCAGAGATTGAAGAGCAGGATTCAGCTCCAGATGAAGACAACTGCATTTAAATATCTATAAATAGGTATCTACATGTGTGCTAAGTGCCTGAGCAACAATTACTACTAATGGAAGTAGGGGTGGCATTCAGATGACTAAATGTAAGTGTCCAGTGCATTTTTATGGCCCTCAGGTTATCAACCTCAATTCCATTTGCTCCTCCAGAAAAGCACTGATTCTGTAAATCCTCTGTCATATCTCCAAAGCCATGCAAGTGTCTTGGATACCCTGGAGCATCCTAAATGGCACTGGATGCCAATGCTTAAGCAATGGCACCCTGAATATATAGAAAATTACACTAATATAGTTAAACATAAACATTGCTTGGAAAACGAGCTTAGAAGAGACTGACTGTGGATACAAATAATTAACAATAGTTCTTTTTTATTGCTGATGTTGACTGCCGTCCAGCAATCAACCCCTGCCACGGTTGGGGGGGCACTGGGAGTTGTCTGGGAGCAGAAGGCGATCATGAGACAGTCTGACCTATGGAGGACTGCTTCAGCTCGCTGTGCCATCGTCGGCATACAGTTGGGGTGGGAATATCACGGTTGGGATGGGGGTAGGGCAGGGGCAGAAAAGGAGAAGGAGGAGCCAGCAAAAAACATGAAGTCGGTGGTTATTTCCATGAAAGAGCAGACCTGTTGCTGTAGGTGCACCCATAAAACCAAGTCGGTGAACTTCCTTTGATGGCGACGCAGTCCCTGCCTCTGCTAGGAGAGCTCCACCAGTGCAGAAGTACCCACGCAGAGTACGGCCCCCGCTACTCTGGCTGCCTGTTGGTGCTGGGAGAGCTGCGAGGGCACAGCTCGCCCGGGGGTACTGCCTGCGCCGGGAGTTTGTCTGGAGTGGCTGCGTAAGGCACAAGGCATCCCTGGCGTGACCTCGTCTCCTCACTCCGCCATCATACGCAGGTTGGCCCCGACGCGCCGAGGCTACTTGCAGCTCCTGCAATGCCCTGTACAGGGTCTTGGGAAAGAAACCCGAGACGTGCAGTGTCCTTCAGCATCTTCAGGCGGAAACACAAAGGGCACCGGGGGGCTTTGGGCCGTGAGGTGCTGTTACCCATCGAGCAGCCCTTAGTTCGCCCACCCTTTTTTCCACAGCTGAGTGGCTTTCAAGGCTTTTTTTGGAGCTTCACAGCGTTGAAAAATCTGGAGGGAAGGACAAAAGCGGTGCGAGAGGTTTGTTCTGGTGCTGATGGAACAAGACCGTAGGCGGCCTCATGCAGGATCTTCAGGAAGTGGGTCAGTGGCAAATCCTTTTCATATTCACATTCATTATTTAGTTAATTTGAAGTTAATTAACTTCATTATCTGTGAAGCAGACCAGCGTTAAGTCTCAGGACATGTGCATGCCCATTTTGCATGAGGCAGAAACAAAGCTCATGGCCCCAGACATAGCAAAGTACTTCACATAGCTTTCTGGAAAAGCAGTCAGAAAAGAATAGTACAGGTCCCTAAATACCACACTTGGTCCAGCAAAGGAGAAAAGAGTTGAAGGCAGGTCTCTCACCTAAGTGTTCCCTAATGCTAGTTAATATTTACATACCGTTTTTAAGAACATTAGTGAGTGTCCTGTAATCGTGACATTCTCGGATACAGGCAGGAACAGCAGTGGTTTGTTAGTCAGCCAGAGGGTTTGGATAATCACTACTGACTTTTTAGCTAGACGTTCCTTTTAAAACTTGCTTTTGAATGATGTGCCTGAGAAATACTATTCATTGGTGTGTGGTACGTTTATAGAGATTCTGGGTGGACAGTCATCTTTGTTGAATCCAGCATTTTTTCTGGATGCTCTTGTCTGCATCATCCCCATTTGTCCTGTTGAAGATGTTTGGACAAAACCAAAAACTGCTCTGGTTTTTTTTTTTGGAAGTGAATTAGGGTGAGATTTTTCCAGTGATTTTAGGATTGACATGTATTAATGCCAAGTGTTAATACTATGACTTAAAAACCAGAAGTATCACTTCTGGAGCAACAAAGCAGCTCATTGGTCCCTGTTCATTTAAAAAGAATGAATTACGTATTTCACTCCATGTCCAACTCTGCAGGTTTTGCCTACAAGAACTGCTGTTAGTGGCATTACCTCTACAAAACGTGTGTTGTCCATTTCAGTAAAAAAATCCGTGGTGCTGCCTTCTCCAGATGGATGTCTCTACTAAGAGGAGGGCAGGCTAGAGGTGGATTTACGCTCCGCAGATCTGTAATCTCAGTGGTGGCTGTCAGCCCACTACCACTTGGGATCAGAATGTCCACGCTGTGGTTAGTAACAGCCAACTTTAGGATATTTGCTGGCTGAGTGGGCTGTAGCATGGAGGTCCTGTCTCGGTCTTGCAAAAAGGTCCTCTGCTAAGACACCAGCTGTGCTTGAGCTCTCTCCCTCCTAAAAGTAAGACATCTAACTTATGTAAACAAGGAGAAGGGGAAAGTCCACATTGAGAAATATTCTATATGTCTTTTGCTTTTCAGGAAAGCAGAACCATATCAAATTGGTAGGTCAAGTACACTTATTTAACTTAAGGGAAGATATTTTTGACAGCAGGGTTTGATTTTAAGTCTGTTTCAGAAATGGTTGATACTAAACATGCAGAAAAGCATCTAGAATGACGTAGTCATGGTTGTTATGTGAAGAAATTGAGTAATCCAGGTAAATTTCTACTGTAAATCCCTAAACTTGGCTTACTGTCATCGCTGTGAGATCTTACTGACCATTCTGTAACTGTTCATCATTTGGAACACATCTGCATTGTATTACATCCTAATCCAGTTATCCAATACTGCTTTGTTTTTTAGAGAACCTTGCCTGAGAAAAATAGATTTTAAAATGAGTGCAGAAGATGGTTGTCTCTATATCTTAATGAGTCAGCCATTGAAGCGATTGATTCATTAAATCTAATACTTGGTGTTAGACATCTAATCTAATTAGAAATCTAATCTCTCTGCTAAAATATTAAACACATTCGTTAATACCTGCCAACAAAATAATTATAATTGCAAGTCAACCCTTTTAATGGTGCTTTTTTGATTCCTGGCCAAAAGAAATAATTGTTCACAACTGTTGTGCAGCTACTTTAAAGCACTATGTTCAAACTTAGCAGCCGTATTTTAGATGCTACCACTTTTCCTTTAACTGAAAATCATTGCAGGGGCAGGATTCTGCTTAATCATCTCTGTAACAAGGAGAGAATGATCTGTCAGCTGGCTTCTGAAGTATCACTTCCAAGGTATTTTCTAAGAACTGGATCTCAGTCTGAAGACTCCTGTGCTGTAGTATATGGCAGGACTGAAATGTCTGATTTTACATGGCTGTCATGCAAGTCATTCCAGGCAAAAATGCCAAAAAAGGCCACGAACCCAGCATAAGGTCCTCTGGCACATTTAAAAAAAAAAAAAAAAAAAAGCTTTTATAAAAAAATAAAAGTGTCTTCAAAAAAAGTCAGACTCAAATGCCCTCTACCATGCCTCTGGGTTTCTTCCTTAAATACTAGCAGAGTCTCCACAAACAAATCACACAGTATGGACTTTAACTCCCAGGGCTGCCGAGGCAGACTCTGAATTTCCCAGGTCGGTGGAGAGTTTCTGTGTGGAAGGCTTCCTTGCCTAGCACCTGCCTTCCCTGCGCCTGCGAGCAGGGGATCGCATCTCCGTTGGTACGTCTGGGACTGCCTCATAGTTCAACTGCTGTTTTATTTTTAACTGCTTTGCAATACACATGCCTACACAGATTATTATGAAGATCTGTGTACTTTTTTGATGGTTTGGAATAGGACTGTGTTTGAGATTGAGCCTGAGGTTCATCCCAGAAAGGCACTATTTACAGTCCCACTTAAAAAAGCCTTTGATAGCCAACATTAAGTAGAAATTTTAGCAGAGTTTGCATGGATTTGGGACTGACTTATGACTTTGCTCTCTCCTAAACTGGTTCCCTTGTTTGATTTTTATACAGCGGTTTGTTTACAACTGCGTATTAGCCTAGGTTAGAAGGAATGTGGATGGGCAGCGCAGCAGCTCACCCTGAAAAACTCCAAGAGCGAACATTTCCAAAGATAAATTTTAAGAGACAACCATATTTTGGTATAACTCCGTACTAAATTACTTTAGCAGGAGCTGGTCTGCTTGGGGGCTGTTGTATGTGCTCACAGGAGGAGGTGATGGGCATGCAGGGGTTGGTGGCAGGGAGAAGCCTGCATTCCAGCAGCTTAAACTAATTATAAAGTCACAGTTTTAGTTTATACTTGACCCAACTATTTCCATTGTGGATATCACATTCAAATGTTATTCAGAGAAAAATTAGTCTTTCAGTAGTGTTTAGGCATGGGACAGCATCAGAGAAAATAACTTTTCCTGTGCAGCAGGACTGGAGCTCTGGTACACGCCAGGTACCAGTGTAAAAGTGTGTGGGTTAATGTACGTGGCAGGACCAGCTGGTTCCCAGCCATACGGTGGTGCCAACAGTTTGAATATTTCTTTGCCAGTCTCAGAAATACATGTTGTGACCGGTATTTCATGTTGGGCTTCTTAGCATTTTTGTCCAGAGATGGAAATGCACACGGAATCTCAAAATACTTTGAAAATTGCCGAGTCCGCGTCTATGTCCTCCATGGAGTGGATGACAGAAATTAGGTCTTATCTGGCTAGTGAATTCTCCCTTAAACTTTCTCCAAAATTGTGGTGCTTTTTGCTTCACGTTCCTATGAAATTTGCACGTCGCGGAGAGGTTGCACTGCTGTGGTTGCACTCACGAAGCACTTAGGAGGCAGTTGAAGGTGTCAGTCCTGTCAGAGATTATTTTGGGGGAAGAAATCCCAATGCAGAGCTCCTGCTCCATCTAAAATACGCATCTGGAACATTTTCAAATGGATATGATTTTACTGAAGAGTTAAGGGGAACAAAAGTTTCTGACCTCATGATGTTTTTGTCTTTATAATACGAAAAAGCACAGATAATTTTGCATTGCTGGAAAATGTTGCCTAAATATTCTTTGCATCCTGTATTCCAGAAGTAGAGGGCATCATTCATCTATTTAAGTTTGTGTTAATGGTATTTTAGGGCAATGTTAGGAAACATCCTTGTGTCTAGTAATCACTCTAGAAATATAGTACCTGCATAAACCACCCCAAATATTCTGTAGCTTTTTTGGGGGGATATGTAGAAGTAGAGCTTCGGGCACATGTTCTGTTTGGGAGACCACTTGTAGCAGTGGTTATGATGATCTGGCTGCTTGTAGACAAGAGCTTTCCAGAGGAACATTGGCAACATATGCATTTTTTTAACTAATGTTGTTAAATCGGCTGTGCTGAATTTTGTAGAATTTGAGTTAATACACTGAGGTAAGCTACAAAATTCTAACGATGTGCTGATAAAAATATATAGAATTCAGTTCTTTCTTTCTCTTTTTCTTTTAGGAAGCAATTAGTATGGCATGCATCCCTGAATCTCATCATTAAGGTAAAAAAATACTTAAATATGCTTTCATTGGCAGTTTCTGGCAGCACCGATGTGGGAAAAGATGCTTTTCGTCAGCCCCACATATAATTCTCATTGAAATTCTTTCTGTAAATAGGTTGATGCTGGGAATACAGTTTGAGAAGCTTTCCTGAAATTTATGCTTCCCATGATGGCAATAAATTACAGAATCATGTTAAGTGCCCTTTAGTTCTCAGAATACAAATGTAGATTTTTCCTTCTGAGGCTTACTGTCATTCTGCCTCTGTGAAGTTTGTTACTTCCACACAGAATAGAAAACAAATATAAAACTGCTGCATTTTTGTAATTTTATAGATGTTTTAATATATTCATCATATTTAAGATATTCATCAATAATCTAGCCATATGTAGATACCATTTATGGTATCATTGATGATATTTCTAAATACAGACTAACTTTAGCACAGTTTTATTTTGGCTGTGAAACTGTAGCTTCATCTCTCAGGTTATGTCAGCCTAAGCACTAGATGTGTACCGCTGTGTCCCATCCCACTGATACCACTATCCTGAAGTAACAAACGATAAAGCTTCTACTTTAATTAGTCAAAATTAAGACTGGGACTGTGTTTTTCTGTGACAGAAGTGTCTTTTATGTGAAAAGCTCTTGATTAACAAAACCCCAATCAGGTTTCTGAGGATAGAGAAAGTGGGTTTACGTATCAAAATAACATAACGTAAAATGTTCTTAAATTAATAGTTTAAAAGCTATGTAAATTTTAAATAACAAAAAAGAAAAGGTTTTGCTTTCCTGATGAGTCCATTACCAACTCAGAAACATCACTCCTGTGACACAGATGAAAAAGTAGGCTGATATAAGTCTTTGTGAAATATTATGGATCCACACCCAAAGGACAGAAAATCACCCACTGTACCTCTGGCAACATAAAAAAATGAACAGCAAAAATGCTATTTTATTAGCATTGCTCTATTATGAAGCATTTGGTTCTTTCTAAAAATGCATTGCCACTTCATTATTATTATTGTTTACTTTTGTTGTAAACCTTGTTTTGGTCTTTGGAGAGATTGAAGAGCTCCAAAATGCGAAGAGTGCAGAGGCTTAAAGTTTCCCATATGTCTCCAGCTCTGTTCCTGCCTTCAGCACAGGTGCAGGTGGTGCATCCCCAGTGCCGGTTCTGGATCACAGCATCGCTGCTCTGACCTGCAGTATCTGGAGAGAGGGAAAATCTCCGGCAAAGAGAGTCTCTCTTTTCTCTCTGCCTCGTAGTCCAGGAGACCAGCTTCAGCATCCTTGTACCACTCTCTTTTCAATTACTAGTTTTCATTCTGTGGACACAGCAGTGAGAAGAGTGTAATAGTGGTGACAAAAAAGGGGAGAAGTACCATGAAGAACTTTTAATTCTATAAATGATTGATAAATAATGTTCAGCTTTGTATGAAAAACCTTGCATCCCCATATCAACTTAAAAAAAGTCAGAGATACAACAGAAAAATTCAGTGAAAAGTTGCTGGTTGGACAGGAAAAGATCTTTGAAGTCCACAAAACATATACATACAGATGCAGACATATGCTATTAATTTTTTGAAGCTGGTATAGGCTAGAATAATGCTGCTGTATGAAAATGAGATTGCTGCCTTACTAATATCTTGCCCAATATTTCCTTTTCTTCTCAGCTGAAAGAGTCCTAACTTTCTCAGGCAATGTATGTTGCACATGGATAAGCTAGGGCTTCCAAAGAATGGTTTGGTGCTGAAAATATTGATGAGATATTCTATTATTTCTGGCAGTGGTTTTGATCTGTACTAGCTCTAAGACTATTACCTGTGCAATTTTCAAAGATTTCACATGGAAATGTTATGGCAAAGTACTCCAGAGTGTGTGAAAAATACAAACATAAATAAGAAATTACTTTAAAATAAGGCTGGCTTTTGGTTTAATATTGATAGTTGCATGTTTTAATAATGGGTGCTCCTCCTTGATGTCCAAAACATTAATTTTTTGCATAATGCCATTCAGGAAAGGTGTTTTTTTTCTAGTTTTCTTTATTTGCCGGTGCTTAAGAGTACAGAAGCCTAGAGACTGACCTTGCTTATAATTCAAAGTATGTTAAGGAACAGCTTGAACATCTTGGGTACAGTGCATGTTTCAGCTCTACTGTTTCAAACTTCCTGGTCATGTTAAGGTTTGATTTCAGTATGCTTTAAATAATAATAGTTTTCCTAAAAGTCTGGCTGTAAAGAAACATCATGAGCAGTGCAACACTGAATAATACAGGTTTTCTGAAATTTGGGGTGAGTATTTTTAGCGATAAATACAAATCTGTAAGGGCACTTTGAACCTACTCTGTACTGATGGGGGCTGAGATAATGAAGCAGGAATCAGTAGAGATGCGCCCTCATATTCCACCGCGTGTATGTGCAGTCTTTGGGTGAGGATAGTGGCCATCCTTTTGAGCTAGTATTTGCTAGAACAAGCTAGCAGGTCAGGCAGGAGGTGCTGTATGTAATCTGAGTCTTTTAAGTGTTAATTTTATCTGTATTTATTTTGGTGTGGGTTTTTGAAGGCTGCTGAGTGGTTTTAATAGGTGGAAAATTTTAACTAAATGACTTGAAATTCCACTCCCAAGGATAAATGTTTAGAATAGAACAAAAGAAGAAGGGAAAATTAATTTGCCTTTTGTTGACAGTAATATTACAGATAACTCATTGGCTAGAGATATTGAGACATCAGAGGTGATAGAAAGTATTTGCACAGGGTTTTATTTAGTTTATGTACATACTGAAAAACTGTAATAATTTTCTTGGGTTTTGTTATGTGGTGTTGTCTGTTCGCACAGGCTTTTTATGTGCTTGTTTTTGGGAGGACTTGCTGTCAGTCTGATTTCTGTTAGATTGTTTAAATAACATATAACTGCAGAAGAAATGCTACTAATTAGCACATACGTGCTCCCACGAAGTGTAGCTTATTCCCATTCATTATGGACAAGAGTGTGAACTGGATCTCCTACAGCCATCCTGGAAACACTCCCAGCGCAAGAGTGCTCCTGGGACCTTGTGCCTGTCTGCAAGCAAAGGAAAAGGAAAAGTCTTTGATATCTTCCCTGGCATGTGTTTATTCTTACCTTTTACTCTGGCAAACACACCACTTCTTGCGTGTTCCCCTGTGACCTGAGTATTGGATGTAAGCGAGCTAAATGACTTTGCATTATTCCTTTATGATAGAGGAGCTGCATCCCACATTAACAAGTCTTAAGAACATCTGTGCACTGTAACTCACATATTGATTATATATGTTTCCTGGCTAATATGTAGGTAAACATATGAAGAAACGCTGGAAACTCTTTCATTCAGAAATTGAAGCTTTGCAGTTGTGAGTTGATTTTATGTTATAGCTTTTCCTTTTCACATTAACTTCTTGCCAAGCTGCATGTAAACCTCCTTTGTCTAGAAAATGCAGCCTTTTCAAGAGTAAAATGTTCCAGGGGTTAGCTGAAACCAGTCTTAACAGTGCTATTCTTCTGGCTTCATGCCTATGGAAGTGGTTAACGGTTGGAATTTATGTCACAGAACACATAATAATTTGTTAGAAGAAACTGGATTCAGTCACAGCACAGGCATTTTTCTCTTCCTGTCATTATATTTTGTGAGGACTGACTTATTTCCTGCAATCTCAGCCCATGTGAAGACGAGAATGATAAAATTTCTGCATAATTTTTCTGAGAATACATTTATACTCCAGATGACCTTTGGAGTAAATCTGAACTATTAGATTTTCCCACATATTTATAGCTGTGGCCGTGCATCTTTGCCAGCAAATCTTATAGGCTTTATCCACCAAACATTTATTTATGGTAAAAAACCAACTTGCACTTGGAACACCATAGAAAAAGTTCAAAGCCATTACATTTGAAGTTAAGCTTTCATTTATAGTCTTATCTTTTCTATATTGTCATCAGATATGTTGCATTCAAATTCGTAACACATTTACCTAAGATGACTGTTTACTTCATTTAATGCCTTTCTGTGCTGATAACCATCGTCTGTGAAAGTGATTTTCCTGAGACCACACTGGCATATATAAAATACCGGTCCTTGTCTTTCTACTGAGCAATCAAGGATTCATAGGCTACCTTACGCTTAGGTTTCTTCATCCGAACTTACTTGAACTAGATGGATATTTCTCAGAGAAAGGGCTGTTCTGCTTTGCTTTATATTAAGAAAAAATAATGTGGAAATCGTAATTTACAAATAAATACTGGCAATTCTATTTTGTGTCAGACTTTATCAGAATATTTGCTTATACTATATAAGGTATCCTGTTGTTGACTATATTAAAATATATTCCCAATGAAAAAATGTTTGCTGGAGAGTACTTTTGGTTTGAGAATTTGATCTGGATTTGTGTTTGGGATTTTCTGGTTCCATGTGTGGCTACACAGTGCTCTGTACATCTTGCCACACTGTGAGACACCAAGGCTGTTATGTTAAAATCACAGAATCATTAAGGTTGGAAAAGACCTTTAAGATCATGAAGTCCAACTGTTAACCCAACACCACCATGCCCACTAACCCACATCCCGAAAGTGCCACATCTACACATTTTTTGAACACCTCCAGTGATGGTGACTCCACCACCTCCCTGGGCAGCCTGTTCCAATGTTTGACCACTCTCTTGGTGAAGAAATTTTTCCTAATGTCCAATCTAAACCGCCCTTGGTGCAACTTGAGGCCATTTCCTCTCATCCTATCACACTGCTTCCACCCTGGACAATATCCATGTAAGCTGGTTCTTGGCAGATATCACCAAATGATGCTCCTGAAGAAACCTGGAATGTGGAGAAAGGAGGAACACTCCCATGCGATTGAGCAGAGGCCCCCATGGAGCAATACCTGGGTTTAAAGAGTCCAGGGATAGACCATGCTGGGCAATACAGCTGATGTTACACCAGCGTTACTGGTGTGAGGTGTGGAAGAATTGCTGCGCTCCAAAGATTTACATTAACTCATGGTTTCCTTGAGCAATGGCTGTGAAAGTCTGTTTAGTCCCCAATTCACCAGTGCCATTAAGAACTCTTTCTTTTTAAACATACCTTTAAATCTCATCTCAATATATGCATTTAAGTTCTTTGCTGAACTGGGGATTAAGTGTAGTACCTGTGTTATCTTATATTCTGGGTTTATGCACTGCAGGCATTGAAGAGGGTCAATGGGAGATCATTTATCCTAATTACTGTGATGTAAGAGGAGCAGCAGGGGTTAGAGACGCAAAAAATTCTTTAATCCTGCTATGTACAGAACAAAAGCATTTTCAGCACCCTTTCAAGACATGTGATGGCACATAATCTCCCACGTCTCTGTCAATCCTTTTATAACTGCACTGAAAATGGATTTGCCCTGTCAACATTACTTGAGAAACCCTTGTTGCCAATAATTGAAACCTGCAATAGCAATAGATTTTTCCAAAGATTAAATGGGCTTTGAAAGCCTCCACTGCAACTCAATGTAAAACACTCTCCGTTATCGCTGGTGTTCATACCAACCCAATCTCTGCAATGTCTGTTTTAAGCATTTCTTTTTTGTAAAGGTAAGAAAAAGATGTTGAGAGTCTTGCTATTGCAATTACATTTGTACTTCTTCAGCAATAGTGTCTTTATTTTGTACTGAAAAGGAGTAATATAAACTGCAGCTCCTCTGAAAATGTTGCAAGATTATGTCTTAATTTTGGTGACAAAACTCAACTGTGTGGCATTTAATGAAGCAAAACAAATTAGACCATTCAGGTGGAGGGAGTGTATAGGAGACTGTATATCAAAGCCCTTCAGTGAGTATCCAGTCTATATTCAAAAGTGGAAGGGTATCAATTATCATACGGGGTTTTTTTAAGATTGTCATTTACTGTTGTGCTTTTTGAAGTGGAATTTTTGTATTTACGGAGTATGTACTTAGTTACAGTCTCTGTTTTTATAGTGACTGTCTCTCTCTATTCTGGCAAACTTGCCTGTATATATTAATATGAATAGCCAAAGCTTTTCAGTATTTGCATACTATCTAGCTCTGCCATCTTATATGTGTCAGAAAAGCAAGGTATGTCACAGAAATGACATTTTCGTACATGCTTTATAGTATGCACAAGTGGACAGAGCAGTAGGAACCAGCATGGCATGACATATATTTAGAAAGCATATAGAGTATAGCTGTTTGATTCTGTCAAAACTTTTTGATTTCCGAACATTTGGGTAATAAATGATTCACTTAGTGTTGCCCAGTTGCCTAGTTTTGTGAAGAGCTCTTAGCAGAAAGAAAGGCATTAAAGTGACCTCGCGCCAGCTGCAGTGTAGGTGACCCTGTCCCCAGCCCTGTCCCAGCCTTGCCTTGGCTGTGGACCCTGTCCACCCAGACCCTGACTTGCAGACTGACATTCTAGCTTGCCCTCAGACCTCTTGTGTCACCATGAACTTGTCTGGCAGTGGGTCTGGGCGATGTCCCAGGCTGCCCATCCCAGCCTTCCCTGCTGCCTTGCTGGGTTGGTGGGACGGGCGCTGGCCTGCCCACTGCTGTGGGCGTCCCCTGTGGCTCCTGGCACGCTGGCCCTTTGCAGTGACTGTGGGTCCTTCCCTAAACTTCATATGGGTGAAACCTTGATCCTCCTCAAATTTTTGTTGAGCTCAGTGAATCTATGAGTGGGAGTCATGGTGCACCTGCAGAAGATTCGTTAAAATTCTTGTAAAACAAGAGGCTGAGTTTTGCAATTTCAACCATGGTTGAAACTTCATGGCTATTCTGAGTTATAAGAATTGAAAAATTGAGCTAGAGTTCATGGTCATCACTCATCTATGTGTGAATTCAGATGGATATATTTTACAGAAACTAATATACAAAATCTGGCTTTTTGCATGAGGCCAAGTATTTGGAATTTAAGGTCAAAAAGGAATTTGGTTTTGGAAGTTATGAACAGCTGAAGAGAGAATTTAGAATGGAAGCAACTATTACATTAGCCACGCACTAATAAATACCGAACAGTGCAGTTAGGCACTGACCCAGTGTATGCTTATTTTAAGCATCTGCTCAACTTGAAAAAATTTAAGGAATCTCACCGAAAGTGATATACGTTTTCAGCTTGTTCTTCCAGCGGGTATATAAATGGTATTTCTTCAATGGAGCTATAATGCATAATAAAATATTCATGTAATAAGCAGGAAGAATTTGATGCATTAGGAAAATGTAAGCATTGAATTTCCTTTGCCTGATTTTTCACCTTCCCTTCCTTCTTTCTCCCTCTTTCCCTCCCTCCCTTTTCTCCTATGTAATCTATAGACATACATCTATGTAGAATTCCAGTACAAATATACTTTTGGATGACCATAATCAACCAAAATGACCAAATTTTGCTGTGTCATGTCATATCTGAGATCCCATGAGGTACTTCAGAATTGCGCTGAAAGTATGGATACCAGTAAGTTCTGGAGATACATGCCAGAGGAGTTATTAAAATCGGGCAAACCCTCTGTAAAATTATGTCTACAGCTATGGAATAGCAAGTATTAACTTCCGTAAACCAAAAAGCAAATCTTCTTTCTAAATTATCTGATTAGGAGAGGGGATGATCTTAATCTTTTAGCATTATTTGATTTAATGTTAAATATTGTGCAATGATTTTACTGTTACAGGGAATGTAAGCAATAAAGAAATAATGTGCTAAAAAGTTAACTATTAAAAGATATTTGGTAGCTATAGTTGCTTATTCATGGTTTATCAGTATTATATGATCTCAAAAAAAAAAGCCTAACTTTATTTTGAACTATTTTGGGATACAATGGAAGTTTTGACAGGCTTTGAAGCAGAGATAGAGTCCAAAACACTCTCTTGGTGAGAGTCACCATTCAAAAGAGGTGATGGTGAACATGATGGAGAAGAGTAGCTTTGATTCATGCCTTGCAAATGCTTGGTCTAGTATGTCAATGTACATCGTGTGCAAAGCTGAGGTCCACAGTGAGAGAAGTTTGTATGAGATGATAACTTTTATGATGAAAATGGTATTTTACAACACAAGGAGAGAGCCAAGAACGGGATCAAAAGGTGGGCACAAATGCCAGCATGGTCTCTACCAATTACAATCAGATACCAATAGTAGAAGATGGGAAAATGATCAAATATATATAATTAAATTTTTTTTTTAATATTTACTGGTCTTTTCAAGAACCTCATTAATTTTCTCCAACTGCCTCTCTGTCACATGCTATATCAGGACTATGTGGATTCGGGCACCGGTATTGCCAATGTGCTGCTCAACACAGATGCCTGTGTGTGGAGTGGGAAGAGATCCCAGCCATGTTATAGATACTCTGGAGCAGTGCGTGTGGACCCTGGCCTATGTGAGAATTGTTCAGCGTTCCGGTTTTAAAGATTGCCAGCACGATAATGGTGGAATGCCTTCACTTTAGCTGGTTGCTTTGCAATCCTTAATTTAAGTTAGGTCAAGGTAGAAGCAGCTAAAAATGTTTTTGCATATAAAGTTGAAACAGATCACATGGCTGCAAAGATCTATGAAGACACAACTGGCTTAAGCATCATAGAATCAGCTGGAAATTCAGGCTGGCAGGGACCTCAGGAGGTCTCTAGTCCTACCTTCTGTTCAAAGCAGGGTCAGCTACGAGGTCAGACCAGGTTGCTCAGTGCATTGTCTAGATTGGTTTTGAAAACCGCCAAGGATGGCAACTGCGCAACCTCTCTGAGCAACCTTAGCCCTGCCTGACTGTCCCTCATGGTGAAAAAGATTTTCCATATAGCCAGTGTGAACCTCTTCTTTCAACTTATGGCGCTTGTCTCTTGTCCTTTCACTGTGCACTGCAGGGAAAAGCCTGCCTCTGTCTTCTTGATAACCTCCTCATAGGTACTGGAAAGCTGCTATAAGGTCCCCCTGAAGCCAACTCTTTCCCAGGATGAAGAAGCTCTAGTCTCTCAGCCTCTTCTCATGGGGCAAGTGCTCCAGGCCTGACCATCGTGGTGGTCCTCTGCTAAACATACTGCAGTTCATTAAGATCTTGTACTGGGGAACCCAGATCTGGGTGCGGTATTCCAGATGCAGTCTAAAAACCATTTGATTTTGGTTGTATAACTTCTCTGATTTGTCTCAGCCGCAGGCTGCAAAAGCACTGGTGCCAGCGCAAGGAAAGGAGGAGGCCCAGGCTGGTGAGGGCAGGGAGGAGGGCAGAACTGCCCTTGCTGGCAGCAGGACAATTCTGTGCACTGAGAACAGCTTGTACAGGTCTTGTGCAGTGTTGGAAAAGGTGTCAGCTTGGGGCTGTTCATGAGGACAGTCTCTTCTTGCATTGACAAGGCTCTTCTGGCACTAATGAGTCTCAGGTTCCCTTTTCCACCTACACCCCAATTTTTGTGCAACCCCTTCATCACAAGGGTTGTATTTCCAGAAGAAAACCTCAGGTGGCAGCAGCATCATAGCTTTTGTAAGCGGTTCTGGTCTTTGTGCGACTCTTCCTTGTGTCACCAGTCATGAGAACTTGTTAACAAGGGGCCCTTGTGCTTAACAACATTCTTAGCCAATCATCAGCCTAACGAAGAGTGAAAGTGTTTTTTCCTGGCTGATTTAGTGTTGTGCAGATCTCATTTGGAAGTCCTGCATCCATGTTTTATATATTAATGCAAATGATGCATTTTTTTGTATATTCATGTAAGATGAATTTGAGTTACTTTGGGTTGATAATGTCTTTCATCTGAGTTAAACTCATCCTCTTCCAGCATCCCAGCACTCGCTCCAGAGCCTTCTTGCCTGAACCACCAGTGGTAGCATATGTCATGGTTTAGCCCCAGCCGGCAACTAAGCCCCACGCAGCCGCTCACTCACTCCCTCACGGTGGGATGGGGAAGAGAATTGGAAGAGTAACAGTGAGAAAACTCATGGGTTGAGATAAAGACAGTTTAATAAGTAAAGCAAAAGCCGCGCACGCAAACAAAGCAAAACAAGGAATTAATTCAGCACTTCCCATGGGCAGGCAGGTGCTCAGCCATCTCCAGGGAAGCTGGGCTCCATCACGCGTAATGGTTACTTGGGAAGACGGACACCATCACTCCAAACATCTCCCCCTTCCTTCTTCTTCATCCCCACTTTATATGCTGAGTGTGATGTCATGTGGTATGGAATAACCCTTTGGTCAGCTGGGGTCAGCTGTCCCAGCTGTGTCCCCTCCCGACTTCTCGTGCACCCCCAGCCAACCCGCTGGTGGGGTGGTGTGAGAAGCAGAAAAGGCCTTGACTCTGTGTAAGCCCTGCTCAGCAATAATGGAAACATCTCTATATTATCAACAGTGTTTTCAGCACAGATCCAAAACACAGCCCTGTACCTAGCGCCATACTAGGTACTATGAAGAAAATTAACTCTATGCCAGCCAAAACCAGCACAGTGTATAATAAAATTTTTCTTTCGGCAAGATGGTAGGCGATTTTGCATCCCAGATGTAGTACATAAAGCTCCAGTTTGTTCAATACTAGAAGGGATGGGATGAAGAGTAAAACAACCTCACACTAGCATTTCCTCCCATAGTAACAGTTTTCTAAAAACTTCAGAGTTATTTCTAAGTAATATACATATAAATAGCCCTTTTAAAATTAATTATTCACTGGAGATTATTTTATGCCATTTTATAAATGCACAGCCTAATTAAAATACAATTGCCGGTCTATTAAATACCCGATTTGCCCATATTTCTTCATGTTTTATTATTACAAAGCTCAGTATTTTAAGTTGTGAGTTGACTTCAGCATGGAGTTTATATTAATGTGTAATTGTTTTTACTTATATTTGTGAGGAGAATTCTGAGCTTTCCCTGGACAGCCTAACAGATATTTTGCATAAACTGATTGTCTGCCATTTTAATCTTGCATAATTTCTTCCAGTTTTGAAGGAAATAAATGCAAAGCTGCCAGAATTGCATGCATTCATTACATGTGAATTGGCACGTTTATTTAATTTGGGTCTCCTACAAGGTGGTCTATGCTCCCACACATGTTATCTTGTTCTTGGATATTTTGAGGGAAAGTTTCTATAAAGCATCGATTAAGTCACTGTAAAATATGAGGCAGTCTACATGGGGCTGGGAATTCAGGGAGTGGGAAAGGACTTAACTCCCAGTAAGAAAGCTAAACTGATTAGAAATAGGATGGAGAAGTATTTGGACGAATCTGGAGTGCACAAAGTGACTAAAATTGGATTCTGGCAGGGTTTTTTTCTGTCACAGTGGGAGGACTACAGAGTGACAAATGGATGCAAAAATAGGCGCCCGCGGCAAAGGTTGTTTCCTTGCGATGTGTGATAGGGAAGACAGGTGAAGAAGCCCAAGGTCTCCAGCCTTCTCTGCAGCAGGAAGTTTTAGAGCTGTTTTAGCAATGTGGAAATGGTGTTGGTGCTTAAAATGGAGCAAACACTGCTGTAAACAGGCTTTGGGTGCTTTTACAAGGTGTCACAGAAATCTGCCCATATCAGGTCTCCACGTCCCAGCAATCAAAATCCATCTGCTCTGCTGCTGGGCTCCACCAGTGAGGTGCAGTGGTGGGAAATTTAAATGGAAAAAATCAGAGCAAATTCTTGCTGTCTGCTGTGGAGAGCATGGGCCTTCGAGACACCAAAGGAACTGCCAGGAGTTTGTGTATGACCAGCATATGTTTAAAACAACAGCCACGGTGCAAACGCACCTTCAGGCCAGTATGGCCCAAGGAACCAGGCAGACAAATTCAGATACGTAGTTACTCTCTCCAACTTCAACAAGACTTCTCAAATACTTGATATTTCAAACATGTTTTAAGTGTGGGCCGGTGTCACAAAACTGACAGCTTGACATCTCATGCATGACTAATTTGTGACAAAGGTGGCAGAATGGCCAAGTGCTTTAAAAGGCTCTGTTTTGGAGAGGATACAATGAAAGGAAAGACATAAGGAAAAAAAAGATAGCACAAAATTAGTATAGCACAGAGATCACTCTATGTTAGCACAAATCATAAAAGAGAGGTGAGCCACCATACGACAACTACAAAAAAATTGGGGGGAAAAATACTAACTTTCCAGGCAGTGAAAGTGACAATGTAAAATCACAGTGCAAAGTATGACAGGCCAAATCATATAGGTGCAATTAAAGCTGCCCAGTAACACTGGGTTATAGTTTTGAAACTGCAGAGGAATACGTTATGCAAAAAATGTGTCATTTAATATATATCTTCAACAGATATATAAATGCTTTTACCCAAGATGTGAATCTGTATTTATAATAGAGTAACATCAAGCTAAAATAATCTTACCTTGATGAAGCTTTCCCTAACTGTAAGAGCAAAGTGAACAGAAGGGCAATACTGTTGGCTAAGACCTCGTTGTACTCGGCACACTATGAACAAAGACTCTTAAAGCCCAGTGCCTCAGAGAATTTACAACCTAAATAACATAAACCAGATGTTAGAAATCAATCCATGACCCACTGAAATTAACACAAGGTTTGCACCGATTTCAGTGAGGTTGAGTATCAGCCAGGTTCTCTATGCAGAGTGAGAATGAGATTAATAGATCTGAAAGCCAGAAGAAACCACTCTGTTATCTAGTCTTAACTTCTCCATAACGCAAGATTTAGGATTTCTCTAAATCCTTTACTTAAAATCCAACTGCTATTGATCTAAGGCATAACCTTTAGACAATGTCCATTTTTATTACCAAAACTTTTAACAGTAAAGAACTCACTAATTTCCTTAGGAATAGGCCCATTTAACAAACACTCCCAGTTTTCATCTTGGGATCCACCAGTGTTTAGTCCATTTAATGCATGATGTTGGTATCTATTTAGCTGCTTAGTCAAAATATCATGCTGGGTCATGTCTCATACAGATATCTACATGTATTACATTCATACCACTCCTTTGCCAACAAAATTAATAATCTGTAAAAAAAAGGCAAGTTAGAAAGCACTGTTGGTTTTTTTTTTTCCTTAAGTCCACTTTGATTACACCCATGATAGTATCCTGCAAATCAAGAGCCAAAAATGGGTTCAGCACTACAATGACAGAAAGCCAAGCAACCTGCAGGTCAGCATTAGTCCTTTAGACTTCAAAGGCCACCTAATAATTACAATATCTCCTGCCAACCACTGATGAAATATAGCAAAATCCACCAAAAGTCTTCTTCAGACCCAAATGCCAAAGTTATTTTCTGTCAAATTAAGCTGAGTGCAGGAAGAATTTACCAGACAACCTTTTTAAAACTGCCTGTGCAAGGGCTGTGATTTAGAAAGCTCTTGGGAAAGTCAGTCACTCTGACACTAGAGTGCCAGCAGGGACAATGTGAAGCCTTGGAGGCTTTGCCTAGGAAAAATGTTATAGACGATGATATTCTAGAGCAAGGAAGAAGTGAAAAAAACCACAAAGGCTGAGCCTAGAAATCGTGTGATGTCAAAGTGAGTCAATAAAACATAAAATAGATCTTGATAAAACATAAAAGATAATACAATTTTGAAATTCAGAAGAAGCTTCGAAGTATTTTTTTTACATTTGATTCTGCATGGGACTGTAGATCCAGATTCAGATGATGAGCTGGCAATTCTGGATATGCCTAAACCATGCAATGGAACAGTGTAATGCTTTGTGAACTGTCTTTCAAACTGAGAAATCCAGCATGGGTTCAATCAATGGCAGCTCCAATCTTTTTATATAGCAGGGGGACTCGATAGAAAATTCATAGTAGACTTAGGTTTCTGTGAGTCTTATAATGCAATGGAGGTATAAGAGGACAGTATCACACTAAGTAAAAATATTATAGATTATTTGTTATCAAGTTAACACTAAGAAGATGAGAAGATTTAATTGCTATATGTTCAGAAACAGAAAAAACAGGCATTACTGTAAAGGACCTTGTAGCTTTCTGCTATTTGTTCCTTTTTTGCTCAGCCGAAGCTACCACATGCATATCTCTGCAAGTCTGTAAAATCCTCTCTGATACATGACAACTTTGCAATACATTTGCTGAACATGTTTTTCACCACAATAAAAGTCTGCTTCATTCAACTTCATTATAAAATAGAGTTTTGGAGTTACACAATGAAGTCTCACTGCTTACGTCACTAAAGAACTCGCCAGAGGGCCAGAGTGTCAGGACCATCTAACCTTCTCTCATGGATGGCTTCAGCCCAAGTTGATCATGACGGTTTCTACAGCCTTAGGGTTAGCTAAGGAAATCCCCACTGAGGGCTACATCGTGGGCACAAATATGTGCCCTGTCTCAGTGCATGCTCCCTGTTCTGGTGTCCTGTGGGGCTGCCGTGACTCTGTGGGAAGCCCACGCTGGAGCAGGCTCCTGGCAGGACCTGTGGCCCCGTGGGGAGAGGAGCCCAGGCTGGAGCAGGGTTGCTGGCAGGACTTGTGACCCTGTGGGGGACCCAGGCTGGAGCCGTCTGTTCCTGAAGGACGGCACCCGTGGGAGGGACCCAGCTGGAGCAGTTCGTGAAGAACTGCAGCCCATGGGAAGGACTCACATTGGAGAAGTTCATGGAGGACTGTCTCCCATGGGAGGGACCCCAGGCTGGAGCAGGGCAGAGTGTGAGGAGTCCTCCCCCTGAGGAGGAAGGAGCGGCAGAGACAGCGTGTGATGAACTGACCACAACCCCCATGCCCGTCCCCCTGCGCCGCTCGAGGGGAGGAGGGAGAGAAAATCGGGAGTGAAGTTAAGCCTGGGAAGAAGGGAGGGGTGGGGGGAAGGTGTTTTTACAATTTGGTTTTATTTCTCATTATCCTGCTTTGATTTAATTGGTAATAAATTAAACTAATTTCCCCAAGTCGAGTCTGTTTTGCCTGTGACAGTAATTGTGAGTGATCTCCTTCTCCTTATCTCAACCCACAAGCTTCTCTTTATACGTTCTCTCCCCTGTCCAGTTGAAGAGGGGAGTGATGATAGAGTGGTTTGGTGGGCACCTGGCATCCAGCCAGGGTCAACTCACCACAAGGTGGGAGACCCCTCTTCAGCCCAGATGTTTGGCTTCCTTGGCTTTTTTTAGAAAAGTTTTCTTGTGGCATTGAAACAAGAGTGGACCTGAAGTTTCTGTAAAGGCAATGGCTGAGGGTGGGGGTCACACGTGAACCACTAGCAATACAGTAGCAAGACTAAGAGAACACCTTGATAACTAACTTGATAACACCTCCAAGAACAAAAATCAGAGCTCTGTGAATGTATATTCCTTAGAAGAGTGATCTTATAGATAGGATTTTGAGCTGGGATGTCAACACTGAACTGAGTATTAATGTGGGCAGCAATGAGGGCTATGGAGTTTGGGCAGATGCCAGGATCTATGGTGCTGTGAGGTGCAGAACTTGCCCATACAACAAAATCTTCCCTCCAACAAAACCTCTCCATGAACACGGTGCTTGGCATCCATCCATCCTGACAGCCCCAAGGAAAGAGCTGGAGCCAGTTTCTTTCTTGTGGTATCTTACACAGGGCGAGACAAACATGCCTATGTATTATTAAGAGACTGAAGTCAGACATAGCTATTTATTTTGTGATGGAGCTTGTGCCCAGGGAAAGTAAAATGGGAGTTAAGGCACATTCCAGGCAGCTGATAAATGCTTTGCCCGTTTGAGAGGAATTTCTATGGCTTTGCTCCTTGCCCAGAATGGTGATTGTGCTGGGAGGGATGGAGGGGAATCGTTTCTAGTACCACTGTTCCTATGTGTATATGAATATTCCCTGGCTGGGGCTGGCTCATCACGAAAGATGGCAGTCCATGCTTCCCTTCCCCCTGCCTTCCCCTCCCTCCTCACATCTCTACCAGCACAGCAGATTCCGATAATAAACCCATCACTGTAAAAGCCAGGTGTCATCCGAATTCATTTGCTGTAGTGTTTGATCTCTCCTCTGCTTCAAGATACAGGTTTCAGAGGATTTTATGAGATGCACTTCACAGCTTTGTATCATACAAGACATTCTGCAGCATTTTATGAGCTGCATTTTATAAAATTTTATCAAATATTATGTATAATATTTTAGCAATAAGCCCTTTTTTAGAGGATCAGTTCCTGTACAGCTTGCATACATATGAAAGTGCACAGAGAAAATAGGAACATCCTCAAAACACTGTTAACACTTAACCTTCCAGAAGATCTTTGCTGGGCTATTTATTTTGTGATGGAGCTTGTGCACAGGGAAAGTAAAATGGGATTTAAGGCACAGTGACTGCTTTACTATGGCTATTTAGCTTTACAAAGCAGAGATGCTTCCATTCATCCAGTGTCCTCCACACTGCAGAGTAGCCCAGGAGGCATCATGGGCTGAATAACATGACCTTATTCCTCACTGGGCTCCGCTCGGCTTTCTTGAACAAGCATCATCTCCTTTTCCAGGTCTCATCAACCACTGACACATCCTCCATTTGGTGGACTGACTGCACGGGGGCATCTGCAGCTCTGATTCTCCTCTTTGCTATTATTTGTCTTCTCCAGTTCTAGGTAGAGCACATCACGTGCTTCCAGGCCCTGCACACCTGCAAGTCACAGCCACCCCTCCACCTTTCAGACACCCCAAAGTACTAGAAGAGCTGATTACATCAGAGATCTGGGAATCAAACAGTTAACCTCCCCCAACAGTGGGAAGAAGTTAAGAAGTGGCACCTGAAAACTGTGGGAATCTTTTTTTTTTTTTGTCATGGAAATGGCACAAAAAACCTGGTCATTATTTGTTAATTTTCTCAGCTTGTATCTAAACTCATGCACAGGTAAGATCCATCTCAGCTTCTCAAGGTCTAGGGAGGGAAGAGGAGGATGTCTGAAGATCTCCTTGGACTCGCATGAAAACAAGGCCAGGTACTGAGGAGCAGGAGCGCTTCTCCAGTCTTTTTATGATGCTGGCCCTTTCTGAGGTCTGGGTTTCAGATCTTCAGGGCTGTGCTCCCGTGGCTCAGGCAGCTGAGGAAAGCATTGCCTGAGAAGCACCGTGGTGCGGGAGTCCCTGCATACCTGCAGATGGACATCTTGGACACAGCAGGTCTCTGCCTGCCACGAGAGGTCACTTTCTGTACAGCTCTCTGGAGGAGACAGACCAGACCCATTTAGCAAACTCCCTATGAAATATTCAACTTTGTGTTTAATTTTTTAAGTCTTTTCCAATTTGTTTAATGGAAGCTGAAACACTGCCATCACTGTCAAGCCCAGGAGCAGTGTTGTCTTGCCGGATCTTTTTGGGTTTACAGAAAATGGCAATATTCATACTTCCATTACAGCAGCAGAAAATAAAACTGAACATGGCATTTACATTTGCAGCATGAAAATTCAGATCACTGAATGCAACATGAAAGTTATTTAAGGTCCTAATAATCTATACTTGAACACTGCTGGTGGTGTGTCATGCCAGTTGTTTTGAAGGATGAACTCTCTTTAGAGCTCCTGCAAAGGAAACAAAAAAAATGCTGAAAAATAAAATCAATATACTCCAAAAGAAATCCAATCAAAAAGAAAGCTGAATAAGAAAAAATGTAAGACAACATTTTCCTCCATTAACCAAATAAAAAGAAATGCAAAAACTGCAAGGCTAGTTTTTGATAATTTCTTCCTAAATTGCTTTCTATCTGTTACTTTAAAAATTCCTGCTTTAGTAACTTTTTTCTCAGGCATCATTTCTAGTTATTACTTGGTTATGTCAATGAAAACAAGAAAAATCTCAGGTAAGAAATTCTTCTACTATAAGAGAATAGACCTTCTTCTCTAATAATACTGTAGCAGAGGATAATGAAATATATAAGAAGCACCTTAAAATAAAAGTTGCACTGCATTAACTGTATGGTTTAGGTGGTCATCGTGTTTCAAGCAGAGATCCGTTATGTTTACACAGAATTAAGCAATTGTGAGCTTTGTTCCTCTTCACAGCCTCTGTAAATTTTGGGAGAAATTGTCTCTGAGCTAGCAGAAGTCTGAGGAAAGCATTTGGAAGAAAACTGTGTCTCATTTATTAATATAACAAAGTGAGTCTGATGGCTTAAGTAAAAGAACAACCCTGGCAGCTGCTGAGCTCTTACAACCACTATTTTAAATCAGAGGAAGGAAAAACCCTATATATAAACTCAGTGACAAGCAGAAATCTCGAAAGTCAAGCATGAGAATGGAGTAAAAGAGGGACATGCAGGTGTTGTGAAGGCAGGCAGGCAGGAACCTGTCACTGCTACGGATGAGAATAAGCAAGAGATACTATGGTTTTCACAGTACACTAAGGAAGAACTAATGCAGGTTAGGTAACACAATGGTTCCAGCATACTTAAGCGTCTGTTGTTTACACCATTCTCTAATTTATATGAATATTTAATCCCAATTAGGCTTTTTCATTCTGTGCCAGTAGCCACCGATGTAAAATACACGTGCGGTATACTTCAGGAGCATACCCTGGTAGGTCTGCTGATTAGGTACGGGTCTTAGGAGAAGCATGAGGGATGGTCAGCAAAAATGTCAAAACCCCCCAAATTAACAAGGTAACAAATTCTGTTCTGGAACTGGGAAATATTTCAAAGCTATGAGCAGTAAAAAATGTAGCTCTCATTCAGCAATTCTAAGATGAAAAATACATCTGAATCTTTCAAAAAGATTACATAAAATAATTGCTTTAGACAGCTTTGACGAGGCCTCTTGGCACACTTCTACAGTTTCTGGCTTTCCAGGCTTTGGTTTTGACTCAAGAGAAACTCAGTCGCAGACGTGAGGCTCTGCGAGACCCAGACCCCTCTACCGCTCCAGAGCCTGGATTGCTGAGAGCTCAAGCTGGAGCTAGGCTCCGGTGCCCCATATTTTGGGCACTGAAACCGGCCCTGGAGCCCTGCCCTTGTTTTGAGGCAGATGCTGCTGCTGGGAATTGCAGCCAGGCCATGCGTCAGGCGAAGAGCCCGAGGAGGTGGCCAGGGAGGAGCACCCAGCAGGGTGCTTCAAGGGCTACACCTGGTCCGAAACCCTGGCCGTCGTTGGAGATGGGCACACACACCAGCTTGGAGCCTATGGCTCGGGAGGGAGGCTTGAGGAGCTGACCTGGCATGCAAGAGCCATCAGAGATGTCCACTGAGACCCCAGGACCTCACTGCCCAGGACCAGCCTGCAACATCAGGCTTCGATCTTGTTTCTTTTCATTTACTTTCCACCTGTGGATCTTTAGTCTTACCAGGGGATTGGATAACTAGGAGGGCTGCTGAAGCAGGGGAAGTTAGGAGGAAAAACAGACCAGCTCTGGATCCTCACTGGGCTTTGGGCTGCTCGGATCAGGTCCTTGTACAGAGACATGGGAGGCATTGAAGTAAATAAGCTATGTGCCCAGGGTGTTTCAATAATTCAAGAATGAGGGGATTACAGAGGGGGGTTGAGTTGTAATTTTGGTTTTATGTGCCTAATCTTTGCTTAAATCCAGGTGCCTTCGAAGATTTTAAATCTGACTCTAATTTGAAACGCACTGCTACAAGCTCTTTCCTCACTGTCGGCTGAAAAGCAAGGGTTCTGGGAAGTTGTCTGGGGAAAGGTAAATCTTTTCTGTCACACTGAGCTACTGTGGATGCCAAACAGAATGAGGTAGCTTTAAAGGATTTTCCCAAGTCAGCTCGGAAAAAGTGATTAGATAGGATTTATGAACCAGCTTCTCATAAATTTAATAATGACTCACCATTTCCTCCACTTGCTAGATTGCTTAGCACTGATTTGGATGCTCTGATAGAGTAGCATTAATAAGAAGCTGCATGATTTACCTTGAGGTAGTATTTCATTCTCTGAAGATAGCTCACATCTCTGGTATCAGAATGAAGGAAAATAATGATTGCATAACAGAAGGTATAAATATGGTATATTCAAGAAATATTTTTAAACTGCTGTTCTCAGAGCTGTTTCAAATGAATCTGGATTTCTCCCTTAAACCCTGTGGCAAGTCTGGAAGAGCCAAAATGCCCTGAGCATAGGTAGCTGATCAGAGAGGCTCTTTAAAGTGAAAGAATTTAAGAAGGTATCACCTCCAAACTCTTCCATCTGCTCACCTCATCACAGAATCATAGAACAGTTTGGGTTGAAAGGGACCTTTAGAGGCCATCTAGTCCAACCCACCTGCAATGAGCAGGGACATCTGCAACCAGATCAGGTTGCTCAGAGCCCCGTCCAACCTGATCTGAAATGTTGCCAGGGATGGGGCACCTACCACCGCTCTGGGCAACCTGTGCCAGTGTTTCACCACCCTCATTGTGAAAAATTTCTTCCTTATATCTGGTTGAAATCTGCCCTCTTGTAGTTTAAAACCATTACCCCTTGTCTTACCAGTACAGGCCCTGCTAAAAAGTCTGTCCCCATCTTTCTCATAAGCCCCCTTGAAGTACTGGCAGGCTGCAAGAAGGTCTCCCCAGAGCCTTCTCTTCTCCAGGCTGAAAAACTCCGACTCTCTCAGCCTGTCCTCATAGGAGAGGTGTTCCATCCCTCTGATCATTTTTGTGGCCCTCCTCTGGACCCGCTCCAACAGGTCCATGTCCTTCCTGTGCTGAGGGCTCCAGAGCTGGACACAGGACTCCAGGTGGGGTCTCACTGGAGCAGAGTAGAGGGGCTGAATCACCTCCGCACTTCATCTGTGTCATTGGAAGAAGAGCCCATTTAGCTGAAACTGCTGCTGAAAAGCTGCTAAACTAAGCTGACTGATTTTGCGCAGGAGTGGATGAGTGCTCAGGCAGCTGGGTGTCTGGCTTCACCTGCACGGAGGCTGACAGAGCAGGAGAAACAAACGGGCTGTGATAACATCTGGTCCACCTGATCACAGTTTGAATTCTCAGCTCCAACAATTACTGCCATGGCAACTGGACAAAATTGTGGTTCATCAAGAAGTAGAACAGCAATATAAGCAATATATCAACATATCAAGGACTTAATGAAAATAATTAAAAAAGGGATCTTTTAGAAAAGAAAAATCTTTTAAGTTTTGAAAAATCATCTTATAATTTTATTTCTGAGATATGGCAAAGTCCTGGCCTGCAGTGATTGCTAAAGGTCTAACACATTTCCAAAGGAAAAGGATATTAGCTGCAGCACTATATCAATCCCAAAACAGTGCATTTCTACCAGTCCATAATGCCTCTGGCATTTTGGTCTGGAAAACTTAATTTTCACTCTGTGTGAGGACCCCAAAGGGAGTTTTATTGTTTATTTTACTCCCTCTCCTATGCTAAAAAAACCCCAAAAAACAACCATGGTTTGAGCAATTTGGCTGTCATCATGCATTCATTTTCCATGAGTAGCTGCTGATCCATACTAGATGCGTGACCCAGCACAGTCTTATGTGAGCATTTAAACTTTTTATTAGGTTCAGAGCTGCCATATCCCTCTTGTCAGAACTACTTCCAGTCTCGAGGTGCTTTATTTAGGATGCAAGCTGGTCACAGAGAAAAGTCCATAGCATCCTTAAATCCCAGTGGATGCAAAATCCTCCTGATCTCTATGCCTGTTGCTGCTTGACAGCATCAATCAACAAGATCTCAGCACTCTTCTCAGTTTTTCTATTAATCACAAGCCCTTTGTATCAGAGTGCCTTACACAAAAACAAAAGGCAGGGTTTACAGTCTGTTATTATCTATCCAGACTTGGAAGGAGCTGGGATGAATGGGAGGACTGTAAAGTTCTTTCCTGTAACGCTTGGCTGTATTAGTGTCTCCCATCTGCTCCAGCCCCATCCCTTCTCCTCTGTAAATCCTCCTTGGAACCCTTGCTTTTCCAACAGAATACCTATTGGGAATGGCTGTTTGAGGAAAAAGAGAAGAATGAACATTAGTGAGAAGTTAATCTTTGTATTCATTAATTTTGTTGTTACAAAAGAAGATGAACAGTTGCATTAAAGCTGTTTTTAGCTGTAATCCTGACACTTCCATCTGCTCATTATGCTTGTAAGGCTGCATGAAGAATATTGCATTAAATTCATTACCGCAAAGGTAATAGGTATAGAAAAATTGGGGGAACAGTAACAAAAAAGAGTTAGTGCACAACAGTGATTTATTTATGAAGAAAGATTAATAGCTAAACTCAGGAGCTCAGCTGAAGGGAAATAATTGGAAAGGCTCTCAAAGGACCCTCTAGAAACAGGCTCAAATCTCAGACTGTGAAAGTCCTTACTCGTTTTTATTTAGTCCTCGTTCAAGAAAAGCTCCAGTTAAAAATTAAACAGGGGGAAAGTGGCTACGAATATTTTCCAGATCTGAGATTCAAGCAAGGCTTTGTATAACTAATGTGAGCAGCAGCCTTCGGTGGCAAATGCTGGAAAGTAGAACTGTATGCAGGTAAATTATTTCTCTTGGGAAGCTTTAGTGGCTACCTCTGAACTAGAAAAGAAAACAGCCAGGATTGGCTGTTGGTCCTGAAGCTGAACTGCAAGATGGGGGAGAAATGCACTCAGGTCCCAAGCATCTTCTGGGATGGTGCTTATTGGCACAGGCCAAAATGTGCCAGGTGCCCACAGCTACATACAGTGTGGATGATGGCACACCTCTGCTTCAGCCCCTGTTCTGGCCCTGGTTAGTTTGCAAATGTAAACTGGGCCCAGAATCATGTCCCAGCAGTCACACAGTATCATATTGCTGGCAGTAGTGACCTTCTGTTTAGAAGATTAAAAAAAAAAACTATTAAGCACAGAACATACTAAAGTCTTCATTCAAATCCTGAGGGAAACACACCATTTATTCCTCCTTATTCCTGTTATCAGACAAATAATCTCAAACAGCAAAGATGAGCAAGTATAAAACAGTATTTAAAACATATTTACTAATATCCTTTTGTCTGACAGTCTCAAAAGACAGAGAATTTTCCTTTTCTGAGACCCCTTTCTTTTTAATTTTGAGTTTATTAACTAGATCTTTGCTGTTTGGTTCACCAGAAACGTGGAGATTACACCATTACAGAACAACATAGCTCTGTAAGTCATAAACATAAACGAACAGTCTTGGATTCTCTTGCAAAAATACAGACTTCTGCAATTACCAAACTCTTTCTCCTCCAAACCATTAATTGTGACAGGATACTGCAGGAAAAAAAAGGGCAAACCAAAATATTATCACATAGTCGTCATACTTACACACACTTTCATTACAAATAGCACTGGGGGATTTCAGGAATTTCATAGGAAGGCTGGTCTTTGATTTTCTGGGTTTTTTTTCCTGTTTTCCTTAACCTTTTCATTAATGGAACACATTGGGATAATGTCTTTTTTTTTTTTTTTTATAAGCCACCAAGATACAGACTGTTTTAGAAACAGCACTGCAAAGTATTATCCACTACAAAACACTGTTAAGGGAGGTTTTATCTGTTCCTGGAGAATTATATAACAGTTCTGGACTTCTCTCCCGAGAGATACAAACCTGTAAGCATGCCATGGAGCCTGGTGAATGAATGTAATATATTCAAGCAGAACTCTTTGTACACATACATTTAATTATAAAAATAGTTATATCCTTTTTAAGTCTGTAGCAGCAGCCATTCTATCCAGAAAGGTTTTTGCATTGGGATTGTTTTTTCCTCTTTCAGACATAGAAAAAGAAAAGAAACTCATAACACCTTTTTTTTTTTTAATGCTCTGCAACAGTGTAGTTCAGTTAAAGCAACCTTGATCCTACAGATAAGGTCACCATTCTGTAAGGGGGAATACATGTCAGATGCTGCAAACATTTTGTGGTCTTGGGAAGAAAGAGGAATGAGACCTCTCTTCCTGCTACCAGTTTTTTGGGGGAAGTTAGCCTTGCAACACCACAGAAATTATATTTGAATTTGCTTTGAAAAATAAATCTATCAAGCCTTTGAATAGCAAACAAAGGGCTACAAAGCACACTGCATACAAAAATGCAGGTAAGGGCTTGTCAGAGCATATCTTGTCAACCTTGAGACTAGAAACTAATTGATTTTTAATTAGGCCCACCATGCTTGTAATAACAAGTTTCCAAGATCTTATGCAAAAGAAGAAAATTCTCAGCAAGGTACCTAATCGCAGCACACTCACTGCAAAAATAACACACTGATTAACAATGGCTAGGAATACCAGTCCTACTTCATATTAATAGGCCCTTGAATCCAGTTAGTATGTCTTGTGTCTGATCACAAGACAACGCTATTGTCTGTCAAACATGCTGTACTTATTTTTGTTGCAGCACAAGCTGATGTTGCTGTGACATACTGTCAAAGCCCTTTTAGATAGCTTGAGGAAATTCAGGATGGCTGCATTAATACCAAGGAACAAGATATGTGGCCTTACACTACACACCACATTAGGTTCTTAAAAGTGTTACTAGCCTGAGCACATTAAGTGTGGAAACGTACACATTAAGGGTTTGATTATATCCAATAATAGTCGAGTATTTGCTATTTGACACAGCAATTCTGGATTCCAATAAATAAATAAATACCATGTGCCCTGAGGGAATGCTGAAACAGCTTCTGTCTTATGTTTCTTACAGAGAAAAGAAGGAGAGTGCTGAGACACTACACAAAGCTATGAAACAAGAACCATTAGCCAAGGCACAAAAAAGGTCATTGCTGAACTTTTTTTCAAAGGGATTTCATTGCAGAGGGGTACATAGAGGACTATATGGGCTATGTAGAGGACTATAAGCTTTATGACATTACCAAACATGTTTGCTTCTGCTCTACTTTTGAGAAACAGGCCTTTTTAAGTAGGATTTTTTTACATCTATTTCAAAGCATCTGCTCTGCACACTGAATCAAGGCTTCATCAGTTTTTCTGGATAATAAAAAGGTTGTGTTGTTTTTTAGATTGTTCTGAAGCATTTAATAAGGAGAAGTCCTGTGTCAGAACTTTGAATTAAATGCAAAGAACTTGTCTTTCTTCCTAAAACTCTGATAATGCCAAGCATGATTGCCAAGCATATTTCAACATTCTTGCTAATGCTATGGTTTATATTGGCAGAATTCCAAGTCCAATCACTGTATCTGTCCTGACCAAGAGGATCTATACTACAGTCCTCAAGTTTTCAGAAAGCCCCTCTTTTAGATAATGATTAAGTACGCTGCAATATGATGTTCTTATAACAACTCTCACCTTTCTTTTCCCCAGTGTTTACATATGTCTCAAGGTCTGCCTGTTCAATACTTAATAAAGCCTGTGAGACATATATTTCCCATTCATGGCATGTTTGACATATTCTGAAATTCACTGCCTGGGGAAAAAATAATGTCTGTGGAATTATCACCTTCTACTTTATCTATAGTGATGTTGTCTACCTGTGAAGAGATTTCACACGAGAAACTTTGGTAAGTAACAGTTTTAATTTATCTGCAGTCAATTTACAGCCCATTTTCACTAGCCATCACCCTCCAAAAGCTTCCCTATGTTGACAGCTGTTTATGGGATCCTTGGACCTCTAAAATCACCATCCTCTAATATTAGGTCATGCTGGTGGTAGCTGGCAACTCCTGGACCTCACGTCATCTCCCAGAAAACTCATTAGCAGCAGTAAGGACAGCTCACTGTTGTTCGGGTCCAGCACTCAAGTTCAGCATCTGGAAAGACAGCTAGGCTAGGTTGCTGTTGTCCACAATTTCCCTTCCTCAAAGGTATTGCTGTGGAGATGTTTCCTCTACAGCACCCTGCCAAATCACAGGGAAAAAACCTAAAACTCTTCCATCTCAAGAGGAACGAAAGTTTAAACGTCTCTCTGCAACTCCTGCTGTGCTAGATACATCACCTAATTTCATGCTCTGAGGGCTTCCAGTTGGTGTTTCTGCATGGCAGACCCAGACTTCCTTTTGCCGTTTGGCAAAGAGGAATCTCTTGAAGCTCAGCAGAGTATGGGGGAGTGATGAATATCCAAATGCATTTGAGACTGGGGGATCCTCCCCGATGCTAGTCAGATTCAAAGATGAGCTGCCCCCCTTTAATGGGGATGTCTGGCGTGGGACAACACTAAGAAATGTAGCAAGTCTGATTTAATTCTTGAGGCTGACATTAATGTAACCCTTCAGTGTATAAATGGTATCTGCCAGAATATTCTGAAATTTGTTTTCAGAGCAGGATTTCAAATACCCATTTAAAGGATGGAGATTTATATGTCCATACTTTTTATTAAGTGAAAACTTGCTACTGTGTGTGAAGACACAAAGCTGTAAGAGACAGCACAAATGATCTCTCCTTGTTCATTGTGACTATTTGCTTTTTAGGGCTTTGGATTTTTTTCCCACTGAATGCAGAAATATTGAGTTAAAATTTATAAACAGATTTTCCCCCATGGACAGAAGGGCAATAACTTCTTTATTGTTATGTCAGATTATACTCTGAGTCATGAAGTACCATGGCAGTGATATTACAGTGCATTAGGAGGTAAAATCACAGGGTTGTCAAAGTGTGTTTTCCTTATACTGTACATCTTTGGCTTTCTGGGTGGAATCGAAGCTGAGACATGATGGAGAAAAAGCTAGTCCCCAAAGCTGATCTAAGGTTTCCAAGTATTTTTCAAACTATGATTTAAAACCTTCATGACAGAGTAATTTTTGACTGGCTCTTCCTCGTTTGTGATCATCTGTTTTTTAATCCTTAACAACCTTTTCTTGCACGTGTTGTACATTTCTAAATCTATACAACTGCTCATTTATTTTTATATTTTTCACTCTTATAATATGACTTTCATGGATGGAATCCTTCTTGTATTAGAGTTAGCAATTTTACCATTGACTTAATAAAACTGAAGATTTGCTTTAGCTTCTATTCTCTAATCACATGGGTAGCAGTATTGAGTAAGGGGAGGAAAGAGAACCAAGCAGATGGGAACCTTAAACTTGGCCACTGTGGAGATGAGCAAATAATTTAGTCCCAAATTTTCAAAAGGATCCTCCAATTCTCAGTGACTGGCCATCTAGCTCTAAAAAACCAATCTTACTTCACCTGAGCAGTAAACAGTCACATTTTTTAAAATCAAGGCTTACCTATTTAAAGCTGGGCACACAGAAAGCCATTCATAATCAGGACGCATCTAACCCTCAGTATATGTTCCTCAGTCTTTACAAAATAGAGTATTTGCTTAATTGAATGACAAAGAGGAATGGAAATGTAAGACCATACAGGAATTCAGTACGTATAGTACAGACTGTAGAAAGACATGGAAATTCCAGCGTCAGGCTTGCTGAATATGCTATTAAATTTGTATTTTCAGAATAGACTGGGGCATTCAAACATCCAGCTTCACTTACACAGATGCACAGTTAAACGTGAAATGAAGTTTCACAGGAAAAAAGTATCTTAAAGCACTGATTCAAATGTATCACTGCATAACACCATTAGCACTTCAGTAAGCTAATACTTTACATTTTTTAAATTAACATGAATGTCTATGTCCCTTCTCCTGTCTCTCTCTTATAGGCCGTGTTTTTTTCAGCCTGCCATGTAGAGAAGCTATTTCATTATCTGTGAATTAAGCTGGAGAAAGAATACCATTATTTAAAGTTAACTCCCACAAGAACTGAAAACAACTATTTCCGGACTCCATGTTTGCATGAGACTTGCAGCTGGTTTTAAAAATCATAAAAGTTGTATTTACGTGTCCCTGTCGTTTTAGAGATATCACTTGATGCAGCAATGGAGGTAGTCCCAGAGATGGAGAAGTGGCAGAGAACCATGCCAGGACAGAGGGAGAGTCCATGCTCCTGTATGTGATTGAGCTGAAGGCTCCTCAGTTTTGTAAGGAGGAAGGTGACAAAGAGAAGGTCATTCTTTGTAGGGTAGTCCTGTGAGTGGAGGGCCTTCTGGATCCTGCATGGGAAGGAATCATGAAACAATGAAAAAGGATTGGGACTCTTTTAGCTTAGACCAAAAGGAAACGTCGTACATTAATCTGTTTGATTATGTATCACTTTTTCTAAACATATGTACAACCAACTTTCGCTACTGTTTTAAAGGGTATGCTGACAGCTATGTTGCTGACAGCTTCTCAGAAGCTGGGCAAACTATCTGCTGCTGTGTCTAGACTGGTACATTATATTTAGTTTAATGTTGGGTATTTTTATGTTGGACTTTGGTCTGGAGTGCAAAAACACCCAGTTACTTAATTACAAACAGAAGAATCCATCAGCCTTTGCACCAGTACCTACTGCTTTTGCCTCTCCTTTAACCTCTGTGCCAGTATTCCAGACATCCATGGCAGCCTCCAGTTTAGTTAGGGTGACATCAGCCCAAAGCAAAACAAACTGGAAGATACAGTTAAAACATTAAAGAGGGGGCAAATGAAAACACGAGAGTCAGCAAAATGTATTTTATTTTTTGAAAATAAACCTTATCAAAGAAGTCTGATTAATTCTTTGATGAAAACATATACTAGTTGATAGGGGTATATACAGAAATACAACTATGTGACATTTTGTTAAAAACTTAAGAGACACATAATAACAAGGCAAATATTAACCTGTTAACTACCAGCCAGTGGAAACCAGTTTAAAACCAATCCTAGAAATACTTGTTTTCATCACTGAATAGCAGGATTTCTGGTGGACTTCAGGAAAGATCAATACTATTAATACTATGGCTTGGTATTTTAATCGATGAGCTGCAAGAAAACTGAAAGCTACCATTTGCTAAAGTTTCAGAAAAGGCAAAGATCTGCAGTGTTCAATAAAAACGAAGACTAAGCAGCTGCGTGAACTGCCCAGGTTACAGTATGGGAAAGAAAGTGTGGTTTTAAATGAGGACTCCCTGGAAAGCCATTTGCCAGTTATACACAGTATTATACGACTTTGAAGGGCAGCCGGGTGAAATATAATGGAATGTATTGGAAATGTGTTTTTATGATTTGATGGTTTTGTTATGGGGGTCGTGTAAAGACACAGAATTATCACCCGGTTCATTAAAAAATGCACTGTTTCTGCAGTAGGGTACCAATGTGCAAGCAGAAACGATGGCGGGGCGAGAGCTGGGCGTCAGGGCTCAGTACTGCCCACCCCACGCGTGTTTCTCCCACCCTTGACAGGTCACTCCGCCATTACCAAGTCTCTGTCCGTCGCTGCAAAGGCGTCAGTTCCGTCCATTACCCGTGACCTTACCGCAACTCATTTGCCGGGCGCCAGCCGCCAGTAAGGCCCGCACCTCCAGAGGCGGCGCAGCCTCCTCACGCTGCCCCGCTACCGCCAGGAGGAGAGCGGGGCCGCGGCCACCACCGACACCCGGTCGAGGCCGAGCGACCGCCTCCGTGTAACACGCCGCGCACGGCACTAGTCGCGCTCGACGTCTCCATCCGCGACAGGCGCGGGGCTGTGGAAAGGCCCGGGCGCCTGGCGAGCGGAGGGATCCCGCGGGAGGGCGCGGCGCCGTAGCGGCATGGCGGTGCGGGGCCCGCAGCGGGGGACGGCGGCGACGGAGCTGTGGGGGGTGCTGCTGCCCCCGCGGAGGGTGGCGGTGGCGGGGGGCTCAGAGGAGGAGACCGAGGAGGAGGCCGAGGAGGAGCCGCACTTGGCCGAGGCTGAGCTCCTGGAGACTTCCGGGCTGGAGTTGGCGGCCGCGCTGCCCCCGCGTCGAGCCGGTGAGGGGCGCTGGGAGCGAGGCGGGAGCGGAGCTGTAGCGGAGCGGGGCCGGGCGGGCAGCCCCCGGTATCCTCCCCTGCCCGCGGCTTCTTTCGGAGGCGGGTCTGGCCTGGGCGCGGGGCGCTGCTTTTGAAACAGGTGTGCTGCACCGGGCGTCTGCGCCGTGCCCGGCCCTGCGGGGATGGCGGCGGCGCGCAAACTGCGCGGTCGCGGTCGCTTGTGGAGAGGCGGCTCTGCCGAGTGTGGTCCTGTGCCTGACAGCCTCCTGAATATTTTGGCTGAAAATTGCTTTACAAATGGATAAATTGAGTTAAGTAACAAAGGGAAAATAAATAGACAAGATGATGTAGACCTGAGAGCTGCTGGTACTCTGGTTTGGCGAGAAAGAGGTCCTGCTAAGTGTAGGTGCTCGCTTTGTTCTGGTCGTAGCATTTTGTCCCCAGTTGTGGAATCGAGGAATGGTGTATTAATTTTTTGTGAGGGAGAGAGGAGGCAAACCAGGTCATGCAAAATGTTGAGAGTTTATTAGATCAATTGCCCTATAATTTTGGTGGTTTCAGTTGCAGGAAGTATTTGGTATACGAATGTATCTGAAGAGGATGCAAGCAGTGTGATGCAGTACTTCGTGGCAAAGCTGTTTAAAATTGAATTGCAAACTTGACTTGGCATAAATGGTGTAACATTAAACCATATGCCCGTGTGTTTAATTGGCTTAATAAATATTCATATGCAAGTTTAATTTTGTAGTTCCGGCACTTAGAGAAACAGTTCTAATGCTTGTTTCTGAGGTGGGTTTTGCTTTTGTTTTTAAATACTACTGGAAAGACAAATCAAGAAGTTTATGAAAACCCCTGCTTTACTTTTAGTACTGCAACTTATACAAAAGACAAAAATAAGTTTTGAACAAACAAAACTCTTTTAATAAAATGAAATTTTAATCCTTATGAATATCAATTAACAATGCTTTTTTTTTTTTCTCTTTTTAATGAATCAGTTGTTATACAAGAAGACAGCTCCAAAAAGGAGTATGAAGTAGTTGGACGTTTTCCATTAGTTGACCCTTGGTGGAGAGTTAATGTTAAAGCTAAAAAAATGGGGTCGAAGTACTTTGTGCAAGGATATCCATCATATTTTCTGCGGACTGATATAGAAGAAAACAACCGACAAGTTTTTTCACTCTTTCTTAAGGAATGTGCTGTTCCTGAGGATTTTAAAGAGAAGTTTTTTACTTGGCTTCCTGTAGAGTCTAAGTTGAGTTTTAGGAATCTTGAAGAAAAGCTAAGACAGTTCCAAGTTTCACACTTACAGACAGGGAATAAACAAGGAGACACCAAGGATTATGACATCTTCTACTATGTTTTGAAATCATGTAGGTATATCCTGTTCTATTTTGATTGTTTTATGAGCTAATGAGTTCTGCCTCATATACTGTGTTCAAGCTTACATGTCTTCATATGAAATCTATATTCAAATTAATTTGAACATGCACAGATTCTTCTTTTTTTTTTAAATTTGAGGACAGTGGGATAGCTGACCAGTTAAAGATAGGCATACGCTTAAAAACACATAAGGACTTTCCTGAATTCTGTAGGCTTACTGAGTAGAATTGTCAGTGCTAGGGATGCAAAGACACTGGTGTTAGCTTCCTATAGTTTATTCAGCTATAACAAGGCTTATTAAAAAAATGGGTTCAGCACTGCTTAAACATGGTGGTATGGCTTTTTAGGACAAATATGTGTTCAGAAATAGTACAGCTGCTTCTTTGTACTGGAGGGGTACAGCGAATGAGCTCAGCGTAATCCAAATCAGCTGCACTAAATAGGCTGTCTAAGTGTATTCGAATCCTGCCCATCAGTAGGTAGGTATGGCTGGGAAGCAGGATTTGGAAACACTGGAGTGTCCCCGTATGGAGATGGTTCAGGACTGCTGAGGATTCAGTTGTGGACTATGTTGGTGTGACCACCTGAGTGTTAGAGATTGTATCAGGAGTGTGCTTTTGAAGCAAACATCCCTCTTTGTCACCACTGTGGTGCAGTCTCTGACAGTATTGGCTGTATTCCTGCTGGATGAAACCCAAAAGGTGTGTTCCATTTGCACACCTAAGGTACTCCAATTGCTAATGGGCATTCAGTCTGTGGAACCAGACTATAGCTGGTCTGAAGCAAAACACTGAAATACAGAAAGTCAAGATGTCTTGAAACGTGTCTTCAGCACTAGCTCTCTTGTTTTGCTCCCATGATCTGTTTCCATTATGCCACATTCCTGATGTGGACATGGGCAATCCTGGGTTGTTGCTGTACAGAGACATTTAGGTGTCAGTGCTGTTGGACTCAGTACTCTGAATTGGAGGAGGTTTTTTACATTCAGCCGCAGTTGTGCATAAATCTATACAGAAAAGTTGAGTCTATCTGCAAAGTATTCCACTACCTGGTTTACTGGGCAATGGCAGGTCAAAAGATGGAGGTGACTGTTTTGGAAGTCAAATCATGTCTTGACAGGAGAGCTCATACCTACTGCTAGAGTTTACTCCGAATCACATGTGTAAGGAGAGGAAAATTTTCACAGTTCTATGGACTTCAAGTTTTTTGTTGTGTTTTTGTAATAATAGAAAAGTTCTTAACCCCTATTTATGGGCTTTAAATCTTTTCATGATGACAAAGAGATGGGAATCTATGGTGGTAGGAACTTGGATCTAGTTTGCTGCATGAGTTTTAAACAGATGCATGGGTCACTTCTTGTCTAATATGTTCATGAATCTTCAGTGTTGAAGATTGCACAGTGTGCCTAGGTATCCTGTTCACTGTTCTTGTAGTTGGCAGATTTCTCCTAATATCTAAGTTAAATGACTTTGATACAAATTAAGCTTTCTTCTTTGTCTCTCATTGGGCAGTAGAAACAACAACCCACCCCCTATATGTCATGTTGTTACTGTTACTGTTGTCACTTTTTCCTGTGTTATTCAAGCCTTCATGATGCTTCTGTCTAGAAGTAGTGTGTGTTGATTCTCCACTTGTAAATTTAGTATTTGCTTCAAAGGGAAAAGGTTTCATCTTTGCCTTTCTGGAGGTAAGACAGTGATCGGGAAAAGTAGATGACAGAAACATGCATGTTTTACATTTGGAATTACAAAGTTTCCTTAACACTTCATTAAAAATTGGGTGTCTTTTTTTCCCCTGTGAAGAGATAAAACTTCTAAAAGTTGCACTTTCTTCTAAAATTTGTTTTTTAAAGCAAGGTATAGAGCAAATCAGTTTTCATTGTCCCCCTTTTTGCAAATCCCAAGACTGATCCAAACAGGGAAAGTGATAGCTTATGTTTGGGGTCATACAAGTTCTCTAATGTTTACAAAAATTTGCTGTTTTCATAGAATCATTGAATAGTTTGGGTTGGAAGGGACCTCTAAAGTTATCTAGTCTGAGCAGGGGTCAGGTTGCTCAGAGCCCTGTCCAACCTGACCTGGACTGTTTCCAGGGATGGGGCATCTACCACCTCTGGGCAACCTCCTCCAGTGTTTCACCACCCTCATTGTGAAAAATTTCTTCCTTATATCTAGTCTAAATCTTCCCTGTTTTAGTTTAAAACCATGGCCCCTTGTCCTATTGCAACAGGTCCTGCTAAAAAGTCTGTCCCTGACTTTCTGTCCCCATCTTTCTTCTAAGCCCCCTTGACGTACTGGCAGGCTGCAATAAGGTCTCCCCAGAGCCTTCTCTTCTCCAGGCTGAACAACCCCAACTCTCTCAGCCTGTCCTCACAGGAGAGGTGCTCCATCCTTCTGATCATTTTTGTGGCCCTTCTCTGGACCCACTCCAACAGCTCCGTGTCTTTCCTGTGCTGAGGGCTCCCGAGCTGGATGCAGTACTCCACGTGGGGTCTCACGAGAGGTCATTAAGAAAGCCAGAGGAGAGCACTATTTTCCTAAGTTCTTGTACCGATCTACAAATTTAGAAGCCCGTTTCCTTATTTTGGTTTTTAAATGTTCTTCTGTACATCTGTATGAAAATGATCTTTATGTAAGAGAGGCAGGCATGGTGATGTCTGAACTGACTTTCTACAGGATGCTGTTCAGTAGGCAGTTTAAACCAAATGTATAATGTGTATTTTCCAAATGAGTACATTTAGTTGCAGTTTTTATCTGTCATCTGTTTACATTTTTTTTTTCCCCAAGGCAGTTCAGGGAAAACAGACTTTAAAAGAATTTGAGAAGGATTACAAAAAATAAGAAACTGACAGAAATTAGGGATGTTTTGGATGCAGGGGAGGCAGAAGGGTAACAGCCAGAGTCAGTTCAAATTGCCTTTACAAATATCTTTGTATGTTGCTTAAAACTTTCTTGGTTTATGGTGCATACAGTTGCAGGAAAGGCAGTATTGGTAGCTCTGACTTTTCCAATGATACTGGAATTCTTGCCAATTCTTCTGCCACGCCATTTTTGCTGTCTGTTGGATATGGTGTGTTGGCAAAGAAAGACTGAAGAAAACAATGGTATGGATGGTGAGGAAGTACATTTTCAAGACAAGATGCTAACAAAGTTGGATGAGATATTAAAGAATGAGCCATGGAAACTTGGATTCAGCAGGGTAAGTAATGTTAAGCAGGGTAAAAAATGTAGTGTTTTTTACATATGAGCTTTGTTAGAATACGGTGCTTTCAGTTATGTTTGCTTTATTAACTGGGCATTTGTAGGAGGTAAGCTGAGTTCATTTGGAAATGGATGATTTATTGGACTCACTTTTAGCAAAGGGTTTTTTTTTCCATCTTCTCAGAAGATTTTTAAAGATTTTTAAAGATTTAAATCTCAAAAGATTTTTAAATCTTTTAAAAGATTTTTTTTGCTTAGTCTTTCCTGCAAGGAACAGAAAATTAAATACTTGAGGTACTTGGGCCAAAAGTAAGAAAACTAATTTAAAACCCTCAATTGTACTGTTCAGTTTTATACTGGCAAATGAAATTCTCTGTTCTTAACACGTAGAACAGTATCTATGCTTTCATAGTAAGGTGGATAAGTTACTTTGTAATAGGTCATCTGGTCTGGTTGTTCTTTTTTATAATGGGATTTGCAGTTGCTGCTTACCTTCTTGTTTCCCTTTGCCATGCTTGCTGTGCAGCTTTCCTGCTATGCCTCACCTTAGCACTCCTGTACCTCAGATGGGAGCTATAGCTTAATGGTTCAGAAACGTGATTACTTAATCCCTCTGCTTCAGCCCCACAATGCTTTTGCTGTCAGATGTTCTGACTTGTCTTCAAGACAACTTCAGAGATTCAGCAGTCTAGCCAATATATTCCAGTATTTCACATCCTTTCCTTTAAAAAGCTGATTTTTTTTTTCCTGATTTTTGACTATTCCTTAATGCAATATAGACTTGTTGTGCTCTTGTTTCTTGTACCAAGGACGTGCATTCTCACTGCAGTTTTTTTATTGCTTGAAGACTCTCTTTAGCTTTTTCTCTTAAGGCTTAGCAAGTCCAAATCATTTTTTTCTCCCCTCAATAGTTCATCTTTTTTGCATATCTTACTCTTTCACTGTTTTGCGGTAGTCTCTGTAAAGATAGTCTGTTTCTTGAAGTTTAGAACTGGCCACAGTATTCTGGCTAATGCCTTTCCTATGCTCTGTTTCTACAGTTGTTTGTGCCTTGAAATTGTGCTAATAGGTGTGCACAAGTTCTCCCTGATACCCAATTTCTGTGCCAGGTTTTTGATTTTTGAAGTTTCTGTTTCATACAGAAGGGTGACTGAGAGGAATTATCATTTCATCTTACTTTTAAATGTCTTGCTTTCATATAGCTTAAAAAGCATGAGAACTTTGTACATTATGAAAAATACATACATTTTTGTAGACTTCCACCCTCTGAATTGCAATTTGTATTTACTAGGAGGAATGTTGTTCAGCAAGAGGCTAACATCTTGTGAAGTAAATACATGTTTGCTTTTATTCTTTTTGGGGAGAAGATTATCTATAGGGAACTGAACTTTTCTTACTGTGAGGCAACGTGGGCCGCCTTCTGTCAGTGTGAACATCTCCTCTGGAAGATTCCTGACTTGCAGAAGAATGCATTAATTCTGTATGATCAACTCAAGAAACAGTGTAAAGAAATGGGACACACTTACGAAGATCAAGATGAATTAGCTCGTTTTGTATCTAAATATATGTCCATTGAGCATGCCTGGCAATCTCTTGAATTTTTGAAAGATCAGAATGTAGTGATTAGGGAGAAAAAACTAGTGTTTCTGCCTCATCTCTACAAATCTGAAAAAGACATTGCAATGTATATAGGTAACCTTCTGTCAAAAAAGTCATGGCAACTGGATGTTGATGTGAGAAAGATACTTAACGTTCCTGAGACATCAAGAGAAATGGTAGATAACAAAATGAATGTTACCCAGCCTCATGAAATGCAACATCTGAAGGAAAATAGTGCAGACAATCACAACTCTGAAAATCACTTTGCTGAAAAGGAAGTGGGGTCTATGTCTGGTAGCCAATGTAAAGCAGAGGTAGACTTAGATCAGGTGATTGCTCTGGAAAGGATTTGTTCTAATCCTGTCACAATCATAAGTGGAAAAGGAGGCTGTGGGAAGAGTACAATAGTTAGCTGCCTTTTTCATCACTTAAAGCAGATGGAAAAAGAAGTGGAAGCTGCTTCTAAGGACTTTGAAGAAGACCTGGAGGCATCTGAGGAATGGAATACCTTTGATCATCATTGTGATTCAGAGAATATGTACACAAAAAAATCTTTGAATGTACTATTTACTGCACCTACAGGGAGGGCAGCAAGCCTTTTGACTGAAAAAACTAAACTTCCTGCATATACGCTGCATCAGGTAGGGAATTTTTTTTTTTTTTTAAATGGTGTTCTGAAAGACTTTTGGCACTGACCATTCTTGTTTTAAAAAACCCAAATGCTTGTTATTGAACTTTCCTTATGAAATGTGTAGCTATTAATGATAATGCTTAGGTACAGCTTGTCAGTATTTGAAAGTCAGTGTTACATTTTGGGGAATCATAAATCAGTCATTTGAAATACATTATTTGCTGTAACTTTGGGTTTTTCTTCCTACTTATTCACATCTCAGATTTGTGCCTTTCTAGGGCATCTGGTCTTTTTAGCTTCTCAGTTTTGGTTTGTTTGGTTTTTTTTTTTTTTTTACATTAAGACAGAAATACTTTCTAGATGGCAAAGCTGTTTCCTAGTGTCCTGTTGCCTAGCAGTCATACTGATACCCGCACATACATGAAGAGATCAGTAGCCTGGGTTTGAATAATGAGATAAATTTAATTTGCACAGTGTTTTCTTAATTACTGTTAAATATTGTGAAAATTTTTTAGAAAATACTAGAAAGCAAACTCTTTGTTAATAAACTTAGGTGAAGCTTCTGTTGTCCGAGGTAGTAGAAGGTGCCAAGAAGACATGGGAGGTGTGGAGTAACCTGTATAAATCAAAATCAGAATAATATAAGAAGTACTGTGGTCTTATTTTATATGTGGGGACTGGATAGTTGCCTGTTCCCCTTCTGCATGCAATGTTGGGGATTTATTAATGTCAGCAAGTTGTAGCAGGAGGTGTTCCATTACTGAGCAACCTAATGGCTGACCTTGTCTCCTTTAGGGTCCCTGCAGAAAAAAAAAAAGATGCATTTCTGTGCTTTTATGTGTAAGTAAGTGTTGATAATCTCAGCTAGAAATGTATTCACCAAGGAGGAAAATAAGACTTAATGGTTGAGTCCTCTGAGTCTTCACAGGTTTAAATACAGAATTTCACATAATAGCTCAATTTATACTGTCTTTATAAGACAGTTGTTGATGGTTGATTAGGGTCAGAGCTTGATTTATTTTGATTTCTTTCTAGATCATCTATAGTTTTAAATCGTGGAGTCAGGGTGAACAACTGCAGCCGTGGAAGTTTTCTACTGTGGCGATTCTGATTGTGGATGAAGGAAGTTTGGTGTCTGTACACATTTTTAGTATAGTTTTGAAAATCTTGTGTGAGCATGCTCAGCTTGCCAAACTTATAATTCTAGGTAAGTGAAACAGCAAATTTAGCATTATACAATATTAAATAATGCACAATATACAGTGTAAGTATCAGAGCTGCCACTAGCCTCACTGAGTGTCTTTAAAAACCCCAGAGTGTTATGTCGTTCTGGACTTGGATGTTTCTGCTTATTCATAAGGTCAGATGAGATAGAGAGTTTTCCATCTTAACTGTCAGTATGAAAGTATCGAGATGTCCATTCTCTGTTTAGCAGTGTTTTATCTGATTCTGAAAGTATTATGACTTCCATGTGGTAGCTTATTGCATCTTGCAACTGGAAAATTTTTCTGATTTCCTTAAATTTAAAGAAACTAGTGTTAGCATATTAATCGCATATTAGAAGGGAGGTTTCATGTCATTCTTAATGCTAGTATCATCTTGTTTTAATTTAGAAAGGAAAACAGTCTAAAATAAAAATTTTCTGCTTTCTCAGAGGTTTTGCTTTTTGGCATGCCATTTCTGGCATTTGTTTATAAATATGTAACTTTCAAAATGTGTTTGAATAAGATGTGATCACTGTCAGTGTTCATCATACAGAGTGATTTACACCCGCTAGTAAAGCATTACTGAGTGAGGAGTATGAAAAATTTAAACTACACTACAGCCTGATTCTCCAAACAAAGTTTCTTAGATTCTTGAAAGTTTTATTTCATGTGAATTGTGTTGAGGAAGCATGTTACTATGTAGAGGGTTGAGTATTTATTAATTCTGGTGTTTTTTTAAAGACAGTTTTTAACAGATGATCTGTTACTGCTTCTCACAAATACTAATTTGCATTCTGTTTAGGTGATACTAGACAGCTACCAAGCATAGAACCAGGAAACATGTTAGCTGATATCTTTGAGGGTCTAAAATCAAGAGGCTTTTCTGTGGAACTGCGAACTAATCACAGAGCTGAATCGCAACTAATTGTAGATAATGCATCAAGGTAGGATTTCCTTACGTATGTAAGAAGCATTCTTGTAGTAGGCCTGGTCCTTCACCTGCAAAATAATTGTGTATGAAGATTTGACTCTTCTTATTCAAAAATCGGTAATGCTGGTTTTAAAAACAACACCCTGAAACAACAACAAAACCCCACAAATTTTTCCAGGAGAATCTGTACGGAACAAAAAAAATGCATTGCTGGAATGCATTTGTATTTTATGGGACGTATTTCACTATCAAATACTTTCAGTTGTTTTCAAATGAGTTGTGCATGTACAAGTGACTTCTATGCCTTCTGAAATGACTTAGAATTGCTTCTCTAAAAAGGAAGTTTTAAAGACGTTGCTGGTAAGTGTGACAACAGCTAAAGTGCACTGAATTACATTGAGAGTTTAGGTGTCAAAGGCCATTAAATCATACTCCCCCCCCGCCCCGTATTAATACCTAGTGGCGAAGGGTTCAGAGGATAAATTACCTATTTTTTTAATGTGAAAGTAAGTTATGCTCAGAACTAACAGTTTTTGGCGTAGGTAGTGTAGATGACCAAAAATGTATGAATGGTGAACTTCAGGCTGATGCAGCTGATGATACACTGGAATCCTTTAACTGGCAATAATTTTTCTTTTCTGTTTTCCTTCCACTGCTCTGGTCAAGAATCTCTCACCGGAAGCTTCCTGAATTTGATGAGGTGCTGAAAGTTCCTGGTTGTAATGAGGAAATGACAATGCCAAGCCCGGAGAAGAAATTCATTCTTATTGCTTTGCCCGCTGGCGGGGGTTGTGACTGTAAGTGTGTACAGTCAGTTTGTGATCCTGACTTTCCCTTTGCTAAAGCATTGGCTGTTTGTCTGGAACTAATATTTGGAGAAGTTTTTAGTGTCGTTTAGTTTGTGGTATGAATCTAAGTGCTAGATTGATAGTTTACTTTTTGCCTTCTCTAAGTGCATGCAGCAAGACCTGGAAGTGCAAAGGATACTCTGTACAGCTCCAGCTCACCAGTTACATTTTGAGATGGGAGTGGTACAGCTTCTACTATTGAAATCAAATGTGATCGGTTTTTTATGTTGTAGCTGGAGCTGTCAAACCTTAAAAAATAAAATTTTTCAGAGGTGAATCATTTGACTAAACAGCAACTGTAACAGGATGGTGAGTTAGACAGGAATGTGCTCCCAACTCTAGAATCAAGAAAATGGAAGCAGAGGGCACACCAGAATTTCATTAAAAATGTTCTGGGGTCAGGGTTAGGGCCATTGGTTTTGTTTTTTTCACCTTCACTGGATGAGGGGATTTAATGGCCTCTACTTTATATGCATTAAAAACCTTCAAGGAGGATGTGGGGACAAAAAAGAAAATAGTGCGGGTATTACCACTTTATCTTACTATAATAACTTACTCAGCAAACAGAATACTAAAAATGAATTTATTCTGTGGAATCTAAACGTATAGGTCTGTGGCTTAAAAATGTTCTATCTTTAACCTCTTTAATGTGCTGTAGTAAAACCTTATTTCACATGAAATACTGGATGTTAAGCTCTTTTCAACTGCTTAACACAGAGAAATAAGAATTTCTTTCCTTCCATATCACACTCTTGTCTCTGAGTTTTAGTAGTGAGATAACTGCATGATACTTTTTGGGGGGAGTATATATGTGGGTGTTTTGTGGTGTAGGGTTTTTTTTGGGTGTGTGTGGTTTTGTGTTTCTTTTTTTGTAATTATTTTAAACAAGTTTTAATGTCATTGAAGCAAGAAATAAGTAAAGGCAATTATGTATTGAATTATGTTTTTCTTTCTTAAACTGTTTGTTCTGCATATTTTTATGCTTTACCTTCTATGTCTTCTAAAACAGATTTGCAAACTGCCATAAAGGCTTTACTTAAAAAAGGACCAGGATTGCAGGATGCCAAACAGTCGCAGTTCATTGCTTTCAGAAGGTAACGCAGCATGCAGACAGGCATTGAAAAAATCCTTGCTAGTAGCCACAACCCAAAAATAGCTGAATGCATTGAGTTGGCAATATCATAAAATTACTGGAGAGAATAACAGGCCAGGTGTCTTTGCCTTTGCGTTCTGGTTGCCCCTAGCCTCTCCATGGAGAGTTGCTTCTTTTTTCTGTAAGCTTAACAATAATGTTAAGCTTAATGTTTGCACCATGATTTCTGCCTCTCTGTTTATTTTCATCTGTACTGTTGTCCAGGTTTCGGCTGGGATAGAGTTAGTTTTCTTCCTAATAGCTGGTATAGTGCTGTGTTTTGGATTTAGTTTAAGAATCATGTTGATAACACAGTGATGTTTTTAGTTATTGCTAAGTAGTTGTAGTGCTTATACTGAAGAAACAAAGAAACAAAAAGTGGGCATAAGTGGTCAGTTTTTGTAGTAGGCTCTGAGAGCCATTGCTCTGGTGTTTGCTAACAGTGCAGTGGTCTTCAGAAACGAAAGGTGAGGGCTTGACTGTGAGAGGAACCCGCAAAATAAGAAGTAATGTCCATATTCAAACATATCCCATCATGGCAGAGGTGAATTCCAGGGTGGATGATGGAACGTATAACCTACTGTCTGTGCACACTTCTGTCACAGGTGGGCACTGACCGAATGACAGAGGATACCCACATTTTGATCATGTGATGAGGGCCAGATTTCGTCTCATAATCTGATGTGCATTAGTGCTCCTGCTGGGCAGTGGCGAATGCCTACAGTTTGGATATTTGGAAGCTCAATGCTGGTCATTTAAGAAGGGGTGGGATGTAGGGCTCCAAAACACTTTCAAGAAAGATCGTAAAGTTTAGTAATCACTGACAATGTGAACCATCACAGGAGCATTAATAGTGTGGGTGGCCACACTATCCACTTCAGAAACACTGAAGGGATAATGTAATGTCCAATAGTACCAATAGTCCATAAACTTACACTTCTGCTCAAAAGGGTACTTAAGGAAAAACTTTTCCACTTTTATTTGTGAAGAACCTTCTTCAGCAATTAAAACCCACCCACTATTATAGGCTACTAGTGTGCAAATAAGTGATCTATCAAGTTTAGCTAGTTTACCTGTTTGTTGTGAGTGCTGAGCAAGTCTGAAATAAATTTTATTCTCCAATCTGCATTCACGTATAACACTGTTATTAATGATTTCCATATAAGATTCTTCTAGAATATAGGTACTTAATCTGCATTTAGAAGTTAAAATTCCAGGTCTTTAAGAAGCAAATAAATCTTCTGTCTTTTTTTAATACATCCACAGACAGGAAATAATACATCTAGGCTTTAGGTTTTCTTTAGTTTTGTTCTTTCTCTTAAAAACAAATCTAGGTATGCATCGCAAACATCCTTGCTTCACTTGCTATGTTTTTTGGACAAAACTGTTGCTTTACTGCTGTATCTTTTAAACTCTGTATCAGTGAGTGTTTTTAATTGTTGGTGGAAGATCATCACAGCTAAGATGGCCTTTTTCCATTGCTTTTTAATTAATGCTAATGTGGCATTGTATGTAAATTGTTGCATGTTTTGTATTCTTCAAGTATATAATGAACTTATTCATGTTCTTACTTTGAATGATTTAGGCAAGATTGCGATGTAATAAATGAACTTTGTTGCCAGCACTATTCAAATCACCTAACCAGGTAAGCCAGTATTTTGCAGTTTTTCCTGTGAACAATCTCACTTTATTTTGAAAGTGTTACAGCCAGGCCAACAATCTAAAATAAAATTTTAAAAGTTTTAATATTTCATCTAGATCTGATTATTTATGTTAGAAATAATTTATACAATAATCTTTCTTTGATGGGTTCTTTAATGTCATCCTGGACTGTGAACAGAGATAACATAAAATAAGTGTTTGCCTTTCATTTAAATTGTCATTATGTGAATTCTGAGATTTTTAGTTACTGCTGAATATTGAAAATTTACATAAAAGCTACTTGAAAAAAACCCTCAAGGTTAATTATTTTTTGCCACCATATGATTTCTAAATAGATTGGGAAAATTTTTGGAAGCAGGATTTTGGTGCTACTCCATATCACTGTTCTTTTTACCAAAAGTTTTTACAAAAGTTCAAGAAACACCTTTTAAATGTGAGTTGTCTTAATTGTTTTGAACATTATTAAGGCTTTTAATCTGGCCCAAGTGAGGGGAAAGAGAAGAAATACTGAGACATGGTAAATGCATACTTTGTAAATACATTTCTCCCTTTTTCTTTCTCTGACCTAGAGACCATAAAAACCGACTTTTATTTCAAATTGATGACAAGATTTCCTGCATGCGGAATACCTATCTCAGGGATCTCTTGCCAGACTCTGGTTTCAGAGAGGATCCTAAACACCGTGAATGCAGAAGTGGAGAAACCTCCCTTGCTACAGAGCCTGCTGAGGACAAACGACTATGTAATGGAGATATATTTTTCGTAACAGATGTAAGTCCTTGCTGCAAGAACTTGCACAAAAAACCCCAGTGGTAACTGATTCAGTCCTTGTTGAATCCCCAGAACAAAACAATGCACACTTTAAGACTTCAGTCCACGATATATACTTAGTTCTTCTGCGAAACTATCATGTGAAAGGCAAGGAGGAGGCCTCACAATAAAGAATTAAAAAAAAATAAAACATCTGGGCGTTTTTGTAAACTGTGTTTCAGTTGGTCTGCTCATGTCCAGTGTAAATACATTCTGTAAATACTCAAATGTATTGTAATTGAAATGCATAATGTTGTGGATATAGGTAGAAACACAGTGTTAAGTAAAAAATGAAGCTATTGTTACAGCTTGAGCTATCCCAGGCAGAAAACTAAGCTGGCCAAAAAATAAAGCAACAAAAACCTCTGTATTTTTCTGCTGGGTTCGGTGACTTGACTCACCAGAGGATCCAGTGAAACTATCAGTATTTGTGCACAGGAAAGGGGGACTGTATAGCGTTGGTGGGAGAGAATAGGCTCTCCTCTGTGTGTGGCCTCACTGGTATATTTCACTAGGTTAAGTTTTCTGGGGGTTAAAACTGCCTTTCTCAGCATTTTTCTTACTAAACAAGGAGTTAGGGTAGGTCCTGTACAGTGAAACTATTTTCCTTGGAGGTGGTCAGTGAAAGACAGCGATCTGTTGGGTTTGGTGTCTTCTGAAACTATTTCACTTGGTTGATGTTGCAGCTGCTGTAATTTCAGGGAAAGCTAGAATATTGACACACGCGGATGTATAGATGTTGGTCAAACTGCTGATAGGAGTTTACTGCTGAGTGTTCTTGTTCTGTTTCTTTAGGATGTAGAAATTGATAAACAGCGCTTATTGACCATCAGCAGCACGTATGGCTCCACTTTCACTGTGAGGTACAAGGCACTGAAGAAGCTATGTCATATAAAACATGCATGGGCCAGAACTATTCACACATTTCAGGTAAAAAAAAAAAGGCAGCTATGAGCTGATAAACTTTCTTGTGGCTTTATCTTGCTAATGCACTGTATTTTCATATAAAAAGAGTCAGAAGCTCGGTTGAAACTAGAATTCATTGAATACAGGATAGAAAATACTCTTGAGAGTATCTCCAGTTGTCTCCAACTTCCGTGTTCTTGTAAGCTGTCTTTTTTTTTTTTTTTTTATTTTTATTTTTCCAAACTACTTACTGGAGATCTTAATTCGATAAGGTGTTCTTAAACATGTTTCAGGGTTCTGAGGAAAAAACAGTTGTCTACGTGGTTGGCAATCCTGGCCGTCAGCACTGGCAGCACGTGTACACAGCTGTGACCAGAGGACGCTGCCGTGTCTATGTCATAGCTGAAGAGCTGCACCTCAGGAGAGCAGTCACTAACAAGAACATGCCCAGAAAAACTCGCTTACAGAGATTTTTGAGAGAGGCAATCACAGAAACAAACAACTGCCCCAAACAAACTTCCTCTCCCCTGATGAAGAGCTGCCAAAGTCAAGAGCTTGAGACTTGGTCTGTTTCTGTAAGTCAAGGTGCTCCTGGCCCATCTGAACCTCTAACCAACTTCATTAAACAGGAAGGGTCAGCAGCTCTCAATAAAGAAAAGCAGACAGGCAATTTGCAGCAAAGTCCATGTAAAAGACTACAAACGTTTGCAGAGAATTCCGAGGATGCTGTGAGATTACCCTCTGTAAGTATCTATCTCCTTAGAAAGTTTAAAACAAATTTTTGTGCTCCCTTTCACCACCCCAAGTGGCCTGGATACTGTTACGGTTGTTTTAGTAGGACTTATAGTTCTCAAGATGACCAGTAATTTGTGAAGCAGTCAAGTTTGGCAGATGTTTTCCCAGAGTAATATGTAACTAACAGGGAAAAATAAGTTATAATGTCAGTAGTAGCAAATGTATACATCCTGTTACCTCACTGCAGTGATCTGTTGGCTAGCTTGGCTTATTCATTGTGCACAAAGTCAATTTTTAGGAGCTGACCTGTGAAACTATTTGATCATTGAAGTAGATACATTTTTATACAGTCAAACATGCTTAACAGACATCTTTTTCATTGTATCTAATTTCTGAGCTCTGTCATGGGGAAAGAGTTTTTTTTTTTTTTTTTGAAGAGGTTATTGTATTTTAGTCCTGGTTCAAACTCTGGTAATGCTTTTGTTTTGTTTTGACAGACAACAGTACAAGATTCCCCACTTGGGTCTTCCAGACTTAAGAATCTAACTTTGGGACAACCAGTTCCTAGGAAGATTTTCAAAAGCTAACGAACACTCAACTCTTCACTTAATGAACCTTTCTTGAACCTACTTCATTCAATACTTTTGGGATGGAGAAGCTGGGTATGCAGATGATCTTCAAAGGCTTTCCTGTATTTGCATGTTCTGTGAAGAACAGCTTGTTTTTAAAGTGAGACTTTTATATTTTCAGTGATCTTGTTTTCAGGAGGAGATTCCTTGGTGTGTTGGTCATCAAAAATTGTATCATTCTTTTGGTTTGGTGTAGAATGGACTTAGAGATTTTATAGAATCCAGAAGTTCCCTTAACAAATACATGGGGATTCCTTGATTTAAAGACTCTAGCTATCTACACCAAGATTTATCCATCTCCTAATGCTACAGCATTGATGAGAAGCTGTTATCGAGCTGCCAAAATTGGAGTTTGCTGTTGTGTCAAAAAATAGTTTACAAAGGGGACTTCAGATTTTTCTAATGTAGCAGAATTACAGGCATGAAGCTTTGATGGATTATGGATTTTAATCTTGTTACAAATAGAACAAGACAGTTGCAATCAGTGATGTAGAAAATTTCTCCCACTTCGTACTTGAAAGAGATGTAAATCTTGCCAGTAGTTAGTTATATGCTGATAATGATTTTGGTAAGAAAAGCAAAATTCAAGTCAGAGTTCAAATAACATTCCACTTTCAACCTTTGTGTACTGCGTGACTTGCCGCATTGTATTTTTTGAGATTAGTAAGATGAATGTTTATTCAAACTTCAAACAAATTGTACTAAAATTTGGGCACCTTTCTTCCTTTTGAGTTTTTTTGTTTGTTTTTTTTCACATATGGCTGGAAAAAGTGTACCACAAATATAAACATGGTATTTTTTGGCTAAAACTCTGGAAAAAATATAAAGTAGAAAAATACTACCTCATTTTTAATGTCTTTAAATCACTGTTTATTTCAATTTATACAGTTTTTCCATACAAATATTTGCAACAGTTTGAATTTCAAAAAACGTAACATAGACGATAAATACCATGCTATTAAAGTATTAAATTTGTACAAAAATACTTTACAGTTTAATACTTATTTGTTACAAATAAAAATACATATTTAAGTGACTCATGAACTGTTTGTTTGTTTTTTTTTTTTTCCACATGATTGAGCATTGAATGTCCTTCTGGCCTTTTCTGGCAGTGCTGAAATAGAAATCAGAGCTACTTGTGTGTGCAGGGCAGGTGAGCTTGTTCATGTATTAGAAACAGCAACAGGGATACAGTTAAACAGTTTGACCAGAAACAACTCTGTGAGGTGATGGCTTAAGTATGGAGGCTCTACAAATGTACAAATCCAGTATCTTTATATTCACCAATAACAATAATTACCAATAACAACTTGAATACCAGAATAAACCAAAGCAGCTGCTGGTGAGCATATAAAGCAACTGGCAGTATTTTATTGCTTGGGGGGGAACAGAGAGAATTTGTGTGATGTGTTTGTAAAATATATTTACAACTTCATATTCTAAAAACGTGTTGTAGGGGGTAATGTTTTATCATAAAGGTGGCTGAAAACAAAGCATATTAAATGCGACTTTTGTCCCTTCAAGAAATTGTTTGACTTAAAAAGCTCACGTGTGACAGTACAAGTTTACAGGTTTATGGATCATTAAAGAGCTTTTCTATCAATCTTCCACTGACATAGTTTAAAAAAAGCCATTTTCTTTTAAAACCTTTCTGATTTGTCTGAACTCATTTCAGTTTTACTCTTGTCAGTAATCCTCTTTCAGAGGTTTTATCCCACTAAAAAAAAGTCTCTGCTTAAAAATCCCCACGAGTTGCAAGACATACCATTAAATATTTCATTGCATAGGGAATAACATATGTTCTAACAAAATTTACTGAAGTGGAGGAGTAATGTTTGCCGCATACTGCAGCTGCCTATGAGCTTTTTGTTAAAATGTCTAAACTGTGCTTTGTCTGAAGCATGCACCCTTCTTTCCAACAGAAAAAAGGTCCCCAAAATCACAGATCTAGCCATTTAACAAGAAAACCCAGTGCAGCATACCACTCCTCCTTGTCCATCAGACAGCAGTTTTCTGAAAAAATGTTTTTAAAAATCATGTAGCCTGGACACAACTGTTAGCAGAGGTTAACTCCGTGCTTTTCCCTCAAACAGCAACTGCTGATAAAGGGAGAGGAACATTTAAATCATGTTTAAAACATCTCCCTCGTTTCTTATTTGGGGGGGAAAAAAGGCCCTTACTATTTTTTGTACTGTTGCTAATGCTAGATTGTTTAGAATGCAATGACTTGACTTGACTTAATGAAGAATTAAACTTTTTCAAAAGTAACCATGAATTAATACAAGCCTTGAGACAGACAGACTGACCTGTGCTTTTTAGTGCTATATAGCATCTAAGCCTCAATCTTGGAGAACCCTTAAAGGGATTTAGCACCATAATTGTCTTGCGTTACCGAATGTCCCGCTAAAATGATTTTCTGCTATAACGTATTTGTAGGATCCCGTGTCTCTGTATTAGCATGTCCACTCTGTTGAAGGAAGGCATTATTCTGATCGCTCCACTCCCCACTCGCTGAAGTCTGTTGTTCTGAGCTTCCTCGCTGAGAAGCCAGCGGGTTTCTGCTAATAACCAGTTCCAGCTTATTGCCAGATTCTGCGATGAGGGGCACAACCAGGCAGCAGTCGAAGTCTCTGGTGCGAACGTGGTTTACCTGATGGATTACAAGATTGATTTTTGTTCCCGTTTTAAGAAAAAGAAATGAGATCATGAGAGAAACAGATTTATCTTGAGACTGCAGAACCTGATCTAAATATCCCAGGTAGAGAATCCCCTGATACAAGACTATTTAACCATGGTGCCTGGTCTGAAGACACCGGTTAAGTTTCCTAACTCACCCTTTAACAGAACATAGCTAAAGTGGGCACGTTTGCACTGGCGATAGCTGTTGGTAGCTGTTGCAATGCCCACTGCATAAATGACATTTAACAGCACATAGTTATTCTGTCTTTAATGGTGTTCATTAATTTAAATGCAATAGATCACATCTAAAATTTCAATTCAGTTCAGGTCTTCTCTGGTTTCAGTTAATATGCGAAGTATTTTATTGGACTAGTTGACAAAAGAATTAATTTATTTCTTCCATCATGATCCAGCTTGGCACTGTGGGAAGTGTGGTGCTCGGTGAGAATTACATTATTAAACTATGTCAATCAACAACTTGGATTAAGCACAGAAACAATTCTCAAGTCTGTATCAAGAACAGCAAAAATGACAAATCTGTCTGGAAATGCCTTAGGAAATTCCAGCTTTCCAGTAAGAATCTGTATGTCTCCTTTGGAGTTCTGAAATACCTAACATTCTGAAAGAATTTGTTTCTTTAAATACGATTCTAGAGAGAAATCTAGCCTTAGTGCCCCTGCCTAAAAGCCCAAGTCACTGTGAAGAGCTGCCTTTGCTTTCTGAGGGTCTCGGTGATCTACATGGCCTGTAATTGCAATCATTTGTTCTTCTTCCTGTCCCCCTACACATACCCTTTACCAGCAGAAACAGAAAAGAACAGTACTGCTTCTAATTTAAAATATAATAAGCAATGTAGATTAGATAATAAGTCGTTCCAAGTAAGTGATGTAAACACTTTCTACAATTCTACAGTCAGGTCTGTGTACACAAGATACCCGAACACCCTGCAGTGTGGTCGCAAATCTTCTTATGAAGTAATCCGCATGTCATGTCCCTTCATGCTAAACCTGTGTGGCGCCAGAAACATTTACCTGTAAAAGCCTGTCGTATGGTTTTAAACCTCCAAGATCGCCAGGGCCAGCTGGTCGAATGTTTTTAACATAAACTCCTTTTTCCAATAAACCATCTGAGACACTGAACCCAAAGTCTTCTCCATCAGAGTCCTTGTACAAAGTTACCTGTGGAGGTGAATTTGACATGATGAGAAGGGGACAGGAAAAAAAAAAAAAAGCACTTACAAGCACTAAGCAGGCTTTCTTCCTAGTGTGTTTTGGGTTTTGTTTTTTCCCCCCATTAGAGAGCTCATACCTACTATTTGTTATTTATGGTATTACAGAAGCGTTGTCTCCGTTTTGACATTATATTAACATTCTCAGAAGCCTCCTTATTCATCAGTAATAAGCATCGCTTTTCACTTCTGCTTGTCAAGAGAGAAATCTGGGTTTTATCCCACCTTTTGTGGTATCATTTTTTTGAGTCTTAGCTTTTTTCTACCCTGTTCTCCCATTGCCAGGATTTGAGTACAAGCATCCAATTGGGTCATCCAATTAAGTCTAGTTTTACTTCAGGGATGAAGACCTGGCCTGAACCAAATGCTCCGTGTCATGTCTTCCAGAACTTCCATAGGGTGTAAGCACCATTGTCACTGTGAGCCCTAGGCCAGCCTGGTTTTGGCCAGGCAATGGTCCACCCTGTAAGGCCTGATCTCAAACGTGCTCAGGGTGAGAGTTATAATGCAATCTTTTAAGATTGGAGTATGAATCAGGGTCCTTCAGAAGGAGCTTGTGGGCAGTGTTCTCATGTAGTCAAGAGATGGTCATTCAAAAGCAAGAGATAGAAGTTAGTAAAACTGTTAGGAGAAGGATTTTCAGGTGTCCAGAGAACAAGTCCTTGCAGGTGGTTCTGTGAATTTGATACAACAGGATTCAGACTTTTCTGTAGGTATGTGGTATGCTTAGGTTTTTTTATTTCTGTAGGGTTTTTTTCCCCCCTTGCTTCTCTCTCACAGCAGGAGTGCAGACCTACGCAAGTAAATTGCGCGAGTCAATGGTGTGACATCTGACCAACAGGCTGATGCTGGCACAAAATGTGTGTGCAGATACAGTCAAAATCAGGCTTTTGGTGCTATAGTTTTTTTTCACTTTGAGTTCAAAATACTGATTCAAAACGTACCTTGGCTGATAAAACGACAGCATTGAGTGCTCTGTAATTTTATAATGGCAGGGTATCAGTAATGCTCCATGTGCTGCACCCTCGCATGCACCAGCCACTAGATTCCTTTCTGCTGTTCCTGAATCACGGAATCATTCAAACTGGAGGGGGCTTTGGGATGTCTCCAGTCCAATCTCCTGCTCAAGGCAGGGCCAAGAGCAAATTAAGATGGAGCTGCTAAGGACTCGGTCAATATTTCATAGGAGAACGACAAGGCGCAGCAGTGCTGGGGCGCAGCGCTGGCTGGTGCTGCCTTCAGAAAGCTCCTGAGATGCTGCCTTCACTGCCATTGCGAGAAGGTAAGCAAGAACAGACCAGGCTGTCTCAAAACTGGAGTGAAGGATATGGTCAGATGAACAAAAAGCACAGATAGTTGGGTGTGGGTTTTTTCCTGCTCTCTGCAGTCTTCTGGAATTTGCTTGGCTTTAGTGGTGTACCAACAGTGAAAACAGTCACTGCTAAGTTTTGTAGCTATCCTGGGCAGCAGTTGAGAGAAGTTAGACACAACGCAAGCTGCTGCAGCATTAGCAGTGTTTTATCTGTAGACGTGGATGATGCATCACTGGGCTGCCCTGAAAACCTCCCTCTGTCTCATGCTGTGGTAAGCACAAATACCCCCACACAATATTCGTCCCTTACTTTACACCAGTTCTTCCTCTTCCCTTGTTTTTCTCCCTTTGTACAAGCACAGCAAAGCAGAAAGCCACACTGGAAGTCCTAAGCTGAAGGCTTCCTCCCTTCCAGTGACTTTTTGGGGTATGAGCTGTCATTTTAAACTTCCCAGTGTCTGTGTTTAAGGTCTTTGCCTTCTTTTCTCCCATCTTCCCCCAAAGTACGTTCTTGCTGAACTTCATACTTCCTCTATCTCAGCGTGAATTTTGGGAGTCAATGGGCATTTCAGCTACTGAAAAACCTATCTGCAAATTCAAAATAATACAGCACAGAAAGATTTTAATTTGTATCAACAGCTGCTGTAGCAGCAGAACCCTGGGAAATTTCTAATAACTTGTTATCAACAGAGGCTTGTGTTTTTCATATCATAACATGTCTAATGTGGCTTTGATCTGAAGTATGTTTGAAGCTGCTGTAAGATGACCATTCTACAAGCCTAAAAAATAAATAAAGGAGCGAGACATATTTTATTGGCAGGTTTGTGTACATTTTCTGGCAAGAATGAAAAATAATTAGCACTGGACCAAGACACAAATTCTCCCCAAATGAGATGAGAACCTTTTTCCCCACACTGTCACAAAGGCTAGGAGTGCTTCATGTTAACTGCTTCTTAAAGAAGCCTTGAAAAGTAAACTTAAAAATGTGATACAGTGCCTAAGAGGAGATGACTGACTGACTTAAAATACTATGTTCTAACACAGAAGGCACAATTTTTAAAAGGAACTTCCCCTCCCCCCTTTTCCCCCTTCCTCTTCCTTCAGGAGTTAAGTGCAGCTGGATCCAACCTCAGATGAACTACAAAAACATCTGAAACGGGACTCTCTGAAGTCATCTAGACTATGTTCTTTCCCTATGGCAGGATCAACTGCATCTAGCCCATTTCTGAGAGACATTTATCTGTCCTGCTTTTTAAAATCTCCAGTGATGGAAACTCCACGGTCTATTAAAGCAATCTTTCCAGTGCTTCAGATGTTTTCCTTAGGTCTAAACTAAATCACCCTTGCTGAAGAGTTAAGCCTGCTGCTATCCACAGAGAACAAGATCACTTTATTCTCTCCTTCTCTGCAGCGATGCGAAAAAAGGATTGTTTTTGTCTGGCCTCTGTTCAGTAGGTTAACATCCTTCAATTTTCAGACCCCAAACTGGACACTCTATTACAGTCAAGACCTTACTAAAGCCAAGCTAGGGCGGAGGATAATTCTGCATCTACCACAGATGTACCACATCCCATTTGTATGGTCTAGGACAGTGTTGCTTTTTTCCTATTTTTAGTCAGCAGTCTATTAGCAAACAAAATAAATACAAATCCTGCTCTACAGATCTAAGGAACCGCCATTCCACATCACCTCACCTTATCTCATGTCTTGTCTATAATAATGCCCGGGGAATCCACGTGCTACTTCACACCCAGCTTGTGAATTAAAAAATGGAGCATTGCAAATGGTAAGGGACATGAAAGTGGAGTCTTGCTGTGGAGGTGAGAAATTGTGTTTGCAGGACGGTGGGAAGCAGAACTTGGGAATGGTCACCCAAAGTCTTTTATTGCCCCCCTAGTTGTTCGGGTTGGACCTTCCTGATTCATATGGACTGAGCACTGCAGAAGGGAATTCCTCACCACCCTGTAATCAGAACTTTCATGTATAAAAGTATTTTCTAATTTCTCTAGTTCTTCCAATCTACAGATTATAAAAGATTTTAAAAAACTGTTTTCCTTATGGCCATCTTCTCTTGACTTTTGGTTTATTTAACAGGAGCTTGGAAATTAAAGAAACACATACTTAGTCACTTAAGGGATGATGCTGCATTTTAACTTTGTTGCATGTTTTTTAGCTGTCACATTTTTTAGGTGGAAGTCATCTGCAAAGATGCAATTCTTTTGTATTATAGATTGTAATTTTGAGCCTACTTTTTAGGGCAGCATATATTCTTAAAAGGGAATCTCAGAGTAAAAACTGCTATCTGAAATACCCAGATTTTTATTTAATAACGGGTATGGGCAAAGCCTTACCACACAGGTTTCTCATCTTCACTTGCCAGTAGCGCAGCCCTGTCGTAAGGGCATGAGATTGCAGGCAATTTGTGCAACACCTAAATCCTGCCGTTTTATCTGTACTTTGGATCACAACTGTTTGGAAGGTTTGATCTCAATAGCAAAATCTCCATTATGAACAATTTGTTAAGACTTTTAAATTTACATCAGGAGCCTAAGGGAAAAAGAGAGCTGAAAGGGAAATTTAATTCATATTTCATAAGCAATTAAGTGGTTACAGATTTTAAACAGAGGCTTTCAGTCTGTTTCTATGTGTCTCCTCCCTCTCAAATCTATGGGAAAATGCTTAATTTAAATTCATACATCTTGCACAGAACAGCTATTGAGGTATTTTAACCGACTGTAATTTTAGGTTAATGACTACTTGCAATAATAATATTGAAAAATTATCTGATGTCTAGTGCATATTTTTGCTCTCAGAGGAATGCGTGCTCTATGAAACTTTTAAAAAATGGTCTCCTATGATTTTTAGAAAAATAATAATCTATATACCTAGATAGATAAAATCAATTAAAGGCATTAATTAAATTTGAGTACTGATATAGCAATATGCTATCCAGTTAAATTAAATGTTACTTCTCAAACCATCTAGAACAAATGTTTGAAGAGATTTGTCTGACACTTATCTCAATTGTAGCTTCCTCAGGACAAAGACAGTCCAAGTACACACTTGGTGAATGTAATGCAGTGGAGTAAGAATGAGCAGTGAAGAATTCATGTTAACTTGCTGCAAAGTTTGCAGCACTCAGCAAAAGAATCCTCAGGGCTGTGTTACCTCTCTGACAGGTGTGTATCTGAGAAGGACAAGCTAGTAATGTCATCTGCTCACCATGCTGTTCCGTTAGACTGACTCGTTTGTGTTTGTAGCCTGAGCAGTTTTTATCCAGTCTTATTCTCTCTTACCCTACACAGTCACACTGGCTATTGATGCATTTCATTTTTATGTGTGGCTTTTTCTTTGGTGGAATCATATATACTTGCTCTCTCCCAATCACATGATCAAAAACCTGTGGAACGTCGACCTTAGCTGGCCCATTTTCTGCAATCAGACTTAAAGTATGAACTCTGATCTATAGGACATATAGGCCCTGATGCGACAGGCATGCAGACTCGTGGCAGAGGCAGTAAACAGGCACCTGACCTGTCCTGCTTGAAGAAACTGGGAAAGCTCAGCAGCATGCAGTCAACTACACGCTTGAACGTCTTGCTGAGGTAAGTCTTAGGCAAGCTATGTCTTAGCTTTTATTTCAGACTGTTTATACTATCACAATTTTCCAAAACAGTTCTTATTTCACTGGTTGTCCTGTTAGTGGCCCAGATGATTAAGACATTTGCCTGCAGAGGGCAGAGCACATTTGCCAGTAACACCTGTCATGAAAATAACACTTAAATCAAGGCATTTCTCTGCGAGTGAAGTAATTCCTGTGGCATTGCAGCTCTTCTGGAAGACTCTCAGTGGACAAGCTGTCCCTGAGAAATAGCGACTAAACAGGTTATTAGTGTCAAACTAGAGGCCTAATACAAAAATTAAGGAGGAGAGAGAAAGTAACAGACACATTTTGCTACATGAGAGCTAGTAAGAAAACTTAACAGGTAAGAACTTGCTAAGATGGGCACAAATACAAAGGCAGCCCATGATGCTTGGGGTTAATGTGTGATCATAGGGGTACAAGCTCATTTTGGTGAGTCAGACCATAAGATTCAGTCCCTGGTTTCTACTGTAAGGATCTGGAAAAGCCTTGGTGCAGGTTCAACTTCTAGATTTTTAGAAAGGAAATTACTTTTCTGGATGACAGAATAGACAGTATAACCAAACTCAACATCACTCCAGCAGACAGTGGAAAAAGTGGGTATGTTGTTTGAACAAAAACTGGAAATTACTAAAATGGAAGGTCACAGCAATCTTAAAAAACCAGACCTGCAGAGAGAGAAAGCTCAAGGACAGGGTATTTTTTACTGCCCAGAACTCTTAAGAGCTAGCAGCTATCACAGAATACTGACTCATTAATAGAAATCTGACTCCTCCTTTCCAGGAAAGGATTTATTTTATCCGTCGTGAAAGGCTGGTTTTATAATCCATAGGAGAAAACTGTGCCTTTGCTGAACGTGAGCACACCATGAAATGCCAGCTCGTGTAGTTTTGTTTTCTATCTCGCATTTACTCGCCACTCAGGAAAACTGGGCGCAGTAACTAACTCCATTAATCACTTCACATCAGGCTAGAAATATGAATAGCTTAAAAGTATCACAACACATCCTACTGATTGTTTACACTGGCAATGGATTAATTTTCCACGTGTAAGACCCACTCTCTACTACCTTAAAAAAACTCATTTAGCCCATACTCGGCGAGTCCTTACCTCACTGAACTGAACTGAATGAACTACAAACTAACCTCAGTCAAACCCGTAGGGACTAGAAACTAAACGAATTCTCTTGAGAACGACATGTGATGTCTCAATGAAATTTCTCCATGCTTCCGCCTCCTCTCTGGGATAATCTCAGATCTTTAAGAAGATGATGGGTGCAGGAGATGCACCATTCCCATCAAGTAGAAAAGCATTATAATTTCTCACAAAGTTTAGGAAACTGGTTTCTTGTTATTGCCTCACTGGACTTGAGACTTAAGCTGGCAGGGTGTTTGCTCTGCATATCTAAAGATACTTTATCCAGTACTTCCTTGGGATGCAGAGCCACTTTCATATCACCAGGGGATTTCAACAGTCTTGAGCAGTGAAAAGTTGCATAGACTGAAGATTGTTTATCCTTTTCAGAGAAAAGGAATTATAAAGAGAAGAGAAGCAATAGCTAATTTGAAATAACATTCCATATTATGTATATCGAGACTCATGTATTTGATTCAAAATGAGTGTTAATTTGAAAAAGGACCAATGGGAGCCCCAAACCCTCCAGAGTAATTTCCTAAAGAAATGTATTTTCTAGAAATTAAACTTTGCTTTCTTAATGAACACGTTTTGAAGAGATGAGTTATTGGTATTGTCAATTCAAATTACCAGTGGATCCTCCTTGCAAAAGAGCAGTCCCTTTTGAGGATTTACGGTAAAACGAAATAGTAGACAAGGATGCATCTTGTTTGTTTGTTTCCCCCCCAAGGATATATCATTAATGTGTCTGTAAGAACTAATATGCATGGCCCCCAAATTACATCTGTGGAGTCATTATAAAAAGTGCTTACTGTATTGCCATATAATTAGATTCCCTATGCTGAATATATTATTTCAAAGCTGTCAGAAGAAAATTACAGACCTTGTGTAACTCCACAGGAGTTGGTGACATGATTTCTTTCATTTCTTGCTTAATTTTTCTCAGAACCATGGACTTTCTCCCCACATCTGATGGCAACGTGTTGCTACGAGTAGTTTGACTGTAATGCGGCCTTACAGTACTTCTTTCCTGGAAGCTGGCTTGTCTTCCCAGCTGGCTACGAGGTTGTGGGTTTTCATGATTCAAACTCATTGTACTTCCTGACATAATTGTGGCCTAGAGCATTAATGAACAGGTTAATTTTTAACACAGAATGTGGGTTAAGTAAGGGGTCAATTCATAGCAGTAGGAAAATCATCTCTATTCTTTGTTCAAACACAATCACTCAGGGCACAGCAAAAGGCAAGAGGATAGATGTTCAATCTGCTTGCAAATCACTATAAAATAAAGGACCACAACAAAACACACGAACAATAACAAAACCCTATGGGCAAAAGTTTTCAGATGGCATTTCAAACTAAAATACTAAGCACTAGAACGACTATACTTGTAAGCTAGTCCCCTGGCAGACCAAAGAGTGTGTAGTACAGTCACTTATTTTAAAAATACTTTACATGTAAATAAAATTATACTTAAGTTGCGGCTTAATTGCATTTGTTGGAATCGGAGCTATAGGAAGGCATTTACAATTCAGATTGTGTGTGCAAGGTAAAAAAGTGTGAGTCAGCAGAATATGTAGGCAGTTCTAGAGTCAGCGCTGGCAGAGAGAGTGCCCGGATACCATCCTGGGCTGGCGAATGCTCCGTGCAGGTAAGCTCGCTGTCTGGAAAGCAGCTTTGCACAACACGCACGTTGCAAGAGTCACTGCCTCAGCGCAGCACTAATACTTCAGAGATACAAGCCCCTGTCTCATTGCCGGTTTTAAACTCAGTAAAAGCTAGCCTTTTATGTTAGATGCGAGAATACACGGAGGGTGAAACCTTGAAAGACGACGACGGCAGTCATCTCACCCACTCGGTGGAACGGACTGCCATGGAAAGCACCCGTGCACTGCAAGGAGCCTCCTCCCTTGTGAAAGACTTTCTGCTCTGGGCAACAGGAGGCAAACGCACTTCGGCACAGCCACTGTACGGAGGTGCCACTGCTGGGATAGGGAGCGCCGAGTTCCCTATTTATTCTCCCTGGTGCTGATGGACAAGTGAAAAGGGAAATTAAAGGGCCATAACCTGAACTCTGACTGGGACAGGATCCAGGCAGCCTGCTTGAAAATAAGAAGTAAAAATGAAGGGGGGAAAAATAAGGGGAAAACTGGCAAATAAATGTTTGCTTCTGACTCTGGTGAGCACGTCTGTCACCCTTCTTTCTCCCAGCTCCAGCACTACTTTCATTATGAGATAATATATTGTAGCCTTAACGGTATCTTTTTGTGCTCAGTAATGACTGATATTACTCCCTGATGGAGCAAAAGCATCCAGAGGACTTGGCAAACAACAGTTTTCTTTGCTCTTTGGCTGAAGATGTTGAAATGAAAAATACTAAGGAGTCCTTGCACTACGCAATGGCAGTTCATAAAACAGAGGCATCGCCATTCTCAGTATCCTGTCATACTGAATGAGTCTTGCTTTCTTTTCAGAGCCGTGGGTTGTGCCACAAGGCGATGCTATAAATGATACAGCACCTACAGTTCTGAATTTCACTTTTGTGAAAGCCTGGGGAGAATTCAATGTGTTGAAGTAACTGAATTCTGGTCAGCATGAATGATCTATTTCCATTTCGGAATTGTCTATTTCCATATGCTTTTATTGTGCTCTGAATATTGAAAATTGCAAGAGAAGCCTGCGGTACCGAACCACACCTAACTATGGAATTAAACCAGTATAACATTTTCTCCTACACTTCTCTCGTTTGCAATAACAAATACATGAGATTCACATTTTGCTACCCATACATGCAATACAAAAGCCATAAATCTGAGAAAGTAAATTAATCTGAACTGAAAAACTTTCACCCAGTTATGCCATTCACATTCCTCCTGGCTGCTAAAGGACTTTATATAACACAAAAATGAAAATGAGATTCTGCCAGTTTTTCAGCTCCAGGAATTTAAAAGAACATAAAAGAAAATATTTTAGGACTTTTCATTCCTCAGCTTTAAGTGGCAGCATAATTTTAATTGTTCTGGTAAAACAACTTAGAGAAAAGGTGATTAGAAAAATAAAGACTCAAAGTTACTTTCTCTCTGTTCTCTTCTCCCTCTACCCCCCTCACAATCTAACACGAAGCACAGTTAGATTTGCAATTAACTTTAGGATGAAACATGAAAATTTGTTATGTAGTGAAGAAATTGCTGTATAACGAACATTTCTCACATTGGCAGCTTTTTTCGCAGAGCGGTAAGATTATACGTAAACATTTTGAAAAGCTGATTTTCTTTTATGTTCATCTTAATCAAATTAAGTTTGAATTTAAAAGACAACCTACAACATGCTAAGAAAAGCTGCATAAAGCGTCTGTCAGAGAATGGGATGCATTGCTGCAGGAAGGTTATGCCCACTTAAGAAGTCCTGCGCCATTTGCTGCCTGGGCAGACAGCATCAATGGTTATGCATGGCAGAAGCTGCAAGTCAAAAGCTCTGGGGTGAACATGTTTATAGAACTTCAGTTGCATTGTACAAAAGAAAACAGCTCTGGTAGGGGCGGGGGAGGCAGCTGCACAAGCAAAAATATAAAGGTAAAGGGTAGGTACCAAGAGAGTCATGTTTCTCAAACACAGACGCCTGTCAGCCTTGTCCTGTGGAGAGGGGTTAAAGCTTTTAAATGAATTGGTGTGATTAGTGCAACTTAAAAGAAAAAAAGGAGAAAATAAAATGAATGTAAACCAAACCAAAACCATTACATTTCTCTATAATTGGAAAGAAAGGTTAAGATTGTTCTACCTCTAGTTCCCTCAGAATTCCTGACTGGCCACAGGTCTCTAAATCCTCCAGAGCCTGAGACCAGAAATTTTCCTCCTGGTCAGCCTCGGTGTTATCATGGGTACCTGCGAAGCTAGATTTACAATGAGAGGTTAAAAAAATGTGGACTTTTCTTCCCTCGAAAAATATATTTTAAACACGTGCCTTGCCACAGATTGCAACTTGAATGACAGAACGTTACGGTAGGTAGGCAGGAGAGTGGGGAAGAGTCGCTGATCAGGAGAGGCTGGATGGACATGCAGAGCACATGACAGACAAGTCTTCTCATAACCTGGCAGTCACTAGCAGCTGGCAGGATCTGAGCAGCGAGTTATTTAGTAAGGAGATAAAGGGATTCCAAGAACAATTCAATACACATTTTTACTGGATTGAAACTGGGACCTACCTATGAAAATTAATGACTCAAACAGTAGCTGTGTGCAGAGCTGCTCCGTGCAACAAATATTGGCAACAAAACCTTTCAACCTCACAGACTTCCCCCAGGGGATAGGAAAAACCCCTCATTTTTGCGAACAGCATTTTGCAAAAGGGCGATGGCGGTGCTTTTTACCCGACTCCTTCAGCCTAAGCTGCATTTATCATTATCAATTTAAGATCACCTGACTGCCATCATATAAACTGCTCCAGTCATTTCATACACTACACAGAGAAACTTTCAGGGATGCGACTTTCTTACACGGAGCCTTAGGTGTCTGGTGTTTCATAAACGCACCAAAGCTGTGTTACTGGCACTCTTGAGCAAGAGGCTGGTGACAGCGATGCTTAGGGAAGCTGCCCAGCCAGAGAGGTCTGATAAAACGTGCCAACTCTGGACTGCAGCAGCACAGCTCAAAGCAACATCATTACAGTGTACGTGTGTGTGGGGAGGAAGCGAGGAAGCAGGGTTAGCAAGGGGAATCGGTTCCATGAAGATCACACAAGCGTCAGAGCTGCTGTATGGGAGAGGGCTGATTATGTGTAAGGCACGGGGGAAGGACGAGGAAGGAAAGAGAATTTGCTCTTTTGCTGTTACTTTGGAGCAGCTGCCCATGGACTGCAGCTAGTGGTGCTTAATAGCACACAAACAGAGCAAACACTATTATGGAAGCATCTGAGGCCTTGCTTGACAATGTATTACTGAGAATAGCGTGAATGTGATGCTGTTAACAGAATAGCTTTACACAGGAGAATTGTCCAGCACAGCCGACGATGGCTCGAACGCTTCACACACGGCACTCTGCCTCAGAGATGCTTTCTTACAGTTACGATCAGTCAGGCAGACCACGGTCAGCCATTTCGATCTCTTATTGCAATGATTCTCCATCTAGCATCAGTGTCTCTTCTAAGATATTGCAATAGATACAGCAATGGTGAGAATACCTACTCGGATCACAGATGCAATTCCTCCCAGGCAAGATAAGAAAGTATTTAAAACATGATTTTAGAAAGATCCTTCACTTCTGAAATCAACTCTTTCAATAAACCTAAGTAGTTATTTTAATAGCCAATGTTGAATATAGACTAATTTATCCATTACAATACCCTTCTTTATCTTGCATACTAATACTATAATATAAAATGGAACTAGAGTTAATGAACAGGATTATTTGAGGCAATTGTCTGCGACAGCAAAGAGTGGATTTCCTAGAACTGGATGTCCATTTTTTCTCTGACTTTTGTGAAATCTGAAATCTCAATGCCTATACGTCTGGACCTCTTTTTAGCTGAAGGAATTCCTTTTTCTGCCCTCACCTCCTCCCTTGCCTTTTCTCTGAGTCTTGTCTCCTGGTGTGTGAAATGCTCAACTTTCACATCTCTATTACAGCCACGTGAATAAACTTATTTGTAGCTGAGCTACTGCACCAGAAAAAAAGTGGTACCAAAATAATTTCTCATCTAGATGCCTTTTTTTCTGAAACCTGAGAGATTGATTTTACGTCATGTGAAATATTGTTTGACCTTTGGTTTTCTGATGTTTATTCAAAGAGTCAGCAGAAATGTAGATGCCTAAAAATGCTGAAGGAGAGGTAGTGGGACAGATATGAAGACACAGGTGCCTATGATTTTGTTCTTATTGCTGTATGAGAGAAAAGATTTTTTTTTGTTTTTAAATTCAGGAGGTGATAGGATGTTCTAGGATTTGGCAGACTCATTCCTGTAAGTATTCTGTAAGTAAGTAAAAAATTTTCCATGGAGCAGGAACTATAACAGACTTGTCCTACCTGCCAGTGGTAGGTAGACACCAGCCTACAGAGCTATTTAAACTCTCTGGTTTCATTTATTTGCCAACTGAAATCTCCTTGTCACTCAATGGCATGTTAATAATGCGTTTTCTGCTTTTACCCCATTTTTTTCCTTTTTCTCATTTCAACTGTCTTTCCTTTCTCCCTGCCCTTGCCCAGCTGGATCTCACTCCTGTGCATTCTTTGTTCTCTTACCTGGAAGTATTCCACTCTTCTAGCTGTCCCCCACCTTTCCTTTGCCCACCAGAGGCACCTTTCCACACCTTGCCCTCTTTCTTCATGCTCCTGATGCTCTCTCCCCCTGATTTTTCTACTGAAGTTTGCTTTAAATGGTTTTCTTGATTCTCTCCCAGTGTCTCAGTTTCCTTCTGCTGCCACACATTCTTGGAAGCTGTGCTACACAAAATAAAGGTTAGAAAAAATTACTTTTTAGTGTTAGAGAAGAAAAGTTGCTTAGCTAGAGGCAGAGAAGAGGTAGCTTTCTGGGAATCTGGCGTTAAATCCGGCTGGCGGCCAGTCACAAGCGGTGTTCCCCAGGGCTTGGTTCTGGGGCCGGTCTTATTCAATATCTTTATAGATGATCTGGATGAGGGAATTGAGAGCTCCCTCAGTAAGTTTGCAGATGACACCAAGTTGAGTGGGAGTGTTGATCTGCTGGAGGGTAGGAGGGCTCTGCAGAGGGATCTGGACAGGCTGGATTGATGGGCAGAGGCCAACTGTATGAGGTTTAATAAGGCCAAGTGCAGGGTCCTGCACTTTGGCCACAACAACCCCATGCAATGCTACAGGCTTGGGGAGGAGTGGCTGGAGAGCAGCCCGGCGGAAAGGGACCTGGGGGTGCTGGTTGACAGCCGGCTGAATATGAGCCGGCAGTGTGCCCAGGTGGCCAAGAAGGCCAACAGCGTCCTGGCCTGTATCAGGAATAGTGTGGCCAGCAGGAGTAGGGAAGTGATTGTGCCCCTGTACTCGGCACTGGTGAGGCCGCACCTTGAATACTGTGTTCAGTTTTGGGCCCCTCACTACAAGAAGGATGTTGAGGTGCTGGAGCGTGTCCAGAGAAGGGCAACGAAGCTGGTGAGGGGTCTGGAGCACAAGTCTTATGAGGAGCGGCTGAGGGAACTGGGGTTGTTTAGTCTGGAGAAGAGGAGGCTGAGAGGAGACCTTATCGCTCTCTACAACTACCTGAAAGGGGGTTGTGGCGACGAGGGTGTTGGTCTCTTCTCCCAAGTAACTAGTGATAGGACAAGAGGAAATGGCCTCAGGTTGCACCAGGGCAGGTTTAGATTGGATATTAGGAAAAATTTCTTCACTGAGAGGGTGGTCAGGCATTGGAACAGGCTGCCCAGGGAGGTGGTGGAGTCGTCATCTCTGGAAGTGTTCAAAAAACGTGTGGATGTGGCGCTTCAGGACATGGTTTAGGGGACATGGTGGTGCTGGATTAATGGTTGGACTTGATGATCTTAAAGGTCCTTTCCAACCTAGTGATTCTGTGATTCTGTGTGTGATTCTGTGAATCCCTGTAACAGGCTGGAAAAACAGACATGCCCTTCTCAGGTACTCCAGCACTTGGTATAGGAACACCATCAGGTGTGGCATAATCCATTTTACAGATACAGGGTTAAAATAAACATTTTAATTTGTGCCATATATCTCTGGTGTAAGTTACATTGACAAGTTAAACAGACTAATGTGCATACTTTCTGTTGAATAGTGCTTTAAAATCATAGTAGAATATGTGCTTTCCATTTAGAAGATTCTGTATTTTACAGTCCAGCTTCCCAGTTCACTGCTCATCAACTTTTTTAGCTTACTACTTATGTACCTGCAGAACAGTAGCTGTTGTGGAATCTGTGGCTGCATCTCATCTGAGAAACAAAATACAGGCTTTAACTGTGGATAAAGATGCTGCTATTAAAGATATTAATTTACCTAGGATAGGAAGTATGAAGAAAACTACAGTCATTTGCTTTGTTAAATATTGTCCACCACTGGTCTATGAAAACTTCTAGTATGCTTCTGGCCAGTAGGAACCAAAGGGGCTGGATACGGACTGAGAGTTCAGACATGCCCAGATCTTAGCTATTGTCTTGCTCAGACTTGTCTCCAGAAAAAATGCCACTGGGCAACCTGCTGTATCAGAGGATTTGTCATTCAGCTTCTGAAAAGCAGTACTGGCATCTAACCCTTGCTTTGATTTGCATTTCAAAGGTAAAAGACTGGACCTTATGGATTTACTTATCCAGTATGTTTATACAGGAATCAGAAAAGCTTTCTTTAGTACTATACTTGAATTTCTCACAGCCTGGGATTTCAGGCTCATTGTGCTGCTACACCAAGAAACTGTATTTCTAATGAAGGACATGCATGTCTGCAAGTCCTGAGGACAGGTACAAAGACAACAGAAATCTTTTTTTAACTGTGATGTCTGTCTTCCCTTCTCTGAGGAAGAACTGTTTCTTGGCAGCAGTTACCCAAGTCTCTGCAGTGGTTCTGCTGCTGAATTATCCTTAGAATGGAGAGTAAGAGACTTTTGGGTTTTTGGATCTTTCACTATCTCCAAGCATTGTCAACTTAGCATTTTTCCCTTGGGAAGTTCTTTTGCCTGCAGAGAAATTAATTGAAGAGGAGATTTACTTCTCAGAAGAAGAGGAATGCATGGCAAACTACCATAGCTTTGGACAAGACATTTCTACCTGGGTTGCTTTGTCTTCCTACCGAATCACTGCAGATGTCTCAAACATTTACGGAAGATGACTGTAACTTCCGCTTCTTTGACCAAACTAAAATGAAGAATTTTCATGGAAGACAAAAGATTAACATGCCATTTTTTTTTAGCTGGGGTGGAAAACAGAGCAGGTTTTTTTGAAGCTTACCCAGGGGAATGCCCTAATTCTTAATGTTTGCTGTACCCTAATAGATTTTGTATCTCATATTTGAAGAGCTGTTACAGCTGTGTTAGAAAAACATAATTCCATTTCAGACAGTAAGTGCTCATTTCTGAGGCACTGCTGCAGCTGCAAAACAGAAAACAGAAACTCGTACGTGAACTTACCTGCTCGCTGTAGGTCGGTCCCATTCGTCATCACTCAGCCCTGCATCATGAAATGGGTGGTTTCGTGGTTTGCTTGGAGGGGACAAACTAGTCTGTTTAGGACTCCTCCATTCATAGGCATTGAAGTTGTATCCTGAAGCCTGATAGTGTCCTAAAAAGATAAATTATATATTTACAGCACTATATACGTTGTGATGACAGAAAAGCACATCTGTGGAGATGGGTTCTATAGAACTTGGATGTGGACACATGATTGCTGCCTTTTTTTGCAGTAGTAGTCAGATATTTAGAAGAATAAATGACCTGAATTATGGCTGAAATTAGGTGTGCTCTAGAGCTTCTCCTGTGAAAGTCCATTGAAAGTAAAATCTTAAATATATCCAACACTGTTCTCCTACTATTTGTGTCTCAGCTGCTTCTGATGTTTAGTTCTGGACATTTTCACCGTTTATCAATTTCCAATTTGACATCATACATTGAATTCTAGTGAATAAATCACATGTTGCAGATGTGTTAACTATGTGTTCACATGGCCACGTGTAATATGCCCAAAATTAAACTTAAGCTATTAAGAAAACTGTGCTTTAGACCTACTGAAAAAAAAAGTTTGCAAGGGTGCATTAAAAAAGCCCATCAACTCATCTTGCAGGAAGTTATTTCTTTATCAGCCATTTCCAAGTATTTCAAGGCTGTGCAAGCAGCATCAGACAGCCTTGATATCTGAAGAGTTTACTTCTGGGTGCTTTTATCATACAAGCAATGTTGGTATTAGTTCAGTAGTATTTCTTTTACTGAATTAAATGTAATTTGGATTCTAAATAGGAACCAGACAGACTCTGGCTTCCAAGTGATGTGTCAAGAACACATGGATTGACTTGTCACAAGCTGATGCTGATTTGGTAAGCAAAATCCATTATGGCAGAACTCCTATACATGTATTTCATCTTGACATATTCCTTTCCTAGCTCTGTAGTTGGCATTTTCTGATGTGCATATTGGATTAGGAAGTTCTATTTTGTTGATGACTAACAAATATCACTGCTGTCACCTCCCTAGAGAGGGCAATTTGCTTCCATAAATCAGCTTAGACCCGTCTCCCTCAAATCCCATGTAACTACAGAGTTGCGTGGATTTTCCAGTTAATTGGCAGACATCACATACTCCTAGATTCTAGGAAGGGTTTTGGTTGTGAAAGTGTGACTGCTGTGTGAGGAAGGTGCCGGATTAGTACGGCAGACACATCAGACAAAAGTACAAAATGGGGTATTAATTCAAGGAGAGAAAAGACCGCTCACCAGCATTAAATTAGTAACTAATAGGATAAAAGCATTATCTGGTACTCCAGAAATATTCCGCAAACTCCTCAATTTGCTTAGCCTATGCTTATGCTGAGAAAGGTCTGGAGAGAAGCCAAACTCAACTTGACAGGTCAAGACAGAATGAACTTTAATAGAAACGTGGGTCACATTAGTACCACAGCAAGGGATAAGGCGCAAGTCTGATTACACTCAGGCTGTTTAGCAGAAGTGCCATGTACCCAGCCAAGCCTGGGCTGATTTTTTCAAGGGAGTTAGGAAAAAAAACTGTTGTGAGATACTGGTTTAGTTTCGTTACGGCATCTGAATCATCAGGACTTTAGGAGAGCAGTCTGGGCCTCAATCCTTTCCACAGTTGAACAATTTGCTCCAAATACCACGAATTCACCCAGGAAATGGGAACTATCATTTTGGCACTTTTTCAGCAATACTTCTCCTTAGAACTTAAAAATACCAGATGAGAATCTAACATGATTTATTTTGATAAATGGACCAACTCAGTTAAAAACAGAAAAGGGGACAAATTCATCCCAATTCTAACTCCAGTGGTATACAAACTATACGGGGGGAATAGAGCCCAATACATTGAGTACTACATAAAATGTTATATGTAACAGTCAAGTAAAAGTAAAATGTAGAAAACAGGAGTTATAATTAAATGTATTTAGACTGTCTTGTTAAAAGCAAGTTGATGCCAAATACATGCAATAAAGCTAACATACTTAACAATTAAAGAACATTAAAAAATGGCCACTAGTAGTGACATCAGCTATTTCTTGTTTCAGGTAGCTCAGCAGGTTTCAAAGGAAATGTTCTGCTTTCCAGAAGAAAGAGCCAGTGTTATCACTGAGCAGGCACACTAAAGAATAGCAGTACTTCAGTCTATATGGGAAATCTGCTGGGCAGAGCTCGCTTTCAGTTCTCTGTGTGAGGGTACAAAACAAGCTGTCCATGAGCTACTACCCATGCTCCTGGAAAGCAACAGAAAAAAGCAGAGAAATAAAATTGAAAGAATGTGTGCAACCAGAGCGAGCGAGAAAAAAATTATTTGAGGTAAGGATCTACCTGTCCAACACCTGCCAGTGTAGTGTTAATACCTGCTTTACTGTGGAAATAAACATTTTAAAGAGAGTTAATTGAAACACTGAAGCTGTGTGGAAGTTTTTTTTCTTGTTATCTAGAATATTACAAGATGTCTGTATCCCTCACTGCCTAAATAAATGTGTCTTACAAATTAAAATCAGATTATCTGAAAATCCTATATAAAACAATGGTGAAAGAGAAGTAGAAAATTTAGCGTTAGGGAAAATCATGTCTTTAAATAGAATGATTGTTTTTGATAGCTGAAAGTTAGATGTTAATGCTGCAGAAATGAGGAAGAAGCAAAATATTTACAAATCATAAGCAGTACCTAATGTTCCCCCTTGAGCAGTTTATAATAAATCTGTTGTCAGTTAAAAATTACTGCATATGGGCATCAAATTCATGAACATCTTCAGTGTGTTCTGTGCCTTGCATTGATCTGTATTTGAAGGATAAACTCATTTAGTTGTGGATGAGCTATGGACTGGGTCCATTCAGATGTCAGTAAAGCCAACAAAAGCCTGTTGATGTATTGATAAATGCTTCATAACGCATCACTTTGTCAGGAAAGAATGAATCTGAGGGCAGCCAAGTGTAAGAAATCATGCTCCCTGCCAAGGTGTGTGGTCATAATGAGACACCGGCACATTACAAAGTACAAGGTTAAAAGTTGGTACAGATAAAGCTCTCTTTAAGGCAAAGGAAGGTCAACCATGAAAATTTCTATTTTAAGTGTCAATTGCATTCTTGATAGTACCTTGATTTCCAAAGCTGGTATCAATACCAGAGCCATCCCATGACTCTACTGCGCTGTCAACACTTGGGACTGTAGTGGAATAGATGTCTGAGAGTTTGCCAGATTTCTGTGCAGCAGAGGTTTCGTCTTCAGCATCGCTTAGTTCACTTATGTGACCCACAGGGACAGAAAATTTCTTGGGACTTGTAGCTGAATAGGATTATAAAAATAAAAAAAGGTGGTGGTGGTCATTGCTTTTCTGCAGTTCTAAGAATATGCTTTTTCCTACCGACATGATGTTTTTCCAGAGATGGCCTAAATGCTTGTTAATCTGTAACAACGTATGATTAAAGACTATGGCTACCCTTGGCCATACTCACCATCTGTCTGCTTCTTGATTTTCAAGGTGACAGTTTCTCCTGCCATCTGTAATAAATGAATGGCTTCACTCAAAGGTTTTCCTTTCAGGCTGCTACTGTTTATTGCTAGGATTCTGTCTCCTATGTGAATTGCCCCAGTCCTACAATAAGAGAGAGAAGGAAAACATTGAGGAGCATAAAAAGCAACAAAGGCGATTTCTTTGCATATTTGGAGCATGGAAGTCTCATCTCCCTTCCTTCCTTTCATTTTGCTCTGTATTACAGAGTAATTCTTTTGTTAGAAATGCTTAAAGCAAGTCACCTTTGTTGTAGTGACAACAGCAGGAGCTGCGGCATGGAGATGTGGATTTCTGTGTTCCTGCGGTAGCTGAATGAATGGATCACCTATGAATGATATCCACTGCAGCCCACTTGTTTAAGAGCACTCTCAGACAGCTCAGTAAGTTCTGAAATGAGTCAAGTTTCTAGAAGTCTCACAACGTAACAGATAATGGCAGTGTGAGCAAGTAACCAGCTATTTCACCAGTCTGGCTTTCAGGATAGAACATGTCATAAGAAGAAAATAAATTCTCTTTGTGTAAATGCACTGTTTGTTCTGGCTGTGCACACTACCATGTTTTGCGTGCTCTAAGTTCTCTCCGAAACCACCACCAAAGGTACCGGTTGCAATGACTCTACCTATCCCAGAAATAACAGGTGATAGAAAACCTCAGCATTTGCATTATTCTCTATACATCACTTACCATGAGAGGCATTTCTGCTCCTCAGATAACACTCATTATGGTGTACGCAAGTGCACATATAGATGCAGTGCGTGTATACGATAAGCGGCATATTTTCACATAAACTTAGACACATGAAGTGCTTTCCTTACCTATTCTACTCGACATGGCTATTGCTTTTAAAAGGCTGCTAAAATGTTCCTGTGACTGTGCAGTTTGATTGACTAGTCTCTCCTATGTGATTTATAATAAGTACCACAATCCTCTGCTCTGTCTTGTATAGTATGTGGAAGAACATCCTGTTAAGATATTCCTATGCTCCTGAACTTGGCAATGATCAAAAAAAGACAGCAAAAGGATTATAAATTCAGATTCGGAGAATTATAAAAAACTAAATTGCTAAGCCATGAAAATTAGCATCTTCAGGTAAATAAAATAAATCTTTATCTTGACAAAAAGAACGTTTAAAAATAAATTGCTTTCCAATTTACCTTTCAGCTAATCCTCCTTTTGTAAGGCTGGAAATGATTATGGGATCAAAGGGCTCTTCAGTACCAGAGATTGTAATTCCAAGAGGCCCACCATAGCGCTTGAGCTCAACAGTATAAATAATTGCTCCAGAGCTCTCCTGTTCATCTGCAATAAAGGCCAAGGGGATGCAATTGGTTTCTTATGAAAGAGGGAATGAAAAAATAGCACATTCAGTCTAGTGATGGATAATCAAACAACATTTTCAAAGGATTACATTTCAGATACACTTCTTAATCATATTCTACTGGATTATTTTGGAAAAAAAAAAATTCTCTCTTGTGCAATTTCTTTTTTATTGCCAAAAACATGATTATATTGAAGTAAATAGAAAAACTCCCTGCATTCTATTAAAACTAAATTTTACTCTGTTTAAAATCTTTGTATCTTCTTTCCTATTAAAATATAACTTCAGGCTATTTTGCTACAGAATCACAGAATGGTTGAGGTTGGAAGGGACCTCTGAAGGTCACTTGGCCCAACCCCCTTGACCAAGCAGAGCCACTAGGATCAAGCTGCCCAGGACCGTGTCCAGATGGCCTTTGAATATCTCCAAGGATGGAGACTCCACAGCCTCTCTGGGCAACCTATGCCAGTGCTCGGTCACCCTCACAGTAAAAAAGTGTTTCCCGATGTTCAGGAGGAACCTCCTGTGTTCAGTTTGTGTCCATTGCCTCTTGTCCTGTCACTGGGCACCACTGAAGAGAGCCTGGTTCCATCTGCTTTACACCCTCCCTTGAGATATTTATGTACATTGATAAGATCCCCCCTGAGCCTTCTCTTCTCTGGACTGAACGGTCCCAGCTCTCCCAGCCTGTCCTCACAGGAGAGATGCTCTGGCCCCTTGCTGATCTTTGTGACCCTTTGCTGGACCTGACCTACTATGTCCACATCTCTCTTGCACTGGGGAGCCCAGGACTGGATGCAGCACTCCAGAAATCTCTCACCAGTGCTGAGCAGAGGGGAAGGATCACCTGCTGGCAATGCTCTGCCTAATGCAGCCCAGGAGGCTGTTGGTCTTCTCTGCTGCAAGGGCACATTATTAAAAAAAAGACGAGTTATTGGTACTCATCTGTTTCTTGAAATGAATGGAAGATATTTAGAATCAAAGATAATTCAAAAGTTTTAAAACTGAACTTCCTTAAAAGGATTATGGGGAAAGTCAAAATTCATGATACGATGAGCAGCTGTCTTACTAAGAGAGCCTGAAATATATCCCATGTTTTTGATGGACAAACTTTAAGCTTTTGTAGCAGAATCAAAAATAGCTTCCGCATTATCAACTAAGTTGAATAGTAGCTCCATTATATTGCATGAAGCAATTAGCATTATTTTGAAATTTTAGTTTCACCAAACAATCATCAGAAATGGAGAAGAATTCATCACTGGGTAAGGTTAAATACAATGTATTTTCCTTAAATAATACCCAGCAGGTGTTACAGCAACCAAAAAGGCTCCTGTATTTATACAGTGTGTGCTCTTTACATATCATCAAAAAAATATCACAGCAGGAGAGCAACCAGCTGCAGTACCTTTGAATTGTGAAGGGATATTTTAAAATTTAAAATGTCAGATTTCTCCTCAGATCAAAATAACAAATGCTCCCTTGCCCATCTTATGATATTGGTATTCAGCCAGGATGTCTGGCCTGGTGGGCAACCTTTCCTAGATTTGTGGGTAATGACATTTCGAAGGGCTCAGCGGGTGCGGAAAACGTCTAGGATGCACATTCCATAAATGTTACTAGAACTAACCTGAGACAAGTTAGAAAGTTCAAATGTTCCGATTTTTGTTCCTGTAGATAGAAAAACTTTAAAAGGCAAAAAGATACCTGCATCGCTAGCAAAGGTTCAGAGTTGCTTTCTTCTAATACTGAACATGCTACTTGAGGAGACCTGGAGGAACACTAGTATCTTTGGAGCTAATTTGTTTCTTCCCAATTTGCAGAAAATATAGGCCTTTAGCTTCCACCCCCTCCCTCCTACTTCTTCCCCCTTGCTGTCCACAAAAAGAAAATGGTGCACATTTAGAATCAAAGGAGAGAAGAATTAGTGGTGTTTATTCAGCAAAGAATACTGGGATTTTCATGCCTAGTCTTGGCCTTCTATTACTACTTGGGGCGTTACCATCAGTGTTTTGGCACAGTTCACATCAACTACGCTTTATCTGACATGCTCTTTTCATAAGTGCCCAACTCCCAAGACCCTGCTGGAAGCCTCTGGCTGGCATACAGTGGGCTAGCACATTCGCTGCCACTCCACAGCAGAAGAGTAGCAACTCTTGCTTGCTGGCTACAGCATTTACGGAAAAACGACAGATCTTTGGGATCTAATGCTGATAACGCTTACGCAGGTGCGGCATTGACATGGTACAAGTCATTAATCATACAGCGGCCGGGCCACATAAGAGTTGGAAGTTTATAGATCTTAGTGAGTGACTGGAAAGGAGATCGGTCCAATATGTCTGTCTTCTGGTTAGCCCTAGTTAAGAAAATTAATGGCAGAATGCAACAAACGTCAAATTGCTATACTTTTTCTCGTCAGTGCTCTTTCCAGGCAGCAGAAATGCGAGCTATCCAAGAACGCGGCATGTATGTGGCCTGAATTCACAATGAAAGCCAGCTTTGCCATGAAAGCAAAGAACTCTGGTATTCAAAAAATGGTGGTAGCCATTAGGCTAATGAAGAGATAAAATTGTCCTCAGTTTGGGAAGCTGGCAGGAAAAAAAGAAAACAGAAAAACTACTGAAAGCATACTTCTGCTGAAAACATACTTCCATCTGGGGAGGAAGTATAATCAAACTCCCAAGTTTTGGGGTCTCATGTTTTTGAGATTCTCCCTCTTTCTCTTCTTGTATATGCAACTGTGGATAGATCTTGGAAACCACATTTAATGAAAGTTGAGCCTCTGTGTTGTAGCACCTCTTCTCCGTCCACTAGTCTCTTGCTCTTCAGAGTAACACCTAATCAGTACAGGCAAAAGGGCAAAGAGGAGCACTGTCTGGAGGAGCACATGACATCCCCTACGCTGCTGCTGGGCTCGCCTACACGGTTGGCTCCGAGGAACAGAGCTCTGTGCTACATACAGTTGTCTGGGGAAGAGAGTAGTAGGAGAGAGAGCAGAGGAGGGAAAAACAGAAGGTGGAAAGAGAACTAGAAGCTAAAGATGCTTTAAAATTAATATCAAATATATATAATATCAAAAGAAAGTGTTTGAAAGACAGTGAGGAAATGAGAACCTAGGGAGGAAGAACCCCTGCTTCCTGCCTTCCCCTCCTTAAAAAAGCATGCCATGAGAGGTTAAAAAAAGTTTAAATTGATCTCATTCTATGATTTAGAAACTGTTTTGGAGTGTTCCACGTCTACTCATCTATTAGCAGCAGGCCTTTCTTTCCTTGGGGAATTTATTAATGATTTTTTCCTGTTGAGTTTGAGAAGCATATTTCTTCTCTTTGTGAGAAAACAGAATTTCATAATAAACTAAGGGAAAATAAACCAAAATTGATTTTAACTTTTTGCTACACTTTTGCTACTGTTTTAAAAAAAATGCATTTTTTCTCTAGCATTTCAGGTGACACTCATTCATTTTAGATTTCAAAGTACCTGAAATCTGCTATAAATACTATCAATTACACTTTGTCACTTAGTCAACTGTTATAAGAACCATTTGTACAGAGACTTTTGCTCATTAGGTCTCTGAGTAGCTGTGTCCATTTACACTTGAATCTGTTCAGTTGCGCCAGTCATGTTGGGATAAGATGCTGTAGTTGTGTAAGAATTTTGATACAGATGTATGATGTAACTGTAAAATAAGCAATGTGAATGTGTAAAAGAAAACCATGGAATAAGAATGCTACTCAGACTAAAATCTGTACCAGCTATGACGGTGTGCAATACCTAAGAGTGCAAAGATGTTATTTTACATGGGTGGAGACCGAAAACCACATTTCAGTGATGGCAACAGAAAATGCGTACCAACTTCAATGGAAACGAAAGCTGTCCTAGACAAAGATTAAGTCCACGAGGTGAGGAGGAGTGGGGGCACGACGCAACACACACGCAGGACAAAACCACAAGTGTTTAGAGTGTGGGAGAAGTTATTATTTCTTCTACATAGCTCTAACTCACACCCTTCTTATGTGGTCTGGTGGTAATTTCTCTGCAGGGTTATTAATGAGGAGGAGTCTTCCAAATGAGGGGAAGAAGGTGAAGGAGGGCTCCTAGGTGCCATGAACACTTAAAAGACAGACCCCTCTTGTGCAGGAGAAAACTCAAACTTCCTTCTACAGGCATTTTTCCTGTCAATCTTGTTCCCAGCTTAGTTGTGGTTTATTCTTCATAACATATCTGGTTTGCTCAGTTTTGCAAAGCAACTGTCAGGAAGGCGTCCCTTTGGATGTACAGCCCATGGCCAGTGAGGCCAGCCTCTGTCCAAGATGTACCAACTATACCTAGCAAATACCACCTCCCCACCTGTGGGAACCTAACCACAATATCCTGCTGAGCAGTGGCCATTCACTTTGCTGGATGAAAATTTACTTCTGAAAGCCAATTTGCACAAGGTGCTAAATGCATCCGCCTTCACTTTGTACTGATCATACCGAGAAGAAACTTTCTGTTTGCTTTCAAAAGCGATTAAAGGAAAAGAGCATTCTAGTGCAATTCTAAATACCATTTCAACAGTTGCACTTGATTTTAAATAATAAGGTGTGATAGGTTGTGCCTTTTTGCTGTGAGATTGTAAAGAGCTGAAGACAAGTGAAGCTACAGTTCATGCTTTTGTGTAACCCTGTAATATAAATCCCAGCAGTAATGGTAGTTATAATTGCCTGATTTCCTTTGCCACTAGAATACATAACAATACTGACTTTATTATCTCCAGGTAGAAATTCTGCTCTTATGGCATCCATAATGGGGAAGATCCAGGAATATTAATACATGTAGGTGTGCAAAATGATGGCAGCTCCAGTATTTCCACTGGGCTGCAAACATGGCACCTCCATCAGCCATCCAGCACAGTGTGTAAAGTACTACCAACATTTAAGCATATAAACATATAAAGTTTATAAGTTTATGGATAAAGCATACACTTCACCACTCTGCTTTGCTAACCATGATTCCAATCTTAAAAGCAGAGAAAATCTCAATAGGCTGATAAGAGAAAAATCAGCCCTATATGCCTACACCTGAGGGGAAATTGCCTTTCCAGAAAACTGAAGACCTTCTTTTGCAGCGCAGCTCCTGCAGGCCATATAGCCAGAAAATTCAAAAATTTATAAACCATTAAATTTTGTTTTAGTTTGACATTTTCTGATTAGCACTAGCATAAATCAGCCATGTTTAGCAAAACTATTTTGCTAAAATTTAAAAGGAAAACAATAACTCTACATTCTAAAAGTCCTGAAAATACACAAGAATCTGCAATAGGTTCATTGCTAATACCGGAATTATCTTCATCTTTGCGGATCTTCAACTTGACAAGGTCCTCACAGTGCTGAAGGATCTGAACAGCATCTTCCATTGAGCAATTGTCAAGTCGAATGTTATCTATTGCAAGCAACTTATCACCCAGTTCGAGTGTCCCAGTTCTGTGAACAAGCAAACAGGCTTACATGAAATCTAGTAACATTAAAGTAAGGTATTTTAGAAGTTATGAAAATTATTACAGAAATGAGATGTATTTTTAAAAATAATTATTTCTTAATACGGTGGAGATTTAATTTGTAACTGCTATTTACAAAATAAAAGCCCAAGTCTCTTATAAGCTCCTGCTGTTTAACTCGAGCCTGGCTGCCTACACAATGGAAACAGTTTTTTACTGGGAGCTTGAATGCCTTACCTGTGAGCAACACTTCCTTTCTTGATATCAGAAATAACCAGAGGGTCCCCTGGTTTTCTACTGGATGGAGCTGTAATAAAGAATACATACAAGTATTGTTTTTATTTCTAGATATGCAGATGGGCTAATTCTGTCCATAAAACAGTATTTCATACACATTATTTACCTGTATTATATCCCTTCCCTTCCCCTAAATTGTACGTACATGAACACAAACAATCACCATCAGTATATCAGTAAGACTGCATACTCCTCAAAAATTAGAAAATGCCAGAATTGAGGTGACTGCTGCAAAGTGAATTTAACCTGATGTCTAAATTCTGGGTTAGACCAGGACTGAACCGCGTGAAGATATCATGGTGCAGCTCCAGTGATCTATCATAAAATGCTGTGTAGTTACAACACATAAGACCTTCTGTTAGTACAACCTTCCAGTACAACTACTGTCCTGGTTTCAGCCAGGATAGAGCTGGTTTTCTTCATAGAAGCTAGTGTGAGACTGTGTTTTGGATTTGGGATGAGGAACTGTTGATAATGTGCTGATGTTTTGGGTTGTTGCTGAGCCGTCAAGGACAGTCCAGCTTCTTGTGCTGGCCTGCCAGTGAGCAGGCTGGGGGTGCATGGGGAGCTGGGAGGGGGCACAGCCGGGACAGCTGACCCAGACTGGCCAAAGAGATATTCCCTACCATCCGACGTCATGCCCAGTACATAAACTGGAGTTGGCCGGGGGGGCGGAAATCGCTGCTCGGGGACGGACTGTCGATCGCCGGGTGGTGAGCAATCGCTGTATTGGACATCACTTGTTCTTGTACATTCCTTTGTTGGTATTATCATTGTTGTTTCCTTCTTTCTTTCTGTCCTATTAAACCGTGTTTATTTCAACCCATGAGTTTTTTCCCAATTCTCTCCCCCGTCCCACTGCGGGAGGGGGAGTGAGCGAGCGGCTGTGTGGTGCTTAGTTGCCGGCTGGGGCTAAACCACGACAACTACTCATGCTGATCTTTTGCCAGAATATTTCTGCCAGTCATAAATCGTGTTTTACTATATCCCTGACCAACAGAGCTGCTCTGGCAAAATATCTGGCGTGGGCTAGCCCACGTTCCTTACATCCACGCTTGTCTCATTCAGTGCATAAGGTAGAGGTATGAAGACAATGCTTCCTTGGTGAGGAGGAGGAATCTACTTCACAATAAATGAGATGCTGTGGGTAGTGGCCACACATACCATCCGGCTGATACACAGTTATCACGTCTGCACAGATGTAGCTTACATCATGCAGATGCTTGGTTCACTTGTGACTCACTGCTTCCTCTGAAGTAAATATGTGCCTCTTCTGATGAGTAACCTTGCTCCTCCTAACTGCTGCTGGGCCTTAAGCATTGTGGACTTTTCCCCACTTTGTACTGGGGATATCTACTAGACGCCCATCAATTCCAGCAGTGGTCAAATTAGTAAAATCCCCAGCAGTCCTCTCCTTGCACACCTAACTCATCTCTTCTTGGAGGTACCCAGCATAACTTTCAATTTTCTGTCTGTCCATCATGGTTAAAAGGATGCTCTGCTCTACAATGCCAGTCATTGCAATACTTTGCTGACTTGTGCAAAAGTATTTGACAAGTTTCTTTTGGCCAGGAAATGTGCTTAGCAATTTTGCTTGGCTTCTGGTTGCACAGGAAGCAGTTAATTAGCCCAGGGGAAGACGAGGATAGTTACTGACTGCTTCCAGAGGAGTTTCTTGGAGCAGCTTCACTGAGTGCATTGTTTTGGAGGGTTCATGCTCCAAAATGAGTTTGAGTTTGGAGTTGAGTTGGAGCAAAACCAAATGCTCCATTTGCTCACAGAAGATTGCACTGAAGATCTGATATGGTAAGCAGTGAGCTCAGAACTAGAGTGACGAAAGACACGTTTTTAGACAATGGTGTGGCACCTGCTCTCTGCCATCGGGAAGTATAGCACCTACAGCTGCTCTGGCCAGGAGGTAGTCCACGTGGTGAATGCACACTGACTTTTGGGACTGTTGTCAATGAAAAGCGTGCTGATATTAAAACTTTGCCACATGATACAAAGCTGTCAGTTCTCCTGAAAGTGCTAATGGTTTTTGCACATGTCGGGCTCTTCAATTGCTCCAAGCCATTTCTACTCTGTGTACTGAGGCCTCTGCATTCATTAACAGAAGGTACTTTTCCATTAGGCTCCAATGCCTAACTGCCAATCACCCAAAAAGCTACCCATATTGGAGGATCACCTACAAAATCCTGATGTCAGGTACTTTAGCAGCTCATGATTTTTCTCTTTGATGGAAAATGACAGATCTTCATCTACAGCAACCACAAGGTGTATTAATAATGATATTTCCAACACAATATTCTAACGTATCTTGTTAACCTTGGCTGCCCTGGCCGAGAAAGCCGTTGAATGTCCAAAGGAGCTGTTTAAGAACTGCTAATAGCCATCTTTCAAATGCAGTGTCTTGAAAGTCCAGCAGACAGACATATAAGGACTTTCAAGAATTTTCAGAAACTTGTCTAAAAGAGCAGGCTTTCAGGAAATGCCTATGTTGCAAATTAGAGAACAGCAATTAACTTTTTGCAAGATGTGTAATTTTCATAGCTTGTTTCTCATACTTTCACACCACAGGTCAACTATATCTTATATGACAGTTCCATGATTTACTTGAATACTTTGAGTTTGTTTCACCAATTAGTACCTTGTTAAAATTTTAAAGTATCACTTTGGTAAGTTTTTTTTTTAATTCTATGTTTTAATGCTCTGGGTTGTCTTATATATCTCTAGGGTTATATGTCTGCAGTTTGAAATTTGAGTATTGAGATAATTTTTACCAAACTGCTTTATAAAAATTACCAGTAGTAAAGAAAACAATCCATTATTGTTCCAAAAAGAAGAGAGAAGGAATCAAAACGGGGGAAAGAGAATAGCTCAAAGTGCAAAGCCAAAGAGTACATGTAGATGCAAAGGGTATTTATTGCACACAAAGTTACTACAGTTTGAAACTGATTAAGTGTGAACCAGCAATGCTTTGTCAGTTATTCTGGGCTATTAATTGTGGCTGGTGGACGAAAGCCTTTTTGTAGGCAGCAAACACAGCTCAGTGTGAAGTGAATCCCCCCATGCTGACAAACCTTTAATAAGCAGCTACACCACACTTTGCTTTATTCTTGTTCAATGCTCATGACATACTTACTACAAACTATTCAAGTTGTGTTGCAGAGATAAAACCATTAATTTCCTCCTGAACTTTTGTACTGCATATTACCACAACCTAAGATTGCCTCCCAAACACTAGTGAACAGATGCTGTCCCAGCAAGAAGATTGAGTACTATTATCCTGATTTTACAGATGAGGAAAGGAAAGATAGGAACATTTACGTTAAAGTATGACAATTTTCAGTGAGCAATTTGAGATATCCATACCTTTATTTCTCACAATAGTTTGTAGTATATAACAGCTTCTATGTCTAAACAGCTCCTGGTATTTTCAGCAACAGCTGCAGATGCTCAGCATTTCTGCAAGTGTGACCCTAGGATCTCAATGGTTTCCCCAGAAAATCAAGCAGCCACCTGTGGAAAATCTCTCTCTCTCCCCCCCCTTTCCTTCCCCTGCCCCGTGAAATGACTTGTCTCAGCATAACTCTATTCCCAAGAAAAGGAAAAAAACCCCCGATTTCTCCAGGGTAGCATTAAACCATCTTGACCATGAGATCACTTCCTTTTTCTTTCTGCAATCCTCCACCTCATTCATTATGCAGCTTCCATCCACTTTGATACACACGACTGTTTCATCTCTCCCCAGGGAGCTGAGAAGCAAGAGTCCCAGTAAGAAAGTACTATTTGACCACTTAATTAAAAAAGATATCCTCATGAATTAACACAAGTTTGAAGTGACACTGTACAGCTGTAAGTCACCATTTTTATGTTTCATTGCAGAATTATTTTTGTTTTTAAGAAGCAATTAAAAACAAAGCACCTTACCACTCACCCATGTCCAGCCTTCTCGTTCAAGTCCCAGCTTCCTCTACCTCTCATCACACCTCAGCCTCTCCCCTCGTCTGCTGTCTCTCCACTCATTTTCTCTCCTTGTCCCATTCTGCTTGTGCACCGAAGATCTCATCTTTTCTCCTCCCTGGTCCAACTGTTAGTCTACCTACTGTTGAGCTTTTGTGGAGATCTTACACAGCCTGCAAGTAAAACTTGAAGTGGACTGAAGAGTACATAAAGTTCTAGAGATACTAAATTTAGTGTTGCAACTGGAAGGCTTATCTTCAGCAAGTTTTTTGTTCTCTCTCTTTAAATTGCTCTGTGATCCTAGGTCTCCATCCCAGGCCTCTACCCTACTTCTACTAGTAAAGACACACTCCTATGCCTGTCGCCCACCAACTGGAAGCAAGTTCAGTGAAGTGTTACCAGTTTTGTTGATCAGCTGTTCCATCAAGTTAAAAAAAACTTCAAACCCCCCTCCTTTCTTATTTCACTGCTAACCCAAAGGAAAAGAACAATGTGACTAAAACAGATTTTGGGGTGGACATCTCACCTCCCATCCAGCCAAAACCCACTTACTAGTCTCAGCCTAGCTTCAAGTTTTGGAGTTTGATCAAACTCTGAACAACCTGAACAAGCAGAGGAAAATACTAATGGGATGGAAAAATATTTCTTATACAAAGTCAATCCACTTAGCCACAATGCTGGTTACCAGCTACTAGACTTTTTTTAAGATAGTGTGATTATTAAATAGATGAAAGAGTTTTTTAAAATTAGACTGATGTAGCTCTTTTGTTCCTTAAGTATTGGTTCATATGGAGCTGATGAGAAACCTGCTGATTCTTCAGGCCCCGTCTTGAAAATAATTACTTATAACATTGCAAAATGAAGTCGAGTTTGCTAGGTGAAATCCCAAAATATACAGAAACATGCTTTAGAAGGTATATTCTCATAGTCAATGCCAAATAACTGTAGATATTTACAAAGCTTGTTTCTGATAAAGTATGAAAGCAATAAAGCAGACTATAGTACAGCTGATAGTCAACATGACTTAGAAAAACTGATGATAGTTTGGGTGAGATTCTGATATTCTTACCAGCTTTGCAGCTTCTTATTCCTTGAGTAGTCCCATTAGCTTCAGAGGGATTATTTATGAAGCAAGGTGCTGCAGTTCATTACCAGTAAGGATATCAGAATCTTACTTAAGAAAGAAAGAAAAGGGAAAAAAAAGCGCTGTTAACTACAATTACCAGACTGTACTAGTAAGTCATTTTCTTGGACATCATTCAATGTATTTAAAAAATATTAGTCTATGATAAAGCAGCAAGTGACACAAAAATTTATCTTAAAAAAAAATCTATATTCCATTACATGGTCTAAAATCAGTGTCACTGGCAAATAAACTGAAACAGATTTGGACACTACTTGGTCTACTTGAAAGCTATCCTTCTTCTAGGGAACGGTTCTGTTATTAAACCATAATCACATACACATGGACACTGCTGTGTCATGCTTTATTTGGATGATGTATTTTTAGAACTGAGACATTTTAATTGCTCCAATCAGGTAACTGAGTGTGAAAATGATGGTGCCTGAAGCACATAATATATAGCCACTTATATTTGCAGATTATGAAATGGGCTCTTTATTATAGTAAGTAGCTATTAAGGGGAAGATTAGACAGATATTGCAGGGATAAGGGAAGGATGATAGGATGACAGAAGTCCAGTATGTGTGTGAAGGCAGCAATGGGCAAGGCCAGTGTACTGCGAGGTAAGTGACATACACTTTCCAAAACTTAGTGCCTGGTATTAACATTAACAATGCTGCTCACGAAACTTTCTTCTGTCTTCTTTCTAGGAGTTTCTGCAGTCTAAGAGGATTTTGAAATTTTTTTTGTTTTGCTTTTTTCCTTGCATTAACAAATCTGAAACTAAGAGAAGCTTAGTCTCGTCTCCTATTATATGTCATGTTTTTCAAAGGCCATGAATTAGCTTAACTGTCTTTAGTGTCGTGTGTCACTTCAGATATGACTTCAAGTACCTGTCTGTAACTTCATGCAGGCACATTTGGTGTTTACTACCAAGGAAAACAACACAGAGAAAAAGAAATAAGTTCCTCTTCCAGGATGTCTGCCTCCTAACAGGTGACTTAGAAGAACTCTTGGACTTTAAAATAGGCATATGTTCAGGTGCCAGCCCGAGGTGAGGTTTACATTTCCCTTCTGACAAAAAATGTCTGTGTTGTCTGTCAGGTCAGGTAATTTCCTGACTTTCTCATTCAAATCACAAATTAAACTGGGGATATGGAAAGCGAAACAGCTGTTGAGAGGGGCAACGAAGCTGGTGAGGGGTCTGGAGCACAAGTCTTACGAGGAGCGGCTGAGGGAACTGGGGTTGTTCAGTCTGGAGAAGAGGAGGCTGAGGGGAGACCTTATCGCTCTCTACAACTACCTGAAAGGGGGTTGTGGCGACGTGGGTGTTGGTCTCTTCTCCCAAGTAACTAGCAACAGAACGAGAGGCAATGGCCTCAGGTTGCACCAGGGCAGGTTTAGATTGGATATTAGGAAAAATTTCTTTACAGAGAGAGTGGTCAAGCATTGGAACAGGCTGCCCAGGGAGGCGGTGGAGTCACCATCACTGCAAGTGTTCAAAAAACACGTAGACATGGCATTTCAGGACATCTAGTGGGCATGGTTGTGTTGTGTTGATGGTTGGACTTGATAGTCTTAAAGGTGTTTTTCAACCTTAATTATTCTGTGACTCTGTTTGTAATGTTTTTATAGAGACAGCACTTTCTCATTCACCATTAACTCCACTACCTTGAGAAGAGAGAGAATGAAACAGGTCTCTAGCGCTTAAACAGATCAAGCCCAAAAGTGAATAAACCTGATCTCCTGTATCACTCCTTTTTAAGCCTAGTCATACCAACTCCGCCAAGTTTCCCTTACTATTTGTTTTTTAAAGGAAATCATATAGCTTTCTGAGAACATCAGTAAGAAATGGCATGCTAACGTGCTAAAGTGCCCTGACAAAAATTTGACAAAATTAATATAAAACGCTTAGATTCTTCAAATCACACTGCCTTATTTAGGAGTTAATTAGGTCGAACAGAGCAAAGCACTGAAAAGCAAGCATGAAATGCAGCTATTCAAGACTTCTACCAAGCAAAATTACAAACTTTCAGCTATGAGTATGAATCCTTTAAAATCAAATAAAGAATTAGTCCTAGCCAGATTTCATATGCATTAAATGCTATTAATAAGTGGGATTATTATATATAAAAGATAATTTAATTTAAAGATACTGCAGTATACTACGAAGAGTAGAGCTAAGACCAACCAGGTGTTGCTCTGATTATATAGAGCACTAATTTTATAAAGCCCCTAACTTTTGGAATTAAGTTCCAAGTCAGGAAGGTATGCAAAGCTTGGAAAGAGTGCTAAATACTAAATGCCAAGAACATTAGCTTTCCATTCAAAGTTTACTCCTACAGACAGAAAAAAAGTACAAAGATGTCTGAATTTCAACAAGCAACACAAATCAAATTACTAGGAAGACTGTATTTTACAATAATCCTACAAATCACTACCAACTCTAAGAATAACATTAAAATAGAACAGTCTCTCTCCAGGTTTTCTCATTTCTCAGTATTTTCATTTGTACAAATACATGTAGACCTGTGATTTTGCTTCAAGCATCACATCACATCTTACAGAATCCAACAATTACTCATTCAAGTGTGCAACGCAAGCGAACAGGGCTGCAGTGTCTCTCATTTCTTTCTCAGATGTAATTCTTAGCACCGAGTTCCCTGCTGTACTTTTGATTAACATTATTCCATTGTGCTGGTAAAAGCTTTGAGAATATAAGTCAAAGCACAATCTTCCCCCAAGACACATGAATAATTCCAAAGAAAGACTAATAGTCTAAGAAAGGCCACAACCATAAAGGAATGTTAATTCCGGTGAGACCAGATTCTGTATTGTCATTAAGTACATTAAACACAAGCCCATTAACTTTGATATGGATTGTTCTTCCTTCCATCAAGGGCTGAACCCGGTATTTCACAATCTCTGAAATTCCTAGTGAAAGGGGATTTTGCTTTGTGACCTGCACGTTTAGGACTGCCCACTAGTTTTATAGACTGAGGATGTTCTCTTCAGACTCTCGGTTCTGAAGCAGAAAATAACCCCATGTACGTGGATCCTCATGCCTGCAGGAACCCTTGAGTTCAGTGGGGTTCTGTTCACGAGCTTGTGAGAGACCACAACAGACTTTGCTTTAGACTTCCCAGCTACAGAAATACTTTTGCATGGGCCCAAGTCTATTGACAACTTTTTTTTAAAAATAACTTTAATGGGAGTTAAATATGTGCTGTGCCTGAAGGAACAGGTCAAGCTTTAGGCCTGACAAACCTCTGACTTCTTTAACTGCTGGAAGGGGAGTATAAATCTGTTACAGAATGATACTTCATCAGAGACAGGGCACTGCTAATCATCCCTTTTTAGAAAAGGAAAAAGAAGTTTATACCAAAACAAACATGAGTCTATAGCTACAGGACCTAATATCTGCAGATTATCCCATAAACGTGACTTAAAAATAAGAACTTTCACTTACAACTTATGGTGATGCCAAGTTCCACATTATGCTTCTTTGGTAGTTTTACATGAAATGTTCCACTGCTTGGTATAACTGATTCTATAAAAGAATATTTAAAATGATAGATAATTCATAAGGCATAGCAATTCCAAGTGCATGGAACTATATGTGTAAGTTGATTAAATCACATCAGCATCACAAGCCACGGATGAAACATAGGTGCTGAAGTGAAGAAAGTAGGACATACAAAGTATGATTTATACCTCTACCAGTAATTTCACGGTAACTCAATTTTTTTTAAGATTTAAATGAATTTATGGAGATTGCATGGGCCAGCAGCCAGCTGAGACTGCAGGTTTTTAGCTCATATGCAATTTCTGTGAGCACACATGAAAATTTTAGTGCTGGCAGACAACTTTTAATTAAAAGGACAGGAGACCAAGTCTTAAGGATTTCAGGTCTTTGTTGCTGTAGGTCTAACACATTTTTAACTATCCACTAAGGTAACCACCATGGATTTTACACCTACTGGGGAGAAAAAGAATCAAAACACCACTAATGGAGAAGTGCCTGGAGCTGACTGAGGCAAAAAAACACTTGAACACACAGCATTGTATTTGAATCCTGACTTTTGGCATCACTGCTAGCAAAAGTTTGGGCCTTGGCCTGAAAAGGAGCGATTGAAATTACAGCTACGGAAACATATAAACATACGTGTGTCAAGAGAGTCTAACCACGAGTATGAGTCTGCTGTTATGGAGCAAATGGGAACACAAACAAGTCCAGGGACTGAAACATGTGACTTCAGGTGCATTTAAATGACTTTCTCATCATTTGGTTTTCTTATTTTTTAATATTTCATTTCCTATGTATATGAATGTACATATTGTATTTGGCTTTTTTTTTTAACATTACACTAGATGCTTGCATACTAAAAGATTATACAGAATTACTCTAGGAACCTTCAGCCTGCTTTTGATATCATGATTTATAATACCATTAACAATAATTACACTATGCAAAATATAGCATGTCATGACTTCAAAGGAGCTACTGTCAGAACACAGAAGTCTTAAATTTTTTAAACTATTTACATAGTGGGGTAGTGCACCTATATAATGTGTACTTGTTCGGTTTACACAATTTGTGATTTTATAGGGGTATTCTGTATGCTTAAACACATCACAGAAGAAAGCAAAGCCATTAGTAATAATACAGACTCACCAGCAACATTAACAATGATTTTTCTGGCTTTTATTAATTCAATCTCTATTACTTTATTTAGATTGTTGGTTTGAGATACTGTAAGTGAAACTCTTCAGAGTTTTCTGCCTATCCACCCTTTTACAATACTTTTCTGTCTAATAAAACATTTCATTAGCTGGCCTGTAAAGGATTTGCCTCAGCTCAGCAGAATATTTCTATCTCAGGGCAGAAAAATGTCAGGAAATAATTCAGAGGAGGGACTGTCACCAGATCTTACTACAGGACTTGTCATTGCTATTTGCATTCTGAAGCATGCTGCAGGGCTATGTGAAATGGGAAAGATGTACAAAAAGACACACATTTCAGATAGGTCACTTGAAAACTGAATGGTGTATATGTGAGAAGAAAGCCTCCACCTTGCATGCCTAACACTCACAATGTACTTGGGATTTATTTCTTCACTTTTCTTGCCAGACAGAATAACAGTACATTCGTACCTGCAACATCAAATTCTATTTCCAAAGTGACCTTGTTGGTGATAGAGGAGTCTCTGAGCAGTTGATTGGCCTCATCAAACGTGCTGTCTTCCGTCGGGATACCGTTTATTGCCACTATTCTGTCTCCTATTTGCAGCACCCCACACCTTGGTACACAATGACACAAAACAATCATCAGATGTGCATGTTACCAGAACCAGCAATATCAAACACATTCAGCCTAACCTTGAAGAAGTGTGGCGTAGCAGCTCAACAGTCTACCCAGGCACAGAAGGGGAGAGAAGCTGCTGCCGCCCCCCCTGCACCAAGATGCTATCAAGCACTCCCAGCATGGGTCGTGCTCTCTTCTCCCTCTGCCCCAGGAAGAGGGGTGCAGCCTTCACGCCTCCACCCCACCCATGGACATCATCTCTGCCTCTGACCCTGGACTACAGGTGTTGTAGCTCTGCAACAGCAGCTAGTACTTGTGCAACTACTGCTGTTCTCATGCCATGATTAAAGACATACATAAGCATAAAAACGCAATTGAAATGCTGCGATGAAATCATTAGTAAGTCAAAACTCTGGTATTCCCTAAGATTTGGTTCTGTACCCAAAACTGAACAGAGCTGGATATGGCCTCCCCCCATGGCACATTGAATTATTTCTGTTTTGACTTCAGCAATGTTTCTGATTTTTTTTTTCCCTTTTGCATGAATATAGCTTCCAGTATCCTGCTGGAGGACTCTGGATGATAAAAACACTGGTGCGTGTCATTCTTCTTATAGCTGATCAAGCGTATGAAACATCATTGTCAGAACAGAGAGTTTATTACTTGCCACACTTCCATTGAGCAAGGCTCTGCAATTTATCACAAATCAAAAGCAACAAGCCCAAAGTACCCCGAGGAACAGTCACCAAAACGTACTTAGCAGTAATCTGAAAGAACCTCACCTTTCCGCCGGACTGTCAGACTCAATATAGGAAATGAGAGGTGGAGAAGACAAGGTCTCAGTAGCAAACACGCTACCCTGGAGCTGTATCCCAAACCCTACTATGGGGTCAGCTGTCAGCACTACTTCTGTGGTTTCTGTGTGGACGACCTGCCCAGCCAAACCAACAGTGCTAGAGGCTAAAGACACTATAAAACAGAGCAGACGAGGAGGAAAGACGTTCACACACAGCAGAAATTTCATCACTCTTTGAGAAAACTGATCTGTACAATAACCCTAGTTAACAAATCATCTCTTTACAAGTCAATGTAGGCTAAAGTTTATAAATGATATATAAACAGTTATGACATAAAATAGAAAACATCTGGTTGTATAGTATAATGCAGAAAGATACTTCTTGCACTGAGAAAAATAAATGTGTCTGACGTCCACACCCCAAAAACCTCAGAACATCCCTGAATTCTGTTTGCATTAGGTTTGAGGCGTGGATGAGCAGAATATTCACAGGAGCTAAGGGAACTGGAAGCGCAAGCCCAGCTGTTATTCAGGCTGATTCCCACCAGCTTTTTTGAACATCTCACAGCAATGCTTTGTTGTAAGCAACAACAAAGCACATGGCCCAGGCTTGCTTGCAAGAAATAAGGATGCCTTCCTCTTGTACATGTTTACTACATGTCAGCAATTTGACAGGCTAACTGGGTAGTGTAAGTAAGTGGAACAAAGCCCTCTGTTTTAGCAACCAGTATATCTCAAGAGATTCTGAGAAAAAATATCCTTTGGGGTCTCTCAAAGCAACAAGGGAACTCTTCTGTGAGAAACAGATTTACTGATTTACTCCCCCTCTCTAGTCTCACTCTTGTTATGAAGATGCTGCATTACAGAACAAATCAAGACAAAAGCAACATTGAGATTCAATGCAATAATCTATGAAAGGAGGAGACTGCACCTTTGGTTCTTTAATCTCTGCCTAAGGGTCTGTTGTGTAATTGTTTAAATTCCCCTCGTGACAGACTACCGTCTTTCATTACGTCATACACAGAAAGCTAGAGTCTTTCAACTCCTTTTCAGATCAGCAAAGTAATGGTAGAGTATTCTAACGATAATCCTCCAATGCCCAGGATTCTGAATGTTTTCTCGTTATAAATCTACGCTATTACCTCTCCACCTCTAACTTCCTTCAAGACTCATTTCTGCTTGCAGTAGCTACTAAGAATTAGATAAAAGTTCAAGGTTTATTTGAGAGGTAGTTTAGTTCATGGTTTATCTGAGGGATTAAGTGTGGAATTTTTTTTCTTAGATGTAGAAAAAATGAATTCTTATTTTTACATTATAGACAATAGTAGCACAGCTGTACAAAGTTGTCCAAGGTTGTATAAGTATTTCCCATACCTTGGGACTACGAGCATTAGACTTTTGCTCTGAAACAGTTAGCATAAAATCTGATTAATGTGGCACAGTTGGAAATGAAAATTCTGTTGCAAAGTTTCACTTTCCAAAAAACTCATGAGTTTCTGTTTTCTCTCAGCAAAATTCCTTTCCATTCTGAAACCGTCTTTTCTAAATTACTGTGAATTCTCGCTCATATCTTGTTTTCACTTTCGTTTGTAAGAATTGCATATTATTTCACTTATTCAGTAGCTTCCTTCTTACTGTTTCTTTTATCTGCACTAAGACATGCTTATACCCAAATTCAGATACTAATAATCTATTCTTAGAAATGTCCACCATCTTTAGCATCTACTGCATGTGAGAAATAGGTTTCTCCAGCCCGCAGTGTTGTGAAGGCTAAAATAAGACTAAACCAGATAAATTCAGAGTTAATATAACACTGCATCCCCTAACACACCTTCCAGAAATGTCTAAATTTAGGGCATCCAAGCTCAGAAAAGTTCCATTCTCCCTCTCTTTAAGGTCTTACAACAATTACTTGTTAGCTGCATCTTTGTTTCCCATCACTTATGTGTCCATTCCTCCTCTGCAGCAGGCATCTAGCTGACTCTGTAATTTTCTTTTTCTAATACCCTACCAGGAACCTAAAGGTCCTGCAACATTTATTTCAACTTTTAGGACAGCTAACGTTTTAATTCACATTGGGAAATTAAGTTACTATTTGTGGGATTTAAAACTCACCCTGATGAGTATTTTGATGATGTGGACACTTAAAAGTGACAATTAGGAACTCTTCCCACTCCCAATGAAAATGAAACAGAAACAGGAACAAAAAAAAGCAGAGATGAAAATACCCTTTCCAAATCATGTAACAACAGCTATCTGCTAAGCCTCTATAAAATGCCACAGGTACCCAAGCCCATGACTGACATAGAGCATGTTGGGGTTTGTAACACAACAATTGCAGCAAGAAAGACTGCCATTTTTTTGGTTGCTTGATGGATTTGAGGTTTTACAGGCCAGAAACATTTTAAAGCCTTATGGCGTTAAAAAGGGGGCATGGATATATGTGTGGTTCCATTGAACCCCGGTTGCTACTGCTGGGGGTACATTTTAGCATACTCACATAGTTTTAGTCCAGCTCTTAGCAACACTCGTGGGGGCTGGTTTACTATATGCTCCACAGTGATGTAAGTCGTAATCTTGAATTTGAAGATAATGTACTTGTTACTTTTATTCCTGCAGCCGTATGAGAAGCAGAGCAAGCTGCATTTAAAGGTACGTATATGGATTATTATGCTTTGCAGTCTCCTGCTGTGACCCTTAAGAAATTGCAAAACGTTCACTATTCCTCCTGGTAGCAGCTAACTTGGATGTGCTGAGAAAACAGCACCTGTGCACATCTGAGACATTCTCTAATTCCTACCAGATATGCAGCCCTAGTAACTACCATGTAAGTTGATATGAAATTGTGTCTCACCTTCAAGTAGTAAGATGGACTTATTACAAAATACGTCAGGATTTAAACTTTAACCAAACAATAATCTAAGTGTTTCCACGATGAACACCACACTTTAAAACAAAAAAAAAGCAGAGGAAGAATAAAAATGGAAAACAAGTAGCATAAATAAACCATGTGGCAGCAGGGTATGCCTTCAATTTTTACAGCCACATGTTTGGAAAGATCTGTGTAAATAATGCAATGATTGTGAAATCATGGCCATAAAAGTCTTGTAACCCCCTGTACCATCACACTCATCATCATGAATTTTGGCATGATCACATTAAGTTGTGCAGGTTTTCCTAAATAACTGGCAATGTAAACTTTACAGCACCCTTCACCAATACATCCTTTTCTTCCCAAAATGACATCCTAAAAGATTTATTAAAAGTTACATTAATAAAGGCCTCAAATAATCCAACTGGATTAAAGAAAAAAAATCACTAAAATTAAGAGAGCATGCTATTCCTTCTCTATGAAAAGGACAGCAGTCGATGCTACTTGATTCTCATGAATCTCCCACAAAGGGAGAAGAGCAAGGTTTTCCAAGTCCTATTGATGGATGGTGGAAGGGTACAGGAGCAGTCATTCTCCATCATGGTCACTTGTAGCATGTTCAGTCCAGTGTGGGTCTCTTAGGTTGGCTGTTACTGCAGTCACAAGTACAGGTATAAGTCTAGCAAGAGCAGTAAGAAACTGTGTGGGCTGAAAAGCAAGCTCACAGAAAGGGCAAGCAAGCCTGGCTGGCCAGCTAATACCTCCAAAGCCAGCTCTGATTCAGGGTTGCTGATATGGGCATGGTGGTGTTGGGTTGACAGTTGGACTTGATGATCTTAGAGGTCCTTTCCAACCTTAATGATTCTGTGATTCTATATAGTCACTGCTCGTAGCGAGGCACAGACTCATTCAGTGACAGGGCCAGTTCCATGTATTTTGTAATGCTCTATATCCAGACTTCACAATGGAAATGCATAATAAACTACCCCACAACAAAGTTCTCATCCTAATTCTTCTTAGCTAGAGATTTGTTTAATCATAGCAGCCTGTCATCCCCACGGCCTTCTGACTTGAGGAATCTTTCAGGTGGGCTGCAGTGCTTATGTGGCTGTCCCACTTAAATCTAATGTCACTGGTGTTGTTTTGAGCCTTTGCAGGATAGCAAACTGCAGGGCAAGGCTTCCTGGAAGGAAAAATATCTGAAAAATATAATAACACAAGTAACAGCTGTCTCCAAGATCCATAATAGGATTATCTTTCAGGATTAACAGTCCTTTGTTGGATGGAGCAGCTATAATATAACACAGCCAAAGAACTATTTTTTTCACTCAGCATTATTTTACTATTCAAATCAATCAGTATTAGTGTAACACTACTACTATTTCTCATGTGCACATGACGACATGGAAGAGCTGGACCCCTACTGATACTATAGCATGGATGGAGACACTATCTCCCCATGACCTGAATGAATGCATTAGAAGCCAACACGTCAAAAAGTTGTGGAAAATGGCTGATCAGATTAAAAATAAAAAATGCATTTACAGGCAAACGTTATGTAAAAATACTTGCTTTACAAAGGAAATAAGAGCGAGCAAGCAACAAAAAACTGCAAGAAAGCAAAACCTCAGTTCCTCTCTCAAATGTTTCCTCTCAGCTCCATCATGACTGGCCCTGGTTGGAAGCTGCTGGTTTGCTCTGATTTTGCTATGACCATGGGAAATCTTTAATATGGGGCAGCAGCACTGTAATGCGCAGCAGCTCAGTTTTTCCAGAGTGGACCTGTGAGTGTCATTAGATGGAGCAGATGATTTACAGAGTAGTTCTCACCTCCCTGCTCTGGAGGAACCGAGCTGCTGAGGATCACAGGAAGACGGACAAGCCAAAAGGAGAGATGGCACTTACATGGAGTCTGGGAAACAATGCACTGATACAGCCATACTCTCTCTGGCCCAATGAATACTTAGCAATACACAAAGTGGAAGAGCCTGAAATATATCCACCCTGGCTATCTCATTTCAGCATTGGACAACTATTTTTATGCTGCTGTTTCCCTACATCTAACAGAAATTCCAATCGTTTTCTCTTCTGCCTAATATATATATATAAAAATTAAGGTACTTTGTACCTTTTTTCTGTATCTTCCCCCTCCTCCACCCATTCACTGCACATTTTGAGCAAATGGTGTTACCACCTACAGGAGCTTTTGAAGTCCTTCTTTTTCATCCTCCGCCTCATCATTGTCCCACGCGGGCTGGTGGAGTAGAGGCTGCGAGGTAAGGTCCCCATGTTCAGGGAACTCAGGCTGTATGCACTCATGGAGGTAGGAGAGAAGGATGAAGACACCAAAGCTGCTGTAAGAAATCAAACACTTGGCATACAGCACTCAGTCTTCATGGAAGAGTGCGACACATGCCTGCAACTCATCAGTGAATAAAACAATGTGTATGATGCACAGGAGTGGTTTGTGCATTTCCAATAACAAAGACATTAAACCACACGGGTGACCTAGGTACAAATAAAGTCATCATTTCATGAAAATACCTGCTGGAAGCTAACAAAGATACTGCAGATACAAAAAGTACATTCATAGTACACAACCTATTTTACGCGAAGCACTTCAAATAAATTTTTCAACCTGTATCTACGAACCAATGCAGACCAATGTGTCCAGATACACCAATTTTAGAAATGCCTTTTTGTAGTAGGTAATTTCTGACAAAAGATTTGTAAGCAATGCTTTGCATTCAAAAATCATGCTTTATATACACTACTCAAATCTAATGGTCAACTCATAAAGCACAAGAGCTGATTCATTCAGATTTTTCAAGTCTTTTCCTGTCTACAAAGGTTACCTTGTTACAGAAAGGAAAAGGCATAAAATGTCAGAAATAACCTTGGCATGGCTATGAAAAAGTGTAGCATCCATAAAACCGAAAAAGTTTTAGTGCCTGAAATGAGGAAAGTATGAGTGAAAGAAAAGGGGAGGGAGGAGGAGGAAGAAGAGGAGGAGCAAGTATGTCAGCAGGAAAAAGTGTGGAACATTACGAAGGCTTTTTTGAGGAGGCGTTTTCCGGAATTTCAAGGCTGGCATCCTGCAATGGTCAGGGTGGTAGGTGTTATAATGGTGGTAGGTGAGGAGGCTGCTGTGGCTGTTGGCACACGAATCCCAGGTAAGTTGCCTGTTGCTTCTTTGAACCTTCACTGCCCGCATGAAGGAATGATGGAAAATCAGAAAACAAAAGGACCAGAGAAGAGGGAAAAGTAATTGAATTGCACAAACAAAAGAAGTAAAAAAATGAAAATAAATTGAAAATAAAATAAAATAATAAATAACCTAGTCTTGTCTTCTTACCAGGGGCTGCTAACTTAAAGGAACAGAAATAGTATTTTTTCTCAGAATAAATGCTTCTGATTGGGGTTTTTGGTTTTCTTGTATTAGTTTTTAAAAAGATTAGTACTGAATCAATTTCTTATCTCACTCTGGCTTTAGGAGCTAACATTGCAAACTTCCCTAGAAAATACTAAGGTATTACATATGACCGCTTACTGAAGGTTAATAAGTCTCTGCTTGCATTCATCTACATAAAAAAGACCAACCAGATACTATACATAGCACGGCCTAGAATGGAGGTGTTTACTTGCCAGTCATTTCAATTTACTGCATTGACATTTTAATTTTTCCACCATCTACTGTTCGCATTACACTCTTCTGTGCAGTAAATGAATTCCCTGGGGCAGCAGCAGAAAAACTCTGTCCTGAAGCCTGGTTAATAAAGTAAAGGTTCTTATTGATTAGTTGGATGTGCATTTTCATGTTTTTTTTTTTAAACTTGATCTTCAAAACTTTAAAATGATCCTTTTCTGGATGAAATTAGAGACCATAGTTAATTGCTGATTATACGTACGAGGAGTCTGGGATACAGCGAAAGTGAAGGCCAGTATTTACCAAGAGAATGGGAAGCATTTCAGTTGTGTGTCAAATGTTAAAAGGAAAACGACTGAAGTCATTCTTCATTAAATACTGTCTACTCATTATTAAACTCAGCGTAGCTGTGTCCTTCCGTAGAGGAACACTTAAAACTGGGAACTACTCACTGAATTTTTGTCTTAAAAACACTGAGGGATTCACTCATACCATGAAACGTAAGTTACAGTCTTTGTCCCATGAGTTGTATTACCTGTGTCTCTCTGCTACCTGCTGTATCTATAATGGCTGCAGACTACAGCAGTAGCCAAAAATCATTGACTTGCATTCCCATCTTGCTCCGTGAGACAAAATAAGGGGGAAAAGGGTAGCCACAGCAGCAAGCACCGCACAGTACCAGAAGAAAAGCTACCCTTTTGTTTCACTTCATATTACATGAGGAATGGTCTGCTAATTGTCTGAATATATTAACCCTCCTCTGACTCGAAAGCAATGCCTGTCCCTACAGCGAGGAGTAGATACCAGGGAAGCGAGAGGAAAAGGAGAGTACAGGGGCCCACCATGCCCCCGTGGCCTCGTGGGGTGGTGGGGACTCTGGGTGCCCCGGCACTGCCAGGCCTGGCCTTTGGGGTACCTCACCCACCCAGCACCAGTGCCAGTGACCTCAGAGACTTTGGAAAAATCTCATGTCAGCGAGAAAAGTCCCAGAAACAGCAACAGTAGCCTGATATGGCCGTATACATATATATATCTCTATATCTTACAGACTATCATATCTTCTCAGATGAAACTGTCTCTTTGATTACGTGCACAGACAGCAAGATTTCCAAACTTTAACTATGGTGCAAAAATTAAAATCTGATAAGAATAGCGTGACCAGGTGGATTTTCATTATTTTCAGGTTGCTGTGAGCCTTGTTTAATTAAAAAGTCTGCTTCCAGCAGGAAATTATCTGGTAGTCTTTCATTATTTTTTTAAAAATTTTTTTTTTCATGCTGAGAGTAGATATAAAAACGTCCTACAAAGTGGGAAGGTACATAAATTCAGTTTGCTCACCTTGTAGAAGGATAATCCTAATTCAACAAAAATTCTGTAAAAGAAAATCCTATAGTGTGTAACCATAGTAATTCAGTGGTAATTTGAGCTATTCCAACCCAGGGTTGTGTATACAGCGAACATAAAACTAATGGGGCAGCAAGAGAAATGAGTGTTAGCAGCACAGTGTACATGAAAAAAAAACAAGAAAAAAAAAATCTGATCTTTTATAGTGCTCTCCATTTTATTTTAGGACTAAAGTTTCAATTTATTTTAGATACTGCCTTTCCTGCCCATTTTAAATTCCTAACATGTTCCCAGAAGACCAATAACTGAGGTCAAGAGATACAGCACTAATGACTCAGCTTATCCCAGACACATAAAGGGAGTTTTTCAAACTCTGCAGCATCTAGACCATACCACACCTGATGAAAGGCTGTTTCCAAGAGGGTACTTGCTTCCATAAAGCATGTTACATTTTGAATTGGTCATGATATGAGAGTAGCACCACTTGGTGAGGTGCTGGGAAGCACTGTAAATGTCCCTGTTATTCTGCCTTACTTAAGAAAGCAACTTTACTACCTTAGGGAGATTTCCCCCCAAAAGATGTGCTTATCTAGTGTTTGCAGGTCCCCTTGATATGATTTTGTAACGGCCAGTTCTTAACTCTGGCATGGTAAGAGCATTGCTTTTTCTAAGCATCTACATTGGGTCAAGGTGACTAGCACATTAATCAATTTGTTTTAAACGTTGGTTAAGAAGCCAACAGCTTCAAGTAATACAATCACCTACACAAATCTTTGGCCCTGGTACTCATCTTCCCAAAAGAAACACTCTTCAAAGCTTCTTTAGCCAGCCAAAAGTTGATCGTGTGACATCTTTGCTTCAAAAAAAGGAAAAATCCATTTGAAATGTACTACCATAACTGTGAAAAATGGAAATATATTGCAAAATTTGGTCTCCATCTCATTCTGCTTCTGCAGTATTATTCCCTGCTCCTTTGCCTCTCTAACTGGCTTAAGTAGAAGGGGAAAGAGATGCAGCTGAATAATGGAAGTACGTGGTATTGCAAGAGTTACTTTTTGTTCACCCTGGTCTTGGAAAAACTAGCGTTTCTTAAGACATTGGTTCCATATTCACCACTCTGACAAACTGACTAGAGCATCGCTTATTCAGGGACAGCCTGGACCTTAGATGCCCAGGAACATCCACCATCACTGACACCCCAGTATTACAGGCCCAGAAAATGGTACCACTGGCTCGTGCTGCAACACAGGTACTTGTTCTCTGTGTATTTGATAACTCTTGTTGCTTCTTTGACATCCATCAACATGTGGTATTTCAGACTGAATTTATGAATGCTGTGAATTAACCACTTTTTCAGAATTAGTTAGAAAACAAGACAGGCAGTGCCCATCTTCAAATACTAAGGCATTTTATATATATTTGAATTGAAAATGTAAAGCCATTCTCTTCAAGCATGTTGGTATGAAATAAACAACATGGCGAAAAACGGCTGGGATCTAGGGAACTGTTTCCAAACACAAACCTTTTTCATAGCACTGCCAATGAATGCATGAAGCAATCTCAGAAGTACTTTAAAAGATGATGGCAATAAATAATAATGCCATTAACAAGAAAAAATATGTGGGGTTTTTCAAGTATTTTAAGGGATAACAGGTGTATTAATGAAGTGGTCATAACAGACTAGCAAGTCAATCTGCAGAAAAGAAGGTGGCCATGGCCCTCTCTTCCCCCTCTAATTTTAAGAAGGAATACAGAGAATAATTTTCTGAAGGACCTAGTTGCCTCCCCAATGATTGCAACAGTAGTCAACAGGTGTCTTTATGTACATCTACAAGTGTGCAGAGACATTTCTCAGTAAAATATTTCTTTTCTCTATCCATAGGAATCTCAGAGGGTACCTTAAGGACAAGAAAACACAGAGCCTCTCAGAAACTGCAGAAGCATAACCTTAGGAGCTGAAACAACATTTACAGACATAACTGCTGCGATAGCTTTCTTGGCCATTCAGCAAGGGCAGGCAAAGTAAAGACAGAAAAATAAAAGGGCTATTTGGTGCTACAGATCCTCTTACCGTGCTCCGGGCCTTTCAGCGCTAGCCGTGTCTGGTGGTGAGGAAGGATCTCAAGTTTGACATTATCCGCTGCGTTAGCCAAAAATTGCGTTGCTTCTGCCAGTGTACAGTACTCCATGCTGGTGCCGTCAATGGACAGAATATGGTCTCCTACATGTAATGCACCACATCTACGTAAAAGGGGAAAAACTCAGTATGATCAGGCATGCTCTTTGCTTTGAAAATGAGTTTTACTGCCTTCAAACTGGTCATGACAACTATGAGGTGTTCTTTTTTTTCGAGAGAGATTTGTGTTTTGTAGGCATTGTCACTGGTCAGACTTTATATCTATTAGTACAAACCTTAAAAACAATTCAGTTAATACAGTATATGCCAAGACATCACTCACAGAACTGGAATGGGGTAGCTGACTATAAAAATATGTGTGAATGGCAGCAGAATAAAATGAGAAGAGCTTAAGGAGACTCAAATAACTTGGTCACATATCCCTCACACAAGCACCCAGTTCATCATTTTTTGAGTTAGAGTTCATACATTTATTAGTACAAAAGCTGTAAATGACGATGAAATTATGCAGTAGTCCAACAAATAATGAAACCAGGGCTAGCATGGTGACTTGAGGAGTGGGGTGGGGAGGGGGCTATCTGCTAAATCTCGCTGCACTCAAGAGACTGGCTACTGGATGAGTTGAGAAATGCAAACACAGCAGTCAGCATCCCGACGTACCAGTCAAGTGGACAGCTCCTTTAATTGGTTACCCCCTGTGAAATGGGAAAAAACAGAGGGAGAAAATTAAAGCATCCTGCACCATTGAACTGGAGAACACCCCTGGATCAATGGCCGTCACTCTCAAAGTTTCTACTGTAGGGAAAAGCCCACAGAGGAGCTGTAGACTCACTGCTACAAGTCGGTGCTACCAAAAGCACCGTTGTCAAAGAGGAGTTACAAGGTAGGGTGACTGGGGACATGCAGGAGGAATTTGCTGCTGAAACGTAATATTTAAGGATTTTTTAGGTAGAGATATGTATATAGAAATATACTGTATATGTATAAACACATACGCACACACACACGCACGCTCTCCAGAAAAGATCTCACAGCTCTGCAAACAGAAGCTTAGACCATTGGGGGAAAAAGATCTATCATTTTTTAAAATGGTTTAAATGGTTTTATTTAAGGGTTTAAATGAAGTGGAAAAATTACTGCAAAATACAGAAGCCAGTCTTCCTAATACCTCAGTCATATTCTAAAATATCAGTAAAAAAATCCAGACATAAGGAGTTCCATTTCACTGTGCCACAAGAATGAGTGATATATTCTAAAAGAACACTTCAAGGTTGCAAAGCCTCAAAATTTACTTCCCTTGACAGCTGTTCCATATTGTATGCTTACTTTAAGAATTCCAGTGGGTTATTTATTTTTTTAAATACTAACCTCTGCTGCAGCATTACATTTAATAGTCAGAGCAGACCACTAAATTTCTGTGTTGCGTAGTGCAAGCAGACAGTCACATATTACATGGAGGCTGGCTTATGTCATTGAATACTATGTGAATGAGCTAAAGGAAATGGTGCCCTGGAAGTCTTGAACTTGGCAATATGGAACAACAATCTGACAAAGTGCTAATTTTAAGACCTAGCAACCTTGAGAGCGTCTGGTTCAGTCAATTTTGTCAAAAAAGGTTCAGTCAATTTTGTCAAAAAAGGGAAGGGTTTCTTTAAAACCAAACCAAACCAAAGTAGAAATAAAATGGATGTATGAACCTGCAGTGTCAGCCCTCTGTCACACTCACCTGTCTGCAATACTCGCAGATTTGATTTTGTCTATGACAATGACCTGTTTGTTGCAGCACATCGAGGTAGTTAGTGCAACCCCAAGAGCAGCACCGGGAGTTTTGGCAACTTCAACTAGCAGTGGCCCAGATGCTGTTGCTACTGAATCTGTTAAAATTAGACAACAAAAGATCATTATTATATCCATGTGGTACTTAGGCCATTTTCATATTTTCCCACATAAAATCTTCATGGCTATTCTACTTCTCTAACCAGACAACATGCCACATAAAGAAATTCTGGAATAGCATCAGTTTAGGTGTCAGGAACCAGATCTTAATGTTGAAACCAATAAAAGCAAGAGAAGGTTTGTGAATCTTGGATGTTGGGAAGCTTCTGAATGTGTCAGAGATGGACCAGGCTAGGGAACCAGGATGTGTTAGCAAATCACTCTCTTGCACAACTAAGCTAAAAATCACCTGGAATTTAAAACAGCCATGCTGAAGAAACAAAATTAATAAAAGAAGTAGAAAATGATCTGGAAAAAAAATGGACTGAGGTGAACAGGGTAGAGAAAGATGCTAAATTAAATTTTCAGAAAAAAAGTGGAAGGTCTGTGAACAACAGCTATAATAATTAAACGAAGAAGGTGAAGGAAGGAAGGGTCTACCAGAAATCCCTCACAAAAAGAAAGGACAATTTAGGAGAAAATAGAGAAAGTGCAGGAGGCATGACAGCTAGAAATATTAGGAGTTAAAGCAAAAATGCATGTGGGGAGGTTCAGAAGATTCTTGTAATATCCTGTCACTGGATAAAGTACTGCCTTGCAACAGGGCATGGATGGTAAATGACCAACACTGAAAAAAGAAAGCAGAAAAATAGGAGGCAGCAACGGTCATGACTGATGACTGTGGTGAGGAACTATGCCCAAGAGAGATAAGTACTAGACAGAACAAAAAAAGACAGCAGGCTGCTTCCTAAATGCCAAAAACAAAGCAGGCAGTGATAAGAGTGAAGTACATTCTGGAGACTACCCAAGAACTCTGATACCCGTCAATCAACAACCGATCTCAGTGGAGTAAGATACAGTAAGCGAAGGTGTCCTTTAAGGACATAAAAAGACTGAGACAAAGAAAGTGGTATCAGAAGCCTTTGGAGGTGCTTACAATCACAATAAGGAAAAAATGCATAAGCAAAGACTTATGCTGGAACAAAGTTACCAAATGTCCTGCTAGCAAACAGGAGAGATTCATATTCACAGAGTACTGGAGCCTGCTATAAGGTTATTAGGAAAATGTTCAACTGCAATGTCTCTGATAAGTCCCTGAGATTGAAGCTGTAGAAGAACTGCAGCTGGGCTTCAAAGTGTGGAGGAAAAGATGTTCCATTCAGTCTTAAATCTGGAAAATTAGTCCAAAAATGTAATTCTAACAGAGAAGAGAAAGACTGTGAAACAGTGTATTATTGTACAAAACAACAAGCTATATGATACGACTACCTGGAAGGGGGTTGTAGTGAGGTGGGTGTTGGTCTCTTCTCCCAAGTAATTAGTGACAGAACGAGAGGAAATGGCCTCAAGTTGCGCCACGGGAAGTTTAGATTGAACATTAGGAAAGATTTCTTCACCAAGAGAGTGGTCAAGCATTGGAACAGGCTGCCCAGGGAGGTAGTGGAGTCACCATCTCTGGAAGTGTGAAAAAATGTGTAGACGTGGCACCTGGGGACATGGTTTAGTGGGCATGGTGGTGCTGGGTTGATGGTTGGACTTGATCTTAGAGGTTCTTTCCAACCTTAATGATTCTGTGATTCTGTGATTCTATGATAGTACAAGAAATTGAATGAGAGCTTGATTAACTAACACTCAGCTACGGTGCTCTTCCTAGTTAGTGCATAATGTAGGTAAAGTGAATATAGCAATGAAGTGAAAAAAGGTGCTTCTATGGAATAACATCCAATACCATAAAGCATCAGTTAATTATTATTTAAGCCCTTTTTCCCCCACCACTCAAAATAGTTTTTATATTCTTGTTGTCTTTTTTCCAGTTAGAAACCTGAGGTTTGAAAGTGCTCATTAAATCTGAGTGATTAGTTTTTGTGCCCAACTGGGACTGACTTTTTAAAGGCTGAACTTCCACAGGCACTACCAAAATAAGCTGCTGTATAAATCTGAATCAAGTTTCAAATTGTTATCCAAAAGAAGAGTCTACCCAGTAGCATTCCTGCCTGGAGCTTCAGGCACTAAATAGCTTTAAAGCTGGATGAACTGCCCTCAGCAGCTATCTGTCTGTCTCTACTAACTAAAGAAGGAGGTTATGGCAATCAACCCCCTGTCTTAGATACCTTGGTTAAGGGTCTAAGTAAGGCAGGATTCACACAGTGACTTGCATACAGCCAAATAAGCATGCGCAGCAGACCAGAATTTAAGAATTCCTGATTCCCATTCCTGCACTGAGAAACCATTATTTTCTTCTCGAATATTCCAGTGGTTTCTGGAGCTAAAAACAAGCTCTCTTTTACAAACACATGGGAAGAAGACTCAAACAACATTTGTCATCAGTACCGTGACAAAGGTTTGAACTCGCATCGATCCAGAAAATGGCAAAGCTAAAGTTGTTATTGGCCAATTGCAAGTTCTTTCTGTAATGATTGCCTTGAGGAGAGGAGAGGAAGCTAAATGCAAATATCTGTTGAGAATGAGCAAATCTTTTAAGATAAGATGCTGCTCTGGAGTTACTTGAGAAACACATGATCAGCTTATGCTCTAGTGTTATTTCCCAGGTGCCTGCTGAAATGCACTGGGAAGGCAAACCAAGGCAGACAGGATGAATAAATAAGATAACTACATTAGAGGAACCAGAAGAGAAGAAATGGAGTGTGTCTAACTGTGGAAAATAAACACAAGGAAGAGAAATCAGAAGGCAATAATCAAGCACACATTCCCTGACAGAGAAGGATTAGTTTATCATGTTGAAGTAAAGCATGGGTATGAAAAATGCATCATACAGGTATAAATTATTCATGTGTGAAGATGTTTCGGTCATTAAGATATTTACACTGTGACTGAAGCACTTAGACACTATGTTGATTTATTGGCTATGTAATTACAGAAGATATACTGATGAATGTGTGAAAAACGCTCTAGATTTTTGATTTTGTTAATAATTTTTCTCACTTTTAGGCACTGCATCTCAATCAGTACAAGAGGCTTGATTAAAACCTCCCAGAGGCAGCAGCATTGCTTTCCGCATGCTAATACATTTCTTCAGCTGGATAGCAGCATACCTTTTTTATTTGACAGCTTAAATCACTGGCAACAAGCGTTTTTATTCTGAATATACTTTTATGATGTGTAAAGATACTATAAGATATATTAAAAGTTCTGGGTAAAATAAGCAGTGTCACCACTCTCCCTCACCTCAAAAGATCATCACAAATTATTTTGAAAGTTGAAAAAAGATTTTTTTTAGCCTGATAAAGTGATCACATTACATGTGGTTTTTTATGCCCTTGTAAATGTATGTATCAGCTTGTAAATGTCAGCTAATCCTGACCTATTCTCATGGCTTGTTGAATCCAGTTCAACAACTGGTGGGTGGTAGAGGACAGAAAAACTCTTTAGCATTCCCACAGTGGGGAAGCCAAAAAGTGAGCTGCTCGTATTAGGCAGCAGAGGACCTACATGTGAAACAGTACCTATAAATGTCCTAAAAAGGGAAAAGCTTCAATCATAGCTTACAATCAGTAATGACACTAAATCCACAGGAAACCAAACTTTATTAGTTTATGGCGCTTTTTTTTTTCTTTCTTCCTAAAGCCTTTTTTTACTTAAAGCTGGGAAGTACTGCTATACTGTGAGCATGTTCCTGCAGGAACACCGAGCTCTGTTGCTACTATCTGTGCTCTACAGCTTCTCACTTCTCTAACTGGAAGGTTTTGGGTGCTTTCTTATTTTTTTCAGAAGTCATGGCAACACAAGCTACAAACAGTTTTTTTGAGCAGCTTAAAAGAGCCAGACATGGAGGAAGGATGTCAAAACAGATTTTGACCTTAAAGAACCAGCTGAACCAATTGAAACACACAGCTCCACAAGACTGCTATTGATCTTGACTGGATGCTGCTGCATCTTCTAGCAATGATGTGAGTGACAAACAAGTGGATACCTTACTATCTCACACTGCTTTTACTCTCTCTGAGCTTCTTCCCTATTAGGTGTCCACAGGCTAACAATTTTTTCACCTTAAAATTGAATATAGCAGGTCCATATAGCCTTCTCTGTTGTTGTGATTCTCTCACTGAAAGCAGTAAAAAAACGTATACCAAGTCTGTGCTGGTTCAGATCAAGAAAGGAACATATAGTTCCTCAAACCTTGCAGTTCTCCCAATGCACAATTTCAATGCTTTTGTAGCAATGCATTCACAGATCTAAAGGTCTCTCACCCTTGTCAAACTAGAAGCCAGTTATTTCACAGAAATAATTTTTCTTGGTCAAAATTGTGCTCTCCTGCTCCTCACATCTTTCTTTGTTCCCTTCATACAAAATGTTTGCAGCCCACTGATGGCAAGTAGAGCAATCTCCCCCTCAGGTAGGAGCTTTCTTTTGTCTATTCAGTTCTTGTCAGTACACCTGATTCTTTATCTTCTCCTTCTTTTTCTGTAACCCTGTTTTTTACACCCAATATCTGTGTGCCTCATGCTCAGACTAGTCAAGAAAGCATAAGGTTAATTAGAATGATGGGACACCCAGATCATATTTTCAGAGCAGTAAACCTCATTAAACTCAGGTCATATGACACCTGGATATCCTTCTATAACCCTCCTAAAAGAAAAAACCTCTTCTAACCCTGAAGTGCAATTTCCAGTACCAAAACCCAAAGACTGGAGCTGGGTGGATCACAGAGCTATATTTTAGTGAAGTTAAGGAAGATTGTTGAGAACTGTAAAAAATCGTAGATCTATGAAACTCTCTCCTTTAAGAGCAAAAAGTTGGAACATTTACAGAAAATCAGTTTGAAGAAATCAGTTTGAATCCCCCCATCACTCCCAAATGCCCTACACTTTATTCTTGCTTTCTTCTACTCTCCCTGTGCTCTTCTTTTAATTCACAAAAATAAATGATTCTTTTCCAGCACCCGCTCAGCAAACATTCATGCTGCAGCTCTGATGTATATAGGACAGTCATTGATTGTTCCCCAAGGAATCTGTTGCGTAAACTCTCATGGAAGGACCCCCACAAGTCCTTAAATGCAGAAATGCACTGCCATTTCCTTGAACCTGCTGCCTTTAACAAAAATATAACAGGGAGGAGTGTATTTATGTATCTGAGCCAGTGTAAGTTACAGAAAGGATCCAATAGAAAACACTCTATGGCAGTCAGTTTTTACTTTAGAAAGGTTGAGACAACCAACGTGCCACCGTCAGCACTCTTTGCACAAGAGGACGGTACTAGAAGCTGCAGTGGTGAGTCTGGTGTGTAAGGCACAGAACGGGATGGCAGCGGTTCCAGCTCCTGTGGCCAAATCTGGGCTTTCATTTGCCATATCTCATTCTCAGTGGAGTATTTACAGAATAATCAATGGTGGGGAATTCACAGCAGGTGTAGTTGTGTCAGTCCATTCAGAATCAGCATGTTAGGGATTAGCACCCGTGTTTTCTGTGTTAAGTAGCAGGAGTTGAAATGTTAAAAGCTTTTCCTTTTTTTTTACAGAAATGGCTCAAAATTTCAGGTGTCAGACATATCATAGGTTTATCACCAGGAGCTTTGAGTATTTGCCATTCCTTTGGAAAGCTAGATTCTGAAATGCAAAAATCAGAGTCGATACATTTCTTACAGGGCACTTAAAACGCACGCCCAGTTGTACAAATTTGAGCCCAGGTAACCAACCCAAAGAACAGGCAGAAATTCTAACAGGCTGGATGAATTTTGTTTCTCAGACCTGTGGCTTTAGCAGTGACACTCTCCATACAGACCATTTTGCAAGGCCCTTTACAGCACCAGTGGAGCAACATAAAAGCACTCAGGGATTCTGTGTGCATTCACATCCACTTTTCTTCATTAATCAACAGACTATTCATTACTGTCAAGCAGTATCTTAAACTGCACTTAATGAATCTTGTCATCCTCCATGTGGTTTGCTTATTGTATTCTTAAGGACTCTTTTTTAAAAATGAACACCAACCCAGAAAGAACATTCTTTGTGTCCATTAAAATGCTCTGCCTGTAAGACTGATACACTTAAAGTTATCCCAAGTCCTCACAGTCCAGTGGCAAGATCATATCCCTATCTGTGACAGTGAGGCTCATAATCCTTTATCGTACTGTGGCCCCACTATTTCCCTTCTCATGTTTCCCTGAGACTGCCTGAGCGATAGGTGGTTGAGCTCCTCCAGTTGTGTGTCTTTTCTATGGTCTCGAGCAAAATAAGGGCCAAAACCAGAAATGGCTAGTTACCTCACTGTGCAGGAGAAAGATTTGCTGGGAGTGAGGAAGCTTTTCTCCACCTTTCTCTTTCCTCTGTGCTTTTTCTCACACTAATACCTTTCTTCTTCTTTCCCCAGGTCACAGATGCAGAGAGATGAAAACAACCATTTTGGCACTGCTTTTCAGACATATCCTAAAATATTCCTTAGGCTATCTTGCTAACATTTTTAATTTCCTTTGTAGAGGCATTTTCAGTCACTCATATTTAACGTCAACTAGATGATTAGCTAAGTCTCCCTTACACACACAGAGCTGACTGGTGGTTATTTAGTACTAAATTTTTTGGGGTGGGAAGCTGCTTATTTATGTAATACTCTTTCGTTGTACTCCAAAGATAATTTGATCTCAACAAATCCCTAATCTCTATTTTGCCAAGAAGGCAATATTAATTACATATTTTTAAGATGATGTAATTAAGAAATTGAGATTGGGATCATGGGTCAATGGTTTCAAGAGGGAAAGCAGCAGAAAGGAAGAGAGGCAGGAGTAAGACTTCTGCAGCGTTTAGGCACAGGGACAACATTCACAATGCCCTACAGCTGGGTAGCACCATTATCACTCATTCAGAGCAGTATTATTGGATTCCTCGTACTTTTGTGACTGTAAAGGTCATAAGTAAACCACACACAGGACACTGATGCACAGTACTGGCCTTAGTATTCTGTTCTACTGTGCATAATGTTTGCACCCTGTCTTTGTTCATGCTTCATTTAGCTGAGTAACCTTTTTTCATCCGAGATCTTATGGGAAAACTAGAATCAATGCTGGCTAGCAAGCTCTGATAATGATGTCTGAAAAGCTAAAAGTCATTGACAGTGTTTTTAATTCTCCCCTGAGAGCTAGAATACAAAAAATATTAAGAAGCTTAAAGACACGGGAGACTATACTCTAAAAAATATTTTGGAAAGAACTAAGTTGGCATTACATATTGCAAACAATATCTGGGGAGAGATGGTGGGAGTTTCTTTAATAATAAAACAACTATTTCAAAATTAAATATTGCTCTTGTTCAAAGGGTCAGTAGCAGTCTCCAAGGCCCAACTTATAACCTACCATAAAATATCTGTGCTCCTGGTGTTCTCTTGATTATGGAGTATCTGTGTGTTTTAGGCAGGCTGTAGTGTGAGCAACAGTCGTTCTAATTTTACCCGGCTCAGCTAGAATTAAAGGGGCAAAAACAGTACTTAAAAAAAAAAAAAACCCAACATTTTTTTTTCCTTATTGCCAGTAACACCACAGCACTGGAGCTGCTGGGCTACTAACTGAAAGAAAGCTCACAGAGTCCACAGGAAAACATGAAATTGCTGCTAAGGAAAAAAGCCACCAATGGCATTTTACACCCTCTCACCTTTAGAATAATAAGATTTCAAAAATGAAAAATAGGAATAATTTCAAGAGGATGCTAGCAGAATGACTGATAGTGAAATCAGAGGGACATCTCAACCTCAGAATGGAAGACAGAGACATTATTCTCTAAACGAATGTGCCGCCTACCTCCTCCCCTATACACAAGCAATTTCATATTCTTGTCAACTGACTAGCAGTCTTTCCATTTTCCTCTTCTTGCCTAATTCCTGCAGTTCATTTATCTGCCTCTAATTCAGCCAAGGCCTTCAAATCAAAAGCTTAGGAGCTGCCTTAACCTAATTTCATACTTTGCAACCTTAGCCCCATCATCCTTCTCAGCTCAGAAATGCCTGCTAACCAGCTGAAGAACCATCCCTGCCTTCAAAGTGCTCACAGCAGGGTGGCTGGGGATGTACTTAAAATCCACTTGTGGACTTTCTCAGACTTTCTCTCATGTTCAGATCTCAAAAGCCTGACTAAACCCTTTTTGCTTAAAAGACTCTCGCCAATTCTTGGGACACTCCTTCCTCCTACTATCTCTGTTTCATGCTCAGACTTCTTTTGTTTTTACTAAGTCCCTCCTCTGCTCAAAAGCTGTATTAAATCGCAATCTCTTCATTCATCTGTATCTTTCTGTGCCCGGTTAACCTAAGATCTGATTTCTCTGTTGCTGAATTTACAACAGAGAGGTGACATGGCAGATGGAGCCTGTACAGAAGATCCTGGATCTGCCCCTTTGAAGCTACTCTGAATGCACTCCAAATAAGTCTGGGCTCTGCAATTTCTTTCGTTACCTGAAAAATGCATACTTACACAGAAAATTCAGGTGGTACTTAAAAAAAAAAAAATACTGAAAACTCAAATCTTCACTGCTGATGGCAGCACATGGTTTCAGAACTTGAGAGTCTATAAATAGACCTTTATGGTTAGTTTGGCAACCTGGGCCTCAACCACCACCTGTCTATTGAAGGATGGCTCCTGTGAGTGACCACCCTGAAACACTCTAGAAACATTAGATTGATTGTGAAATGTTTGCAGAAGTCAGCAGCGATAGAATTCTGACTGCATTTCATTCCAGGAATGGAACTCACAAATAATTACTCTTTAAAACCATCTCCCAAAATAAAGAAGACCCCCCAAACAGTGCAAATAATATGTAAAGTCCTCTGCTGAGACCCTGCAATACAAAACACTATTTTCTCTACTGCACAAAGTACAGATAAAATCACAGAACCATCAAATCATAGAATAGTTTGGGTTGGAAGGGACCTTTCATCTAGTCCAACCTTCCTCCCCCAAGCAGGGACATCTTTTCACTAGATCAGGTTGCTCAAAGCCCCAACCAACCTCACCTTGGACACTTCCAATGATGAGGCATCCACAACTTCTCTAGGCAACGTGATAGATAGATACATATGTAAAAAAGAGCTTCCCATACTTATTTTTTCTTGCAAGTAGGACAGGAAACAAAATACACAAGAACTTTGATTTCTTCAGAACACCCCAGCTATTGTGCAATTCTGTACCTGACTAATCATAACAAATAGAACAAACACGGAGAACACAATCTGCATCTCTGCCTGAAAACTAAGACACAGCTGGTGTGTCAAATTCTACATCTGCTAGCCTCAAAAGTATGCCTGTAAGTACACACTAACGGGTAATACAAAGTGCTGCAGTACCCATAAATTATGTCTATTTGACATAATGACCCTAAGTTTCCATCTAATGGGAACAGTAATAATTAGAGTGGGACTGGAGTAATCACTAGAGTAATTTCAAAATTACTAGAGTAATTTCAAAAGCCTACAGAGCACAAAGCCCCTCACTGTCAGCACTTGACACGTGGGAACAAACACTGCAAACACCCAAACTTTCTGTGGATCTGACAGTTCCCATCTGCCCAGAGCTCTACCAGGATAATGATGGCTCAGATAATCCCAAAAGCTTCAGGACAAAGGTGTGCCTTGGACTGTTTGGACACCTTGAGAAGAGAGCTGACATGCACATGAAACAGTGAAGGCAAGTAAGGACATGTCAATGCTGTGGTAGTGAGATATCTGAGCTGTCTCTGTCTCCTCACCAGGCTGGTGGAGCTGAAGCCCTGACTTTGAGTGTGGTTCTGCTAACACTGAAATCCTCAGGCTTGGTTTGGATCAACAGGCAGGAGGTCTCAGACTAGCCTAAACCACTCCTCTGCAAAGCCTATAAGGTGAGTATAAATGAGAAGAAAAGAAAAAGTAAAGTCAAGTCTACATTGCTGTCCATAAGAGATAATATGAATTTCTGATGCTACAAGTTCATACCACTTTTTTCCCCAAAAACTTTGGTCTCTCTTCAATAATCTGTGTTCTATCACAGCTGACATAAATAATTAGTGCATTGGCACAGCTACGGCATAAAATGCCACCATGCAACAGGTCAAGACTGAGCTCTGACCTTGGTATTTATGCACCGAGGAGCATAGTGAGAGTTTTGCAGCCCTCGGGGGTTGCACAGGATATTTTGCCATTCAATGCCAACCACTCAAGAAATGAAACTTTGGTAGACTGAGGCACGAAATAAGTTATTAACTACCTTCTCTTTCCGCTTTGGTATTGCCTGAGCAGCAGTTCAGCGAAAACACTTGAAAGAAATGGAGAAAGTAATTTAGGTAAATTGCCCTCAAATCCAACACAGAAGCCACGGTTCTGAACATAAGCCTTTTGATCCCACATTGCAAAAATAATCCAGGATTGCTTACCTGTTGTCTACGTATTTCCAACTTTTCCCTTCCCAGTACTTGTTCCAAGCCGCACAGAAACAGTACTACTGGGAGTATTCACACATGTAAAGTAAAAGAAGGTCCCAATATCCTGTGTTCTCCACAGCATACATGTCCAGCAAAAAACCAATTCCCCACATTTCTTCTCCCAAAATCCCAACCAAACAATAAGCTCTGGAAACCCAAGCACCCCATAAGTGACAGAGTCCCAGCAATGAGACGTGTACCCTTTCATCTGCTTCTTCCGCAGGCAGCCTGCCAGCTTGCTGCCAGGGTCACCCTTGGCAAGGTTCCCATGCGGCTTCTCCGCCACAGGACAAGCCATTTACCTCCTGCCAGAGCAGCTCCTGCTGCCAGGCTCGGAGGGACTCCAGGTGCTCTCATGCCCCTGCCTGATGACTTTTTTCCTTTTGAAGATGTTCCAGTGCTCATAAAGTACACAGATTTGTAATTCAGTAATTACCGAATTTGTGTAAAGGAGAAACTGAAAAGCCTTTTCCAGATGTGTGTGGTTTTTTTTTTTCTCTTTAAACCAGTGAAAATACACACAAATTTACCTAATACGTAAAGCCCTTGAAAAATTAGAGGTCTCGGTGCTCAGAAGAAGACTATTCCATTCAGCACTGCTGAGCTGACCGTAACAGAAAGTCTGTGCTTATGCAAATCGTAAAATCTCAAATGAATTAGGAGCTGATTGAAACCAGCAGAACATCAATATGAATCATTATAAAAATACATGCACATTAAAAAAAGCTCAGAAGTGTCTGTTTACAAACAGAATGACATTAAAAGGAAAATAGTACGGTCACCACGTGGGCACAAAGCACTTCAAACTTAATGAACCCCAGAATTAATATTGCCTGAATGAACTTATTTTCACCTCCCTTCTTTAATTAAATAACCACATACTCTTCTTTCTTCAAGAGCCTCATGTGGAAGGTAGGCAGTGACTAGTTAATGAACCGCAACACTTTTCCCTCTTTTTGCCATGCTCATGCCTTAATTACTAAACAGTGTTCTTGTCCTATCTCTGAGCGCATCTGGTACAGGAAGAGCTATTGTACGGTGCAGCCTCTGAATATTCATTACAAGACATGTTTATTAATGATTTTATCTTATAACTACCCTTTAGAACAAATACATGGCGTTTTCCCCACTGTATAGATAAACAAATGGGGATCAGAGAAATGAAGGTCGAATGCAACCAGAGTGGCCAATCTGAGACACCTACGCTGGGATTCACTGCACCAAAACGCAGGCAGCTGTAGAGCAGACCTGAGGTAGCTACACCTGAGCTAGAGGCTTCAACTCCCTCTAAAACCATCAGAGAAAACTGGCATTGAAAAATGCGTTTCACCTGCCCTACTTTAGGCATCTACATTAAGATGAGACAAGCTATTCTTTAGAACACTTCACTCAGTTGTTTTCCACATCACTTAGTACTATGCAGCAGGTGACTGATGAAGGAAAAACATATGCAATCATTCCAATTAAAATCTGTATCATAACAAATAATGCTCCAAGGCATCTGAGTAAGGCTGCATGGGCATCTTTAATTCTTGCATTTCCAAACCCCAAAGAGCTGAACTGAAAGCAACTTTGCAAAGACAAGAGAAAACATTCCCCAATATACACAAAAGCTTTCGGAAAAGTCATCACAAAATACTGTTTCTCCTGAGCATACTGAGCTGTATCCTTTCAAAGATTTCCAAATGTAGTTAAGCCTGGGTGGATTTTCACTGGGATAAGCAGAAGATACTTTCCTGAAAAGGGCTTTCTCTCCCTCAACCAGTACCTGAATCGCACGTTTGTGTTCCAGTGCTTCAAAATTACCACCTTCACAAAGAAAAGATTCTCCGGCTTTCTCGTAATAGGCAAAACAACTTTCTCTAAACTCATTCCTGGAAATGGCAGAACAATTTTGCCTGAAAATGGTTAAATAAAAACTACTAAAAAAATGCAGACTTCGGCAGTTTACCCAGGGGAAGGTGGAAGGAGGCCATGAGATAAACCTTGCCGTAACGTTTTCACCGTTATTAAAATCATGGGTTTAACTGTGAGGCAGTTTAGAGAAGCCATTCCTCCTGCAAGGGGGATCATAAAGAAGCACAGAAGGGACATATCCTTTCTTCTTTGCTTTTTCTTTGCAGCTGTTTTCTAGTTTAAACATAGCAGCTGATACTTCTCCCGCATTCTGTATCCAACTAAAGAACGGCAGAATGCACCGAGACAGACCAGCAGCAGCAATACCTCGCCGTGACTTAGAACATCAAATGCTAACATTTGAAATCTGGTCTGTTATGTGAAAGCGAAAAAGTAAATAAAATGAAATGCATGGTGGCCGTTCACCTAAGAGTTTCTCTATCATGCCCAAGGGTGGAGACTTTTGCTGTGATCTAGATCCAAACTGGGATGACCTATAAAACTCATCACAAAACTGGTAATCTCATGCATGTACATTCTGTTCCCATGCTAATGCTGAAGTACCAGAAGATAAATACCTTGGCAAAGGGGCAAAGAGACAATGGGCCTGGCACACTCTCTTCTCATTAGTAGATGGGAGAGGACTGAGTGGTAACTGTGTGCAGTTAAATGGTGTAAACAGCACTATTTTTAAATAATCTGCATCAGTTAGGTCCTTTAATACAGGTCTTTTCTACACTTCACACTTGAGTTGGCTGTAGAATCCCTAAAGTAGATGCTCTTATGCTGGCAATGAAATAAAACATTGACTCAGTGTTAAACTAGAACGCTTAAACTAGAAGACTTTCATGCTGGCAGAAGATATTTTTGATGGTATAAACTGGGTGTCTGTTTGGTGAGAACTGAGGAGGGGGGCAAAGACCCACAGCTCTGCTGTTTACTTCCCTATGAAGAAAGCTCTTCAGATGTAGGTCAAGAGCTACATTTTTCTCCTTTGGGTCCTATTGTAAATACCATCTGAAATCAGTGAGAGTCTTCCTACTGAATCAAACAGGCTGGGTCCAGGTCTTGGCTAACTTCATGAAAGGCACCTGATGGCTGACCTAAGGATCAACAGTTCTTGTTCTCATCCTGAACACTTCAGACGACGGCACACTGCAGCACTGCCCTGTCTAGGGATTAGCTGCAGCTTCATGTACATGCAAAAGCCATTAAATTCTGTGGAATTTAGAATCACCTAGCAGAGCATATTCAGCCATCAAGATAAAACTATACATTTAGCTAAAAATGCAATTCCAGGGTATTTAATTCCTAAATTAAGGATTTATTTTAAAATAAGGAAGTTAAATGTGAATAACAACAGATAGTTATTAAGTTCCTGGTAGCCTCCCTGAGCCAAAAAATGGCAGGAGGAATTGCAGGGGGAGTTTGTTTCAGATTTTCTTTGCAGCTATGGAGGATGTTGTGCCAAAATCATATTAATTACAGAGGGGAAACCACAGGCACAGCGTGTCTGCAGTTATTTTTTATTTTTCCCTTTTTTTTTTTTAATTTAAGATGCTTGAAGCCTTTAGATTTCAATTAAGAATTCAGGCAAGATGACCTGAATCAACAATAGCTTTTGGATATAAAACAAAGGATAAAGAAAAACCTAACTAGAAGTTTTTAAAGAAAGTGTTGAGGGACTTCCTAAGTAATGTGAAACAAGTCCCAAAGCTCTGCCTCAAAGTGTACATATTACCATCTTTTCATATACATAACCTTTGGATTATCTGCGAGAAAAAAGTGAAACTAAACCTGTCATTCAGAAGCAATATGGGTTATAGATGCTTGTGTGTAATACAATAGGAAACCTTACCCTAGACAGCCCTTTCTTTCCCATTAGCATCCCCACCTTTGTTCCCCATTGTCTGCCTCTCTTCTCCCCAGAGATTCGTTGCCTCTGATGCCCTAGAGTCAATTTTGTCTATTGGCAAAGCCCTACTCTGCTTCCAATTTCATGCAGGTAACCTGAGGGTCTGGGTCACCACATAACTTGACTCGCTTCCAAGAAAGAGTGCTTTTATACTGGTGTGGGTTCTGCATGTAGAAATGCAATTTTATCAGCCAAGGAAGAAATGTCTGGAGGAAGTAAGAGGAAGGAAGAAACCTCAGCTTGACACAGCTTTATCTGTAACCTTGCGAAGCTGTCATATCCTTCGTTATTCATCTCTTCAGGAGGGCTCGGCGCTCTTTTTTTGGCTGCAGTGAGCCATGACTTTTCTGCTAGTGTCAGAATTGCAATTAAAGATGAAACCGGTGAATGGTCTAGATAAGTACTCTTCATAAAATCACTGCCACTCTCTTCGCCTCCTCCAGGAAGAAAACGGGTAAGATTTAAATGAAACCAGCAGTCAGGTGCTTGCCTTTGGTCTATTTTGAATCTGTGTTCAGTTATCTCAGAAACACCGTTTTGTTAGGGTCCTCCAGCATCTACATTGAAGTAGCAACATGACCCAATCAATAACAGCTGTCAGAATATTCTGGCCAGTTTCCTTGCAAATGAAAATTGTGAGACTCACAGAAGGTCAAACACCACTAATGTGAGTCACCAATGAATTGATTAAAAAAAGAAAAATGCAATGATTTTTTGGCTGAACATAGGCTAACACACAGAGCAAGTTTTTTCAATACTGTTTCTCCAAACCACTCTGATAAATATTGAGTTCATAGGCTACGAAATGACCTCTTTAAATGAACAAAGCATGGTAACCATGCATTTAGGAAAAAGATGCAAAGACAGGTTGTTATGGGTGTTTAAAATTACTGTAGAGGAATGTGGTTTGAATAGCAAATGCACAGAGAACATAACATTTCGCTCACCGCACAGCTGAGCAACACCATCGGAAGTATAATTCTGTGTAAAAAGATCATGTTGTGAGATGTGGTACTGGTACAGCTGCCTTTGAGTAACTACACTGATTTCAAGATAAACTCCTTCAGCTTAGATGTTAATTTTTTTTCCCTACCTACATTTCCAGGCCTTAATGCTGCCTTCTCTGAGCAGTACACATCTCCCATGTGCTGAATACTACATGGTGCAATCTCACAGCATCTGCTTCAGATCTCATTCACACTGGTTTTCCACTAGAATGCCATTAATTGAGACAGTTCATATATAGGCAAAATACCTAAAATTATTCATACTTTAAAATCCATGCTTTTTCAGCATAAATGTTCTGTAAAATGATGAACGAACCATGAACCTTAGTGTGAAGGGATGAAAATCTGCCCTATTGCATCCCAATTTAACGTCCTAATTTATGTCCGGTAGAGGTGTTCCAGGAAATGATCTGAGCGATTCTTGGGTTTTCTCCCCTTGGCCTAACCTGTCAGACACAGTCTGTGTGTGTCATACTGAAGAAAAAAAGTCTAGAGGACGGAGTAGTTTGGTTCTGGATTTTTTAATCACCTCCCTCAGAGAAAGTCTTGGGAGACATTTAGCATTTTCCTCTCCTGGGAACGGAGGCAGGAATGGAGCCTTTGCTGCTGCTGTTATTTCCTTAGAGATGGACCCTTTTAGAGACAGCTTCTGAGGTTACAGACCAAGTTATCTCTAATATAAAGAAAATAAAATCTGTCCCTTATTCCTTAGTCTCTCAGATGACTGCAATGCCACTAAACCAAATCCAAGGCTGAATTTTTTTAATTGGCATTTTCTGATTAGAGTTTCCTCTTGCATTGAATTGCATGGCACATGCCGAAGATCCTTTAATCTCCAAGAAGCTTAATTATCATCCTCTTTGTAAAACTTTCACACCTCCACTCTGAATTTAAGCACATCAGCTACCTGCTCAATATTTTTTTTTAGACCAGCATAAATCAGGGTAGTTCATTATCCTTGTTAGTCTGCTGTTGACCAGCACACAAAGTAACAGATAAACCAACTTATTGAAAAACCTCTGGAGTAGCTTCCAGCTGACCAGAAGTATGAGCATGTAGTAGGGATGGCAATTCCCTTTCACGCTGCGTTTCATGGCACATGTGGATAGCCCTCATGCAAAGTGGAAAGATTTCATCAACCCGTTTTTCCCATCTTTTACTAAATATGTATGAGGGTTATTTGCTCCTTCCCTCTGCTTGCTTGGAGCCTGGAGAGTGGACAGGAGAGGTTATTACAGCAATCTTCTCCTTCCATCACGTGTTTTTAAATACTTACTAACAGAACCACAATAGCATATTTTTAATAGGTAGAGGCTGCTTCTATTTGAGGATTCAAACCCTTGAATTAGTCTCTGAAAAATTCAGACCACCTGCTTTGTGAGGAGATAGGAGGATAGATTAGGAAGGCTCTACTTTAATGAAGGGCCAACATGAAATACATTAAGATATTTCAGATTGTACACTATTTAGACTAACTGCATACAAGTATAGATTTCACCTTCCTGACAAGTCTTTGAAGACAAATTTGTCCGTTACTCTCAGTACCCAATAAGTAAAATATAAAATATTTTCATATAAGAAGTGGAACTTGGAAGATGATACCCCCCACCCCTTTCCTAGTTACTTATGAAAATGAAACTGTATTCTTAGTTTTCTGTTGCGGGGACATCTCATTTCACCTTTACAGTTTTTTCTCTCATTCAAAGCAATGTTTATTAAGCTACATTTAATGACTCCATGGTTTTGAAAGCACCAGAGAGAAATGTTAATTGTACCTGTTAGAGTCATTTGTAACTTATATGGTTCAGCTAAACTCCATTTATTTCTCTTTAGGGATGATCAAAAGTTTGTCAAGAAAGAAATATCTGTAAGATTTATGAAATCCTTGTAAAACATGACAACTCTTCCCTTCTGTAATCATCTACTAACAACATGGCTATCAAACTGTAACAACAAATCATAACCAGGCAGAGAAAAGAAAGTAAAAAAATTCTATAGGGCAAATATACTTGGGAATCATAGACTTTTCTCATTAAAACATCTTGATTTTAATTGCTTACAACTTACAACTTGGCCACAGTTCAAACATTTGGTGTGATTTTTTTTCATATGAAGGTTACCTCTCTCAGGCTGGATATTTTTTTCTTCCCTTAGTTATTTCAGCTGAAACAGGTCAGCTATGTCCGAGAGCATCATGAGGGAAAACCATATTGTTCTGTCCCCACACAGATAATTATGTAGGTTTTATATTGAAAATTCATGTTCTCTATGTGTCTTCATTACCTGACAGATCTGGCACAGAGAATCAAGAGAAGAGCCAGAAGGAGGGGAGAGTAGGACTTCTTGGGCAAGAGGGGAGGAACTGAGGTGAGAAGGTGATTGATCTGAAAAGAAGCTGCCGTACAAGAAACTTGGGAATTGTTTGCTAAAAGACAGGAACAGGAGAAAGGGCTAAAGAAGGATGGGCATGAAAACTGCAAAAGGCCTTTGTGGAGAGAAAGGGTGAGAGAAACATATTGGAAAATTACCAAAGCCTTACTTGGCAAAAGACAGAAAACTCGGCTGTAAGGAGAGAGGATAGCATGTTGGGGATTTAGGACCTTCTAGAAAAGAAAACTCAAACTAGGTCAGTAAGGAAGGGGAAATCCAAGCAGCTGCTGGGAAAAAAAGACTGTAATGCAGCTAGGAACCAGGATAAGAACAAAGAACAGAGGACAAAAGCATCATGCTTGCCTGAAACGGACAGGAAGGAACATGGGATCCTGAACTTTTACAGTTCTCTGCTGTCAGCAAACGTCTTTGAAACCCACTGGTCACATGTGTCTCTCAAGTCTTTTCTGGTCCCCAGGAAGCACATATGTGCTGTGCTGGACAGTTGGTCTGATCACCCAGCTAACAGGGAGCAGACTGGTGGGCTTAATAGTTCTCACTCTTTTGAGGAACTATTTGGGTACAGACATAATGTCAGATATAAAGTTTCTCCCACAGAGAAACATAGGTAATGGTACATAAAAATGTGTCAACACTGCTAAGGATGTAAGCTCACACAAATATTGGAAATAACAAATTGCTTATGCCACACAGCGACACCATCCATTAGACTGAGAAATAATATTTCCTTACAAGGCCCCATTACACACCTCTTTCACTACTCAGCAGCCCTCATGATGAAACAAGTGTCCTATCCCTAAGACAAAGCAGTCTAAGTTTTGAGGGAGCTAGAAGTGAATGACCTGGGTGGAAGGTGTATAAGGCGTAAAGAGCGAACTGCAAGAAAGAGAAGGCGGCTGAGAGAGTTGGGGTTGTTCAGCCTGGAAGAGAAGGCTCCGGGGAGACCTTCTTGCAGCCTTTCAGTACTTCAAGGAGGCTTCTAAGACAGATGGGGACAGATTTTTGAGCAGGGCCTGTTGCAATAGGACAAGGGGTAATGGTTTTAAACTAAAAGAGGGTAGATTTTGACTAGAGATAAAATTTTGACTAGATTAATTTTTCACACTGAGGGTGGTGAAACACTGGCACAGGTTGCCCAGAGAGGTGGTGGATGCCCCGTCCCTGGAAACATTGAAGGTCAGGTTGGATGGGGCTCTGAGCAACCTGATCTAGTTGAAGATGTCCCTGCTCATTGCAGGGGGGTTGGACTAGATGCCCTTTAAATGTCCCTTCCAACCCAAACTATTCTATGATTCTATGATTCTGTGTAACACGGAGGAGGCACCCAAGTGCTGCTTTGAAGTACCAAATTCTCCTTCTGTCACGATTTCTGTAAAGGCTGAAAAGGACATTTAAACTATATTGGTCACTAATTGCAAGCATATTCTTGTTTCACTATCAGTAGTCAGCAGCAGTATCTCTTGATGAATCAAGAACCAGGTTTTGAATTTTCCAGCCCAAAATGCTGGATTTTTTTTTTAAACCATAATGCCTATTTACCTTAGGTTTCCATGCTATCCATTTATCTCAAGAGGTATTAAAAAGGTAGTACCTTCCTTTTAAACCAGGTAAATAAAGCAGATTAAAGCAGGTAAGCAAGCATGAACTAACACCTGACTGACAGACATCAGTCCCCTTACAGGCTCATGATGAGACTCAGTGAAGTCAGCATGTTGTATTTCGTAGCAGCATGAGAGATGAAGGGTTAAAAGGAATAACCCCCACTTGCTATTGTAAAAAAAGCAGAAAGCCAGAAAACTTGATAGAAGAAAAAATCACAAGCCTCAGACTTCTCTGAAGGAAAAAGCCTCTTTTGGTGCCAAGGATAAGTCACACCCCAAACTATATTATCTTTCGCTAGATGAAATCCTAACAAGCTGGCACTACAGAGAGAGCACTTACTTATTGTGCACATCCACGCCTGACTGTCAGTTCACACTAATGTCCCTGATGCAGGCATCTGGGCACCAACAGCAGAAAGCACAAATAGTGTGTTTGATAAACGAGGAACTTGTACAGCAAGATGAGAAACTAACATGCTGCAGCATGTAGATTTTAACTATCTGCGTAGTTTGCGCAGCATGAATGTGAATTGTGCATTGTCCTCCAGGGAAGACAAAAAATCCCATGTGTTTTACCTAGTGACACATCTGTGAGTGGACATTTCTGGAACTATTAGAGAGACATATGTCTATGTCATCTTCTGCCTTAAGAAAGTGTCAATAGATTTGGAATGACCTTGGGACACTGAGGTTTTCTCCTTGAGAACTGTGTATTGCCTGAAGCACTCAAACTGTGGCAGGATTAGGGCCTCAGGAAAAAAACACCAGGAAATTAATAACTTTGCATTCGGACAAGGAGCTGGGCAGTGCATCCCATAAGCCTGTGGTCACATACTGAAGACAGAAAGAAAATATGAAATTAATAGCTGTATAAAAAGGTTATCGTTTCTCCTGCAGGTCTTGTGACTGTATCACATGCACACCTAGCTGGATGGAGGCTGAGCACAGTCTCAACCCTGACATTTCCTAACTGGCATGCTCAACTTTTTGACTTCAAACATTGTCTTCTAGCATAATTTGTGTATGTGTTTGTGTAGCAGTATTCAGAGTAATACTTCAACTAATACAGCTGTTGTGACCTTTGCTTTGCACATGAATTTTCATTCAATCTGTCTCTGAAGCAACATCAGAGAGAAAGCATTATTTAAAGGTTTAAGTAACTAATTCATATTTAGAATTTCAAGGGATCTAGGTCTGTTGCTCTGTGACAGCCAGGAGACCTGCAGTCGCAGGCAAATGCTACAGTACGCCGCCTATCTGTTCTGTCAAAGACTTGTAAGAGACAAAGGAAATGTTAATTTTAAGTTTATAAAGAAACAGAAAGAAAAAGGCAGTGTGGAATCCTACAGGCTTCCTGACTTTCCTTCATCTTTCAAGGTCTTGCAACATTTATAAGGTTTATAAGGATGTTGACTCTGCCCTTGGAGTATTTGGAGCTCCTGTTCCTTGGTCTTCTTGTCCTGGTTTCGTCTGGGGTAATTTTCTTCCTAGTAGCTCGTTTAGTGCTGTGTTTTGGATTTAGTATGAGAATAATGTTGATAACACACTGATATTTTAGTTGTTGCTAAGTAGTGCTTATACTAAGTCAAGGACTTTTCGGCTTCCCATGCTCTGCCAGTGAGGAGGTGCACAAGCTGGGAGGGGGCACAGCCAGGACAGCTGACCCAGGGTGGCCAAAGGGATATTCCATACCATATCACGTCATGCTCAGTATAGAAACTGGGGGGAGTTGGCTGAGGGCTAGTGACCGCAGCTCAGGAACTGACTGGGCATCGATCCGTGGGTGGTGAATAATTGTATTGTGCATCACTTGTTTGGATGATGATGATGATGATTATTATTATTATTTCCCCCTTCCTTTTCTGACCTATTAAACTGTCTTTAACTAAACCCACAAGTTTTAATTTTTTTTCCAATTTCTCTCCCCCAATCCTGCTGGGATGAGGGGAGCGAGTGAGCAGCTGTGTGGTGTTTAGCTGCCTGCTGGGTTAAACCATGACACTTGTAAAACTCTATAGCTCTTAAAAGTCTCCACAGCTCTGGATACGCTTGAGTGATACTGCTTTATGAAGCTTAAGGGGCAGCCCATAAGCTCTTTTTTCTCTTATACTTCTTGCCTTGCACAAATTACTGAAAGAATACATTGGATCACAGATTACCTTACCTGATGTTTAAATTATGCAAGCTTTCTCTCCCTAGTGCTCTCCTCGTCAGGCAGAATTACTGAAGGGTGAGGCAAATTTCTTTAAATGTACTCTCATAAAATTGTTACTGCCTTTTGGGTTGGTTTTTTTTAATGGGTGAACTTAAAGAGGCAAAAGGCTTGGACAGTGTTCGTTGAACTGCTGTCAGATTTACTAGCAAATGATTGCATGAATAATTCCCATTCTATGAAGTTGTATGAGTGGTAAATGTAAAGTTCAGAAAATCGAGGGTGTTCCTCTAGCTACAGCTGATCAGTGACTCTGGTAGCTTGGGACTAAAAACCAATCTGACCATCTCTGCTTTGCAGAGAACAATTACAGGGTGCCACATTCCAGCAAATCTATTCTGGCTTAAGTGAGTGCCAGAACTGTTAAATAGGCCAGAGAAACATACGAATTCGAGTGAGCAATATGTTCCTTCATCCCTGAAGACCACAGGCCTCCACGGCTTGAGTTAAGAAACACCCAGTGAAGAGATGAGATTTTGTGTGTCTCAGGTGCAAATAGCTAACAAAAGTTTACTTTTGTGCCAAAGTCCTGGCAATAGCTAATAGTTTTGTTTAACTACAGCATCCTCGATTCAAAAATTACCCCAGCAAGAACATCCAAGATTTAAAAACTACATTGCTCAAAAGCTCAGCAGCAGCAATTTATGAACCTAGAGCTACATAAAAACATTATGGGCCAGAATTTAAACTCAAAGTAGCCATTTCCTTTGAACTTTTCTGAATGCTCCCTTTCAGAGTAAATATGGAAGATTACCCAAGCAGATGCAATGCCAATTACAGAGACAACGGAGCGCCCAGTAGCATAGTGGCAGATTTTGGAAAACCTGAAGGGAAACTGCATCTGCTCTGCTTCCAAATAAATGTGGTGAAAAACTTTTATTTCTCCTTTTAGACAGGGGCAGTGTGAATCTTGGTTTGCAGCTTGTTGTTAGCATCGCATTCTAACTCTAATTCTCACTCTAACTGAGGATGCCTGACCTATAGCTTTCGAGTTGTGAGCAGCTCATTAGGACACTTCACCCAGCCCATAACCTCTGCCACACAGTGAGAACCTCAGTCTTCCCAACCTAAGTTTATAGCTTGGAATTAATATTTGCTGTTTGGTTACCACAGGAAAAAATTCAGGCTACAAAATTATTTTGAGGGTGGCAGCAAGTCACTGCCAGCCACCACTCTGTCTCTACTCCTTCCCCTTCACATCATGAGGGACACAAGTTTAGTCATACAGCACAGAGAGCGCTGCAATATTCATACCTCTCCCACCACTGGATGAAAATAGGTGATCCACATGACCATAAAGGTTGGATACTTCAGGTGTAAGGATTACAAAGAAAAGTGATAAAGCCCCAAAAGTTTATTTTACTTCCACACAGTTGAGTGTAGGGCAAGTCACCATATTCATCTCCTCTGCAAACACTGAAGCGCAGAATTATTAAAGCCTCACAAAATTAAAAAATGCAAGTAGCCTCCTGTAAAATCAACAAGGAGTGTAAGGAACCATATTGGTTTTCGAAAACAGAAAAACATTTGGAAGACTTTCAACTTCAAATGTAACTTTTATCAGGTTATAAAATATTTTCTCAGAAATTATGTTTTCCCATTTTCTTCAGGGAATATCTTGGTATTTCCAAACTCCTACTATTTCAAAGTCTGTTTGAAACCATACAGCAGTACACTCCACACATCAACCTGGAAACATTTTCAGCAGGAGTAAAAAAAAAAAAGACCCAATAAGCTAACAACTTCTCCTCCAAGAAGCTGAATTGACAAGTTTATTTCCTAGGACCCAGCTGAGCAGGATACTTCAGGATGTATTTAAGCAAGCACAAGTATAACCCCAGAGAGTTCAATGGGACTAGCCACATCTCCTACATTACATACACACTGAATTACCCTGCACAGAACCACTTGATGCTTTTTTTACTCCAGTTTGTCTAGGTTCCAGAAACAATAAAATGTACAAGCTTCCCAGGTGACCTCTTGAAGACTTCAGGCAAAGGAACTAAACTTCAAGAAATGTAACACCTTTGAAACAGCTTATGCTTACAGGAGTGCAAGAATTCAGTTACACACTACAGGACTGTAGCTGAAAAATAGTTCAGGATTATTTTCTTCATCTCGTGTAACCTTTTCAAATTAAGTTCCAATTTCATGCTATCAGAATATATTTTATGGCTCTCTCCAGTTCTGGCCATGTGGAACGCTCCTTTATAGGATATAACCATCTGCTAACAGAAGAGAAGATATTAAAGCAAGTAACAGTACAATTATACGTCTGGGAGTAAGATATTCTAGTGAAAGTTTATACTGGGAGGACCCTATAGAATGTCCTAGACTTTTATATAACTTTTGGATTGTTGACTCCTCTCATCAGGCTAAACTACTAAACTAGTTTCAAGCATCAGTTACTGATAAGCCACCTTATACAATGCTCCTCTTTTTGTTTTAGCCTATTTTCATATTCACATCAACCCTGAGGTGGCACCACAAATAGCTTGCCTTGTGGGTAACGTAAGAGTTGGGGAACAGTAACATTTCTGTAATTCTTAAATGTCGGTTCATGGCTCATATCCTCCCTTTCATGTTACTCCCAACTTTGACTTCGCGGCTCTTGAGCAGAAGTAAGTGAACATTCAAATCAGCACTGTGTTCCTGGGCCAGGAATCAATGGACTAGGATGAGTGATTTCCAGCCTTTGCGCCATGGTCACGACACAACTGCGAAAAGCAAAGGAAGCTTCCCAACAAAATTTTTCACACCACTGCCAGAAAACTACGGAGGGTGTGCAAATTGGAAAAAAATCAAAACCTACTGGCGGCTAGATAAAATCTAACAGAATCATAAGGTGTTAGAAAGAACGCCTACTGGATCCCTCCTTATTTCTTCTCACAGATACTGCAGGACCACCATCCCATACATTTCCCAGTGTTTGATTCCCTTTTCCTTCCTTCTTTCTGACTACACAAGTCTCGGGTTCTTCTGCCTCCTTAAGTTTCCATAGGATAACACATTTGTTGCCAGAAGGCAGGAAAAATAAATCCAGATTTGTCACTGAGAACAAAAGGGAGATAGCTGAGCTTATTCAGAGAGAGAATGACATGAAGAGACTGACTGGTAGGTACTGCCTGTACAGTTACAAGCCTGCAATTTCCAACTAAGATCTGTATCCTCCTGAACTGAGCTCTATCCAGATAACACTGAAAAGAAGGTTCCTGCCCTTGAACAACCTGCAATTTAGAGTGCAATAGAGCTTCTCATCATGTGATCTTGTCCTCACACAAACCTGCAAAGATTTCTAAAAGATCCTCAGTGAAAGTACGGCTGATTCCCTCCCTGAGGTATAGAAGAGAAAGGGGATGGGAGTTTTCTCTGAAATTAAAGCCTCACTGGGAACTTCGACTGTCTGAAGCCAGGGGTTCTTTTTTCAATGAGATCTCCTTCTTAGAGAAAGTGGAGCATGAAGTATCTGGTTTTAACTGGTGATAGATAGGGTTTGGTCATCCATCATCTTCCAAAGAAAAAGAATAAATAAATGAAAACACCTAAATTCTAGTCTTCTTCAGGTTACAAGATCACCCACACTGCCATTTTCCACATGGGAGGTTCCTGCCCAGATGCTGAGCTGTCTTCAGCTTTCTGGACGTGAACTTTGCATGAATGTCTAGCAGGCCTGTGAGACGCCATGCAAACTTGTCACTCCATTCTTGATAGTTAAGTAAACAAAGACATATATTATAATAAAAAAAAAAATCTGTGTCTAGGAGAAGAACAAAGAGGGCTGTTCCAGAATAAAAAAATATCTGACATTATTTTTCTAAGTATTAATCTTTTCCAAGGCTTTGAAGTTTGACAGTGCTATTTCGCAAATTCCTATGAGGCTGCTTTACTGCTAGGCTAGAAATCTGACTGTGGAACTGAGGAGGAAAAGAAGAAAAGATCCCCAAACAGAGAAGAAATATTTTAGTCTGACTAGTGAGTACTTCTATTTCTTGCTGCCACAAATTTTCTTGCAAAAATGGAGGGGAGATGACACCTTCCAAAATAAATGAAAATAACTCAATCTCAAATTTGTTATGAAAAATCATCTGCTCTCCTTGAGTTTCAAAAAAATATCCCATATCTTCAGTGAGTTCAAGCAAAGCTTAAGCTCATTTTTCAAGCCATGATTTGCGAGCTCTTTCCTGTTCTTTTCTATGTGGCAGTTTTGTGACTTTTTAATAATGTCTTGGCTACCTAGCAGCACTGGCAAAAGGCAAAAGAATTCCTGTTAGAGCAAGTAAACCCCTCTTTCATGTGACATAGAAATGCTTACGCTTCATTAACCTTTATTATAAACTAGTCACTGGAAAAGTTACTTTGTTAGAATCCACACTATGGTTTCACTATAACCCATGAAATGTCAGAAAGCTAAATTACAGTAAAATACTGCTCACCTCCGTATGAACCCGAGATTAATGATACGGTGCAGAAGGGAATAGCAGTGCTACTAGGAGCGTAACAGGTCACAATCACTTCTAAAATAGCTCATCAAGAACAGGCAGCAAAACATCACAGACAGTTCCCAAAACTGAAGTGCCGTTTCTCAACCTACCCATCACTGAGACATCATATTCAACCAGCAGAGTTGCCTCCTGTCCGCATTGTTTGAGAATACTCATGGCTTCAGTATGTGTTGTTCCGAGCAGTCGGATCCCATCAACACTCAGCAGCCTGTCCCCAGGTTTGATTGTGCCCTCTCTGAAGGGAAATTAATTAATGTAAGATAGATTGATTTGGAGCTAATACCATTTTTATGTAAAGTGATTCTCTCACACCCTCTCTGACATCCATCTCTCTTGCCTTTACACTTAACATTTTCTCTGATGGTGAGAACATTCAGAGGGCACAGAGAAAAGGAAATTGCTTTAATTGGAAAGTCAGCGACTGGAAAATAGCTTAACACATAGCTAAATAATCAAGTCATGTTAAACTGCAACTAAGTATAGCTTCTGCTTCAACATATGCTTGCTTTCTGCCTTGTCCACAAAACTCCTCTTTCATACATAAACACCTCCTCCCCTGATATTTTCTTAAAAATACAAGATGCAAGCACAGGGGTGAAGAAACAGATTACAAAATATGAATGTCCATTCACTGATTTTCTTCAAAAATATCCCTTACTTGGATAATCCATTTTTCTTTTGTTCCAACCTAAAAATAATGTGGCTATAAATGTACACTGTCTCCCAGGCGTATCTCGTAACATATTCAGTATTATAATAGAAAATTAAAGTACTAATGTTGTCAGCTCAAGACTCAGGGAGAAAAACAAGGAAACAAGGGGGATGAGGGTGGGAAGAAAGGGAAGGACAAAAGACAAAAGCTCTCTTGAAACATTTGCATCTCAATTAATGTTTCCAAGGTCCAAAATGTCAACATAAGCTACAGAAAATCAGCCTGCTTTAAAGAAATAGTCCTTTAAGTTTCTTTAATGGTTTAAAGGCAAAAATGCCATTTTTGAAAATACAGTTCATACATGTAAATAAAGTGAATATTCTTTCTTTATATAGATATAAGATGGCATTACATACAAATATGTTCATTGGGCCAAAACATAAATCTGTACTCAGAAGTTGTCCTGGTGAAGTTATGTGTGAACTCACATGCAGAGATGTACAATCATCTTAATAACAACATCCAAACACATGACAGTATTTTTCTGAAGTACAAGAGAAAAAGATTGTGGTGTTAGAGTATAAAAAGCATAATTAAGAGCTACACGAGTTGTCTGCAAAAAAGTGTGCTCTGACCTATTGCAGGCATTTGTTCTAATTATTTCAGGTTGACTTTTGAAAGTGTGTAATGGGAAAGTCTTGAAACATGGAACATACTAAATTAAAGTTCATACATACCATTATGTGCTGAGCCTCTGTGGTTGCCTATTACTGTTGTTATTATGATGATGATGATTACAATGCATAAGCCATGAATTTCAAAGGAACGGGTTTTAATATATCTACTTCTCTCCAAATCCTAACTTCTGTCACAAATAATTGACCTCTCTCCATTTCTCTTTCACATGCACTCCAGAGAAAGACAGACTGTACCTGTCAGCAGGCCCTCCAGGTCTAACACATGTTATTACAACAGGACGAGATTTATTTCTGTCATCGTGTGCTCCACCTAGAAAAGGAAAAGTGAGAGAAAGCACACCTTCATTTTATGCTTTTTATGAAAGCTCATTTCCAAGAGGCAAGTCTAAATCTTGCAGCATGCACACCTACAGATGGGTCAAAAAAATAAAAAAATGGCCAAACCATTAATATGAACCTCCGCTGAATTTTATCTTAAATAAGATCGACCTACTGTATGGTACAGATGATTCTTGGTAAAATATTTCTACAGTGAATCTTAATAAATGTATATTCTTTTCTTAGAACCTCTTCTCTGCAAATCCGATCTCAGTGTGAAAATTTACTGTTCTGCAATGTTTGCTGCACAGAGAAAAAAGCATCCGTACTTCATGTATACTGAGAATAATGAGTGGCCACTAAGGAATTTATGTATTAAATAAAAAACCCAGTTTTTGCTGAAGAAAGTAATAATTCATCATTATTATTTAACAGCTGCATTTTTTCTCCTGTTCTCTAAGTCAGTGATAATACTTCCGTTGTACAATTCAGACGATCAGCATGATTCATCAGATTTTGTACCTAATTTATAGAAATACTATATGTGAATCTTTTTGAGGAATTACAATTGTCCTGCTGATTTCAGTAGTATCAGAATCTGGTCTTATGCAAAACGAAGTTTGTCATGGGTCTTTGCATAGTTGATTGTTCTTCCATAAACAAACGTTAGAGCAGTTCATAAAAGCAGTACATTAATGTATGGAAAAAGTAAATCACAGAGATTTTTACAAACTGTAAATAAATCTTGAAATGATTTCTTAGTGCCATAAAAACTTACCACTTCTTTTGCTGATTTAAAAAATATATACAGTTCAAATTTGATAACTCACCTCTTATTACAAATCCAAAAGTGTTCCCCTCTTTATGTAAAGTAACTTCCACAGTTCTAAAGACGAGACCTGATCCTTGTACAGCTAAAAAAAAAAACAACCCCCAAACTTAATTATTATTGTTTTTCTAATTATACACACAGATTTGCACCTTTTCCAATTTAAACTAGCTATTGTGTTTCTGGTCATACAGTTGGAAAGACTCCACTGTCAGATTAAAGACCTGTAATTAAATACAACTCACTCTCTTTTTGAGAGAATTTTGGGCAAGATATTTTGCAGGTTGCCAATGGTTTGGAAAAAGAGCCATGGATGTATGTAACAGATAAGGAATTTGAACTTTACTGTTTAAATTGCAGCATAATTTTGCTTTTCTTATAGTTAAAGAAGAGAGCTATAGAAGATGTAAATACACAGCAAGACACAAAAATGACAAACGAAATTCTTAAAGCTGCCTATGAAGTTGGTTGTTCAGCCATGAAAACATTTGTTTGTATTCCTTGAGGACAAGAGAGTTGTGATTTTTAGGGTCTATCTTTAATCTCAGATTGCTAGATTAAGTGAAAAGAGTATTTTGTATCATCAGGATTTGTTATTTTTTTCCTTTTTCAAAATGTAACATGCTCTCATCATCACTGGCAAGTGAATAAAACCCCCTCTGACTTCTAGTTGAGTCAGTATTTTCCCTGTAAGCACTAAAGGAGTGGTGCACAGCTGGGTTAGGAGTTGAGTAGCCTAATGCACAAACCAACACATTTTGGTGTGATAATCCACTTTACAGAATTTGAAACCACTGCTGTTAAGAGACTAACTGCCAGTTTACTCTTAGCTTTTACAGGCAAAACTTTGGCAGGGTCTAAGAACTCCCTTTTCTGAAGGGGGAAAAGGACACTGAGCAAAATCACACACATGCACAGTTCCCTGGTTCCAGTAAGATACTGCAAACAGCACAACACACATAAAGATTAAAAAAACCCAAACAAACCCTCTCTAAAATAAATGTTCTGTGAGCAGAAAAACTAATGAAAACTTATATCCTTTAATGCTCCTGCCTGCAATAATCAGTTTCCCCAGTCCCTGTTAGAATACCCTGAAGGGGCAATGGACACCACAAGCTGGGGACATGCATGCTGCCACCCACGAGTGGCCCCAAGGAGAAGCAATGTTCCCCCAGCGCTGCCTGCCTCTCCCTCTGAGGAATCCCCCACTTGGGGACTCTCTTCTGCCCAAGCGTCCATTTCCATGAAACATGCTGTAATGTGTTTTTTTCTCTGAGTCTTTCAATCCCCTGTTAAAAAAGTTACTGCAGGGAACCAGAAGAACCACCCAGTGAAATCACGTAAATCTCATTTCCTTGGGAAAATAGGTGAAAGACGGCCCTCCAAAGCATTGCTCTGTACTGCAATAATTCCTGCTACAGCTTGAAGAATGTGACTACGTTACTGAAATCCATGCGGTTGGTTCCTTTTCAGCTGGAAATATTTTACTGTCCGAAAAGGACTGAATTACGGGGAGGAGAAGACAACTCTTGCCTTCATTCCTATCAACTGCAAGTGGCCCAGCACGTAGTGTGAGCTGAATCCATGCTTACTAATCTGCTTGGTGTGGCTTGTAACCTCCACGGGGGACACGCGAAGCCTATAGTTCAGCAGTGAGAAACAGCACGCAACATCCTTCCACTTGGTCAACAACCATTCAGGTGGCTGTCCTTCCACCCCAGCCATAGCCTTTAGCAAAAACAAAAGGCAGATGCCAGGCAGGCATGGCTCATGTTCTAGTTTGAAACACTGAGGTGGATTGTACTGAAAATGGCAGCTGGATGCCCCTGCTGTGAACACTGCCAGACAGGGAAGGAAGCACTAGGGAGAGTAGGATTACTAGTGCTCAGCCAGATTTAATCCATCGTTATTAAAGTACCGACATTTCCCCACTCCGAAACCATGATAGTCCTCTCTCTGAGGGGGCAACCATGAGACCAACAGTAGCACTTCATTATGTGTGGGGCAGGGAAGGACGTGCCAGGACTTCACCACGTAACCTACTGGAAAACTTCGGTGTAGAATGAAGGTACTGTGTCTAGCTCGTTCTTTACAAATTAATGGGAACAACTGGACTGCTAATTATCTCCAAATTTATTAGCTATGCTTGTACGAAGGGGTCAGAAATTCCAAGGGCTTAAAGAAAAAGTTATGACTGCTGCTGTAATTTAGCACGTCAAAATCCTGTTTCAGTGGACAAGAATGGCACATATGCCAAAAGTGGGTGAAATGGAAGGAAGTCCACTTGAATAAGTGCAAAAGAAATAATGCTCATAAAACTACTACATCTCCAGCAAAATAATTCTGAACTCAGTTGACTTCATTAATACTGTGGTTTGACTCAAATACTGTGGTTTTGAACATGAAGTTCCCTTACCACAAGCGAACACGAATCAACAGAGAACATTCAAAGCATGTTAAGGTGGTTGTCAGGAGGTTATAAAAGCAACAAATATGTAATTAGACTAACCCTCCAGCTGCTAGAAAGCAGTGGGGAGTTCGTCCTCTTCTGAGCACCAGAGTGATGGATTTTTTGGCTTCTACTGCGATGAAAATCTTTATTTAAGGAGACAAGAGCTTCCTAGCTGGCTCTACAGGTTTTTCTGGAGGAACACCAGCAAACTGTATCTTCTCCCCTCCAATAAGCAGCATGAAGGAGCATATACTTTTTCAAAGGTGTGACTGGTGCAGCCCCCTTGGTGCCAGACAACCACTTGCCACTCACTCCTTCACTTTAGGTCCCAGGTTTCCAACTCACCATTTCTCTAGCTTTCACTTCATACCCGATAGCCTCAATTCCCATCAATTTTCTCCTACAGACACACAGTCACAGACATAAGCACAAAAATAAAGAGCAAAGGAGAGGCGAGGAAAACATCCAGTAGCACTCTGTGACTTCAGTGTCAGTATAAACTTGTACTTTGAAGACAATCCTGCTCAGCGAGAAGCCCTTGTTTCAGTCACACAATTCTTCCAGGTTTATGTATCCCCATAGCCTACCCCACTGGGTCATCTTCTCTAGAAATGAGATGTTGCCTAAAAGTGATGTCAGAAAAGACTGGAAAAGTCTCAAAGTATATTGTTTATCTGGGAGACCAGGAGGATGCTGCAGATGGAGAGAAGGAAGGAAAAGGCAGAAGCAGAACTTACAGATATTCACTGGTCTCATGTCAGAAGACCTTACAAGAAGATCTTACTGTAACTCTTGCTCTGGAATCTAACTGATCTAATTCCCAGTATTCAAAACTGTAAACAAACAAACAACAACAAAACAGTAGAGGATGACAATTTTGCTATGTCATTGGTGGGATTTATGCTCCTAAAACACCTGAACATCTCTGAGAGCATCCCCCTGTTCTGTTAGTTCTTTTGTACTGCTTCCACACTCTGTGATAAGCCAGAGGAAAAAACTGTAACAAAACCAACCTCTACCAAAAATGATCACCAACCATGCCCATCGCACTGCTGGCAACAACATGTCTGCTATTCTGCATAGGTTTCAGTTTGCTCTGCTAGTACTTACAGACTGGAGGCAGCTCATATTCCACTTCTAAAACAACCCTCTCGCCAACGTTCTTGAGCAGGCTGATGATCTCATCGTGGCGAAATTTGGTCAGGTTGATTCCATTCACAGATTTGATGTAGTCACCTACATCCAGCTGATCGCTCCTAGGAAAAACAGACATATTCCTTTTGTTGAAGGCAGATCTACTGGACCAAACTAAATCCTTTAAATTACAGTTTAGCAACGATAAGAAATAATTTTTCCAGTCATCTAGATTAAAACAAGCTGATCTTTCAAACAGAAAGTAGCATTTTAAGATCTTAAACTAGCTTAACTTTTTAAATATTAAAAGAAGAACATTGTTGCATTATTAATTTCTGATGTACAAAACCAGCTGTACAATAACAGAGTTGGATGATTTGACTGGTTTGGGCATAGGATCTGGGAAAACATTTTCTTAATGTTCCCATCTTTCTCTCTCTCTTTGGGAAGCAGCCAAAACTATTTTTTTTGGACAACAGTTGCCTTCACAGCTAGCGTCACAGATACAGGAGATAGGCCACAGCCCAAAAGCATATGCTCTGTTCAGTTACTTGGAATGATTTAGCTTAAACCTGTATCTTTTGACCTGTTTCACTCATGAATAACAGCTTTTTGGTTTACACTGTAGTGGTAAGCAAGGTAGATACGACTTTAGACTTCTTTTTAATCTTAAAAACAGTGGAACAGGGGTTTTTTATTAAATTATGGTAGTACTATGGTTAAGTTTTCAATTTTACTTTTTTACCTCAGTATTTTATTCAAGGTTTTGTTCAAGGACACAAAAAAAGAGAAATAAAATTTATGTAATATAGAAGAAACTTCATTAGTCTTATGATGACTTTCAAATATCTCATTGGTATTTCTAGTTTTTCTCGAAGTAGCCTTGAGGGAAGAGGGGCACCAGCTGTTGCCATTTCCCTTTGAGCTTCTCCAGTCTGATGGGCTGCCATTATAGATGCATCTAGTCATATACTTGTTAGTGACCTTTCTGATGCGGTATGTATTTCTGAAGCAATCACATCTTATAATGCATTTTGTGGCTTGAGATGTGGTTACCTAGCAGCGATTCCTCCTTGACGAAGGTTAGATACTCTTGGTTTCCCATCCTTGTCGATTCCACCCGATACCGTAAGCCCTAGGGTGGTGCCTTCTTTTTTCATTAATTCAACAATTGTTGAGCCCTTGAATTCCTCTGTTGAAAGAAAATTATTTGCATTATTAAAATTTAAGTGATAACACAGATGTTGCCTTTCTAAAATGTCATCTACTTCCCAAGAAAATAATTGTGAATGTTAATAAGAAATAACATGTACATCTGGAGGTTCTTTATGTTACAATTCACAAGTTCTGTCTGCACGGCTCTGGATATAGATAAATGAGACATATGCTCTGTAAAAGGTTATTAAAAACTACACCGCTGTGCTAGTGCATACAGAGCAAATAAATACAAAGTCTGGCAACACTTACAACTAAAGGTAGTTGTTTCACATTTTTAAAAAGCTATCTTTTCTCATTTTCTGCTTTCTCTCTCTGAACCCTATGTTTTATAAAGTACTTCAGCTGATTAGCTAAATAGAAGGGTAAAAGACACAATGGTATAACAGTACTAGAAAATGTTTAGACCAGTTTGAGGCCTCTAGTAGATGTTAGTGTTAATCAAAACAGTTGAACATAACAAGAATCCAAATGGAGTTGAAGTGTATCAGATCTTAACAGTTTTATTCCTTATTCTTACACAAATAGATCTCCACTATAATTCTGTGAAACCGCTGCAGAACAGGTATAAAGTAAGTGAAGGGTTTTCATAGCTATCGCTGTATATAAAATTTCCCTCGCATGTTGCCTGGAACACCCTCTCCAGCAGTTTGCCCATTTAGCATGCTTGGAAAATGTCACGCTAATCTCACAGACCTCAACAAATGCAGGTCACCTGCAACAGAAAGCCCTGAGCTCTCAAAAAGAGATGTCCTTATTGCATACGGCTGGACAAAGCCATCTACATATCACAGTTCCAGCAGGGCTGCGCTGTTTAGAAAGCCATGAGGCAATCATACCTCATGACCAGTGTTTCCAGTCAGAGAAGACCTATTAAAACCACCAGTTGCCCAGATATTCTGGAAAAATGCATGAAGTCCTAAAGATCCACCTAGAAAACTATGAAAACGTGGAAGGATCATCCATCTCTCTGGTCCTTTTCAGCATCAATATTCAGCTTTTAGGTGAATTGGTCAGATACAAGCATCATATACACACCGTACAAACCGTATGTCTGAACTGCATTAGCAATCTTGCTGTGGCAGCATGAGATTTAAAGATGAAAAGTCACCCAAAACCCAAGCCAGCTCCTTGTGTACATTCATATGTTCACCAGTAAGGTCTAGAATAAACACTATACAAACAGCAACAAGGCTCTACCAATATCCTTCCATATGACCAACAACTTAATACATCTTGACCTCAAGATGAAGAACAGCTGCCCTGAATGAGAATTGCCAAACCTGAGCAATACAGAGATAATGGTGACTGTCCTGGTTTAACCCCAGCTGGCAATCAAGCCCCATGCAGCCACTCGCTCACTCCCCCCCAGCGGGGTGGGGGAGAGAATCAGAAGAGTAAAAGTGAGAAAACTCGTGGGTTGAGATGAACTCCGTTTAATAGGGAAAGCAAAAGCCGCACACGCAAGCAAAGCAAAACAAGGAATTCATTCACCACTCCCCATCGGCAGGCGGGTGTTCAGCCAACTCCTGGGAAGCAGGGCTCCACCACGCATAATGGTTTCTTGGGAAGACAGACACCATCACTCCAAACGTCCCCTCACCCCTTCCTTCTTCTTCGTCCCAGCTTTATATACCGAGCATGATGTTGTACGGTATGGAATGTCCCTTTGGCCAGCCTGGGTCAGCTGTCCTGGCTGTGCCCCCTCCCAGCTTCCCGCACACCCCCAGCCTGCTCGCTGGCAGGCCAGCACGAGAAGCTGGACAGTCCTGCACTGCTTAGCAACAACTGAAAACATCAGTATTCTATCAACAGTTTCTCATCCCAAATCCAAAGAAGAAGTAGCTTCTATGAAGAAAATTAACTGTTATCCCAGCTGAAACCAGGACAGTGGCAGGCAGAGGAAAGCATTCAGAAAGAGCCTTCAGCCCTGGTGGTAGGTAGTACTTCTAATAGGGTTAACTGCTGGATCTTTTGCAGACACAGCATCACCCTATGCAATGTTCCTGCTCCTTTCTAGGTGGCCAACAGGCTCTTCTTTCCATTCTAGCTGGTGATGACCTCACTTCAGTTATTCACATTTTCACCATTATCCAGCATGACTTAAGTGCTTGGGCGTGAATGCTCTTATGCTGATAAAGCTTCTACTAAGGCAAAATTCTGCAGTCTATTCAGTCAGCATCATGGGTTGTTGAAATGAGTATTTAAAAAATGTAAGGTGTATTTCTAAAAAGATAAGATTACAAGAGACTGTGGGACTGTTCAAAACGTGCTTTTATCCAGACAGAAGCAGACAGTAGTGTAACTACGTGGTGCATTCTCCAACTTGGCTAACACCAAACCATCATTTGGAGGCTATCGAGCTTCCACAATGTTTGTGCACATCTGGCCTTCTTGACAGTTCAGAAAAACCAGATGTGATTACCTGCATCTGAAACATGTAGGCATGTTGCATAACTGTAGGAGATGCTATGGACCAAAACGCTGCTTTCAGTTTTATGAAAACATGCAAGTATTCATAATGATTACAAGACTTAAGTCACGGGACTTACTGCAACCAAAAACACTCTACATTTGCACCCACGATGCAACCTCAGGTGCTTGTCCAGTGTGTTGCACTTGTTTATTCAGGGTTTACTCAATCATGACATCTGGAGTCAAAAGGAAAATTCCCTTCTCTCCCCCACCTCCCAAAAAGAATCCTTCCTTTTTACTTCTCAGTAGTACAATCTGTTTCTCAGAACCATCTAAGATGTTTTCTAAACAAATGCTTTGCTAGAATGTGTATACAGGGCATGCACAATGCACTGCGCATGCCTAATCTCTTGCCATAGCATAACACTGCCAGGTGTTTTGATCTTTTATATAGGTTCTGAGTTCGCAATCCAATGCTGGGAAACACTCTGCTGCTTCAAGTGACATGTGGAACAGATGATACATGCAGTGTTTTAAGATAGCGAACGATTATACAGTTCCCGGCAACTACTGGCATGAAAATTAATGACCAGGCTTGCTCCTTCTCACCATCTACTTTGTTTCTGTATACCTCTGCCAACAGAACAGGGACATCTAAACACCCTTCACTGGTAGGCAGGAGGGAAAGATGCACCAACACTGTAAGGGAGCGGTGGTGTGAAATGCTCATTGCTAACTGACAGGTAAGGTCATCTGAGAGTACGCAACAGTTTCATTAGGTTTGTACCTCTGAAAGATTTTATAGCTTTTCTTGTATGTAATCATAGCAGGAAGAAATTAAACTGCCTAAGCTGGTTTTGCTTGCAAGAGACTCTTATCCCTGGAAATGCTCTGAACCAGGCCCATTTGGTACCCCGGTCTCTCCATTTTTCACCTTTGCTTTCTTAAATCACACATGATTTCTGTTCTTATAATGCTATATATAACATGTTTACTCATCTGCATTGCTTTGACATTATTATTACAGACTAATCCCACTTGAGTATTATCAAAACGCCCAATATCAGAACAAGCCTGGGATTTCATTTCCAATCCAACAAGCAACCGCAGTGGTACACGCTATTCCCCAACTAATGCAAGGTCAGTCTCTACCCTCTAGTTAACACAATGCTATGCTACTCTTTGTGGGTTAAACATCAAACTACTTCATGTATCACCTCACTCATAATTCATTACTTATGCCAACCAGCGAACCTCTAATTAGTTAGAAGTCTCTGGGGCCTGTTCTTTCCTAGACGTACTCCCACACTGCTAATAACATTAGCATAGCCAGCATCAGAAGGAAAGGCAATGAAGTTATTTCCAGATTTCTTACAATTTATAAGTAAAACAGGAATTGAATTTACAAGTCTTTTGCTTAGTGGTAAACTGAATAAATAACATGAGCTCAAGAAACGTCTTCTTACTCCGTAACAGTTTATGAAGTATCAAATATCAGAACACCGCTCCTGCAGTACAGCTCAGTGATATGAATCAAATGAATTACTCTAAAATGAAACCTTGTAGACAAAAAGATGGTTCCAAGTCTATAAAAAGCCCAAATCAATACTATTTTACACTTCAGCTGGAGAAATGCACTTTAGAACTTCTCCCCCTCCCACCATTAACAACTCCAGCAGCCCTCAGCGAAACGCAGCTCACACCAGGTCCTGGCCTTCCCTTAGCCTGGGGAGGGTTTCGGGTCCCTGGGCGGTGGGATCAGCTCCCGGGATCGCCATCGCTTCCTGCTTGCTGCAGGGGCGACCCTCAACGTGCAACTGTCCATTGTGGCAGCAGTCACCCCACAGCTTTGCTGACACCCACCCACCTCTGGTACGGGGCCCAGAAATCCTGCCGAGTACGGGAGACGTGCTCGGCAAGGGGAGCGCGGCCATGCGTACTTGTACATGCGCACAGGCCTGAGATGGAGAAGAACGGTTCTGCTCCACAGAGCTTTGTTGAGATCTCCAGTCCTGTAAGGTGGAGCATGCATAGCAGCTGCAGTTGTTCTCTTAATTCCTGGTCTGCATGCTCCTCTCGGGTTCGCTGCTGCAGTGCCGCAACTCTGTGTGCCTGACTTGCAGCAGGGTCAGTTGGTCTAATGAGACTATGAGCTGCCCTGCAACCTGGAAGATTACAGGGATACTCAACACAGCGCAAGGAAACTTCGAAGATAGCGCAGGTGCTCAAATACAAGACTGGATAAATCCTACTGTGAGAAGATGAATAAATGGAACAACTTGCAAGTAAGTGAAATCCAAGAAACACCATGTCAAATTATTTTTTTTTCAATGAAAATACTATCATGATAAAGATTCTAGAATTTCATACCTACTCAGTCTTTTTGCAGTTTCCTGCCTTTTGATGTATGTAAACAACATACCTTAATTAATAAAAAACATGGAAAACAAATTGACTCATAAGATTTCTGAACTTGGAATAAATTCACTTCTTCAAAAAGAAAATTAAGTACTAGACTACAGAAGAGATTTTTTCACAGAACAATATTCAAAACCTGAGAGAACTCTTAATCAAAAGTTTTATCATCTATTTCCTATATTCCTACAATCTTATATCTTAATTTACAAATTACAGTAAAACTGAAAAACATTTACCTTCATTCCAAATATTGAGTGTCTTTTCATAGAATCATTTAGGTTGGAAAAGACCTTTAAGATCATCAAGTCAAACCATTAACCTAACATTGCCAAGTTCATCACTAAACCATGTCCCTAAGCACCACATCTACACATCTTTTAAATACCTCCAGGGATGGTGACTCCACCACTTCCCTGGGCAGCCTGTTCCAAAGCTTGACAACCCTTTCAGTGAAGAAATTTTTCCTAATATCCAATCTAAACCTCCCCTGGCACAACTTGAGGCTGTTTTCTCTCATCCTATCGCTTGTTATGTGGGAGAAGAGACCAACACCCACTTCACCACAACCCCCTTTCAGGTAGCTGTAGAGAGCGATAAGGTCTCCGTCAGCCTCCCCTTCTCCAGGCTAAACAACCCCAGTTCCCTCAGCTGCTCCTCATAAGACTTGTGCTCCAGACCCCTCACCAGCTTTGTAGCCCTTCTCTGGACGTGCTCCAGCAACTCAACGTCCTTCTTGTAGTGAGGGGCCCAAAACCAAACACAGTATTCGAGATGTGGCCTCACCAGCGCCGAGTACAGGGGCACAATCACTTCCCTACTCCTGCTGGCCACACTATTTCTGATACAGGCCAGGACGCTGTTGGCCTTCTTGGCCACCTGGGCACACTGCTGGCTCATGTTCAGCTGGCTGTCAACCAGCACCCCCAGGTCCCTTTCCGCTGGGCAGCTCTCCAGCCACTCCTCCCCAAGCCTGTAGCATTGCATGGCGTTGTTGTGGCCAAAATGAAGGACCTGGCACTTGGCCTTGTTGAACTTCACACAGCTGGCCTCAGCCCATCGATCCAGCCTGTCCAGACCCCTCCTACCCTCCAGCAGATCAACACTCCCACCCAACTTGGTGTCATCTGCAAACTTACTGAGGGAGTACTCGATCCCCTCGTCCAGATCATTGATAAAGATATCAAGCAAGCCTGGTCCCAAAACAGAGCCCTGGGGAACACCACTTGTGACTGGCCGCCAGCCGGATTTAACGCCATTCACCATGACTCTCTGGGCTTGGCCATCCAGTCAGTTCTTAACCCAGCGAAGAGTAAACCTGTCCAAGCCATGAGCAGCCAATTTCTCCAGGAGAATGCTGTGGGAAACAGCGTGAAAGGCTTTACTAAAGTCCAGGTAGACAACATCCACAGCCTTTCCCTCATCCTTTAAGTATGTCACCTGGTCATAGAAGGAGACCAGATTAGTCAAGCAGGACCTGCCTTTCATAAACCCATGCTGACTGGGCCTGATCACCTCGTTGTCCTTGTACGTGCCACATGATGGCAAAATGATCTGCTCCATAACCTTTCCCAGCACTGAGGTTAGGCTGACAGGCCTGTAGTTCCCCGGATCCTCCTTCCAGCCCTTCTTGTAGATGGGCATCACATTTTCTAACTTCCAGTCAACTGGGACCTGCCTGGTTAGCCGACACTGCTGATAAACAATGGAATATGGCTTGGTGAGCACTTCCACTAGCTCCCTCTGTACCCTTGGGTGGATCCCATCCAGCCCCATAGACTTGTGTGTGTCTCAGTGGTGTAGCAGGTCATTAACCATTTCCCCTTGGATTACGGGGGCTTCACTCTGCTCCCCATCCCTGTCTTCCAGCTCAGGGAGCTGGGTATCCGGAGAACATCTGATCTTACTATTAAAGACTGAGGCAAAGGCGGCATTAAGTACCTCAGACTTTTCATTATCCTTTATCACTATGTTTCCCCTGCATCCAATAAATGATGGAGCTTCTCCTTAGCCCTCCTTTCATTGCTAGTGTATTTACAGAAACATTTTTATTGTCTTTTATGGCATTAGCCAGATTAAGTTCTGGCTGGGCTTTGGCCCTTCAAATTTTCTCCCTGCATAACCTCACAACATCCTTGTGGTCCTCCTGAGTTGCCTGCCCCTTCTACCAAAGGTCATAAACTCTCCATTTTTTCCTGAGTTCCAGCCTGGCTGGTGATCTTCCCCACCAGCTCATCTTTCAGCACATGGGGACTGCCTGCTCCTGTGCCTTTAAGATTTCCTTCTTGAAGAATGTCCAGCCTTCCTGGACTCCTTTGCCCTTCAGGACTGCCTCCCAAGGGACTCTGTCAACCAGGCTCCTAAACAGGCCAAAGTCTGCCCTCCAGAAATCTAAGGTAGCAGTTCTGCTGTTCCCCTCCTTACTTCTCTGAAAATTAAAAACTCTATTATTTTGTGATTGCTGTGCCCAAGACAGCCTCCAACCACCACATCACCCACAAGTCCAGCAGGGCACCTTCCCTAGTTGGCTCCTTCATCGACTGTGTCAGGAAGTTCTCTTCCACACATTCCAGGAACGTCCTGGACTGTTTCCTCTCTGCTGTATCCAGCAGACATCTGGTAAGTTGAAGTCCTCCACGAGAAAACAGGCTAGCGATTATGAGACTTCTCCCAGCTGCTTATAGACATTTTGTCTGTCTCTTCATCCTGGTTGGGTGTTCTATAACAGACTCCCACCATGATATCTGCCTTGTTGGCCTTCCCTCTGATTCTTACTCATAAACACTCAACCCTATTGTCACACACACACCATCATTAAGCTGTCGATGATCAAAACAGTCCCTTCTGTGAAAATTTCATTTTAAAATCCAAGAAAATGCCTAAAATCTACATGATCAGGTCAAGTGCCTATATCCTCCACCTAGTGAATGAGTTTGTTCAGTGCAGCCAGGACAGGGCATAAACGGAACTTAAACTAAAAGTAAGAAAATACTTGCTGTTATTGTTTCCTACCAAAAGACATACATAATCAATAAGTAAGTAATTGGTAAGTCTGTTGAAAATACAGTTAATGCTGTCCTTGTGTATGTCAGCAGAAATTCTGCAGAGGAAATATTTTGCTTTACATTCCAGTAGGCATCTCATGGCTTAATAAGGAATCACATAAAGATAAAGTCAATTCTTAAGAAACAGATACCAATTTGTTACACTGGGGACAACACATCTACTCAATGTTTCAAGTCCTGTGAGTAGGTGTAGTCCTCTGAGTGGAAGGATGTCAAGAGATGATGAGCATACCATTCCTTGTTGCCCTTTTCATGACTGGCTGTCACTAACTCCTGAAACACCTGATTTTTTATTAAAAATAATAAAAAATAAAAAAATAAAATAAAAAAACACATTGGTGAAGAGAATCTGAAAATGTGAAGCTGACCTTAACTTACTCTGTGCCATCTCCTCCAGCCTGTGGAGGGACAATCCCCAAACCAGTCCTAGTTCAGAACCCAGCAACCCACAGCAGAAGACACAATGGAATGAGGTGCCTCAGAGCACATCTACAAGGCACAACATAGTGCAGTTACCAATGGGACTGTAAATGTAAAACAATGCCAATGCCTTGGGTCATCAGCCGGGCTAACATGGCTCCGATAGCTTGGATAAATGTTGTAAAGGTGAAACATTGCACTATTTTCAATGAAAGCAAGGGAGATGGGTGAGGCTCAGGCACTTGCACAAAACTGCCTAAAATAGACTCAGTTTATACCAACAGTTATTTTGGTTGTGTAGAGGGCATTAGACAATCCTTTTTTTCTTTTTTTCTTTTCAGCTATATAAAAGCATCTACAAGATGACTTTGCCACTGCAGAAATATTATCTAAAAACTAAATACCTTCCACCAGTGCCATAAACTGGAAAAAGTCTGACTGTTGCCTGGCCTAGGCATAGAAAAGCAAATAATGACATTTTATGATCAACCACAGGCCATGATATACAGGATGTGATCACATAACTCACTGAAAACACCAGGCCTGCAGGACATGGCATCCGATTCTTCTAACAGCTGGGGCTACTAGGATTTTTTGTCAGTGACCACTTCTGAATTCTTTTCTGTTGTTTTTTTTCACCTTACTTCAAGGACTGAAAGTATCAGGCCGCACAGTCATAACAAGAAGCCTTTCCCTCTCTACATTTTCTTGAGACTGCTGATGCCCAGGCTTATGAAGGAATAAAACTAACGCAAAATCAAGAAGATATATGAAAACATTTTTTTCATTCCACCTAGTTTTAGACTGTGTGGGAGACCCTAACAGTGGGGAAGGGCAAAATCTTACCCAACGAGAAAGTGGTTAAAACTGCCATGCCATTTGGAGGGGTTTTTATTTTTAAGGTATCTTTCTGTCATGTTTTGCTCACATGCTTCCTGTTTTCTGAATTTCTGTAGATAAAGGCAGAATGTAATGCAATGCAGAACACCTGCTTAGAAGGAAACTGAAAGCATACAAGATTACAGTTTTATAATTCCCTATTATAGGTAAAGAATCAAATTACAAGCTTGAATTCTTATAAATATATTGAAGAACAATCAACATATTTTAATTAAAACGGATTTAGAAAGTAAGACATGTTTCAAGTTTGAGCATCAAAAATAACAGAATTACTATTCATAAACCCTGAGCAAATCTTGGCAGAGAAATTCAATTAGAGGAAAAATTATTAATAAAATTGTAAAACATTAAAACATCTGGCTTCAGTAAATATGAATATTTTAATATATTACTGTAAGAAGATGCAGATTTAGTGGAATTACAACAACAAAACTTTGTTTTTTTCATTTTTACCTACCTACCTACCCACCCATCTAACATGCCACCTTGCAACAGGGTTGAAATAAGGATGCAGTGTGAACTACAAACTTGCACAATGATGTAGTCTAGTTAAAGCACGTTTATTCTTTAATCTAGCTGTGAAGTTCTAGTGATTTCATTGATAGTTTTCTTTGGGAGAGTAGCTATAGCCAGTCTTTCTTTGGGAGAGTATCTACACTATCTGTTGATCACTATCTGCATGCTTGAAGATTTGCAATGATCAACTTCCTCATCTTTGATAAGGGCTCATTCCACCTTGAGGCACTTGCTAGGTTTCAGTAAGTTCAAACGTTTTTCCGCTTCCACATTATCTGTGGTGTAAGTCAAATTTCTGAACATCTGTGGGGCTCAAAGCAGCTCATTACACTGTCAAGGTGGAGCTTTCTGAAGCAAGGACATTGGAAGGTAGGGCCAAACAAGCACAATGATGAGCAACTCAGCGGTCTCAACCTTCACAACCTTTTCAACAGACATTACAGGACTTTCCAGAGCTCAAACCTCTTTGCTTCCACACAATGTCATTTTTTCGCTTGGGTGGGGAATGGGTAGTAGAAGGTACTTTTGAGCTGAAGCTTACACACACATAGTTATCTCAGATTTGTATCTCCCATATAAAACAAGTGTTGTCTTTTGAAAATTTTGCTTCATGCTATAAGCAACCAAGTCCTAAACTCAATAGTGGCTTATGCATCAGCAGTGCTACCCTGAACACCTCTGCGTGTCTCAGTTAAACGCTATTGATGAAGAAAGGACAGAGCTCCACAACAACATTAGCCTTCTCTAGATTTCTGTCTGAACTGCATGCAGGCTTTGGTAACCCTCCTCTCTTGCTAATGAAAATCCTGCTGCGCAGAACAGCACAGAGCTTTGACACTGACGTGGTATTTTGATTTGTAAAAGTGCTTCCCATAATTCTAATGGATTCACTTCCAACTTCCTCTCCATTTCTCCATTGAGAAATTAGCACCAAGAGATCTCTTGCTAATTAGCGTGTATTTGTACTGAGGTGACACTATTCACAAAAGCAAGTGGATGAGGCAGGATTGATTACAGGCTTGATTGCATTTGTGCATTTCAAGGCAGGAAGGAACCACTGAGAACAATTCTCTCCCTGATCTCCTGAGTGACACAAGCAGAGAAACATGATATAGTGATATCTGCAGCTATGGATTAGCTTTTAGAAAGATATCCGACGTGGCTTTGAAAGCATCACGTGATGGAAAATCTGATACATGCACAGGTAATTTCTGTCTGAATTGGGAGTACACAAGCCTTCAGTCCTAAGATCTCATTATACTACTACCATCACATTCAGGATCTCCCTGCAGATACAGAACTGTAACCTCTGATCAAATTACCTCTTAATCTTATTTCCATTTTAGATTAAGAACTGCCGGAATTGCTTAGGTTTTTGCCATTTAAGACATGTTTTGCAGCTCCTTCCAATGTTTCAACATCCTGTGGCTACCAGCTTAGCTGTAGTAGTTTTAGCAATAGTGCCATTAGATCCCATTTCTCCATTTGGGCTGTCTTTTATTTTTACTAAACATACTTGGAGTTGCCTGTCATATGCTACAGTTGCTCCATAATTTAACATTTTAATTAATACAAAACATCAGTTTTCCTTTTTATGATGTGGAGCCAAGATCACTAGTATCATGGCAAAATTGAAGCAGTAAGGATCAGAAAAGAATATAGTAATGGCGTCACTCCTTTTTACATAAGCTACTGTGCAGGCATTCAGGTAATGGATGCTGAATTTTCAAATATGTACTATGATGACTGAAATTTGGAGGAATGAGTCAGGAGAACTTTTCCTAGTGCTTGGATTAAGGAGCAGATATTTTAAGTTTTTAGGGGTCATATACCTCATTGTTTGTAGAACATACAACACTGAACGATACGCACACCCTATCTTTCTGCTTGGTAGTACTGAGGGAGATCTGGCAAGACAAAAGGGTTTATCAAAGTCTCTGTGTGGATGATTAGACAATCTCTGGAAAAATGAGAAATGTATGAAAAAGTGAATGAGAATGAATGAGAAAAATGGAAAATGTCAGTGAATACTTCCTACAGATTTTACCTTTTGTCCTTTGTCCTCAGTGATCACTGATACCTTTATGGTTTCCTTACTCTCTACCTTTGTGGAAAACCACAACCCAGAAATGCCCACTTCTGGAAGATGGTAGTTCAAAAATAGGCTGAATGAATGCATAGCTATGAATGTTTTAAAAAGTGATCTGATAATGACTCATTCTTTTTCTATACTTCAGTTGGATATAAAACTAAAGTTAAAAGGATGGCTTAGGGGGGAATTTAATATGCAACAACACCTGACAAATAGGATGCACTGAATTTTTTTATTAGGTGCTTATAGTAGAAAAAAATGCCTGTGACAAAAGGACCATTAACTTACTCAACATTCAGGATGAAGAAAAAATATAGTTAGAGCCAAAGGAAAAGCGGGGTTAAAGAAATAGAAAATAAGCTACTGGCTTACATTAAAATTTGCCAAATCACAGGAATAGTGATGATTTTAGCTGTCAGTAAGCATTTAAAATCCACAAGGATTTACTATTCCTGTAAAAGAAGTTTGCCAACAGGAAAAAAATAGGAAAAAAAAGAAAAGGAATAATTCAGGCATTTCTCAGCTGCTAACCTGCGCTCTGTAACTCTCTAATCAATCTCTGTACTTACTCCCTAAGGTTTAATGTATGCATAATGAACTAATGGCAAAGAGGAATGAAGACAGATGCATTCATTTGCATGAACTAACTTATTAGACAGTCAAGCTTGCTGAACAAAACACTGCAGCAAAACAGTAAAATGCACAGCTGCAAGAATGTACCTATGTGATTTCTTTTGTCATCAAAATTGCCAGCATATGCCACAGAATTAGCACAGAAACTGAAATGGCATTATATTAGCACCTAGTAATATTGCATTTATTAGCCTGTGAGACAACAGGAACATTTTACATCTTCAGGTCACTTCAAGAAGCCGTATGCAGGTCTCAGCAAAAATTTGAATGTGACATCAATGTAAGAGGCTTATACTACCCTGGAGCAGTCTCACCATTGTGTGCCGCAGGGAAAAAAAGACTTTCCTCTGTCAAACTCCAAAATGTGATGCATGTTTCGCAGGAAAGTTTTTTGACTTTTCTTTCAACATTTCCTCTTATGCTCCAGAAACTTCAGGTGAAAAGGAACAAAGATGATTACACCTACCTGCCTCTCCAAAAATATTAAGACATGCTAGCTATATATTCTGGTTCATGTCTACTTCAAACACACATCTTACTCATTGTGTCTATTAGAATGGCTTTCTCTCCTTTCAGTGATCAAGAGGTTAAGACAAAGACAGACAGGTAAGTGTCTGTATGACTTGAAGAAATGCTAAAATGTTCAACTAGACTGAAACAGATAAAGATTCAGCTAAATAGTACTATCTGCAGGCTTCAATGACATCTTTCATCTCAAGCAAAATGCAATGTACAGAATCTCAACAAGGATGCTAATAGGGGAACTGCTAACATGACTCAAAGAACGCCTGTTGAAAATATTTACTTATTTTAAAGTAACATTGTCTGTGAAAAAGAGATACCACTTAATAAAGGCTGTTCTTAAGCAGAAGGAAACTGCCTGCTTTGAGCACTTCTTCAGGTTGCTGACTCCATGCAAACAACTCAAGAATCATAGAATCTTTGGGTTGGAAGGGACCTTTAAAGGTCATCTAGTCCAACGCCCCTGCCATGAGCAGGAACATCTTCAAGTAGATCAGGTTGCAAGAGTCACAAGAGATGTGACTGCCCCCATTTCTCCTCTCTGCTGTTAAAGGATATATTGCCAGGTTTTTTTAAAAGGAAATATTTAAATTCTAAATAATTTTAGGTTTACAAAATCACCTAGAGAACCTACCAGGCCTCTCGCAACACAGAGATAGCACAGAGATATTCTGTTATCATTTACAGGACAATTTGCTAACCAGAACTAGAGGAAAAACTACAGGCAAATTGTATTTTTACATTTGATATGGTTCCACTTTGGTATAAATCTTCTGTAAGTTACACAGACAAGAGCATTCTGAAATGTTTTTTTCTTCAGGTACATCAACATGTGGTGTTTTTGAAATGAAATAAACTTCTGCTCCCTGTGACCTGTATCTTTTTGCTCCACTGCCGCTTACACCGGGCTGCTCCCAAGCTGTATGCCGTGCCGCATGCCCAGAAGCCTGGAAAGGCTGGGGTCCCCACTCCAGAGTCGTTCATGTGCAGCTCAGTTATCCTTCATCAGTGGATTTATGAGACACCCTAGGTTTAATAAATGGACCCTTTTCAGCTGAGGTCTGCATCACTGGGAAATTTCCATCTAGATCAGGCACTGAGCATCTGCAACTGCCATTCATTTCACCTGAAAAGACTGGTGCTCAAATCTTCTTTTTCGTTGTATTACTATACTGTTAAATTGCTTTGAAAAATTGCGATAGGCTTACTCATGTGACTAAAGCAATCACAACTGCATAAATCATACATTGCTTGCCTGTCCCAAATACGGTATCAAATATGTCATCTTGAACTAGTTAGATTCCTTAACTCCCATTTTCAGCTACTCTAATGCAAAAAGCACCGTGATTTAGACTTTAGAAATATAAAAAAATAATCCCTCCTTTGTTTTTCTGTCAAATTAACACTTTGACAGTAAAAACATACTGTTTAATTTCCTTCCTTTTAACCCATTAGTTCCAGGCAAATAAAATGACCAAAGATCTACTCACAGACTCAAATTTTACAGCTATAACTTCTGAAACCTTTGAGAACATCACTCCAGTCCTTAACTTGTATCAGAAACTCAGATTTAACAGCTTGTTTTTTCCCTAACTTACAGCCTATACTAAGTTAGCCTTTTCCTAACTTACAACTATATCCTATACTATCCTATATAAAGGATACCATAAGCCAAACATGCAGACAATGTTTAGCATTTCTGCCATTTTTTTTAATGTCACTTACCTTAGCACTGTTAGTGGGAGCGTATCATACCACTGTGAATGCACCTTATGGAGCTAAGATTTACACCAACAAAGAAACCCTGGCATGGTAAGATCTGTTTTTACTTATAGTACGCAACAAACAGTTCAATAAAACAGACAGAAAGATGAGCATCATCCATAGGCCCAATTTGGAATTTCCTAAGATTCATTCCCTATCCTCTGTAGGAGAGCAGGAAAGGGTGCTGATGGTATCTGCCCTGGTTTTGGCTCAGATAGAGTTAATTTTCTTCCTGAAAGCTGGTATAGTGCTGTGGTTTGGATTTGGGATGAAGAGAATGTTGATAACACACTGATGTGTTTAGTTCATAGAATCATTAAGGTTGAAAGGTTGAAAAAGACCTTTAAGATCATGAAGTCCAACTGTCAACCCAACACCACCATGCCCGCTAAACCATGTCCTGAAAGTGCCACGTCCACGTTGTTGCTAGGCAGTCCAGGACTGACCAGTTTTTCCCGCTGCCCTGCCAGCGAGCGGGCTGGGGTGCACGGGGAGCTGGGAGGGGACACGGCCGGGACGACTGACCCAGGCTGGCCAAAGGGATATTCCGTACCCTATGACATCAAGGTGAGCTTTTAAAGCTGGGGGAAGAAGGAAGAATGGGGCGGGGATGTTCAGAGTGATGGCGTCTGTCTTCCCAAGAAACCATTACGCGTGGTGGAGCCCTGCTTCCCTGGGGATGGCTGAACCCCTGCCTGCCCGTGGGGAGTGGTGGATGGATTCCTTGTTTTGCTTTGCTTGTGTGCGCGGCTTTTGTTTTATCTATTAAACTGTCTTTATCTCAACCCACGAGTTTTCTCACTTTTACTCTTCTGATTCTCTCCCCCACTCCGCTGGGGGGGAGCGAGCGAGCGGCTGCGTGGGGCTTGGCTGCCGGCTGGGGCTAAACCAGGACAGTATCTAATACTGCACAGAGCTATTCATCTACACTGGAGAATTTGGAAGAATGACTAACAGCAAATGTTTGACAGGCTCTACTTTAATTCCCAGAATTTAGCTTATTCTGAAGGTCACCTCCAAGATTTTTTTGACTGAAAACAGATGGGAAAGGTGATTTCTACCTGAACAAAACCATCCAATAAACACATTCGCCCTAATTTTTTCTCAGCATTGCAAAACATTGTCATCTGTTATATTGATTTTTCTTCTAAGCTTGCTCTGGATAAATGTCTTGCAGGTCCCACCCCTTTTTTGCCCTTTTCTCCTAAGGGCAGATTTCTATGAACAAAATGTCCCCAACATGGCTATATAAGATTCGATATAATGTCAAACCCTCCTCGCAGAGATGAAATCATAACAGGGGAAAAAAAGAAGCCAAAAAATTTACACCGATTTGCCAAGGAAAAGAAGAGAGAGCACTTCTGTGCTGATGTCACTTTGCCTATGTTAAAGCTTTGCTCATTTAGAAGTACTGCAAAATTCGTACTTCCAACTGACCCAGCTTCACGAGCAGTATTTTCCAGGAAGTATCTAGTTTATTCATCTTACAGAATGCTTGTAATAAGAGTCCCTGCTCTAGATTTTCTCTTCCTTCTTGGTTTTAGCAATGTCTGGAGCATGTGATCTTCAGGCCATAACAGGTCTGCACATTCATCATGTTTTTCCCTGGTGAAGACCCAGGACTTATGACGGAGATAGAGACACTAGCCTAATGCTAACTGCTATCACATAATAAGAGTATGTGGTATGGTTTTGAGTTCATAATGTTTAAATTTAAATCATACATGCATTAGAAAAATACAAGACAATGCCCTGATATCTTCTGATCCCCATGTATTGACCACTGGTCAAAGATATTTTTATAAGGTAGTGGATATATTAAACTGTGCACTGGATCAGCATATAAAATGTTCTAGACTCTACTCCAGCTTTGTAAATAGAGAAAATTGGCACTATAAAATGTATCCATAACTTCTCAAAAATACTCTGAGACTCCCAACATCCTTATCTCAGACTATGAAACGCACATCTTACCATACATCACAGTCACGTCCAGCTGTCATCCTAGTTGGCTAGCACTCAAACTAGACTGACTGACTTAAACAGCTTGTCTATTATTTTCTGTGGTGTGGGATTAAGTAAGTTGAGCTCCATTATTTTTATTATGTTCCCATCCACTATATGCTCTCTATTGCACCATTACCTGTTGTTAGTGGCTAAGGAATAAAGCTCCTGGATTTTAATGGTCTCATTAGAGTTAGGTACCATCCTTACCATAAAATTGCAGAAATTCCTTACTAGGCACCTGGTTTTGTAACCACAGGTTTGTAATGACTTTCAGATACGCTTGCTAAATTTTCAATTCCATAAATAATGACATAACTTTTAGCCAGAACTCAAGCTGAAAAGTGCATGTGCTTACTACCATGTGAATATTTTCCATGCAAGTTATTTAGAAATTATTATTAATTTTGATTGTACTGCAACATTAATTATTCTTAATAGATTTGGTCCATTTTGCTGCAGTCTTGGTCTAACGGCAAGGTTTCCCTATACAACCTCCACCAATTTTTACTTTTAACTTCCATTTACAGAAGCAATATTTCAGGGATCTATATTCACACTGTGTTACCAGGTATGATCACTCATGGCTTGTCAGTGATATCTAAAATTCCTCTGCAGCATGTGTCCCTTATTTTTCTATGACATTTGGGTTTTTACTACCACAGAGGTCAATGCTCATTTTCTGTATCATTTATCTGACAAGTATTTGGGGTCACAATGTCATCTGATATGGGAAGACGGCCTCGGCAGGATCTTGTCTCAGAGTTAACTATCAAGCTGGGCTCGCTTTGCTTTACTGGTAAAATCAATTAGCAGTGAAGATTGGCACTTGCTCCTGCTTGAATTGATATTCAGTGTCCTTCTACCAATGTTTTCTGTGAATAAGAGCATTGAAATCTCTTGATTTTGGCCTCGTTGCTATTTTACCCTATTAACATACTCCTTGTTTTGCTTTCTCTACTCTTTTCAGTTTGTTAATAAGTAAGACTTTACTGAAGAACCTTCATTATGTGCTTATTCACACAACATTAGTGGATTCCCAAGAACATGCAGATCCAAAGGGAGAATGATATCCGCAATTTGGACAAGGGCAATAAACTAAAAAGATAAGCATGTGCATTCTACTAGCCTCTACATCACCTACAAAGTTAATAAAGTCTCATACTCTACAAATGTAAGAGGTATGAGTGGATGTATGCACCCATATATAAAAAAACCAGGTGCCCAGTAAATTAATTACAAAATTAATTTGGACAGAAAATTATTTGCGAATCCTGACAGGTGATCAAAACTCTTACTGGCCAGCATAATTAATGCAAACCATGAATATATAAGCAAGACAGTTTTACACAGCAATACTTAATACACTTTTGTATTTAGCGAAATAGTGACTGTCACTTGGATGCTTTACCTCATTCTTGTGACAAGATTCAACAAGATTATTACTAAGCAAAGAGAGGGCAGGAGAGTCAGAAGAGAGCTTTCAGAATAGTTAAAGAAACACACCTGGGAGCAAAAGACTTCAGAAGCACAAATTGTTTCCTTTAAAAAAGGAAGGATTAAACGGTGATTTGATAATGAAGTACCAATACAGGATGAAGTAAATTTTGATGAAAAACAACTCTTTACCACAAATGAGATGAAGCTGAAACCACACATACTCAAGCTAGAAATAAAAGCAGTGAAGCTAATTAATCACAAAGGGCTGTGATGGATTTTGTCTCACTGGCAACCTTAAATAGAGAGAATGTCTCTCTAAAATACAATTCAAATACAAGTTGAAATATAATTAAATTCAGGGAAGTTGTATGTTTAATTTAGATGGTCACCAAGGTCTCTTCTGGCCCAAGAACTCCATGTAAATTCACAATAATTACAGTAAGACCTGAAAGGATGAGCTCCTTGCTTTTACCACGAACAAAAAACTAGTTTGAAATTATGCTGTAATTAACTTGTGGTCTTACAGCTCCTACACAAAACAGACATGTCTGACGCTTTTATGATACACTATGAGGCACGAATTCATATCTCTGTCTGCCCCACATACCAGGGAAGCAATGAGAAAGACACACAAGCACCAAAATCTCTTTCTCTCTTTTCACAGAATCACAGACTGGTCAGGGTTGGAAGGGACCTCTGAAGATCACCTGGTCCAACCCCCCTGCCAAGGCAGGATCACCTAGGGCAGGTTGCAGGAACGCGTCCAGTCGGGTTTTGAAGGTCTCCACAGAAGGAGACTCCACAGCCTCTCTGGGCAGCCTGTTCCGGTGCTCCGTCCCCCTCACAGTAAGGAAATTTTTTTTATTCTAAGCAGCATGAAAATGCTATTAAACAAACAACCAACCCTTTCTCCATCCGCATGAAACACTTTAAGCCACTTCATATTGGCAAAATGGACATGTAATTTTGTAAAAAAAAAAAACACAAATGAAATTTTTATGTAAAAGTCAGGGTTTACAGTAAGAGTTAGTAGCTTTGACCCACTGATACAGCTGAAAAGAAGAGGCAAGCTATTATCCAGATCTAGGATAGCATATTTTGGTGTGACAATCCTGTCATCTTGGTAGATGATATATTATTTCCTTTGCTGTCTTCATGCCCTGAATTTATAATCAGTAGAAACTGAATGGGAGATTAAAAAAAAAAAACAACACAACAGATGGAAAGCACCCATTAACTCCTTTAAAGAGGTATTGTAAAATACATTAGGAACATCATTACAAAAATCAAATTAATTATCTATAACTGTAAGATAAAAAGAATCTATCAACAGCAAAAAGACATAAGGAGGCAAATGATAAAAATTATCCTCAACTTCTCAGATTAGTGAATTACTCAGGCCTTAAAGGAACATGCCTGGATTTCTTTTGCTAGTCATACACTTCTGCCTACAGCACTGTAGGACACGGGACTTTTGAAAGACAGCAATGCCCTGCTGGGCCAGACCAACACTCCATCTAGTGCTGCTCCATCTTGGAAAGCCGGAAAAGGAGGTCCTGTTTAAGGAGGGAATGAGAGCCTGCCTACTTTGTCCAGTCAAATCCTGCCACAGCTCCCAAAAATCCAGTACTGTCACATTAGAGAGTACAATGCTCCTTGGTCAAGGCTGGTCTTGACCATCTCTGCCTTTTCCTAGTTTCTCTCTCCTCACATGTCCTCTACAACCTGTTCCTTCTTCTAACTGAAGCCTTTAAAGGAGAATAAATTTTTCAACAGACATCACCAATACTTTGATCAAAATGAATGAAACCAACCACCAGAAGATATTTTCCCTTTGTGGAATTCAGAGAGCACGATGAAGTTGTGCCGGAGAACAACCAGGAGATGGAACCCTCAACCTCAGGAGATGCACTGATGCTTCCCAGCCTATTTTCAGGTCCTGGGCTCCATTGAGAAACCCTGGTGTCACAGTGACAGCAAGGCAGGCGCAAGGGACTTGTGCTTCAAACTAACAAATGACCCATGGAGCACATGCACATGTACACACTGCAAGTACCTTTGCTGAATACAGAACAATTTGCTCAAAATTGCCATCTCTGCCCTAAAATGTGTGTGTGCGAGTGCTAAATAGCGGAGACAGGTTTTTTAATGGTATTATAAATACTACACAGGGTTTCATCCTCATCATACTACATATAGCTAAGCTGATATTGCTAGGAAAAACTGCATCTGGAATAATTTAATTTTTATTTTATTTTGAAGGGCTGAAATTTGGTAAAATTATATGCAAGTAAATCCAAATATCCATAAATGAACGTGTTTGGTACCATCAGCAACAAATCCTGCACTGGCTGTGCCCATAATCAACTTTTAAATAGAAGTGAAAATAGTTTAAAGATATTTAACTTGTCAGACCTCCTATCGGTTGGATATTTGAAAAAGCGCTGTGTTTCTCAGATATAGTGGAAGGAATGAAATTAGAATGGTCTCTATTCTAATCCTCTACAGTATTGAAAAGCAGTAGCACGGTAGCAGACCTGTTAAGTAAATGCATAAACAAATGATCAGCAATCTCATTTAGGTAAGAACTGAGTGGTCTTTTTCCATTTTCTATGAGACCCAAATTTCTTTTGGGTTTATCTGCGTATGAAACATGTTTACATGAATGACATAGATGAAATAATTCCAACAAAGTTACTTTGGAAAGGGAGGACAAGGAAGAAATCTTACTTCTTTCAGTACTAAATAGGTGAAAGCAAATTCAGGAATTTCCAATGTCGACGGGAAGCAAAAGACATGTAGCTCTGCAGATGCTTCACAGACCATTTGATAAACCTCCAGCAGGTTAAACAAACACACAGGCAGACTGTGAATGATATGGCAACTGCAGCCTCTCATCACACACGAAAATCAGCAAATGACTTTACAGAGATAACGAACACCTCAAGTGCAGACAAGCTTAGTAGCCCGTGATCTGCATTTCACAGGTCAAAACACTTGCTTCTGCTAGGAAATCGCCCAAGATAGTTACCATAATAACTGTGACTGCAGAGGTTATTGCTAATGGGAGTTCTAAATGCTAAAAATCTCTTCAGTGGCAAATCTAAGCATTCTGCGCTGATTTTAAGAAGTAAGTGTCTGTGAGTCAAATGCAAATGGAGGGGGAAAAAAGTGCTTTTGTAGACAGACTTCAACTTTCAAACTTGGCCTTTACTGAGATATGTATCATTTTCAGGTTTCACTTCTGCAATGAATTCTTTTTTCCCACAATGAGAAGTATGAAAAGGTAGGGGATGCTTTTGTGACATATTTCCTCAGGCAAATCATGCTCTTAATCTGCAAAACCAGTTAGCCAGTGAAGACTATTTAATATTTTGGTAGGGAATGAAGGATTAGGGCAAGACAGCACAGCACCTGTGGAATCGGAGTGCTTACGAAATCGGAGGGAAGCCAAAGTGAAAGGCAAGGCAGGTTTCTTTGGATGAGGCTGAAGGGTGACCGAGGTCTGCACCATTAAGCGACGTTGCTTGAGATGGTGGCTGCCCTGTAGCAAACGATGCAAAGGGGGCTGCTGAGGTGAGCAGCACCCCGCCAAAAAACAACAGGGTCGTTTCTATCTTCTGCGGTTCTAGAAGACACGGGAATCTGAAGGAATCTGACCAAGTTACACTGCAAGCATGAGAACAGCTATTTTTGAACACCCGCTGTCTTGCCAATGCCTTATTAATCACAGAGGAAAACAAAACTGGATCTGGAGGTGTGTTTGCATATAGGTAAACATCTACACACCGGGCACGGCTCATCTGTCACATTTGTCAATCACTACAAACCTGGCTCAGATGTTAACAGCTGAGCGACAGCAAGAATAACCTGGGAGCTGCCTTCCCTCCTAAGCAGTGTCATTTAATGAAACTTGTATCCCTGGATCACATCAGAAGTCTGTAATTTTTTCTTTAATCCATGTGGATTTTTTTTTCAATTCCTCCTATTTCTCTCTATTACCTTCTATCTTTCTCCCTTATTTCTGAAATTATTTTGTAAAAGAAAAATCATGCACTCTGTTATTATACTAGACCTTTTCCTCATTTAAATTATAGCACAGCACATACAAATGTTAAATTCTGCTAATACAGTTTTATACCAGCAACTCAAGGACATCATAACTAGATCATATGTTCTGTCTGTAACTGTAACCTATACTGGATCCTGGAATTATAGATATATATTTTAACTCTCAATTATTATCTTATTTCTTCACAACCTTTGCTTGTTTTCCTACAGCAATATATTTTTGGTTTTAGGATTAAACAGACATTCCTATATGTTACAAAAAACCCAAAATGAGAGTGAAAAAAGTCGAGTAGTCTTTAAAATTCTTCAGCTTCCAGCTGACCTACATTCGAGTTCGTCAGTTGTGGGCAGCAGACAAACCCCTCAGGAAAGCCACATTTGGTGTAGCCTGAGACAGAAGATGAACATTTGCTGCACAGCAGGCTGTGGGTCAAGGAGGGGAAAAAAAGGCATACTTTTGTGTTTTTGTAAACTGCTAAATAGCACCTGTATGTGTTCAGAGCCAAGGATCAGAAGAAAACTGCCTTACTGCTTTCTTCTGACATATACGTTGTGTATGTAAACATTTCAGAGCCCCAAAATTCCCAGGACATTAACTATTGTTTTTATTACAATAATTTAGTATTTCATGACTTCTCCTAGGAATATTTTGTGTCCTAAGCAATTACTGAGGATACTACATCATACAGTAATTATTTTTTTTAGTATCAGCTCTGTAAATATTATCCTTGCAAGGCATTTTAAGGTTCTTTGATTTGCATGTGCTCCCTTTGAGCTCAGTAGTTCAAAATTCAGCCTACCCTAAATTATGTTTGTTTAACATTTCATTTTTGCATTAAAATTCTGTTACCAAACTCCCCAAAAATGAGGCTGCAAAACTGCTAACAACAGCAACTACCAGAGCTCGAGCCACTGCAGAGGATGCGCTCAGGGTTGTACATTTACACTGTTTTCCCTCCAGTTTGATGGCTAGCCCTGTTTTTGAGATCAAACACTGCGCTGAAATAGGAAACCTGTATTCTAGCATGCTTCAAAGAATCAGGTAGCGTGGAAAAAAAGTGCAGCATTCATGCATGTACAAAGGAACCGAAAAATCTGGCTGCTTTAATTTAAGACTTCAAAGTCTTGACAATTTTCTTTCAGACTGACCTATTTTAACAACTGACCTGTTAGTACAACCCTGCAACTGCGTACAAAACTTGCAAATGACAAATAATAATAAAAAAATTGGTTAGAGAGGAAAACAGGCTCCCAGTGGTGAAGAAAACTTCAAAGGAATGATTTGTAACATCTAGATTTGGTCCTTCCTGCTCTTCTCCACACGGGTTGGCATGCACTCTCACCATAAATAGGACAACTTGCCTGTTCAGCAGATCAGGCATCACCGTGGAGTAGAAGGTGGCCGGAATGAGACTTGGGAAGGCGTAACAGCTCCTGCGGGTCCCAGGGGCCGGCACAGCTGGAGCACAAAGGTTTAGGCGGGAGGTGAAACAACGATGGGTCAAAGACAACATGATGAGGGACAAGACTTCAAGGACCTTTTCCTAGGCGCGTTGAACAGGGCAGAAGGCAGGCAGCTGTGTTATTCTTCGGTTCCAGAGAAAAGGAAATTTCCTCTGAGGAAATATTCCCACTATGTCTCCTCATTATTTGGTGCTGGTTCTTTGAACAAGAATTTACTCTAGGAGAGAGACAGCTACATGACTGCAATCCTCCTAGCTAAACGAGATCTGTGAATTCACAGACGATTCAAATAGCTGTGCCAAACTACAGTTTGCATTGCAGTTGTTCTGAGCCCTTGACCATGTCAGGCAATAAAACCTCATGTTTCTAGAAGTCTCCCATAGCACAGATGTCTGAGTTGGCAGATACAAGAAATAAAAAGTATGGATTTTTTTTTTAACTTAATGTCAAATAGACTGGGTACAAATTACCTTTCCCCTAAAAAACAGACTTTTGACCCAACTAAAACTATTTGCAGAATTTAACTGAAACTTACTAATAAATTTCAGCCAACAAAATTAAAACATCGAGAAGCTGAAACACTTCAGCTCTTTAAAAACTGTGGGGTTTTTGACTATGGCTTTTTTTTCTTTTTAAAAAAGAAGAGTAACTTTAAAACTCAATAAAAAAGCACATATAGAATTGGACTAAAAACAAAATGAAACTTTTGCTGCAGATTTTATGAAATATTTTAATCGGCCTCAAATTTATGATGTCTTTTTTTGTTTCATGGAGGAATTATTTTTATGATTGTGTCAGGTCATTTCTTTCCCCTCCATTGCCCCAGTTTTCAGTGAATGAACTACAAACAGACAAATAAATAAATGAAGTGAACAATTTGCACAGCATTAGTGTCAACAGATTTCTCCGTGTTGCTAAAACAGATAAGAGGGCATTGGATTTTAGTCCGGAAAGCATGGGAGAAGCTATTCAGCCTATCCATATTCAGGACAGCACTGAGAACATGCTTATCTCTAAGCATATGTTAAAGTCTCCTTGATTTCAAAGTGCCTCTTTAACAGTGTCATCAGCTCGTGAGGTGGTATCAGTACTGTCGGAATATTTGATGCCCTTTATAAGGCTCCCGCAGGAATTGGCAACCACAGGAACGACACCTTTGGCTCAAGTGCTGTTGACCTAATGCTTCCCCTCGGCTACGTGCCGCCTCGGACCCTTGGCAAGTCGGGAGGAAACCTCAGTCCAGGAACTCAACAGGAACTACAGCCATCTAAACCTAAGGATTCAAACCTAACAAGTGAGTATCAAATACTTTATTTTTAAATGACAGAGGTTTTTAACTGCATCTGTGATTCTGAGGGAAGGATCTTACCCACGAGTTTTAAAACACGTTGCTTTCATTTACATGCCTAAGTACCAGTCCGACAGCGATAGTTTCCTGAAGGAGGCACAGTACACCCCCCCCTTGGCTTCTGTAGCCTACTACAGGGGCAGAGTAGCAATAAGGATTCATTATATACTGGTCAACAGTCTAAATTTAAAGGTTCAGAGGAGAAAATCTGTTTGTTTCTTACTTTGCAGGCTGCTTGTCATGCTGGGGTTACCTCAAGCCTCATTTTTACATTAAGAAATTTTGACTGTAAAGCTAAATAATGTTTCAAACAATCATGCATATATAAATACCTACACATCTGCAAAATTAAGTCCAAGTTTCAAACTACAATTATACTAATGCGTATAATTTGAATTATAATTTCAGCAATATATAATTTCAGCAATTCTGTAAATCCCTTTGAAAGGATCTGTTGCTTGTTGATTTTGTGCCATGTGAAGACATGATAAATATGACATGTAGTCTCATCACATGAATAATGCATTCTGCATCTTAAGCAAGCAAGTTCTGCTCCAGAGAGATGCTTAATCCATTCCCTGCTTCTGGGGATGAAAGGATTTAAACTCAGTGCACTGATTTCACAGTATGTGCTCATTTGACTTTAATTATAAAATAATTATTTCAACTTTTTTTTCCTGTAAAATAAACCAAGCCTGAGCTCCATGTAACCTCTGTAGAATTATATTACTTCTCTGTGCATTCAGTCTTTGCTCGTCAATACTGCACTTTCAACACAGTTTCACACAGAAGGATAAAAACCTCTAGGGCTTTACAGTTGGTATAGTAGTTTCAGGTCTCACAGCGACAAAAGCTCCTCTTTTTGATATCTGGCCAAAGGGAGGAGCACTTGAATGCTTTAAAGTGAATTCAAATGTCATGAAAAGGAACTTTCACCAGGCACAGGGAGATGACTAAGATCCCACACTGGAAGATTTACATCATGCATCTTGGATCTATATTTTCACTAATATGTTTTCCACAGACTGTTCAAACCTGTGCAAAGCTTGGTAGAAGATCATTTACCTTGCTAAAAAACAAAAGTCTTCTCTTGGCTGATTCAATGGCCAGAGCATTCCTTGGGAATAGGACATCTGCTGTCCGCGTCTCAGGAATGACAGATCATCAAGTGGATTAGACAGCTATACTGTCAAAGGCGCTGCCATGCTTTAAGCTTGAAAAACCAGCACTTTAGGAACGTGATGTTTTATCAGGTGTATTGCCTGGGGGGAACAGAAATGTATGCCTTCCATACAGTGTATGGTCTCCATCTAAGGATTACCGACAGTAACTCCAGCTGACACGCCTCCATCCAGCTCTAGAAGAATTTACCAGGTTCACTGCATCATACCTTCCCATTCAAAAGCTATTTGGAGCTGACCTACATATTGTCAGAAGCCAGATCCTGCAAAAAGCAGCTGTACTACTTCTGGTCTCAAATTAGTTAATGTTATTAGTTAATACTACTAGTTAATACTACTAGTACTCCTCCTACTGCCAAGCCAAGGTGGTTAGCTGGGATGCGTCGGCATCTGTGTCATGGTTAATCCATAACGTGGATAAACTGTCCACAGACAAGCAGCCATAGATGCTATTTACAAGGTGGTAGCTTACATATGAAATGTGGGGTCAAATTTTCTCAGTATCCAAGTGCTAGGGTTATTTTCAGAAACATCAGTCAACTCTTAAATGTTCAATTTACTTCCCAAAACAGTGCTTAGTTTTACAACAGTATTTATGTATCTAAACCCACAACATCCACTGTGCTAGAATGTGAATTTGTCAGGGCATGAAGAAGCTTTAATTATTATTTTTTTAATATCCAATCAGTTCAATCTCATTTATCCTTTGGGTCTCCTAAGGTCAAGAGATGCAAGAATGCGTTAAGATAAATGTCTTCACTATATTAAAAGCTGAAGAACGTACATAAGCTTAGTTCAGCTTTTTCAGAACACCTGAAATGAAACAGAGTACATCTCACCGAACACTTGTCAGTATTATTTCTCTGAACAAACTGTGACTCATACACAGCACACAGGATAGATTTATCTGCAATGCTCTCAAAAAATCCAGAATGTACAGCAACTTTAAAAAAAATTCAAAATAAATGGTCATTGGTCATGATGACTATTCAACACTTGAAATTCCTAATCTTATCAAATGCTCTGAAGAAAAATTGCACTGGTTCAACTTTAATCAAACCTTCTCTTTAGAGAACACAACTGAAAATCATCAGGGGTTCTCAAAATGTCATGAGAAACTTCAGTCTGTATTTGAACCTTAGCATAAGTGTTTTATAAATACAGTAGCCACACCATAAATGACAATTCCTAAGATCACAGTGAAAAAAGTCAAAAGATTAAAAAAAAAAAAAGTAGATACTTAATATGCTAAATGTTAGTGACCTATGAGCCAAGGCATTACCTGAAGAGGTACCCATATAGCGGTCTTAATTCACTCTGAAGAACAACGAATCTTGATTTGTACTGACTTGGAAAAAAAAAACTCTGGTTGGTGTTTGTGTAATTAAAGAGTTTCTTATAACAGTAACTGCACAATGGACACTGTAGTCATGTCATTTCAGCATGGTTATGATCTTCATGATTCTACCATAACAGTAACAATCTTTAAACCACTAAGCTGTTTTCAACAGACAAAAATGTTCATTATGAGCAACAGTAAATCATCCAGCACTCTCTCTCCCACATACACAAACACACACACAAAGCATCCACAAAGCAAGTACTTTGGCCCTTCAGAAACACTATAGTTACTGGGATGAGATCCAAGCCTGGCAGTGGTACAGGTCCGAGCTCCATCCCCTGCATCCATAGCCTCCCTGTGGGAAGTGTGACTTTATTCAACAATAAGGCCATGGAGTGCAGAGAATATTAGTCATTAGGAGGTGGGTGAGGTGGGTGATATGACCTTACAGTTTCTGTTTTCTATTGCAATACATCTTCCCTTCGAGTCAGTGCTTAATGTGTTTGAGGTGAGAATGGCAACATCAGTTATTCTGCCTGTGCGCAGCCTTTGTAAGTATTCATTTGTTTTCATCAAAAGATCTCTCAAACATTACTTGAGGTGAAAAACCCTTTAGATAGCTGCATTATATATAAAACTTGCTTTTCATGGGCACGTTTTGCAGACTTGTTTGAAGTAATTAAAAGACACATAGGTTCGAAGATCACATATGTTAACCATTGGTCCAGCTTTGTGTCATAGGATGACAGGAAAGACAAGGATGGGCATACATGTGGCAGAAAATAACATGAAGATGAGAACTCTGACAGACTGTTGCTCTGCTAGATTTCTGAGCCTGTCTGGCTCAAAATATGAGCCAATCTTCCTATACCATCAATACCAGGTATCAAAGAACAGATTTCATGGAGCCTGAAAATATGCAAGACTCCGATGAAAAGGTTGTCATGATCAATGCCTGAAATCTGCTGCAAAGGACAGAAACACAGGGATGTTCTTCATAGCAAAAGCCCAAGGTAACCTAACCATGGGAACGCCTCACAGCTCCCATGGAACCTTCCTTATAAAGTTACTCTGTAGTAACTGTAATTCATTTGCTTTTTATAACTAGTTTAATTTTGATTAGTATGACCTTGCTGTTCACAAACAAGCTAGATGTTATAAAAAGCAAAGCAAGTCTTACCTGGAATACTCTGTCTCCTCACAGACAGTGCTCCATCAGGTGGCTTTGCCTGGTTTGCAGACTTTGTGTAAGGGCTCTCATCTAAACAGAAACAAGCAACACTTCCAGTTACTGTTAAATATAATGTTAAAAACAACAAAATTTTGACCCAAACACTGTGTGAACTAGCGATGAAGAGCACAACAGCTGCTGTGAGCTAGAAGAGGATGGGTATTTCTGAATGCTGACTCAATACTCAATGTCACGTTTAGACTTGATCACAAAGGCTCTGAATAGCCAAACTGAAAAGGATGGGGTAAAACCCAAATCGCAGATAATGCTTAGGTGGTGACAGGCTTGATGTACAAATGCCTTTTTGGCTTTAACATAACCATAGAAACTTTGTTTTTCTCATGTTAAGAAGCTTCATATGTCAAAGACTCGAGTGAAAGAGGTACCATCCCCATTTAGGAGGGAAAGGCTTCCAGAAGCTTTTGAATATTTTGGCTGCAAAGATGCATTCCTTTTCCTTTGGGATCTGTCAGTGGGTGGTTCCTTTTCTGTCATAACAACTGATTGAGGAAAACATCAGAAAGCTGTTGCCAAATAGGCCAGGCACATTTATGCCTGAAGAACGGCACTGTGACAGTCTGTGTCTAAATAGGAAGCTACGTGAAACACCTACGGATCAACCTCAGTGCATGAGAGACCACTAACGGTGGGATGAGCAGATGAGTCATCAATTAAAGGCAGCATTAGGCAGAAAGTGAGTAACTTCTACATCCCTCTTAAGAGCAGAATGACAGTAGGGAGAAAATCAACTATATCGTAGCTTTTAAAAGGCTATAAGCTCAGGAAAGAAATGTGAATAAAAGAGAAGAAATAATATTATGCATTTTATTGCTTCAATCAAAAGAAAGGAATCAGAAGAAATTAGGCTTCTGTCTTGCTTGTCCTTTAATTGAGTGCTCAAGCACTTTAAAGTATTATGAAATCCTTCTATTTGCATATTTTCTTTGAGGTTGCAAAGGACTGATGCATTCACAGCACGTGCATGAATACATGCTTAAACATAGATCAATGAATAAAGGAATCAAAGACTATGTTATCTGGTATAGCATCCTCAGATCAAGTAGAACCACATAAACATTTTCTGAAGAACCAGTTTTTCTTTCCAGCTGACACTCTTGACATTATAAGCTTTCTTTGCTGATTACATTATTTAGATCTTGCAAAGTCTCAAACTCCTTTAGAAACTTCCAAAGACAGCATTCCATTTTTATTCAAGTGAGATAAGGGTTTGGTCACCATAATTTAATTTAAAACCAGGTCTCAGAAAGAAGTGACTAGAAGAGCGGGTTGGCTTTTAAAACCAGAACCTCTGCAATGAACTCTGCTTCTGTTAGGTGGATGCAGTAACAAAAAACTTAAATGAATTAATAAAAAAGAGAAGAAAGAAAAAAGCAAACTATTGTTGTATACCCATGCACCTTGATGAAAATGCAGCAATAAATAACATATATTGGTAAAATACCTCAACAACCAATATAATTGTTTTTTCTACAGTAAAATGAACTCCCATTGCTTTAGGACTATACTGTTACAAGGAAAAAGACAACAGGCTTGACTATATTGTATGCTAGTACAAACTCCAAGAAAATAAAGCTGTCAGCTACAGGAAATACAGAAGCATGAAAAAATATTAACATAAATCCAGGTACACAATTTAAGAAAAAGGTAGACATGTAAACCTTTATTCTTCAATTTGAGGGAAGTGGAAAAGCTAATATTATTGCATATGCAGAATGTACAGCCCCTCATTAAAGAAAAAAAAATAAGAGTGAACTAGGGCTTCTGAAGGAAGTAGGATTATCTTTTTCTTTCATAGAAGAGGCACAATTGAGGTCAAAATCAAGACAAGGCTCTCCGAACAGCCTTGGTAACTTGTATCAATACCAAAAAAGTGGAGCTCATCAGTAACATGTGGCTTACATGTCCCATCCATTATTGCTTATTTGAAGGTGCTGAACATGGCAGCAGCAGTGCATTTTTGTATTAAAAAGTGGGAAGGAAACATAATACAATTTCTCAGGAACCGATGGATGGTGATGACTTTTGGGCCCTATTTGAATGTATGTCATACCTATGAAAAAAATATATCAAATTACAGAACAAAACAGTCTTCTCCTAGTCAGACTTATTACATATGAATTCTTTTCATCAGATTGGAGAGAGGGCAAAAAGGAAAGAAGGATTTCCACAACCAGACCTTTTTCACTGAATTTTTGTCACTGAGTAAATGAGTAAATCAGCTACAGCCTCTTGCTGGAATAGGATTTTCCCAATATTGCACTGTGCTGGGAGTACCTGTGGTTATTCTGAGTTCAGAATAAAGGACAAGCCTGCAAATCTTTCTGGTTAACAGTATGAATGAGGGAAGGGAAGCGCACGTTAAAATTTCTTACTAGGGAGCCTGGGCAAGACATCTAGTATTTTCTGCATAACAACTGGCAGACAGTAAAGGCAACAGAGGCTGCATATGTGAGTAAGATAGTACCATAATTTAAGCATATTAACATCAAAGACTTCTCAGGTACTTATATAGTTTAGGTACTGTAGGCATGCAGTTGTGTTACATTTCTTAATTTGTCTACAGACTTTAACAGCAAAAAAAAGAGGCCCAAGAAATTGTTTCATAAACTTTTGAACCCTTATTAATGCAAAATATGCCCAATTATTATTGGGAAAGAACAATAAGCCATTGCATCACCAGTGGATTGGGAAGCTGTTGCCAGGACAGGCAGGAATTATCTTTCAATGCCCATTTAACAGTAAAATCACACTGCAATGTAACTAGAAATCAGTGTTAAGGATTCCCAGAAGCAAAGGAAAACACATATAACCAACCAGAGAAAGAATGCTAACAGCCTTATTGAGATGCTTATTTGAGACAGAAAAGTAATACAAAGAGCAGACAGATGCAGATATAGATGCCATCCTAAAGAAGGGAGTAACTAAAGAGACAAGGAAGCCCTGATAGCCCTGAAATGTCAGACACCGTTCATGCTGTCAAAAAGGGAAAAATCTGTTTGTATTAGCAAAGTTGTACGTGTGGCCACAAGAAATCATTATCAAATTGTAATTTATTGAAATCCCCATCTGCTCTATAGTTAGTAGGAAGGGTCTTAACACATGTAAAAATGCCTCATGGTAGCAGTGCCTACAGGGATTTGTGTGAGTGTTTTGTATTACCGGCTTCGCTCTCTACAGCACAGATAGACTTCTTGGAGATGAAACGCAACACCCTGAAAAAGCCAAGGAGCAAAAAGGTATGAAGTGTTCCCCTCAGTGGGATACAGCAACTCAAAATTAGGTAAAGGTGCAACGTATTTAGGAAGCCACACACACAAATGTCCAACAGTGAACAAGATGCCCACAGTGTTAATTCATCTCCTTCCTGGCAGAACACAGCGATAACCTCGGAGGTGACGCCTTGCAGATTACTGAGATTCTTAACCAGCAAAGCAAAATGATCTTCCCGTTTTCTCCTTTTACTTGTCCTCATGAAACAGCTCCAAATACTGGTTATCAGGAGCTCACACCTCATCCTTTCAAAGCTCTGCGCACAATTCTTCTAATTAAAGGCTGCAAAGATAATGATGAAGTGGACAGGCAAGTTAGTCCTACTGCTTACAGCTGTTCCTGTAGGCTTATTGCCTTTAGCTATTGACTGTGAAGCAGATAAACAGCTTTTTGCACTTTCCTGCCTATTTTTAACCCTCTGGCATCTCTATCCTGTAACTGAATGATTCATTCTTTGAGCTAGGTACCACGCTATGACCCATTTATATCGTTCCATCTTACTCTTACTATACGGGGGGGCTCTGTCCAAGACAAAAGGCTCAATACACTGTAACTCACCAACAGTAATGTAACCCTCCAAAGATTATACACTGGGCAATGTGTATAGATACACATAAAGTGCTTGGTACTGTGCTAGCAAAATGACCATATGAAATCTTTAGCTATTTGCTGTATTCAGTTTAACATCCTTTGAAGGACACCAACTGGGGACACATAATAGGGAACAAAAAGAAAGCCTAAAGATATTTCCTCAACAGTCAAGGCCAGGAATTCAACGTATCGGGCTATTTATGACCGCTGAACCATTTGCATGTCTCTCAAGGTGGCTGTGAAAGCCACCTTGACACGACTGACACAAGGACGTTGTTTAGAGATGTGGTAAACGTAAGAGCACTCCCTCCTTTTAAGTCTTCACAACCAGTTATAGGATGCTTCCTTCACTGCTGCTGTCGCATGTCCAGCCCGTAACTACTGAACCCAGTAAACATGTCTAAATCCTGTGTGGCACCACTTGGCCCCAGAAGGCGACTACGCACAACTGAGTCCTGTCAGATATGAAGGGGAAGCCTCTTGCCACCCCACCAGGAACAGCTACTGAACAACTCATAGGCTGCCGCTTTGGTCCTACTACATGGAGAGGAAACGTGAAGATCCTTCACTGTCACGTCTTGTCTCTCCCACACAACAGCTTGTTCTCAGCTCTATGTCACCACTCGTACCTGCTTCTCGTCTGCAAAGCCTGCATTCCTCTGGGGGCAGGGGAAATAATGTGGCACCAAATTTTTAAGTGAGGAATTCCAAATGCGGGGGAATTTTTTAATAATGAGGCACTTGGAATCTATATTAATTTTTTTCAACAGTAGATGTGGAAGCATTATGAGGGAGAACAGAGAGTTTCCATCTTTCAGTTTTTCATTCTCATTCTTCAACAGCTTACTTATGTCTTGCGATAGGATAAGCCGTTCTTTGGCCAAGATAGAAATGAATTTAAACTTTTTTAGAGTTTGACCATGTAGCTCCTAAGTAGACTTCAGAACCCAAGCAAGTGAAATCTGAGGTGTTCCTCAAACGTTCCCCACTGTAAAGCATCTCCAACTAACATGAATCCCAAGACTCCACAAGGAAGCACATTACATCTTCAGCTGGTTACACCTCCAGTTGTCTCAGTGTATGGGAGGAGGAAAATCGACTGCATGTGTTGTTGCTTACACCGTTTGGGACAGCACTCACCTCAGACTAGTATAGAATCGCATACTGTATAGAGGTAGAGGATGACAACACAACAAGTTGTCAAGAAGATGATTACAGCTAAGAGAAGAACATCCCCAAGATTAGTATCTCAAAAATTAAAAGCACCAGGGTCACAGTTAATACTTCAGGCATTCCTAGATCAGTAATAGCCCATTCACAGAAATACGCCACTCCTTAACTCTATAATAAAGAATATTTTTCACTAAAAGCAATAGATTTTTATGAATCCTGCCAGTACAGCACAAAATACCATAGATTCTCATACTTCCTATATCTGAAATTTATCCTGAATTTTATCTTCAAATGGCATAAAGCTCAGCACGATCTAAAAGCATCATTTTTTGGCACAGTATCATACCAGTGACAGTTGGTAAATTCTATGCTACAGCATTCTCGGTTATCCCCACAGCTTGCAGCTGGAGGCTTTCACAGATAAAAATAAACATGTATCTAATGATGCCTTAGGTTTACAGAAGCTCTGAAGTTGAGGAAGGCTTACACAGAGTCTCAGTACAAGTTTTAGGATCGTTCCTGCAGCAACTTGCTCTCTCCTAAACTCAGACCTTTCTGTTAAAGATCTTCCATTCTGTAAGAAAGCTGGAATATTTACTGGAGCAGGGACTCAAACCCTGGTCTCACATTCCTAGATGAGTACCCAAACTCCCAGTTACACCATCATTCAGTCTTGCTTGCTTGCTGTGATCAATGTTTCAGGTATGTCATACAAAGTAAAACAGATTAAAGCTTTCTCCTCTGCAATCAATTCCAAGCCCTGCACAGGATCAGGCAGAAGAGGGAATACGAACTCAGGGTCCTCTGTGTACCCCTGTGAGTAGCCCAGCCACTATAAGGTCATCAGGACCACTCTAGAAAAATGCCCCTGATCCCACATAAGATCATCTCCTTGATTCCAGTTCTTTGTTTCTGGTAAAAATGCATAAACATTTTCTCTGAACTGTTACAAATTCTGGAAAATGTAATTTTCAGGCTGACCTACAGCAATGGCAAGGGAAAAAAATACCGAGAAGGGAGTTGAAGCTTGGTTATCATGCTGCTCTACAGCTTCCAGCTGAGAGGACTTCTGTTAAAGACAGTGGCCAAATCTTTTCCCTGATCCTAAAGACCAAATAATTCTGAATGAGAACTGACTAAGTAACTCTGAATATGCCAAACCCGAATCAATGTAACCAGTATAGCAGTCACAATCAGTAGAGAGATATCAACACAACTTAACTGAATCTGTAACAGCCATAACAGCTGGAAATGAATCATAGCAAGAATATTACTACCCAGACCTTTTTTTTTTTTTTAAAAAATAACTGAAGCTTATAAAGGTAACTGGATGTTCTAAAACCTGATAAGTTTTATAATTGAATTACTGAATACACTTGAATCGATACACCACATTGAAATGTGCTGGGAAACAGTGAATAATGTGAATTTTACTTCAGCTGCTGATGGGAGATTTGGCACAGATGTTTTTAGCCTGGTGTAACTTCTATCCTTAGTAACTGTCATTGACAACAATCATGAAAAAAAAAATCTCAGAGAATGTATTTTTCCTGGGAAAGGAGGATGTTTTTAAAAGACTTGTTTTTCAATAATGCAAAAGTCTAGAGACGAATTAACACCCTGGAACAGTCATGGTTACCACAATGTCACCACAGCTGTGTCTGTTATGGACTATAAACAGTTGAAAAAAGAGACAAAATTGGCTGAGTTTTTTCAGCAGATGTATAAAGTACAGATTTTGAATGTATATGCTTCATGAAATAACAAAATGTCAACAATTTGCTTTGCCCACATGATAACCCTTTCAGACTTGTTATGGGAGCTCCAACCATGAAATAAAGCATTAATTTCTCCTACTGGTGAAGGAGAAAAACAATTTTTTAGTTTCTTTTAGGCCTATGGCTTCAGTCACTTCCAATGAGACTTCATTTTTGAAATGGCAATGCTCCTCTTTGAAGTAGTGTCCCGAAATATCTAAAATTTCCTAAGAGCTGCATGTAAAGCAGTCATTAAGGAACTAGGCTTCAAGTAGGACAAATATGAATGTATTTAATCTTAATCCTTTCTTATCAAACTCTGTGCTCAGTGCTCTCCAGCAGTCTTTATTAAGAAAACATAGGGTTTCAAATGCTTCCCTAAGTAACATTTGTTGGTGTTGTGTGACATGGAAGAACCCTGAGAAGGAAGAGTTAGAATAGCTCCTCTGCTAATTTTCTTTTCCACATTTAGCAGACTGTCCTCTGGTTCTCTTAGAAACTTAATTTTAACAGTTATAGCACCCAATGAATAACTGTGTTATCTCTTTAAAGTGAAAATTTATTCAATTTTATTATACTTTATGTAAATTTAATTATTTTTTTCTGAATTATATGGTTTCTTATTACAGTAGCAGCTCAGTTTTAATCTAGAAGCAAGAGAAGTAGGGTACTGTAGTTATGTATAACTGTGAATCCATTTCCTATTGATATTTACAATATCAAGCAAGCTTGACTGTTTGAAAATGATCTGAACATCCTCCAAGTCTGTTTGTCCAAAATTAATTTCCTAATCCTGTGCTTAAGCACCTGAATGGAAATGCTTGGTTTCCTAAATGGCTAAGTACACTGTTCTCCTCCCAAAGCTAGTTTGCTCAGGAAAATTCAGAACTTTCCAAGACCATCTAAACCATGCAGGATCTGCAGAAAGCTGAAAACATGTCTCGAGAGATATTAGCATATGGTGAAATTCACTTCAGTGGATTATCTAATAAAGGAATAATCCTATTTAAATAATACCCCAACCACAAACTACTTCAAATCTGATAAATATGTCTTTTTGTTTATACAGCATCAAGCATTTGTTAAGAGATTAAACTTGAATGCCATAAACCAGAATCGTTATTGAGTCGTTACATAATTTTAGGATTCAAAGTGAGTTTCACTCTGTTGTCTTGAGCTTCTGGTTATTGTTCCTGGAAATAATACAGGCATCACATAGGTGAAATATGTGAGGCTTAAGCAGAGCAGCTAGAAACTGCAAAAGCTAGGAAAGTGAAAAAGCTCAAAGAAACTAAGGATGTAAACTATTTTCCTCTACAAAAGAGTTTGGGATTTTTCCGTACATATAACTCCTGTAGACTCCTTATTCTAGAGGACGGGGCTATAAAACTTTTCATTTAAAAGCAAATTCCTAAGTGACACAGATCTCACTGACAGGAAACATTTCCAGATACTCAAGCTACACTTTTTTTTCTGAATAACCATGGTTTGTTAGAAGTTGCATCTTGGTCCATAGGAAGGTTTTGTTGTCTTCTCTGCATGTGTGTTTAAGAACATCCCATCGCTCTGATGTACTGCTGCATGCTGGCATTGTGCGAAGGGGCCATACATAAGCTTTTTGGGAAAAAAAAATTGAAAACTGTTTTCTTTATGAAGTTCTAATAATTAAGAGATTCAATTACATTGTTTAATGTTGGTAACTGCTAAATCAGCATCCCTCAAGAATATTTGTGCCAAACTTGACAGAGGAATACCAATGTCAAGATGATGATAAAAGTTCCAACAAGGCTCCTGGAGAAGGGAGTTGAGCAAAGGAGCGAGTTCTGAGCCCAGGCAGCGGCCAATGCTCAGAAAACCAGATGGCATTAATGCCACACCTCATGGAAGAACGCTTTTATGAATAGATAATTTCTTTAAAAATGCATCAATGACCTTAATGTTACCTCTTATTCTCTACCCTTGGTTTAGCCACACATTCCAGATGGAATTTTGCTGGGCTGGGAAGACAGCGATCGCTGATTAGGGGAAAAGGGGCCAAGCCATATCCCGTGGCTCCTGGATGATGACCTCAAGCTAAGCCATTGTGCTCCTGACTGCTGTGGGTGCCCACCACTATGCCTCCTTGGGACAAAAGACCATCAGCTTCCTGGCAGGCAGCATTTCACTGTATATTAACAAAAGATGACTTGTGATCTGATCTGCTATTACATTTGTGGATAAAATGCAACAGGAGAAACATATACTGGTCATTTGAGCTGTGCATATCCTGTATGGCACCTCCACTGTACCAGGAGATGTTAACAGCAATTTTCTTGTCCATCAAAACCGTTCCTGTGCTTTCTTAGCCCAGCCTTGGCAGAGGTTTTCCCTGCAGTCTGACTGCGTGAAACTTAAAAAGTGCAAGTGATGTTTAAAACTGCTAGATTCTTTTAAAGCTTTCTGATTTTTCCATTGGGGGAAATAAAATTCTAGATTCCCCCATCCTATCAACATATATATATGGATAATAATCTTCAAGGAGTACCTGTGGGGAAGACATCTTCCACCTATGCAAACCATAATGCAAAGCAGATAAAGAACATCTGCCCAGGCTGCTGCCATTGCAGTTGACAGAGATTGGGGAAGAGAGGATGTCAACTAGGGACTTCTCTACTGCATGCCAGGGAAAGCAGAAGCTAGTTGTGTGTGTGTTGTGGGAAGGCAAAGATAAGAGGTAACAGCTGAGACAGTGAGACTGTCACTCAAGTTGCATAAAAAGTAAGTAAAATATGTTGAACTGTTTAGAAAACAGGAGTTTAGTTTGCTTCAGGAAAGTTAGAATAAGGAAAGTCACAACACTACGTTCAAAGACAAGAAGTTAGGAATGGTAATTTTTTCATGAGGTTATCTATCCCGCCTCCATTCCAGTGCTGTATTAATGCTATTTGAATTAAATTATATCATGTATTTTTCAGCCTACTTGTGCCTGTGTCTCTAGTGATGACATCTCCATTGCTTTCCTTTGGAGACTGCTCCACAGGATGCATTAGATCTCACAGCTGGAAAATAGTTCCCTCCATCAGTCTACAATTTCCTTTCCTTACTTTAACTTTCATTCCATTACTCCTAGTAACATTCTTCCCCACTTCAGAAGATCTTATAAAAAAATATCTCTCATGTACTATTCATTCCAGATATCACAGAGATTACTGTGCTTACTGTTTTAGGCTCGGATCCTACCAGTTCTTCTTACTGGGCATGATTTACCACAAGTATAGGCTGATCTTACCACTAAAGCGTGATATAAATGCTGGCTTTGTACTGGGATAACCATCTGGTTAAGAATGAAATTATTTTTTTAAACTAAAACTTTGCACAAGTGTAACTCCAGTGTAGATAACATTAAAAGTAAAGCAAACTTCTGTATCTTAGTAATACGTTGTATAAATTTACAGCATTACAGTCACCCCTTTTAATCCCACTAACAAGCTTTATTTGATTCATAAAACAATTCTAACACTGCCACTAGGAGCTGCATAAACATTATACCAGTACCAGCGTATTTTTATCGGCACGCCGGTAGCATTGCCCCACTTGTTTATAGTCTAAATGACACACATTAGTCCAAATTGGCACGGCTCAGGCTTAGTGAAAAACTGATCTTTCAGAACGCACTTCTTTGAGGAGCCAGGCTATAAACCTGTCACCTTCCTCATGCCCTTGTGAAATACTCTCCTACTCTCAGCCCCTACCCTGGAAGAGTTTACTCCATATATCCACAAAGACTGTGCAGTAACTTTGACTAAGTTCAGCTGTCAGCAAAACTTCACTGGTTTTGGAAGCTGTGACAAGTTTGAACACAGCGCAGAGCAAGAGTCTTTTGAAATAAAGTGCTGCATACTTTTAGAAGTGGGAACAAAGCATAGGAAGGAAAGGGAAGTCAAGCTGACAAAACAATATATAAACATTTGTTTTACTTAAAGCTCACATAAAGCCTAGGCCACCTTCTGTGCTCCAGACAGCATCTACGCACCCGGTTCTTTACAGCAAGCCTTTTAACCTGTCAAATACTCTTTATTTGCCAGTGCCTCCTGAGTCCTACTAAATCTCTAAGCTTATTTAGGGCAAGAAGTTGCCCTAAATCACCTGCAGTAGTCTTCAATTTTTTTAAAATGGTAATTACTAGAACTGCTTGCCCACATCTTTGCCTACATGCAATTTAGCCACTTGAGTCAGCTTTTTGTACTCCTATGGAAATACAACAATAAAAATGCACCAATCCCTCAAGCTTTTTAACCAGGACTCTTTCTCCTTCAGGAGTTCACATCTGCAAGTTCACAAGTCTTTGGCTCTGAAGCTCCTAGAAACAAAGACAACATAAACCTATCGCCTGCCACAACTGCATGAAGAATAAACAGGAATTTTGTTTTTTTCATAGCGTGAAAACTCTAATTAAACTTTTTGTCCAAAGACTGCAGTAATGGTGAGGTAATTATTAAATCTTTCTCTGTATTACCAGTGTATTGCCAGCACTTTCAGATCCATCATAGTACTCCCTGGGTAAGTGCATGCACATGTGCTTAATTTTAATCACAGGTTCATTCGATTTGTAAAAGAATTTCAAAACAGACAGCAGAAAGCAATTAAAAATAACGGGAAATCTCATACATTAAAATTAACTTGAACCAATCTGAGGGAGTATCAGATAGAGGAGTGTGCAGAAACACGGTGTTTAAAGGCAGAAGCTCAAACAAACCGCCCAGACTTGCTGCCTTCTGAAGGTCAATCAGGCCCTGGTTTTGGCAGACCAACTGCATGATGAAGGCCAGAGTCCAGATCGCTCCATCATGGCCAGCCTGCGCCCTGTCCAGGTGTTTATAATTAAGGACTGAGGGAAAACAAGCTGATTTTAGGACCCAGAATAGAATACAGGCAATTCATAAGACACAGTGTATAAGATGTCAGATCCAAGCAAGTGTTAAATCTATTAACGTCTGCACACTATGCAGCCAATGAACTACATCTGTAATAAACTCCTGAAAAAAAAAAGGTTCAGCCAAATAGGCCACACCATTATTTCACAAAGACGCTATATTCTTCTTTAGCTGAAGTTCCTAAAAGGAGAGCCTGGTGCAGAATACAGTATACATTAATGTAAACTGCCATTGGGAAGGAAGGGAGAAACATTCAAGATAAGAAATGACAAAAAATATTAAAACTGCAATTCCTAAGCAAGAACAGAGCAAAACGCTTTCAGCTACTTGCTGATGATAATACCTTATTAATAATTATTATTTATATAAAATATTAATATAAAATATTAATAATCCAGATGATAATACCTTATTAATCACATCGAGAAACATCTGTATAGCCAGCATCACCACCCCATCAACCAGAAGATACAACTGCAGGCACAGCTGGAATCTTATTGACCAAATCAACAAGAAAACACAGAGGACAGGACTTGTATCAATAACCGGAGCAAGATGTCTGATAGACGACAGTATTTGATCCTTAAGGTATTTCAAGAAATAACTGGTATTAAAAAAAAAATGTCAATGATTCCAAGCTATGATTTCTGTATTGCACGAAACAAACACTTTGCTGCAGAGTCAGAGTTGAACACACTCATTAAGACTGCAAGAACAGCAAAGCAAGCCACTGAGACCCATAAGAATTGCTGGTTAAGGCAGTGACTTTTAACCTGTTCTCTGTCAAGCCCTGAAAGATCAGAGACTACTGTGCCACATCTCTTGAAAGGTCTCTAAGAAAAAAAGATGCCTTTACTCTGTACTGCAATCTAATTATGGAACATATCTATCAAGGTGTGCAACACCACTAAGTATCTAAACAATGAAGAATGAAGCCATTAAAACTCACAGGCACAGTCGGCTGCCCTGGGCTGCCCCAAAAGCCTGAAAAAAAGCAAGTTTCTGCCCCCCACAGCCAACACATTCTGCCTTCCAGGTCTTCTAAAGGCTCAAAGATATTCATTGGTTTTGGCTGGCTGAAATGCAAATACTCCAGGGGAGGTTTAGATTGTATATTAGGAAAAATTTCTTCACCGAGAGGGTGGTCAAGCATTGGAACAGGCTGCCCAGGGAGGTGGTGGAGTCACCATCACTGGCAGTATTCAAAAAACGTGTAGACATGGCACTTCAGGGTATGGTTTAGTGGTCTTGGTGGTGTTGGGTTGATGGTTGGACTTGATGATCTTGAAAGTCCTTTCCAACTGTAGTGATTCTGGGATTCTGTGTGATTCTGTAATACTTCTGAAAACATTTCCTAACAGGAGTTAGGACAACAACCAGTGACTGCAGAACAAGTATTGTTAACTCCTCTGATGGACAGTGCCTGTTCCATGTGCCCTCAGCTTCCCTGGTGCATCCTTTGAGAAGAGAGCATGGGGAGGAGGTGCAGTCCCCTTGCTTCTGCTTTGGGAGTGCGTGGGCATGCAGGGGGGTGGAAGCATCAGCAGGGCAGGGGGTAGCGGATGGAGGAGAGCAGAAAGCAAGAGCTGATAACAAGAATCACTGGGGAGTGTGCTGCATGAGCCGTGAATAGAAGGAGGACCTCCTGGGGACCTGAGAAGCCCTTGCAGAGCTTGTAATAAATAAATGAATAAATAAGTAGACCCTGTTCAGTCCAAAAGTCTTGCTTGGTGGGGCAGAAAGGGAGACTGCTTAGCATATGTTAAAGGTATAGGCAGATTTATTTAAAAAATAACCTGGATTCCCATCAGTCACTCTGAAAAATAAACACATTAAAACACACTGCAAGAGGTCTTCCAGCAGAAAGAACTGTCTTTCACAACACATAATATAGGACTCACTTAAATTATTCTTTGTGAGGCTTATAAAACATCTTGCTAACTCTTCCCTCTTGTCTCTTATACTCCACAAAAATTCCATTACTATTCCTGTCTTCTTGCCTTAAGATAATAAATAATAATAAGCTCATTGTCTATGAGGTTTATGGGTGTTCAAAGTTGCCAGTCACCTGCCATTTCCATGCAAAGTATAAATCCAAGCAGACTTGTCCTTGAGGGAGCTGTAGGGCAGCTGAGCTGGAGGTACTGACCCTCGGCTTTCTGAGCCCATATTGTCGTGGAGCTCATCATAAAAATGTTGCTCTTCCCATCAAAAGAGGCTTCCACTGAGCATCTCTGTGAAAGCGACTCCCATGCCTCATACTCCTGTGTGAGGTCAGACTAGAGGCGAGGGATGCTAAATAACAGAGCTGTGCTTCTGCGTGTTCCACAGCAGCATTCATTCTCCTGGCTTCCTTGTGTCCACACTCCTCTTCGTAGGGGCACTGCATTTTAACAGCGTATGCGGAATAGAAGGAATAAAAAAGGAGATGAGGTCTGACAGAAAGCCTAAGAGAAAATAAATATATGCAATGCATAGGATGCTGTGTGTCAGATAAGGAAGGAGGAGAGAAGAGGAAAACAAAATTGAATCAGGTTGCAGGGGGAAAAGAAAGGAATAGTACAGAGGGATGAATGGGAAGAGGCTAATCCCACTTCTCACTTCTTCTCACTCCCCTAACAAGCTGTATTTCCTTTGCTACGTACACAGCAGAACTGAAGCAGCCTGATTTGAAATCACACAGAAGTTAAAAGTCCTCAGCTTTGAGTTTCTACTCCTAATAGCAAAAGGCCAAATTAGAAAATGCCTTGATTTGAAGAAGCAGCAGCAGATTTGACAAAAGACACCAAGACATCAGTATCACGGCAGGAATTAATACTTTGCTGCTTTCCCTCCCCAGGATGTCTCCTCTGCTTCTGCGCTAACGCTCCTCCCTGTGAGAAGCAAATGGAGAAGGGAGCTGGAGAGAGCTGTATGTATTTTCTATCCCCACCAGCAGCTCAAAGAAACTGAGAACTGAAAAGAAGGTATGAAGTTCAGGAAACAAAACTCCTAATATCAGCCATGAAAGAATTTTTGGTTCAGATACTTTCGTTTATATTCCGCTTAGCAGAGAAGCACAGATAACAATGACAGTGTTACTGCTAGCATTGTATGGATGGAATAAAAATATAAAAGTGTCAATGACAACCTAAAGACAAAACAAAGCAAACATAAAGTCTCGGCACAGAAATTATTTCTTTAACTGCCACTGTTCTGTACAATTTTTCCTTTCTAGTATGATTTTTATTGGGACTGAATTAACCTCAGGATTGCTCCCATCACTTCCAGGATAAAAGTCTATTGAGACTTGCACATAAAAATTTAATTAAAAGTTGAATAAAATGACTACAGATATCAAACAATGTCTATTCTCTAAGTTCATGCTAAGATCCATATACATGTAATATTTCATACAAACAATACAAGTTATTCCATGATGTTCTTTTCAATAAAAATGATGATGAATAAAATGTGCCCATTGTACTTTATTAATACGTTTATTCAAAGTAAATCAGAAGTTAAAACAAGGAAGTTAAACACAAAAGGATTATTCTATTCATTGACATTGCCAGGATAATATCTTCAGTTCAGCCAGATTGGCTGAATATTATACTATACCAATAGTAAAAGCAATATTTTCTTTAAGCCCCTGCTCTGAAAAGTATGTCAATTTAAGAGATCCTTTATGCCTATTAAAGCCCAGAAAAAAAGCAGTGGGATTTTAAAGTTAGCAGGATGCTTTAGATTCAAACATGGGTTGGACGCTCTCCTGATTGGGGCTGCTTTCCTGAAGTGGGATTACATGCCCATGTAATGCCCATGAAACATTCTGGTTTTCCAAAAATTCAGGCACGTGCATGGCTTTTTGCTCTCTAAGTGCATTGTGAAAATCAAGACATACCATGAATACATTTTTCTGTGGGGCTATGTCATATCATGTTTTATATTGTAATGATAATGTAATAATACCATATTTTGTAATGTAAGTATGCAGTAATCCATCACAAGTCATACACTGTCATTTCTAAATGTATTTCTAAAACCTGGAACTTAATATTCAGCTCCTAAATGCAGCTATGACAAAACAGACCACTACTGTAGTGGGTTCCCACTAATACACTGGCAAATTTGCAGCGAGCATGGCTGTGTGCAAGTCTGACACACAATTTCTACGTAAGAATCAAAAAATAGATACTGAAAGTCATATATTCATCATTTTAGTCTATTTTAAAAAGAATACTGTAACATTTCTTCTCAGAAAGCTTATAAATACTCCCAACATAGAGATTTACGATACCAAAAAATATAAATTTCAGAATAACAGTACTTTGATATAGAAATGCCATGAAAGATCACGCAGCATTCTGGTATAAACACACAACCTATTTTGAAATTCCCAGATGTGCGGGCTACCACCCCTTTCTTTGAAGATTTTATCTGATGTGTGCTGATACATACTTTCAAATAGACCAAGGTCTATTTTAAGTGCATTGAAGTCCTGAAAGAGAAGAGGCTGTGATCTGTCCATGCGTATAGACAGTGAGCTATGGACAAACACCACCATTGCAGGGGCTTTCTGTTTAAAAAACAACCAAACAACTTTATTTCCGTAATTTCCCTTCTCTGCTCTAATTTACCCCAACATTTAAGCACTTCCTAAACATTTACGCATTCTTTCCAATTAATTTCCAGTCTCACATGAATTTTAGCCTTTTCTAGTGTACTGTGGAAAACAATGAATTTGCGAGTGGCTAAACGATAACGCGTAGCGTACATTTGCAAAGGTATGGGTGCTGATTTGACTGACTGAGTCTTTTTATAAAATCTCGGTGAAATGAACAGAGAAGAGCCATCACGGATTATAACTATAATTACAGCTCCACTGGACAATCTTATTCAATCATCATTTCTTCATGTTGCTATTTTAGCTTGCCCAAAAAAACCCAAGCCTGGTAGTTTTCTAGCTTCCCCTATGACTTGTAATATCCCTAGTGCACTGTAATTTTTTCTTCCCCTTCCAATTCAAGTCAGTACACTGAAAACCCTCAGGACACCCCACAGAGTACAACACTTTACACCTAACAGTGACACTGCCAAAGATCAAGGATGGAGAAAGACATTTTAATTTAGCTGACAGGTTCAGCAGGCAGTTATTTGGCAGATGTGACACGTTACCCATATGTGTCTTCCTCCTTCTACCACCTCCAGCCTCTTAGCAATTAATTTAGGCCAATCGTCCAAACCCACGAAGCACCATGGAGCAAGGCACAGCAGTCAACCCACCTACAAGATAGGATGATTAGCACTTAGAAAGAAACTCTGTGAACCTCTATCATTATTTTAATGACACTTTCTGTGCTTATTTTAAATATAACAGCTGCTTCTCTAAAGTTCTAGCTACAGAATTTTGCTAAAGAGCACGTTTAACATCACAATGTAAATTCAGTGAGATTATACGTAAACAGAAAACAATCATCTTAACTACTCAGTGAACAGTAAGATTTGTGGGTTTGGGGGTTCGGCTTTTTTAAAACATTCTATATGAACTGACTAAACCCAGGAAATAAATTGTGGTATCAATACTGGCATAAAAGCCAAATAAACATGAAACCCAAACATTTAAATAAAAGTCTATAGAGCTATAGCATAGGCTCACAGTTCAAATCCATGTTCTTCCCTAGGAAAGGACTACACAGTTAATTCTAGTTATGAGACACTACACTTAAAAATGAAGAAATAAAGTCCATGGGTAAAATACATCTTTGCTTTAGCTGGCCTCAGAAATGCTCTCCAAATAGCGTATCATCTGACCTGTCACTAGAGTTTTACAAAACAACAATTATTCTCGTCTTTTCTTTCTTCAACAACATTGTGCAAGGAATATAGTTTGATTTCTGTAAAATATATTTTTAAATTTGAGTTATCAACTATTTATCAAGTAATTTGAGTTTATTAAGAAATTATCAAGGGAAAGCTACTCTGGAGAAATCAAATCTTACGTGGAGATGTTCATGAAGTGCAATATATGATCATTTCCACCATCATTTCCAGGAACAAGTTGAGTTAATCTAGGTTCAATTCACCACAGCCTGATGGCTGGCACTGGCCCGGCTCCGCTTGTCACAGAGAATTTCCCCGTTGTCAGACACGGCTGCTGGGAACAGTCAGTGAGCAGGAGAAATGATCCTGCAGGCAATTACATGTGTCCTCCCAGAAGGGCTTCAAACTGGAGAGAGATCTTGAACTACATCGCAAGAGAAGACCCCATGCAGAACAAAGTACAGCTACGTAGTGATCCATGTTTCATCTGGTCTGCTGCATTTGATGCTATTTGGAGATTGTATTTTTTTTAATGTGTGCAGCCACATAAGCCCACGCAAGAGATCAAGCTTATGGCTTACTAGGACTAGAATTGTAACTGCCATCCAGAAGCACTGTTTTTCCTCCCATGGCAGGCGACATCACCCTCCCCAGCCCCACAGCGGGCACATCTTCTATTACAGCCATCTGAAACATTCACTAAAACAGGCAGAAATTTTCAAGGCTGCGGGAGCAAGCTGACAATCTGAAAGCTGATGATTTCTGCTGCTAAGAATGTTTTTAGGAAAAACAACGGTATTTTAAACCTTTCCTGCTAAAACTACCAGAGATAACTATATCTCTGACTTGCCCCTGGTCTCTTCAAATATACTCCTCATTAGCCTGCCTTCACATTCAGTGTCTAGCTACCACCTCTCCCCAGGAGCAAGAGCATGAAAGAGGGAGAGATGGAGGGAGGAAGACCGCCCCCGTTCCCTGGGTTGGCTTTTGAATGCAGGTACCCAGCTAACCATGCTGACCACTATTCACACTAGACCAACAAAGTCATAAAATCAAATTTTAGTAAGTTGCTGTGAAGTAACTTTCAACAAGATCATATTCGTAGATCTGTATTATCAGATCTTTCTTGGACCAACTATGTCTGTTGTACTTTTCTCCTTTTCATCTACCACAGCCTTCCTAGCAAGCAACACACACAAGCCTAGCCTGAACACAGACCCAGCGAACTGGTGTGTACGCCAGTGTGCAAGCCAGCTATGAATTTAGAAATTTGGCAGATAGCAGTGCTCATCTTTGACAGCAAAATTACGTACCATGAACCCCCTCAGCTATCTGGTGAAGGGTCCAGCTAGGAGAGGCTGTGAACATCATCGTGAGCACTACGCTTTGTGCTGCTCATCAGCTTTGCACTTGGGGGAGGACCTGAGCCAAAATCCCCTTGACCTGGGACCAAGAGTTTGGGAGGTAGGAAAAGCAGGAGAAATGTGACTGCATTGTCTTCAGACAAGAAGCATTCACTCCTCAGATCATCCAGGGCCAGGCTCCGTCCTCATCCTGGGGTAAAATGCAGAACAGAAGGTACTAGAAGATGACTTGTGGCATTAGAGTCAATCTGCTAATTTCTCTATTGGCTTTTTACAAAGTTATTAAGTTTAAAGCTTCCACTTGCTTTGGTTGTGGAGTCCAACTAAATGTTTCCATGGTTAATTGAAAAAGAGGTCTGAGGTTTATTTGGAGTAATAATAACAAAAAAACCCAAATGAAATGAAACCAGAAAGCCTACAGCTATTCACACTGTTACAGACAGAGTCTTCTCACTTTTTTCAGCTTCCTCTCCTTGGTTCTCCTGCGTGAGCAGTCTCCAACTGTTTCAAATGACTTAAACCCCAAACCCTCATCCCTGAGCACTCTGATTGCAGATTCCATCTTCACAGGCTATAAGGTTTCAAATAGCATAATGTATCAATACAGGTCCCCTCCTCGGCCCCCAGCCATAGGGCTTGGGGACATGTGACTTTGCCCCCTGCCAGGGAGATGGCCACTCTCTGGACTTACTCCTCAACCCAACACGAGGATTGCCAACACGAATGTTCCCAAAGGCTGCACCGATCCTTCAGCCTCAGGGAGCATCAGATCTTCACAATTAAAGCAAGGAAGGCCTATTACAGAATACAGCAGGCAAGGAGTAGTATAAAAGGAGTATCACTTTTTTAATGAAAAAAAAATCAAGTAATTCAGATTGCCTTCTCTGAAGCAAAAAGAAATTAAATCGCCACACCATTCTTTTGAGCCGTAGGCTCCAGCCTATGCTAAACTCAGTTTCTGACTGCACAGAGGTTGCCAGAGCCAACATTAATTCAGATCCAAGAGGGAACAGCACAACCATGAAGAGATACAGCTCAATTTGCACTAAGCTGCATGGCTCCATACCCTGTAGTGCATGCCTTGCCCCCCATCGCACTTGGGCCCTTGCAAGCTCAGAGTGAGCAGAGCCCCTGAGCTGTCCCGCTGGCCTATCACACAGTCAACAGCATTCACAGGCAGCACTTCACGTTTTTATGGCTCTCTCTTCCTCCGCTTCTGTTACACCAGCGTGTAACCCTCTTCCAACCAAGGGTTGTATCCCTGTGCTAAGCCACCTTTTCCCTTCGTCTCCACCCTGCTCAGCCGTCCTGCCTCTGCCTACAGCAGGCCAACAGACACAACGGTTCAATGGCACACCTCCTCCAGTTACAAAACGCAGATTTTCTTGAAATTGAGAACAGAAAAGCATTATCTGATGGTATTTGCTTGATAGGAAAGCTTGGTAGACTTGGGACTTTTTTTGGTGGGGGTCCTCTTTAAGGGAGTAGACAAACCACTCAAGGGCAGCAGTGCAGCTGCAGAATTTATAGCAACCAGGGACTTTCAATAAAAACTCACTGCAGGTGGAAATTACCATCCACCCACAAGCAATGCAGACCTCCAGAGGAGCGCTTATTGCTTACATGCAAAACATTGTGCTGCAGAAGCAAACGCGTTTTGCATAAACCAGATCTCGTGAAGTAACAGCTAAGCTCCAGCCTGCCCGTTCTGGGTACAGCAAGTCCAAAATGCAGTGGTCAGCCGTTTCGAGCACCATCTGACCTCGGATTTTTCTAGGTATTTACAAGTTTGGAGTTCATGCAGGTTCGTGCCTTTGATCAGGATGAAGTCATTGAGGCTGTTGAGGTCCGCAGGGCAATGGGCAAAGACAGTGTCCACAGCCGGCTGCTTCTTCCCAGCACCGCTCCCACAGGAAGCCACAGGCGCACCTGGCGAGGTCTGGGCTGTGACACCTCCGGTGTAATGAGATAAGTCACCTCTCACAGGTGCCCAGCGGTTCCATCCTCTACTTAGACAAATGTCTGGCATCTGGATAAAAGCCAGCTGGTGTGGGCCCAACTCGGATAAGCTGGAAATGTCGGCCAGCACAGGGACGCACTAGGATGAATATCCAAATGCAACATCTGTTCCCTATTGCACATCCTCCCAAATCGCCATTGATCTTGAAACGTTATTAGGCTTCCCTCTGGTCCCAGATTAACCCAGCAAACAAATGTATGTATTAGCAACCCTTAAAGGCAGAAGGGTTTCGTTGTGCAGGACTATTGCCCATCTTTTTAAGGAAAAAGGCTGATAACCCAGATGCCCTCCAACTCAGCAGAAGGGGAGCCAATCTTGCAAGAAATAGGGCAATCAGGATGATAATAGCATGATAAAACTAGTAACAAAAAGGAGAATGGCAACACAGAACAAACTAGTATTTAGCTAGCACAAAACCAAAAGCTTTTCAAAACAAATTTAATTAAAATTCCTAAAGATGGGAAGAGAAGATATTGTGTCTGCATCAGAACTAGAAACCTGGGTGGTAGACAGGAGATGCCAGAACAATTCGCTCACTGGGAAAAATCTAAGCTGAGAATAATTAAAAATATTGGGGTAGGAAGAAAAGCGTAATTGGATCATTAAAATGAGTAATTAAAACTTTTGTTGGAAAGGATGTGAGAGCAAGAGCAAGGTAAAGGGTGACATGCCACCTAGAAATGCTGTTACTAGTTTATGAACCACTGATATTTCATTGATATGGGAGAAAGCAGAAGTAGATGGTAATGCACAGAAGCCACAAATATTCAGCTATAAGAGAACTGCTGTAAGACAAAAGGATTCAAGAAAAAGTCTGCGATTAGCAGCATTAAAAAACAATAAAATATCTCTGCAGTATTTTAGGATAAAGAATCACGATTGTCATATGGATCACCAAGTATAGTGCAAAAAAGAAGTGGTAAATACAGTATTTCTGTTGCATAGTTGAGAAAATGCTGGATGACACAATATATAATGATAATGATAGCAGTGTATTTCTAATCCAATAATAACTTAGAACAATGTTAAACAATGTTAGCAAGACAGGCAGTCCAGTATCAGCAGGTCCGGATGACTTTGATTCAACAGCTGTGCCAAAAAGCCTCTGGATCATTAATATTGATTTTCAGTAACATTTTTGTAAGAATGTCAGCCTTCCACTACTAAACAAATTTTAAAATCACGATCAATATTTATCTACAGGCTGCTCAAATTTAAATAGGATTAATTCCTTAATTTAGGGAAATCGGAGGCTTGTGTTACACCAGTCATATTACAGGATCACCGCAGGCTTTTTTTTTTTTTAAGTCTTTGACTGGTATATTGAAGGTAACCACAGCAAACAGCGATAAACAGCAAGATTAACTGGAATCAGGTGGCCAGTTGCAGGGATACAAATTGTGTATCACCCATGAAAAGAAATTAAAAGGTAGAATCATAGAATAGGGTTGGAAGGGACCTTTAAAGGCCATCTAGTCCAACCCCCCTGCAGTGAGCAGGGACATCTTCAACTACATCAGGTTGCTCAGAGCCCCGTCCAACCTGACCTGGAATGTTTCCAGGGATGGGGCATCCACCACCTCTTGGGCAACCTGTGCCAGTGTTTCACCACCCTCACTGTGAAATATTTCTTCCTTTTATCTAGCTGAAATCTGCCCTCTTTTAGTTTAAAACCATTACCCCTTGTCCTATTGCAACAGGTCCTGCTAAGAAGTCTGTCCCCATCTTTCTTACAGGCCCCCTTGAAGTACTGGAAGGCTGCAACAAGGTCTCCCTGGAGCCTTCTCTTCTCCAGGATGAACAACCCCAACTCTCTCAGCCTTTCCTCACAGGAGAGGTGCTCCATCCCTCTGGTCATTTTTGTGGCCCTTCTCTGCAGCCGCTCCAGCAGGCCCATGTCTTTCCTGTGCTGAGGGCTCCAGAGCTGGACTCAGGACTCCAGGTGGGGTCTCCCCAGAGCGGAGTAGAGGGTACACAGAGGTAACGATCACTGCTGAACTGCAGTGCTGTGAAAAGCCACCAACGCACAGTGGTGCCACGCAGGAATTGCCCAAGGCACCAAAACAGATGTTGAAGAGCTGACAAAGTTATTTCAAGGTGAGGCAGGAGCCCTGGTGCGCTACGTGCCAGAAAGTGGCAGGTAGGCACAGCCAGCCCCTGCTGAGGGATGGGCAGACAGCAAGGGGAGATGGTTGGAGGGAGGAGATGACCCTGGCCGTGCAGGAAGGGTACAGTGCTTTGGTGAGCTGTGGTGCTGGCCAGCTGTAAGCTGTGCAAGAGCACCGTGAAGCACCACCATGGCTTGGTGTCACTGCAACTGCAGCCGCCCTCAGTAAGGCTGGAGATGGTGTCCCTGGCACAGCCCCGGATCCGAGCCCAGTCCAAAGGCGCAGGAGAGACTCTGGCATCTCTTCCTCAACCCCAGGCCAGCGAGGCACCAAAGGAACACCACCAGCCGCTCTCGTACTTTCAGGCTGGGCAGACGAGACGGGCCAGTCTCCTATGCGGTACCAGACGAGTGGAAGAGCTGTGTGTAAACAATGAGATTTGACCAGAAAGGTATTGGGACTTATCACACCAGATGTACCAAACACCTGCCTAAAAGGGATACACATCTCGGTTTGGGAAAGCACGGACTGTGTGGCCAGCTAGAACACCCAAACGAGCAAAGACACTAATTAGTAGTAGGTGCACAAGAGTACCACAGACAGGGACTCTACAAAGCCCTCCCAGAAACCTCTATATAATTCCAAACTAATTATGGGAAAAAGCCATCTTAAACTCGTTCATGTTTAAGGACAGGACATTTGCAACCACAACAAGTCATTCCTGAAATTTCCCGGAAGGCAGTTATGAGATAAAGAAACCAGTGCTGTATTTTGCTACCGATGCCACATTTACCGTGGTATAAGCAGACGCAGGGCTGTGATGGCCTGCTGTGGGACATGAATGTGCCCATAATTCTCATGTAATGCATGGGGACTGATGAAGAATGAATTGCCAGCACCTTTCCCTATGAACCCGCAAATAAGGGCGGCAGAGCCATAACCACAGGCAGAGGCCAAGACCACAGCAGAGTGGCTGGAAGAAGCAGGTCTCGCCTCCGAAAACATGTGGGAAGGGGGCTGTAAGAAACCACCGCCGGGAACAGGCAGTCTCCCTGGGAAGGAGGAACAAAGCATGCGCGTAGTCGCAGGCGAACTCATTCTTGTCCCCTGGGAAGCAGAGCTATCCATTTCCCTCAGCCTGCCCTCAACACAGAGGAGGTGAACACCTCCTCCTGCAGCCCTCAGGAAAAGGCAGGGCAAGGCAGAAGCTCCATCCCCTCCAGTGCCTGGAGATGACTAACGGTTTATAGGAACAGGGCTCCACAACCTGCTGCGTGCAGGAGCACGTTTATCTTCCGCTACAAAATCAAACAACTGCTGTTTCAACTGCTTCGAAGCACAGCTCTCGGAGAGGCCACAGCACAACAATTCTGTTTTCCCCCCCCGAGTTCTCAGACGATTCAATTTCTAGCAGAATTAAGCTGTCTGAAGTTGCCCAACTCCAGGCGTGCACAACAAAGGTGCATGGAAGAGTCATGCACAAAACCCCCGAGCATTAAAGCTTGACACACAACCATTTCTGTTTCAGGAAATTTATTTCTGTAGATAGCAGTAGTTTCCTGACGCTCGTAGGAACATCATGAAATATTTACTGCACTTTTACTTCTCTTAACTGCAAAAACAAAACAATCCACGTCACCTCCCAAGGATGCACTACCTTCTTGCCACACCTTGAAGTCGATAATGAAAACCTGGAGTCTGAAACGCGGGGTTTGTGTCCTGGGATGTGAGGTGGCAGACGAAAAGTACAAATGGGCAAGAATACAAATTGTGTTACCTGCAAGGTTGCTCGCTGGCAACCCCCAAACACATACAGCTGGCACGCAGTCATCTGGCAGATACCTAACTGATACGTGATGGCACTTGTTTTTTAAAATTAGAAATTGTCATGTCTTTACAGTTGCAGAACACTTGACCTGACAAGCATATGCAGGCACAAAAGATTATGTGAGACAACAGGAAAACACAATAGACAGGAAAATATATGTGAACTGTACCCAGTAATAGCTTCATTTGCCTGTTCCCTGGGGAGATCTGAGCTGTTTTGTGTGCACAGGCTGTTAAACAGAAAATTACTTCTTGGAAAGTTAATACAGCGTGGTTAGAAGCATTTCACGTGAGCTGTCTAGATACACAACCACCTCTACTTACCAGAAGAGAAATTGCGTCCATCTAATCATACAGCTGAAAGAAACCCTGGTAATTTCAGCAGTAACAGCGAAGAGGTTAAGCAAGGCGACCCCCTGCCTTACGGCCAGAAGCTCTGAGGACCCCCATCAGGGTGGGAGAGCTCCAACAAGGGCAGAGAAGGAAGCGCCTACTTCAGCACCTCCACAGCTACAACCCGCTCAACAACGCGATGACATTACACTCACAGGCCACTGCACGGGGCCGTATGAACCAACAGTCCCTTTTCTTTCAAAGGCTGTCTGCTCAGGAGGGATACAACTGGAACTGATATTCAGTGTGATCATTTTAACCTTCAGAACTACTACTCAACCGAACGAATACACACTGATCTGCAGCAGATCAGAGCAGTTACTTCGGCTGTCATTGACCAAGGATGTGGCCGATTCTCAGTTTCCACAACATTGTGGAGACCAAGAGACTTCCCTGAACCCCACGACTGCAGCCATCCTGGCTCAGCTGCCTGTGATGGAGCAGGAAAAGGGATTAAATACACCACCTCACACGTCTGTGCCAACACGTTCTGAAAATGGGGACTTCGACGGGGACGAGCGATTCTCAGTTCGCAACTCTCTCTGGGAAACTGGAGGACGCAATGAATCTTCTCTCAGACCTTTTATAGAACATGTTTGTAAAGCTACCAACATAAACCAGCTGTTTGGTAAAGTGTAATATCCCCATAAGATATTCTGATGGGATTGTCAGTTTTATGTGGAGATATTGTACGTATTCTGAAACATACATCATATGCATTTTGCTGGAAACTTTCAAGTGATTTTTCATACGAACTCTAGATGAGAGCTGGGCTCATGACAGATTTGAGCACTCAAAGTAAATAAAAAAAGTTTAAAAAGGGGGTGGGAGAGTTTGAATTTAAATAAAACAGATATTGCTGCAAAATAATACAATAACACTACAAATAATAAAACTCTTTCTGGGTCAACCTGAAACATTCTCTTCAATTCAAAATGATGTGCTTCCCTTTATTTTCAAGCTATTCAATCCTTAAAAACATTATTTCTTTAAGGAAAAATAATTTTTAAAGTAAAAAGCTCCAAAATATGTGTGTGGGGGGGAAAGAGAGTAAAAATCTAATTTTGAAAATGCTGAAACAAGACACTGCAGCATCTGGGGAAATCATCTTTCTTCTTCAGTCAAAACTACTGGCAATAATCATCCTTGAAAATGCAAATACTTCTGATCCCTATCTAACTCTGCTTCTCAGCAAATTTATGACTTGTCAAAAAAGAATCTTCCCAGCTTTATTCATGAAGTCGGAGGTAATTATCACTTTTTCAGCTGATATAAGAGTGAATGTACTGCTAATCAAGCCGGTGGGAATTAGAAGAGGTACAAGTTTGCACAACTCTCACAATTATTCCAGTGAATTGTAAATGATATTAGAGCATCACTTTCAGTAGTAGCGATCTAATCCCTCTCCAAACCTAAATAAAACAAAGAAATCACACATGACGTGAACTATCAGAGAAAAAGGAACACAATACCTTTTTTCCTTCCAACAAAAGGGCCATATCTTGCAACCCCACTATAAATCTGACAGCACAACGTCCTAACTGATGCTAATATGGGTGACACAAGTGGGTGAGTGGTGTTTGTCGTCTTATGTCTGTTTTCAAGTAACCTGACCTTAACCACTTAAATGCCATAGTTGGCTAAGCTGGTATTTTCCAACATCTGTAGTTATACTCAGATGGCTAATTTGAAATGACTGCTACTAATATGTGCATCAGAGGCACCATTTTCCATAAATGCCAAGTATCAGTGGTGCCCAATAAAACGAGCTGCAAGCACTCAATGACTTTGCAAAGGTGTAAGAACAGGTTGATCGATACTTCCAGAGATGGAGAGATTATTTTATACTGGACAAGAAGGACATTTGCTAACTCTGAGAGGTGCAAAAGCACTACTGTTCCTCAGAAAACATAATTTCAGTTTTGTTAATTCATCATTGCTGCAAAGCTGATAGCTACAATTTTTCAACTAAAAGAAAATACACTATTTAATAAATACATTTATAAAGCATACATATATTTCCTCTTTTTTCCACTGGTTTGAACTTATTACAGTATTTTGACATTATTCCTATTCATCATTACAGTCATGGTCAGAAATGTCCAGATGGTAGATGGTTCTGCATTAAAAAGTGAAAGCCAGGTGACACATTCATGTTTTGGATTCTGTGACTCCTATCTTGACCCGTCTGCCATGGGGAAGGCATCCAGCTGCTCTTCCAAGAATACTCAGAAGATTGTTGTAACGGTCTTTGACCGTTCCATCTGTGTGTGGATACTAAGGGGTCAAGGAGACAATTTTGCACCCAAGAACGCATGCATTGAAAAGTAGGGTACGTAATTTAATACTAATTTTTCTTCTGATGTGGAACATTTGAGTTTGTCTTCTCTTGAGGCTATTGTGCATTAGCAGAATATATCGCAATGAAAAGTGTAATTGTCTAATCACAACTCAAATGTCCAACACTTTAAGAAGAAGTTAGAGAGCAATGAGGTTAAAAAAGATTCTACAAAGGTGAGTTCCCCTTTCCACTGAAATATCTCAAAATCTACCAGAACCATAAAACCATAACAATGTACATAACATTTCCAAAGGAACTAGTTAAGAAATTTCATAATTCAGCATAGTAGTTAAACATACCAAAGTCAGTGAGATTCAAGCAAGTCTGTGAAGTTAAGTTTTATGTACTTAAATGCTATCCTGAGTTGCAGGATATAAAATATTAACCATAATATGTTACAGCAAAATTATTTCAAAAACATTCCATAGAAATACCTCTATGCTTCATTATGCAAATATATACTCAGAAATGCCTTGCAGGGATTCTTACACTGGCAAGGATACAATTTCCATTATAACTTATCCCAGAGAGCTTAATGTTGGCAGATAAATTTCCACACAACATTTAAAAAGAAGAAAAACAACAACAAACTTCAAACCTCTCAGAGATGCAGTTTGCACCTGCCATGTTCTATAAAGACAAATGCCAACGGAAACCACATTTGTTTTTATTGTACCACAGAATATGAAATATCAGTAATAAGATTCAAAACAGCCTAAGGGATAGATTCAACGACGATGTTAGGTACCTACACCGAGACTTCATAATGGCCTTCAGGTCTTGAAATTCACAAAATGTGACCCTAAAAATCCTTGCTCAGCTGCCACCAGCCTCTGAAGGCATGACACACTCCACAGAGAGAGGAAACCACAGATTCCATGTCAAGAGAGGTCCTGTAATACCTGAAAGGGCAGCTTATGCATCTTCTTTTTGGCAAGACGAAGCAGCTGGAAGTATTTAATCAGAACCGAGAAATCAGGCATCCCTCTGCCTAAATAAGCCTACCATATCTTTGGGTTTACTCAGTGATCTTTATTTTTTTTCCCCTGCCTGGAAATTTAATTAAAGCAGATCTTAAAGGATTTTAAAAAAAATATTTGTCATTGATGGGACAAACTCCACACTAGGGGAAACGTGACCTGCTGTTAGGGCAGTGTCTCAGGAGCTAGGACATAAATTTGGTTTTATCTGTAATCTCTTTTGTGTGGAACAGTGTCGTGGTTTAGCCCCAGCCAGCAACTACGCACCACGCAGCCGCTCGCTCACTCCCCCACGGTGGCACGGGGGAGAGAATTGGAAGAGTAAAAGTGAGGAAACTCATGGTTTGAGATAAAGACAGTTTAATAAATAAAGCAAAAGCCGCGCACGCAAGCAAAGCAAAACAAGGAATTTGTTCACCACTCCCCATGGGCAGGCAGGTGTTCAGCCATCTCCAGGGAAGCAGGGCTCCGTCACGCGTAATGGTTTCTTGGGAAGACAGACGCCATAACTCCGAACGTCCCTCCACACCTTCCTTCTTCTTTGTCCCAGCTTTATATACCGAGCATGACGTTATATGGTATGGAATATCTCTTTGGCCAGCCCGGGTCAGCTGTCCCAGCTGTGTCCCCTCCCAGCTTCCCGTGCGCCCCCAGCCTGCTCGCTGCAGGCCAGCACGAGAAGCTGGACTGTCCTTGAGTACTTAGCAACAACTCAAAACATCAGCACCTTATCAACATTTTCTCATCCCAAATCCAAAACATAGCCTCACGCTAGCTTCTGTGAAGAAAATTAACTCTACCCTGGCTGAAACCAGGACAAACAGTGAAATACTCCCAGAAGGAGAAGCCAAGAAGCCCCTTCCCCAGGAAGGCAACTTTCTGTCAGCTGCAAGGGTATCATTTCTCTTCTGCTTTCTCCCATCTTTGTCCAATATTTACTTAGTACAAATGCCACTACTATGTTCCATGAGAAGAAAAAGAGTACGTACTATTGCAGCCAAGCTTGCAATGGTGTGGCTCAGGGACTTCTTCCGTGATGTCGAAGTGGAAGGTATAGGCTGGAATTTTCTATGATTAAAGAGTGGAACCTAAATTCCCACGTACTGGTGAAAGCGACTATCACATAGGGGCACTGAGAGAGAGAGATTTTCAAAGAGAAGAGTAACTTCTTCCATTCCTGGTCCCATCCAAGTTTTTTAAGAAAGGGTATGGGCATGTGCCTTCAAAAGAGGAATGCACAGACAGTGGAGCTGGAATGGAAAATACCATATTCCTACAGATCCAAGAGAATGCCCCCAGTCACCTCACTCTCAGAGTTATCTACTGGCTAATTCAAGGTAAATGCAAGTGGTGTGACAGTGACAGGTAAGCTCTTGCTCACTCCTTGTCTAGCTCAGGTCTTACCTTGTGACGGTCAATTCTCCTTATACACTGCGTAGGGAACATGGGCATCTAACATAAGGTCTAAGTTTTAGGTCACGGTCAAGCATACTAGAGATGTACCTACCTTCTCAGCATCAAAATGCATCTCTAGCCCTAAATGACAGATGGAACATTGTCAAAATGTAATATTGACACTTATGTCTCAGTGAAAAACCCTGTTAGATTTCACCTGCCAACTTTCACATACTTCTTGTTAAAAGAAGTAATATTCATGGTTTAAGAACTTTTCTCTAGCATTCATCATATTTGACTGAGTAGTTCCTTCAGAAAGAGAATTTTTAAAAGACTATTCAGAAATTTTAGATGTACAGCTGCTCATTAAACAATAGCAGTTGCATGTCTAAATCTTACACAGGCTATGGATTTCTAAGATTACATTTATTAGTCCAAATTATTTTATAAGGAGGGCAAAGATGCCTCATGTTACTCCTTCAAGTAAATACTTGGAGATGGGCCATATTTTCAGAACTGGGAGGCTGTTAAAATTAATTTATTAATTAAACATACTATAGAATATGGAAAAAGTTTAATTGCTGCCATTTTCTTTATCACTAGAATTTCCAGAGTGTTGCAATAAAAATACTTAGAACCAGAGCACAGGCTGAAAGGTCTCTTATTTGCTCTTGCAAATAAGCTTCCTCCCTGGAAGCCAACCTTTAAAGAAGTCTGAATCACCAGAAAAATTACCAAGATTCTTATACGGGACTTGAAAAGGCAATAGATAATGAAACCACAACACAAACAAACAGGACATGCCAAGGCTTTTTTTTTTTTGACATTCACAGGACTGTCAATCTCAAATCAAAGCATAAAGAAATCTGACGTGCAACAGGTCCTGGCATTCTGAAGTTTTGCAGAAGAGACAGAAGTGCAAAACTTGAGGTTTTTTGAGTAGAAAGTTTTGAAAACCTGAATTTATAAAACTTACAGTAAAATTCCTGTTTTCTTCAAAAGCAGTTTGCTTCAAGAAGCGGGAAAGCTAAAAACACAGAATATTTTCAAGTTGAAGGATGACTTACAAAAGCCCTTAATTAGAACCTACTAAAGTTCAAACTACATACTTTTGCCAAATCTTGCTATGATCTCTATGCATTAGAATTTTTTCTACTGCAGGAACCCAAAGATGTAGCAGTGCCTGAGCTATTGCAGTTGGACTGGATGCACATAGATTAAGGAAAGGGATTCGTGAGGATTGACAAACATTTGCCATATGTCAAATGTTGGTCTAGTACTCAGCACGTGCTTCTGTAACAGTAACTCAGAGTATAATGGGCATCGTAAAATGAGTTTTTCAAGATTCTTTCATTGCAGTTTGATTGTCTGGGGACTGATTTTGCCTTTAACAAGTTTCCTATCTCTCAGGATGTGCAGAGACACAAAGCGGTATGTGTGTGCGCGCCACACGTGTGTTCGTGTGTGTGTGTATATGTATATCCATCCAAATGCCTGGCCTACAAATACATGTTCACTCTCTTAATACCCACATAAATATGGTACACAGGTTTTTTAACAAAAAGATGGTCATAGTAGTGTGCAAGCATAATGCTGCAAAGCCACCAAAAAGACAAAAGCAGAATGCATAACGAAGTGCTGCTTTTTCCTGCCAGTAATTACATTTGCATGAGAACGTGTCCAAGCTCTATCATTTATCACTTCTGGCGATGGAAATCTGTGGTCGTATGGTTACATATTCTAATGAATTGAGAACCCTACTGCAGCATTAGAAATGTTTGTTTTAGCTTATTACAATATCCTCGAGAAGTCTTCAAGAAATATTAAAACATTCGGCTGCATCTCTTGCCGTAATTCATAATTTACCAAGCACACAAGATTGACAGGCAATAACGATGCAACTGGCTGCCAGCCTAATCTCTGTAATGACCTGCATTTCACAGTCGTTAACACAGTTATCAGAGTCACACTATCACCATAATTCTAAAGAAATGAAGTATGAATGACAGCAAAAAGCGTTTTTTTTGGTAAAAAAACCCAAACCAAAACAAAAAACAAACTTGAATTTTACCCTTTAGTAATAACATTTTCAGTACTCATTTTAATGTGATTTTTTCCAATGAGTTTTACTATTTCCATTAAGAGCCAAGCTGCAGCAGTATTTTCACTAGGGTGCATTTTCTCAAATACTTACACAGACCCTTGGAGAATCAAACCCTAAAAGACTAATTAATGTGCACGAAATTCAGGTAAAATTATTTGTATGAAAATAATCTTTGGAAGAACACACATATGCAAACTTACTGGATGGATCTTGTTAATACACAGAAGATAATTAAAACATAGATTTATTACGTAAAACTCATTAAGAACCAACTATAAAACAGAATGTGATCTTGTTTGAAAACTTTCACCTCAGCCTTTGAAACTTTTCCTCATCCCAAGGAATTTAGCTTCTTTATATAATGCTGGGAATTATTTAACCCCTAATTAGAATTTCTCCTGAATGCTTTATATACAGCATTCCTCTATCTGTGGCGTAGTAAAATTTCCTGTGTTAAAAGCTGTTAGCAAGTAAAATGTCACAATTTTATATTTTATGGTTTAATAACTTCCTTCAAAATGAATGCAGTGCTTAATCTGTGCCCAAGCATTATTCGTGCATGTACGGAAACACTGAATATTTATAGTTTTTTTATTAAGTCCTTGCAAACTTGGGAGTCACAGAAGTAGGAACTCCTATGTCAAGATCCAGGCTGGTAGAAAGACTGATCCACTTAGTATTTCACCTACTACATTGTTCATTCTGAAGCTGAGGGGGGCATAAAATAAGTTTTTCAAGGTTCTCTCATGGCTCTTGGGACTCATTTTGCCTTTAACAAGTTTTACAGCTCTCAGGATGCTCAGAAGCACACAACAGTTCCTTTCATAGAAGCCTGTATCAAACTACTCCTGCACCCAGCTTAGTATTTCTCCTTTACCCTTGATATCTACACCAAGCAATGATGGGAGTCCATGAAAACCTCTCACAGGCATGGTGCTTTCTGGGCAGTCTGACTTGCCAGTCATCTTTCAACCAAATTCTTCTATGGTTCTCTCTTCACCTCACTACCTGTTTTTAAGGTAACAAAAGAAAGGTCACTGTAACCTCCAAATAAAATTCACAAGCATCCATTAACACGACATGTGTTCCCACCTTTCAGGTTTTATAAAAATATGGTTGATGTTTCCCGCTATGTACAATTCCTTGTAGAATCCTATTTTTCAACACTGAGAAACAAAACTATTTCAGCAAGTAACTGGTGATTAATCATGATGAACTGTCACACTTAATCTAACGTTAACTCTGTGAAAGGGTTTTCTATACAATCCAAGGTGAAAACACACATTTTAAGGTGCAGATGAAGGAAGTGCAATAGCATACCCAGCATCCATCAGGTTTTTTTCCAGCAAGAAAGTAATTTTGCAGGTTTTAAACTATTAAACAATTGCTTCTTTTTATGAAGTTATTTACAAAACTACACAAAATACAGATATATTTGGCATTGTTTTTCAATTGCTTCCATTTATTTCTATTTCTTTGAAATGAGTCCTAGCAGTTTACAGTACTACATTTAGTGTTTCAATTTGAGAGCATGCATCTTTAGGAAGAATTAATCAGATATATTTCCCCTCTGTATATTATAGATTAGACCATATCAAAAAGCTGAGATTACTTCAAAACTAGAAAAAAAGAGCTGTGTACTTTTGAAGGAGGAGCTGGCTGCACATTTTGAACATATTTCAAAAAAATATATATTTCTGAATATATTTAGCAAATATTTCTGAATATATTTAAAAAAAGACGAATGGACAAACTGAGAGAAGCCATCGTAGCACTACAACAGTGACAGGTACAAAAGGGAGAGAGAACTCCACTGTCACACCACTCTTAAGCTGATACACTTGTGTATGTATCCTTTTAGAAATGGTAAAACTACTAACATGGTGTAATTTAATACAGTGTATTTCCCATCACCCTAATTTCCAGTTATGTCTCTTTTCGTATTTGTCCTTAAAAAGATTATTGCAGCAATTTGGTAGTTGTAGTCATTATTCTTTCAACTCTTGGCTTAAGTACACCACACATTTCACAATGTTAGGATAGAGTAGGAAGTATGCACTGAGCAGAGTTAGGAGGTAGTAAATTAATGAAATATGGGGTTTAAAGTTTTGGGGTAACACAAGGACGATCGTATAAATCCCCCAGGGAAGTAAAGCTATTACCAATTACTTGAATGCTTAACAGACCTGTCCACTTATATCACAATTTGACCAAAAGCACTAGAAATCCACACCAGCACTTAAGGAATTTACAAAAATAACATAGCATTAATAGTATGAAATATGACTTTAGGTCTATCCTCTGCTTGGGAAAAGATGTAACTCGAAACACCATTCTACTGAATGATACATGCCAACATGGAACTTTGAAATTTATGTATGTAACATGAATTATTCAGCATGTATGTGAAAATGACATTATTTTGTACTGTGTGATGTGTGGCTATTGAATGGCTATTCCCAACTAAGCAAAACTTCAATTCCTGAAACATTTAATCTATCTTTCACAAATAAGATATCTAGCAAGAAGCAATGAAGATATTTAATGAAAAGAGGCAACTTAAAGGAGATCAAATCCAAATTCAATGGCAAAGATGTGTTTGCATAGACACACAATTCCTAGCGGTTAAACCAATAAAACCAAGAGGCTGGAGACACCAACGTCTTCTCGGTCAACATCTTTCACGCACAGTCCACCTCCTTACAGCTGCTTCTGGAAAGCTTATTTGCCTACTCATACTTAAAGAAATGTCAGGACCCAGAGTCGAGGTCAGGGGTTATTTAACCCTTCCTTGGCACCCAAAATATTAAGCAAGCAGTGTGGTTGGGCAACATGAGGCTCTGCTCATCTCCATCAGATTCATCCTCACTGTGTTTGCTTCCTGTGATGGTGTGAATCCAGAAAGCTCCACGGGCAGTAGGTGGGAATTAAAGTGCAGACGCCTCACACTCGAGTCCTGAGGTGAAATCATGGCACCCCATCGCAAAAGCAAACTACCACAATGCACGATAACGTTTCTACCCTAACCTTTATAAGGCTCTAAGAAAGAAAAAATTATAAGAAGGACAAGCATCAAATGATTTTCAGCACGTCCTGCCCTAGGTCGGGGTTGTATCCGTATCTTTGTCTAATATCGCTAGAGAGAGACTGGGAACTCGGAGCCCGTGGGTACTGCTGAGGATGAAGCAGAGACTTGGCCAGACCACAGCTGTTAATCATGTTGTCCTTGTATTTTGTCCAATACACAGTTTGCATATGCAAATAGGAGCCACTCCTGCTCCTTAAGTCAGGGTTGTTTTGAGAAGGGAGGAAAATTACTATCAGAAGAAATGTGTACGTGGTGTACACAGAAGCTGTTATCTTTTAACTTCTTTAATACATAACCACATTTGCCTTAAGGGATGCATATCAACCAGTTTTACACTACAGAAATAGTATCTGCTGGTTTGAGTTACCTTCTGCACAGCAAACTAGGAGACAAAATGCTGGCCTCTGTAGATGCTGGCATCTATACAAAAATCAAAGAAAACTATTTTAAATTAATTATTGCCATTATATTACCTTAGGGTTTGCGAAATCAGTTACAGGACACATTTTACTTTGAAGAGGTTCCCTCAAGTAACCAAGGAGCAGGTAATTTCTAAAGAACTCGTACAAAACTGAACAGAGGTGATCTCAGACACAGAGAAGAGACAGGGAAACAGAACTGCCAAGCACTACAAGCTTACAAAACCCCAGTAGTTCTCTGTCAGATCGCTCACCGTTGCACTCTACTCCATCGTTGCACTCTACTCCAGGTCAGTCATGTTCAGCAGGCCCGATGCCACTTTAACCGTGAGGAATTAAAACTATTTCCAGATAAATCAGAATATTCTTTTCCATCCTTGGAATGAAATATTGCCACCATCCTCCCAATCGTTTCTCGCTCAAAACAAAGAGTTATAATTCTCTACTGTTACAAGAATGAATGTTCACAAAGTCAAACCCCCACAAATCTCTCACCATTCTCTACTCATAATGCTTTCCATTTTCCTCATAAATAAGAATACCAGTTAAAAACAAGAACAAACCAAAAAACACATTACAGGATGCAACACTGATTAAAACTATTTTTTAGGGGATCTGTAAAATCAAGTTTGAAGAGAAAATACAGTCAGCTCGACAGAACATCACAAATACAGCTACGGTTCTGTGCCGAAGAATGAAGTTATCAATTGTCTATAATCAGAGGGTTTCAGCCAAAAATATACGACTTCAGTCAAAAACACGGTCATAACAGAAGGTTGAACTCCGTACAACTTCAATGCATAAAGTGATAACTACCAATTCTCAATGGTAGCCCAAACTACCGCCTTGTAAAAACATTAACTATCCAAAATACAGCTACCTAGAAGTGCTAGAAGATGTTCTAAATAAAAATATATGAAACAGTGTAACTTCCAAGGTTTGAAAACTGGCAGTTTAAGAGCTCAGTCAGAAAGGCACTTGATCTGTATAGAGTAAAAAATGTATTTATATAAATATACCTATATAAATATATAGATATAAAATTTTCACAGCTAGGCAGTAGAAGTCTGAATGGCATGCATTTTGTTTCACAGTGTCTTCCACTCCTGAGAATACTGTACTACAGTGGTATTAAAGATGATTACTTGAGAAGTAGTTGAAGCAAGCCACCATTTGGCCAGAATATAAACACAGAAATTAAATTACAGCCACCATTTCTCAATTAGTTAACGTTATTAACTAAGTTTCTAAAACAGCAGAAGTAGTACAACTAGTTGACAGGTCCCTGCCATGTCAGTAAAATAGTGTTTTAAAGTATTATAAGCAATTATTGTAAAGAAACTTTCTGACTCTTCATCAATGTAACTATGTATTAACAACTTGTTAAAATATCCACTAATCATTTATTAAGCCTTAATAAATTACAGCCGGATATAGCCGTGACCTTTAATAAAGTGACATGCTCGGGAACAGAAAGGTGTTAAAAGACCAAGGACTTTTAGTCCTTGGGACAAGGACCTTAGGACAAGGTCTTTAAGTGACCAAGGATCACTTAAAGAATTAAGACTACTGAATGCTATGCAGAAGCCAATGCGTTGCTCCAACTAAGGCTGTGTGATAAATCGTCATGTCTACATTGTACTGTTCCTGCAGCATTACGGCTGGAAACAATCTAGAGGTCATCCAGAGAAAGAGTCACCCAATTAGCACCCCTCAGAACTCCAAGCTATAATTTTTGACTTATCCCGAGTGCAAGAGATGTGACAGGAGTTGTAGACATTCTCCCAACATCAGCTGTCGGGTAGCTTGCTCGATTCTCAGTCTATCTCCATTGCAGATAATGATACAGCTCTCCAGTCAACCCATTAATGAAGTTCAGCTCCATTTCAGGTGAGAATCACTGACTCAGAATCCCTCCCAAATCTCACCTGCCGCCTCTGTCCTCTGGAAAGGTGACTGCTCTTTCTCCTGTTTCAGTCAGTCCAGATCCAGTTCAAGACTTCATCAGAGGATCTTGCAGGAACTGTTTCAGACATGTTTGGTCCCTGGTTTTCTCCACATTTCTGGACTCATAACGTTCCCAGACACATGTCTCAGGAAAGGACTTCTGCTTACACTCCTAGCATTTGGCTTCTAGTATACAACTAGCTCCCCTGACATAGCTTTCCTTCTGGTGATGCAGAAGCTCATTTTTAGTTGTTGTGATTTTACATGATGCTTGAGCATCTCCTGAAGAGGAACTATACAAAGCTACTACACCCATATCCTTAGCTGTTTTTTGCAAAGCTGCAAGCACTGTTTCTTTACTGTATTGTCCAGCTACTGCTCATGCCTCTACTTTTTAAGGAAAATTTCTTCTTACCCTTTCTGCACCAAGATTATCTCTTCCAGCTAATACTTTATTCTCACAAATGATGTGGAATATACTTTACTCTTGCAAATGTCTCATGGCTTGTCCTGTCACTCCATCCCAAGTTTCCCACCATGATTATCAGCAAATATTTGCACCGGCATATATACTTGCCAGGCAGTCAAGTCATCACAGAAAAGTTTGAGCTCTCTTTTAGATAAGAGCTTTACTTTGATCTGCCTTTCTCACAAGCCACCCCATCCCATCCCAAGTTTCCACACTCAGGTACAGTTCCCGAGCTTCAAGTGAGGCAGCTGGTTTAGACCAGCCGTGGCTCCTCAGCTTTTGTCCTCTTTCAGATCTATTTCCAAGCCTCACCAGCCTCTGTAAAGGTAGCAGAGCAGGGCCAGATGAGCTTGTCTTTCTTCTTTAACCCCTTCATTACAATGGCAGCTTTGGCAAAGAATGCTACAGACACAAAAGTGTTGAGAGGCATGTAAGAGGCAGGTGAATCTGAAAACCAATGCAGGAAAAAAAATATTGACCATGTTAGTATTGAATCACTTCGGGCCTTATTGTGCTTTTCACAGGGACTACTATTTTTGCTCCAAAACCAATAATGTTTACATCATGCAGGCTTCTATTATGCTAAGATGCTATAACATGGGCAACAAATAAATTTATTTGGGTTCTGATTTTGTCTACTTTTTGCTAATATCATCCCAGGGGGAAAATTAAAATCCTGAAACAAACCTAGGATTCTCAACCATGAAAACAAGTAGCACCTGCAGTCAGTAGCTACATCTATTGAAGCCATCAAAGCAAGTCTTTGTATTGGAGATGACCAGCCTATATGGGCGTTCTCCTGCATAAACGAAACCATCACAAGTTGCACAGCTGCCGCAGCACGGGCACCACCTATGTTGGGAGACTGAGGAAAGAGGGGACACTCCAGTCGCTTCCCAGGAGTCCTGCTCCATCAGCGCAAAGGAGACTTAGGCAGTGCAGAGAGCTCATTCCCAAGGCAATCCAGTGACCCCCATCTCATTACACCATGCTTCATCGTTTCTCCCAAAAGCAGTAGTTCAGATTAGCCAGCAGCCCCAGTACTAGCACGGCCATGATGCTGATCAAATAAGGAGTAGCTTCAGCTACTCCATATATAATATAACCATCACATATACATATCTCTCTAGCGATTGAAAAGCTTCACAATCGGACCCTTGACAGCTTTTCCTTACTAAAAGGATTCAGCACATTACCTCTTTCTTCTTATATCTGATATCTGGGGCTGGAATTCAATATGGATTCAGATTTCCAACATTTGCACCTACAATTTTGGTTCTCCAAACTTTGTTTGAAAAGCTACATAGAATGTGTTCAAAATCAAATCTGAACCAGTAAGATCAGAAACAGAGAAATAGATTTGGATGCATGCATTGGCACAGACACCACAAAAGAGGAGCTGAAGTGAAGGAGGCCAAGAACAAAACCTTAATGTAGTTCATGATTCAAGGAGGTGGTATTAGATGAGCAAATGCTCCGGTAATATGCCAAATCCATTAGCAACTCCAAATCAGACAGACAGTCCCCATGGATTCGTGTCAGAAAACTACATTTACAGGAAGACTATTCCTCTTTGCAGGAAAGGCTTATCAAGAATAAAAACCCTTGTAATGAAAAGCATCAGAGAGAATAAATTACCATGAATTCTTTATATTTCAGCTGCACGGATAATAACATGGGTATGAGCTTCACGTTCTCCGCACGAGAACATTCCTGAATATCCTGATGACACCCTGATCGCAAATAAGGATGAAAAAGCTTTAATCCAACCACATTCTCTTTCACTCAATCCATGTTTGCTGCTCTTCCTATTTAAGACAAAGCTGATCTTGAAATAGCAGGTCTGACTTTGTTTGTCTTAACATCTAATTAAAAAAAAAACAAAACCTTTCAGCACCCCCCATGTTTTCAGGAAAATATAAGATTTTGAGACTCTTTCTTATACATGACTGGACTTTCCAGATACATAATTTAGATACCCACTTCATAAAATATGTAGCAGATATGTTTTCCAGAATATTCCCTTGAAGAAAGAGCATTAGCTATCATTTTCCAAGTCTTTGTTTATGGAGCGACCACAACTTTATCCTCTTTTGCTACACGCGGTAAAGTTACCTTCTAAACTACTACTATGTTTTAGCTATTTTATATTTATTATCCAAATTTGAAGAACAGTGGTTATTTCTTTATTCTCATAGCTTCAGATCTCAGAGAAAAATCAGAAATTTGTGACTGACTACACTCTTCCTCATGTTACAGTATTTTTTTTTAACTATGGATTAATCTATGTATTAAAAATTCATCTATGAAGAGAGATCAAATTTTTATCTTTTTACATACAGATATGCAACAATCCAAACATGACTCTTTGCCAAGAACATGACTGTTCTAGACTTCAGATTTATCTAACTCTTTTAAGGAAATTAAAATTTAGAATTATTCCTTCCTCTGTTGTGCAAATTTTCTGTTGTCATTATTTGGGATTTGAACTATTGCATTAGCTATAGTCTCTGGTTTCAGTAATATGATAGCCTTTGTATGTACGTGTCCACACACATGTATATATAGATACATGTATATTTACATAAACACTATATCCTCCGTTTTTTACGATTTTCAGACTCTTTAATATTTTTCACAACAGTGAAAATTAAATGCTGAATTTAAGTTTGCTTTTCTTGATTTCAGTCACAGATCCCTTGAAAGTAGTGCACGGACTGTGAACGGTCCATGGGCCACACACTAAATAATGTTAGTCTTGTCTGAACCTTGGCTAAACTATTTTAAGTCTAAATACTTTAACTCAGTTAAACCGTTCAGATCTCTAAATACACATTTAGTTTCCTAAGTTACTGCAGCTTTTCAAAGCTGACCTTTTTTACCTCATTCAGCTTATGCAAATAATCTTCCTGATGCCACTGGCCATTACATAATTAAGTTTTGGTGGAAATACACAGATCTTCCATCCGGGTTTGTAAACTGTTGATGAGAACTTTGCAAGAGTCATTTGGCGTGATGTCTTCAGCTTTGTAGTCAATGTTTACATACATTTGCCAATCCTAAAGTTTGTTCCAAAACAATAACTGTATTTATTTTTTTGCTATTCACCATAGCATTTTGACATAATAAAATATTCTCCTGTCTCCAACTCTTAAGGCATAAACTCCAGCTATCATGGCAGTAGATGTCTCAAAGACAAGTGATATAGATATACAACACATTAGACAGAAAGATATTTTGTTAGCAGTTAAGCAACATAATGAGTTTAGTTCAAATTACTGTTTTTCTTCTTTCTTCACTCCAATCACAATGAGCATCAAGTGTTAACAGAGTAAAAGCAGTAAAATTAAATCATATTCTGATTCTCAAACTCAGGCTTATAGTGAAATCTTGATCAACAAAATAATGGAAAATACAGTTATTGATCAACTTGAGAAAATAAGTAGAAAACTCTATTGATAAAAAAATCTGAAAGTTCTTTCTGCTAACCATAAATCACTCAAATGCCTGAAAACACAATGTTTCAAACAGGTTACCAAGCTTACATCTCTTTTGGCATACAGAAAAATGTCACTGGGACAGACGAGGGAAATTAAGAGGAATCACCCAAAGTACAAGCCAGCTTCCCTCTTTCCAATATCATACCTCTGCCGTTTCCTTTTTATAGTGACACAGATAGTAGCATTTGCTGTGAAAAGATCAGAGGAAATGTCACTTACTTCATTACTCTAGGACTAATTATGATTAAATAGCTGGAGAGGGGAGCTCATTACAGTAATTTCTTGGCTCCCAAGTAATTCCTGAGCAATACTTGAAGCAGAGAAACTTCTCACACAGTGAATGAGCATGCAAGTGGACACATGGCTGTGCTGAGCGGTACCTTCAGTGGGACAATACACTGAAATGTTAACTTTGGCCCTACGGCCTTCTTAGGCAGCGATCCGTTATCTTTCAGCAGTATCAAGACCATATAGGTTTAAAATAGCAAGAAATAAGAATTCACACACAAATAATCCAGGTTCTTTGATTTGTAATGAATATTCAGCTATTGGGCTCCCAACTTTCACTGAACATCAAATCACCAAAAGCAAAAAAAACCCAAGTGCTAATATATCTTTCCTTTTTACATGCCTGACTTCTTTTGTTTAGCTTTCTTCTTGACACAACCAACTATAAAATTCTCTATTTTAAAAGTAACTGTAGCAGAAAGAAGATGCTATCAAAGTAACTTCAAAGTTACCTATACACACTTGGTGTCCCACAGCTGCACTTAAGTCACCTGGTTTTTTTGCTACCGAGGGCATCACTTGAACCCCTGACATATTGAACTAGTCCCTCAGCACGTTGACCTGGAGCTCTCAAACTGTGACGCATGTACAGAAACAACACGCAAACCTCTTCAAAATGGTACGTAGCCTGTGTGGCCCATTCAGGAAGGTCCAACTTCTCCTACTGTCCAATGGAGGAAATCAGGAAAAAGTTTGGAAGTCATTTCCCTAATCTGTTGGGGAACCATGAAAAAGAGATAGCCTGGATTCACTACCGCCTTTGTGACCTCCTCTACCCAGCTACCTATTTGCAAAAGTAAAGGCATTTTTGACAGCCAGAAAAAAAACCCCAACACCAAAACACACTGTAATGTGGAACAACACAGCAGGTCTGAAATACACACTGGAAGTCAAACTGACTTGGCTAGAACTGTTAACTACCATTTGACTTATGACTAGATTGAGAAGCACATCTGAAACAGCTGCAAAGCTCAGTACTGAGCATACCACATCTCAGCCCAAGCACTCCAAGCTCTCAGTCTGGGTAAACTGTGAGGATGTGAATCCCATAAAGGATAAGACTGGAGTTTATACTGCGACCAGAAGAATCACCCACATCTCTGTAGAGGCTAAGTGAAAATTGGATGTATATTTTCTGTTACGCTGGACAAAGGAGATCTCTGCATTGTCCTGCTGTCACAGATGCAGCAAAAGAGAAATCAGTCTTACTCCCTGGGGCTAAAGTTACTACCTCAACGCAGCTGTCAGCCAACACAGAGCAGATGCTGTTGAATATTACATAGCCTACGCGCCAAGAGGTGGCTCTCAGGCTCGCATTTGCAGGAACTCCTGCTGCTAGTGGTTTGGTGACCTTGCCTGAACCATCCTGACATGGTCCATAATAGAAGCATAGAAGGGGGAACTGCGTTCTTCAACAACGGGACCTCAAGCGCTTCCTAAGGCGTAACCTCCCTTCCACTTGCCCCTGCAGGCGTTCCGAAGGGCTCCCTGCTGCCTTGGGAGCTCTGTAATGTCGCGTAAAGATGGCCATCAGGTGCATTTATCACTGTGTTAACACAGCTCCAGAGTGAAAACAGAGAAGAGATGCAACTAGACAAGCTTCTGGATTGCTAAACTTCCCAAGGAACTCCCTCACCACCATTGCACTTCTCTGCAGATTTTTAAAACTGGCAAAACAAAACCTAATACCAATTCCCCTTTTTCCTCTGCTCCTTCTCATTCTTTGAGAAAACAGCTATTAATTCCAAGGTTCATGTTTGTTTCTTTTTGAAGCATGCAATTTCTTTTTACTTTCAAGGGCTTTTTCTTGTCTGATAAAAAAGAACCGTTCATAGTATGTATTTGCTAAGCTTGTCATATTTTCTCTCAATTACTAGCTGCTTTTAGCTCAGACGAACAAGAATTGTGATAATTTATGTTTAGGCTCAGCAAAATGTAGTCCTGATGCACAGGTACAACACCACCATCAAAATATCTTAGGTCTACAGAAATTTATATGTACATGAACACAAGCACATCACTAAAGGAAAAAAACATTCAACCTGTTGCTGGAAAACTTAGAATACTCAAAAAGAAACACCCTCCTTTAGACTTCTGGGGAGGAGGCAATGATATATCAATTTAAGCCTCATAACACGGCAAGAAATTTCATCTTTGTTATTCATAACTGGCTTGTGATATAGCTGTGACCAACATATCCACAGTATCTTTGCAAAGCTGCGCTGGTCTCTGACAGGTCACAACACATGCTGGATGCCCAAAAAAGAAAACTAAATGTTGGAAACAATTTCTTCTGCCAGACAGGACTGTCAAATTCTAGTTCATTAAAAGCATAAATGTTTCCTTGAGAGTATTGTGGATTTCAGCTGTATTTTATTGGTGACATTTACCAATGCACTATGGTAATACAATCAATAGAAAAGCTGGTATTTCTTTGCTAAACTTCTTTCTCTATTCACCACTGAGAAGCTAAGGCGGAGTAAGCTTGTTAGATGAAATGTTATTTCCAGTAACACTTTTTCCCCCAAAAAATTATGCCTAGTGTTTGCCTCCTCATAATCAGTCCAATCTGGAGTAACTTTTCTGCCCCAATACACTTTCAGGGAAGCCTCCTTTTCTACTACAGACATGATTCCCAACAACATTAATGAAAACTGCAGATGAGCAGTTCAAGGGATAAGATATAGAGGTTGCCGTGGAGACTTACATAATACTTCCTCTTGCTCTGTAATAAACAACTTTCTGGACTGAAGCTTTCTTTTAACCTTTACCCAGGGCTGAATATGTTGAATACAAAGTCTTAAAAGGCTCCTAAATATTAGAGGAGTGATGCTCTAAAGCAAACCCCCAAAAGAAGAATGGAGTCAAAAAGGATGAGAATCTTTAAAACTTCATACACTTTCAGAAGAGTGAGGGAATGACATGGTGCCTGTGATAACACTGTAGTAACTCAATTCGATGATCCAGAAGGTCCTATCCATTTATACTCCTAATAATTTTAGAAGATTTTAATCACAGAATCATAGAATGGTTTGGGTTGGAAGGCACCTTAAAGATCATCTAGTTCCAACCCCCCTTCCACTAGAACAGGTTGCTCAGAGCCCCGTACAACTTGGCCTTGAACACTTCCAGGGATGGAGCATCCACAACTTCCCTGGGCGACCTGTTCCAGTGCCTCACCACCCTCACTGTGAAGAATTTCTTCCTTATATCTAATCTAAACCCTCTTTCAGTTAAAAGCCATTACCCCTTGTCCTATCACTACATGCCCTTATAAAAAGTCCCCCTCCAGCTTTCTCATAGGCCACATTCACGTACTCGAAGGCTGCAAGATCGTCTCCCTGAAGCCTTCTCTTCTCCAGGCTGAACAACCCCAACTCTCTCAGCCTGTCCTCATAGGAGAGGTGCTCCAGCCCCTTGATCATTCTTGTGGCCCTCCTCTGGACCTGCTCTAACAGGTCCATGTCCTTCTCATGTTGGGGGTCCCAGAGCTGGACGCAGTACTCCAAGTGGGGTCTCCCCAGAGCAGAGTAAACGGGCAGAATCACCTCCCTCAACCCACTGATCATGCTGCTTTTGATGCAGCCCAGGATATGGTTTGCTTTCTGGACTGCAAGTGCACATTTGTTAATATAAAACTTTTAATTAGTTCCAAAGTTAATAGTCAGATTTTCTCTTGAGGACAAAAAAAAGAATGTTACGAAAAAGCTTCTTTTTACTCGCACGAACACAGCCTTTCGGGATAGTCGTCACCGAGGGCCGTCCTCCCTGTGTGTCCCCCGAGCAGTCCTCTCCCCGGGCTGGCAAAACTCCTGCAGGGAATGCAGGTAGGGCAGCAGAAATGAGGTTACCTTTTGTCGATTTACTTCCAGCTATTTGGAGAGGTGCTGTAACATACGCTGACAGACAGACTTGCCCACTTAAGGGCTGTGCCTACGGCGGGACTTCCCACATCAGCATCGCTGCAGCGGTGGAGACTGCACTGTAAACGGGGCGCTACTCCTGGGAGTCACACTGGGAGACAGATCAAGCTGAAACAATGCAGGAATCTGCCTAAAAAATGCAGGTATGCTCTTATCACTATTCCATGGAGTATCTCAGATTTAGCAGATCCCAACATTAAGTACTTATAAAGCACATGAGAGAGCGGGTCCATCCTTCCCTGTTGCACCTGGGCATTCAAGGAACCAGAGCCCATTTCTACCTGAAGCCTCGCCTTGCAATACGTTCCTAAAATTTCTGGGCAAATACTACTAAATAACTGTAGACTTTAACTTTACATGAGATAAAACACTTCCATAAAATGACCAGTTTTTAATCCCTACTGTTTAACCATTGGCAGCTCAGGTCCCTGCTTCTCCTCTCATCGTGTGTGCCTTTTCAGCAGCAGCCTCAGCGCGAGCTGCACCTGCTTCACCCCTGACTTATCTCACATCCCTCTTATTTCTCTTCTTTCCCCCATCCTCCTCTTCCTCATTTGCTCTGCAGAGCTCCTGGCAGCGCCGCGTCTCACGCTCCTGCCACCCGTTCCTCCAGTCGCAGCTCAGCTATCCTTTGCTCGCCACCAGCAGAACCCAAAGCCCCGCAGCACCCTTGGGTACATGGCCCCCACCAGCTGACCACAAAGTAAAGACCTGCAACAAGTACCACCTCTTTTCCCCTACTGCATGCCACCCTTCTCATGTTTGGTCAGGCTTCACCTCCATTCACATAACTCTGTGGAATTCAGCTACTTCATTCAAAGTAAGAACTCCCATGGGCAGCAGATAGGCACAGGCAGAGAGCTAACTTGGTTGCAAAGAAAAATCCAGTGCTCTCATGAGAATGCAAGGATGGGCGTATGTTTTTGCACACTGGCAAAATCCGCAACCTCTATCCCACTGTACCCAACACGCGCTCCCGCCTAGCGCTCAGCTCCAGCCGGCCTCACGCCTCCTCTGCAGCGCTGGGATGCTTGTCCAGACTGGGTTCCTGACAGAAACACGATGATGGAGTATTTTTGAGTCTCTGCTACTTGATGGCTGTGAAAACTATTTGAAACAGTAACGGCATTGATGAAAAACTCACGAAACATTTGCAACGCACTTCTGTCCTGCAGCAGTGCCGATACTGGGGAAGACGTTTGCGCAGCACCGCATCCATGCACCAGATTGGGGATCCGTTATTACAGCTCAAACGTCTGCAGTTGTATTAAAACTGGCACCACTTATCAATAAGCTACTTTTTAATAACTTCATTTAATATTTAGAGAGCCTACAAACTGACAGGGAATAATATTTTTTTCATTTTCCCCAGAACACTTTTAAGAGAAGTACTGCTATCCCCGTCACGCAGCTAGGGACAAGGCACTAAGTCCGGGACACCTGCCGAACTCCTGTGCAGCAGCCAAGAGCTTGTGTAACCCACCCAGCTCCCGCAAATCCAAACACGCTGGGAAAAACACTCCCTACATCTTACATGTGCAACAGATGGCAGCTGGTATCTGGTATGGCAGCTCTGTTAATATCTGATAGACATCAGATAGCCAACGGCCACTTACCATCTCTTCAGATGACTGTTTGCGGCTTTCTCTTCACACCTTACAGGCGCCTGCGCAAAATTGTATCAGCTTATCTAAACCAGAGATAATTTCCCTGCATAACTCTGGCCACACGCACATTCTCAGACCATCAGGGCTGCAGCAGTGCTGCACTTTAGATCATCCTGAATAATTAATAAAGAGTTTGCCAGTCCTTGAATATATTAGCAGTGAAGAAATATTGCTTGAACTTGTGAACTGTGATCAGCTTGCTGCAGAAGAGAAAATCTTTTCTCCTCCCTTCATTACTTCTTACAACAATGCGTTCAAAGAATTCTTTTGAACAAAAAGGCAGTATTGCAAACAACTAATACTCATTAAATATAATACATCTGCCTCTTTTGTTCTACACATACATGGTGCTAGAAAGCCTAAACAGCAATTACAGAAGGAACATCTTCTTAACAAAAATTAATCTCTCTCCTTCTCCTTCAGTGATCATAATGCAGGCACTTACCATTTCAAAGCAATCTGGCTGAAGGCACTCTTAAGTGCAAATAAGAGAGACAGGATGGGTGGAAAATCTAGAAGGGAAAAAGTCATGCAGTCTTCTTGAACACCTGTCAGTGTTCCCACATGCTCGGAGAAAAGAACGTTTCCAGATTTTGCTTCTACTCTATTCTTTCACTGCAGTTTACTAAGTCAGAAGAAACACAGAAGTTACTTTTAGAAATATAATGGAAAAAATTAGAGATGTGAACAACTTGGATAAACATGTGTTGAGTGTGAAAAACCTCAAAGCACATTTCCAAAACACCAACTGAATGCACAAAGACAGCAAATCCACACTGACTGCCTATTTATAGAACTTGTTAGCACACTTAAGAGTTTTCTGAATATTCAGAACTCATTTTAGAAAGACAGGGAACTAAACTATGTTCAAAAGTCCTTACAGATACTGTTACTTGCGATTTTTACCTCATTGAAAGCAAGCTGTTGACTCAGTTCCATTACTGTAAACTAGTAATTTTATAAGCAACTTAATGACAAAAAGAGACCATATAGTTAGAACTACTACTAAAATAACGTACAGGCTGGTAACTTGCTATCAGAACCAGGCCTGATTCTCTGGAACAGTGGGAAGTTTGTAGTAAGTTACTATACAGCCAGGTTGTGAAGTCCTTAACACCGTTTTAATTTCATGCTTTAAAAAAAAATATATTTCTGGGTTTGTTAATGTTGTAGTTGCTTCTGCACAAAACAAAGTATAACCCACATCCAGCTACATTCAGAGTTCATCCTTCAATGCTTTAGGCCCCTAACCAATTTTTAGATAACTGATCATCTTGTAAACTGGAGTGCACCATCCTGCCTTTTAGGCTTGCTTTATCTCACTGTATTGGAAACATATTGGGAGCCTAAAAATCTATGTCTGCAGAAAGGCTCCGTATGTGCAGTAGGTGATAAATTATCTTGAAGATACACTATAAAGTTTTGATGGGTGAAAGGCAGAGCACTCAGCTCCTTAGACTATGCGCTGTGTAACAGTAGTTGACATCTTTATCAGTGTTCTTACTCTGTTTCCATTATAATAATATCCAGAATAACTTCACTGACCTGGGTATGTTAAAAAATGCATTCGTGCCTCTAAGAAAGAGACACATTTCCGTAAGCAAGTTTATGCAGTAGACACGGCTTCCTAAAAGCTGTGTTTTTGGAGCTAATAAAGGGAAAAAATGAACATGTCCATACATAAATTAACCACAGCCAAGGCTTTGTAATACACCCCTTGAAAGGCAATTTTTAAACTATGAAGTGCTTAATTTAGCTGTAAACCTGACCAGCTTACACATTTCAACAACTTTTCACTATTGTACTACACTGTTATACTTAACGTAATTATTGTAAATTGTGCGATTTTGATTTAGCATGTACCACAGGCTCTTTGGTATGCACAGCATACTGCTCAATGCCCAAAGTCTTACAGAAATAAATTTAGGGGAAGAAAACCTGATATTTCTCCACCGCACAAAAAACCGTTCTACATTACAAGCAGCTGTATGACGAGCAGATTTGTGGTTGTGCTTACAATTTCAAATGTGACATTTCCTTATATTTAACTGGTCTGAATATAAGTTACCATTCTCCCTGAGCCCGTTTTTTCTCACAGGGAGATCTATAAAAATGGCTACTACTTCAGATTCTTAATACAGCTTTTGGCTTACCTTGCTCTTTTGGGATGAAAAGAGATAAAAAAAATAAAAGACTCTTTAGAAAAAAAAAAACAACCTCTTCTCTGTGCAAATTTCAGTAGCTTAATATGGTAGGGAAGACACCTTTTCCCTTTTCAGAACTACTTAACCACTTTTACTTTAACATTGCTTAAATATATATAGACACATTCGTATGTATATATCCAAATACACATAGATAATTACAACTAAAAAAAGAGATTGAGACAACAGTATTTCAGCTCGGAGGTAAAAGCATGATTTATGCATGAAAGAAAAAAGATAACTGCAGCACAAACTCCCATCCACCTAAAACATTTTAACTGCTATAAAAAAAAAAGTATAACTGGAAAATGGTGTTGAAACAACACAGTGGTGCAAAAAACAGTAATTTTTTTTGGTTCTTAACTAGATAGACTAGATCTAAATTCAATTCATGTCTCAGCATGTATGAGGCAACGGTCTCACACAGCATCCTTCTTACAAATTGCATCATCAAATAAAACAATACTTCCATGGTGGCTTGTTGATGGACACAAATACAGAGTTTCACCTAAGCTTGGTAATGTGCAATTTCATTACTGAAAATGCTCTGACCTCCAAAATAAAGACTCTCAAACTGAAGTATAATACACATTAAAGGAACTAATAGCATTTGAAATTTCCTACATGAGTAATCAGCGTGCACTTCTTGTTTGCCACATATTTTGCCCTAAGAGGGGCTAGCTGTTATGGTGGAAATACGAAAAAGAGTTGATGTACAGCAGCCTCAGCAGATGCAGCGGCCCTTGTACCCAGAGAGGCAACGGGCAGGGAAGGAGTGCACGGGCCAGGGGCAGCGGTGGAGGAGGACCTGAGGGGCTGGACTAGACGATCTTTGAAGGTGCCTTCCAACCCAAACCATTCTGTGATGCTACCACTGTGCCTGTTCTACGATTGGCATTCAGTTTGAGGGTAGAGGACAGGACAGAGGCCAGCGTTCCCATCTGGAGATGACGCTGGAGTTGAAGACAAGAGAGGTACGGGTTGTCATGCTGCAGGGTCTGACTCATGGCTACGGGAAGGAAGAGAAGCAGTGGGTCACTGCCCAGGTTTTGGAGAGCCTGCCCACGACTACATGGTATTTTTGCCTTGAAATTCACTCAGAAGACTTGAAGATTCTCCTGTCAGACATTGTTAAATGACAAACTAGGCAAACTTAGCAATCCAAAGAGACACAGCTCTGCTTTTTGCTCTGAAAGGTTAAGATGAAGCACAGGAAGAGAGGACTGTAATTGTTGTAAAACACAATATTGCCTGAACATCTCCCTGTTGGAAAGAATTGCTTTTGGAGAGTCTCCAGCTGCCCAGATGCGGCATTTCCGTTTATATCCTTATGTGAATGAATGAACAAGAAATGAAGTTACAAGCTTCCTTTGTCAAGACAAGCATGAAGAATGACATACACAAATAAAGGCAAGCAAGAGATTTCCACTTTTTGATGTACAGTTAACTGCACGTGTATCATTTATTAAAAAGACAAGACACTCATCAAGTGTGCAGCATACCTACTTCCTTTCACCATGGCAGGGCCTGAAAGATAGTAAAGACATTATCGGGGGGGGCTGCACAAAGGTATGGGATTAGCGCAGAAGAAAAAGACCCTAGCAGAGACAGGCTGGGGGAAAGTAGTATAGCAAGGAAAACTGCTCTCGGAGCAAAGGAATTAAACAAAAGCGCCAAACCCCAGGACTAGCAAGCCAGAAGGAAAGGGGATCTCCCAGGTGACGCAGTGGTAGGAGATTGCTAGCTGGTGGCAAGAGTCCTCTCTGCACTAACAACATGGAGGTTCACCCTGGTCCTCAGCTAGCCTGGTTATGTTGAGCACTCCGTGAATCTGAGATGCAAAAGCCAAGGCCACAGAATGCAGAAGAGTTAGCTAAAAGAACAAAGGTTTTACTCAAAATGGTGAAAATTCAGGAGCCTGTAAATTAGGACAGCAACTCTGTTCCAGTACGCATAAGGCTTACAGCAGAATATAAGAACACACCTCTAGGCTGCCTTTTTTTTTGTTTGTTTTTTTGTTTTTTTGTTTTATGGACTGTTAACAGTAAGACAACCATAAGGGACATTTCTCTAATGCAAAAGATCAATAGTATCGTGCCAGTTCCTATTGGGAGGGAGTGGGAGGAGCGAGGAGTCTCAGAGGAAGTTAGGATTATTTCAAAGGAGAAAAAACCCACCAGCCTGAGTTCTGCTGAATGATGGAAATGTAAAAGAATTAAGATGGCTATGATGTATAAGAATATTGATTATTCCCAGGGAAACTGTATTTAAGTGGAGCAACAACTCTCATCAGTGAGAGACTAAATTAGTGCCGAGATCTGTCTTATAAAGATATCAGAAGACAAAAGGGTTCCTCCACTCAAACCAGGAAAAGAGAAAACGCTGACTTCCAACCTGCTAAATGTGTAATAAAGCTACCAAAATAGAAACATTTTACACATATGAGAAAAACAGGCATTACTCAGCACAGATTTGAAAGAGAAGCAAATTACAGAGGAAGGAATAAATATTTGAGTTCATACGTTTTGAACAACGTGGACCTATACAGCAATCTAAAGAACAGGAAAATGCATTATATAAGTTTGATTGTGATAGTCTTCTCTTTTCTCATTACTGACCTCACTGTATTAGCATCTTACTCTTTCATGCTTCTGCAAAATAAAATACTAATTGATTTTCAGCTATACTGATTAATAATCAAAGATTTCTGGTTTTTCAAGCTCGGCTGATACAAACAGTTTCATTTACATATGGATGTGTTTCCAGCTGCACAGTAATGGCCATTAACTGTTTCACAGTACCCAAGCTAAAAAACAGAAGCTTCTTATTTGCAGTCACATAATACTACTATAACATCGGAAGTTTCCGCCAAAAACCAAGCCAAAATCCCCAAACAAACCTTTTTACATAGAGAAGGAAAAATTATCAAGCATGACAGATTTTTTAAGAATTTCAGTTATTTTAAAAAACTAAGATATGTTAATTTCTGAAGAAGGAAGGTGTCTCATCCAGACAGGTTTTCACAGAACTGCTTTAATAATCACAAAGATGCAAGTAGTATTTTAAAGTTCTGAGTGATAAAACCGGCGATCACAAAGCTTTACAGTAACATAAAATGCACACTGCTCTAACAGGCAAATTAACTTCACAAGTGTGACATGCAAGTGGAGCCCTGAAAAAACACACGCTGCTATCCATACTTCACCACCTTACAACAGTCTTTGGCATCTAAAGCACAGATTGCAATAGCTTAGGAAGGACATTAAACAACAGAAACTCATCCTGGACGTAGGTCCTGAATATCAGTGTCAGTTGTTCCCAGTAAGGCAGAGCATGCACTGACCCAGGAGGGACTCCTATGAGTGGTTAGCAGAAACACAAAACCATTATACCCCACAATAACTTTAGCACTTGCCTTAGAAAAAAATCCTCATTTTAGCTGTTAAAAAAAAGGAGAAAGAAAACAGGAACCTATCCTCCTAGCAAGAGCACAGCATGGGACATGTAAGGATTTTAACCGAAGGAGCCCTTACACCTTTCTGCATTCAGAGTTCCTTCTCGCCTGACAGTAAATTGGAAGGACAGTCGTATTTAAAAGTAAAAACATCAGGCTGTGTCTCCGGAAGGCTGCAAGGGAGCCCCTGAATGAATAAGAAGGAAAGCACGTTACCTTTAGCAAGCCTCCTCAGGATCTGACAGCGGCATTTAAAAGAGACAGCTATCATTCTCGCCGCCTGCCTCCCTCGGCAAAGCGCGCTCAGGGCTCCGCGCGGGTGAATGCAGCAGCAGCCTGTGAATTCCTCCTCCCGCACATACCAGGCGAAAGGTAGCCCCAGAGGGGAGTGACAAAGCTTAATTCCTCTTGGCTGATGCAGAGATCAGCTCCGTGTCATCCAGCAAAGCTGTGTCATTCATTACTACCACCACCCGCGTGGGGAGATGAAGGGCTTGAAAAGCAGTATTTCTTTAAAAGCTAGAAAGCATCCCACTGCACACACGGACGCGGAGAGTCGAGGGAGCCGTTCCCCAGTCTCTCACATTCCCTGACTGTGCAGGGAGTGATGGTTGCTGTGCCAGGCAAAGGGCCCCGTGTTTCAGCAAACGTGGTGATTTTTCTCCTCTTTCCTCACATCTTTCCTTTCCCTTACGGTTCCCTTTGGATAAATAGGGCAAAACCACCAGGAATCCTACTTCTGGGGTAGAAGGAGTCTATTCCAAATGGAAAATATTCTAATCAAAGCATATTGAAGATTTAATCTTACAGATCTGTAGGGGAGAAGAAAAGAAAAAGCCTGATTTTATCACCAGGAAAGCTTTTTGACAATTATCGACAAGTATATTGCAGCCGTTGAAGCACAGACCACAGGGGGAGGACGAGAGTCAGAGGGAAGTGATGGATTGTTGTGTGTGGGCAGGACCGCCAAGCGTCTCATCACACCAAAATAAATAAAATGATGCTGCACAGAAAACACACAGTGAGTCAGTTTTTCTCCCTTCACTAGAGAAGTGAACACTTCTTAGTGCACCTGAGAATTTATTTCACTGAACTTTGCACCATTTCTACTATTTTCTGAGATTTCCTCAGCCCACCAGGTGTTTTATGTCCTCTTATGCCTATTCAGACAGCAAATTAACCTGCCTTTACAATTCATTCAGAAAACGATGAAGTGGAGCACACCACTTAAGCGAGAGCTCCATCCCACCTTTATGGAGCCAAAAATGACTGAAGGACAAAACTCCACACCCATTCTAAAAACCGAGCAAGCAAACCAAAATAAATCATATAAAGTTTGTCAAGTCAGATTTATGCACAAAACCCAAGTGCTGCATCAGATACTCTCAATTATTCCTTTGTCAAGACTTCTGCTTCACTTGGGTGATGTATTTAAAATGGTCTTCATATACTCTGTCCCATTCACTTGCTTTGATTACAAAATTGCTGAGCTTATCTTCTGCCATGTTTTGTCCATCGCTATATGTAATGTTACGGTCCAGTGTTAGGGTGCACATTACCTACTGTCAGCTGCAGAAAGCCAGCAGGAGGTACGAACAGCTTTCACACTCGGAGCCGTCTCTGCTTCCCTGCCTGCTCCACGCTGCATCGGCAGCTCTGTGCTTCCCATACTCCAACTCGCTATTACAGTAACTGTTTTTCTTATTTTTGTTTTATTAGTTATAGCAACAGCCGTATTTCCAAGGCCAAGGTGAAACATTCCATCAACACAATTGCAATTGCCCAGACAGGCCTGGTGAAAATTGATTTTATTTCGTTGTCATTAAAACCAGATAGGGGTAATCGAGTCATCTGTTCACCAACCTTGTTATCGCTTCTTGCAGCGGCTGTTGTTCCATGCAGCTGTAAAATCCAACCAGCTGAAAAGTAGGTGCACCTGAAGCCGTGGGCTGATGACTCCAGCCCTGCAACCGCAGACCTCCGTCCAGGGATGGAGAGGGCGTGCAAGGAGGGGTGAAACCAGGGGAATGACGTGGTGTTTTAAGCCAGTGTAACTGAGCAGTCTGGAAAGAAAATGGAAAATCTTGGAGTATCCCAAAGGGGGAGAGGAGTTGTGTATTCTTGTCCCCACAAAAAGATGAATCCAAGAAAGGAGTAAGTGGCGCTCTGTCTGCCAACATGCCAGTATGCTTCTTGAGGAGAAAACTTGCCACCGTCCTTCCTTGCCACATCCCATTCAGGTAACAGGACTTGACACCAGTAACACCAACCAATACCACCCTGTATCTGCTTTCCTTTCTCTGTGCTTCACTGCAAAAGCTGTTCCAGAGACCATCGCAAGGCTATGGTCTCAGCACGCAGTCCCTGCTCACAGCTCTTTCAGGTTTGAGATGCTGAAGCTGTCCTGAACTTGCTGCTCCCTTTCTGCAGACCAGCATCCAGCTTCCATATTGCTGCCTTTTCATCTGCCAGGTGCCTCTCCTTGATGCCATAAATCTTGTCATACCCAGACCAACCCATGTAAACACTTCCCCTTACCTCAAGGGTAACCAGAAGATGCTGCAAGATGATCGTTTAGCTGCCTGAATACACGTTCTTTCATTCTTCCCAGACAATATAGACAAGGAAGACTGAGTAAAGTGCGGGGTCAGCACTGTCTACATCAGGCAGATTGGTCTCCACTCCTCCCTCTTTGGAGACAGACCTTGTCATCACCTGCCAGCATCTGAGCCCGGTGAGCCTGCAGTGCTCCGCCTGCCCTTCGAAAGAAGGTGTTTTTGGTGAGCAGCTCTCAACTAGAGAGTACACTTTTGTCTTCTCTCCTTCAGAGTGCAATTCTGACATCCTTGAGGACTTCCGCTGTGCAGAGAGCAGCAAGCGGTCCTATCATGCTATGAGAAGAACTGCTCACTACTTGTCTTTGTGATCTGACTCCACGACTTACCCCGGTTCAGCCCCCTTCATAAGAGAGGCAAAAGAGAGCACACTTATGGAACTAGGAGGCTGCGAAAAACAGACTTCAGACAGAGGAGAAAAATCAATTCCATGCGGAGCCCCAATGGGATTATGTAAAAATGTATAAAACTCTAATAGTGATACAAAAACTGTGATATATATGCAAAACCAGCTGCAGACCTGACCAGATAAGGCTTTACCAGCAGAAGGTAGATGTAGTCCTTGATCTGAAAAGGTTGTTGCATTGTTTACTACTTCTTCTAGATTACTGATAGATATGCTGAATAGTCTCTGAAACGCAGCAATAGCCACCTCCAACCAAGTCAATAGGATTATTTTTTGCTTATGTTTCTTCAGACAATTTTTCTGTCCTTGCCAAAGGAGGTCATGTGCAGATTTGAATTCCTCAAAAAGATTTCTTTAAGTCAAAGACTTCATACTTCAAGTACAGCACTGAATGTAATGATACATTGTATTTACTGCAGGGTTTTTTTCCTGGTTTTTGGTAGTTCAAGAAAAGTAATCCAGTTATTGGACCAATTTCTGAAATATTCTGTTTAGTGCATGAGGAATTGGTTGGATGGTCACATCCAGAGGGTAGTGGTCAATGGCTCAATGTCCAGATGGAGATTAGTGACGAGTGGTGTCCCTCAGGGATCCGTGCTGGGACCAGTATGGTTTAATAACCTCATTAGTGACATGATGGTAAACGGAACACGTCTCCTATTAGGAAAGGCTGAGAGAGTTGGGGTTGTTCAGCCTGGAGAAGAGAAGGCTCAAGGAAGACCTTATTGCAGCCTTCCAGTACTTCAAGAGAGCCTGTAAGAAAAATGGGACAGACTTTTTAGCAGAACCTGTTGCGACAGGACAAGGCATAATGGTTTTAAACTAAAAGAGGGTAGGTTTCAGCTAGATATAAGGAAGAAATATTTCACAGTGAGGGTGGTGAAACACTGGCACAGGTTACCCAGAGAGGTGGTAGATGCCCTATTCCTGGAAACATTCCAGGTCAGGTTGGTGCAACCTGACCTAGTTGAAGATGTCCCTGCTCACTGCAGGGGGTTGGACTAGAAGGCCTCTAAAGGTCCCTTCTAACTCAAACTATTCTATGATTCACTCATGATGATCATGGTTTTACCACCTTCTTGCAGGACAGCAATCATCAAGATTGCCAGAACTGTTCTTGCCCAAAGTCCTGCTTCTGAAATGAAGTACACCTCAGGTATTCTTACCAGTTCAGAATATTATTATTTTTTTACCGAATTAAGGATTTTGTGGTTATTAAATGTCTCAACTTTCCAAAAGTCAGCCACCATTTTCTGAGGTGTCAGTCATTCAGCTCTGCAGATGACTCAACTGGTTGTTCAGGAGAAAAAATGGGGGAGAAGGTAAAAAAAAAAAAGGGGGTGAGGTGGGAGGAAGCATAGGTAATGTAATATTAGGAGATCAAAAACCTTCAGACATACTAAAAACTTATTTTTACTCCATATAAAACAGGTTAAAGTATTTACTAATTACCTTTCCTCCTTATTAATTAACAGAGCTAAAAAATTTATCACTATTTTCTCTGGGCTTATCTGTAAGAATCTCTTTTTTTCATTTTGATCCTTTTGGATAGCAGCATGAATTTGCATCACTTTTATTGCTGTACTCATTCCTTTCTTCAGGAGTCTGAAAGGTTATTTATAAACTCTAGGATATATATAACAGAAATATTTTCTCAACTGAATTTGTATTCATAAATACTCAGTAGAAGGTCACTAGATGAAAGCAGCTTATATTTCTATGTGATAAGACAGACAGTATAATACACATATCCTATTTAACACCGTCTTCTGGTTAATCTTATCAGATCACATTAGCTGAAATAAATGAATCAAAAAAGTTCAGAACTACTGTCTGCAGAATAAAAAAAAAATTATTTATTGAAATTTCTCTAAATTAGATTGAAGATTATAACCTTTGTATATTGTGACATTTAGATACAATCAGGAAATTTATGTGAAAATACAGTATCCAGTAAAGAACACAAATTCTCCAATATATCAAATAGTGTTTGGGGGAAAAAAAATTAAGTTTGCCAAAAATGCACTTTTTATCCAGAAAACGTAACTCTAATATTCACACCCTTCTGTTTCACAGGAATATATACACCCAGAAGATACTTCTTGGGCAAATTCCTCTCACACGCTGCATCAAACATTTCCTTTCACACACCGACTAAGCAGCATCTTAAAACCAGTTACACCTCTCTCCCTTCTTACTTTACAGGGCATTTGTCCATATGAGCTGCCGTAATTGTTTTTGGATGGCCCATGCTGCTGTTTTTCTTTATGGGTCAAGTTTGTCTGTCACCACTCTGAAGATGATGCATCACAGACTACTCACTTGGTCATCTGTACACCACAGAGGTAGACCTTTAAAGAAAGCCAATCCATGGGGTTCAACGAAGACAGCGATGTACTCGAACTACAGCCTCAGTAAAACATTAAGGCAACCAGAAAGACATACAGATATCAAATGTTTCATGTGTCAGGAAGACACAATGGTATCTAGTGGATCCACCCGAATAAGAAAATTGAAATTAAATATTATGACGTTTGAATACATTAGTATTTTGTACAACTCAATATTTTTTCCCCATCATTTTAGAAGATACCACTGGCACCTACCACATTATTCAAATCAAAAGTCAGATTTTTAAGTAAAAAGAGAATTATTTTAGCTCTGAAAATAAAAAATGGCCGTAGGGATACTTCTGTTTTGAAAATTGAAACATTTCCACTATTGTATTTGATATATCCTTATCAAGAACTAGCAACAAAACAGGAATCTCCATTTTAACAAAATAAAATTGGAACATTTTTCATCCCAAAGAGAAGAGCTGTATTCCTATGCAGCAGCAGCCTCAGTCAACCCAGCATTTTGCAGTGGATACTGCTCTATTACAAAGATTCCCCTTCACTACAGGGAGAGGGAATAAAAAGGAGACAGCAATAAACCCACCTGGTTATTCCCCAGCATTGCGATTATCACTGCAGACAACTTGTCAGCTTTGCATAATTTGGGGGGGTCTTGTAAATTTACATTTTTATTAAGTCAACTACAGCAGCTATTTTCTAGCTATATTAACCACCTTTGCACACTGTCGGGCAATTTCACACAGACATTGCTGTAGAAGGCTCTACAGCTCATTAAAAGTCATAAAAGGTGCTCTGGCTTCAGAGGATCGTTGCTGGAGAACATTCCACATAGAAGGTGCAGCATGTTGGAAAGCAAGGATACATGTGTGCTGAAAGTGGTAACAGATGACAAGACTAAATTTGTTAAAAGATCTGAGTTGATGCCAGAACACCGTTGCTGTGGCACCATACAAATACGGTAGCTTCATTGCCTAGGAACAGATTAATAAAAAATAATACAGGGCCTTTCTGGATAGGAAAAAAACTTAACTTACTGGCTCCAAGCAATGATAGCCTTTTTGAATTGGAAGGTATTAAACAACTGGTGGTAAAATGAGTCAATATCGACACATTCTGGGATGGTTCTTTGTTATAGTGATTTATGATACAGCAAAGAATGACATTTAAATTTTTTAAAAGTCTGATTTAACAATATATTTTATAAAATTTATAATGTAGCATTAAAGGAAACAGAATATATATGCTTTTTCTACATGAAAGTAACTCTCCAGTACGCACTACCCTCTAGCATAATGTAAGCAAAAGCATTCCCTACATTATCCTCACAGCAACCCCATGCCAGGCCTTCATGAAAATGCTTTATCTTACCAGTCCGTATCAATTACTGGCAAAAACTAAAGCTGTCCTTTTCAAAACTGCACTGATATACAAAGATTGAGAGATGTTTCTCAGCGGAGAAACTGTCCTCAAAAGACCTTTGAGATACATAGCACAAATTTTCATTCCTGGTCTCAATTCAGCTGCTGGCTGTTCAGTTTCTCCCAGGTTTTCCTAGCTGCAAATCTTTGTTTAAAAATAATTAGGGACTTAAGAGAATTACAAAATATGAAGATACCGCATGTACTACAAAAATGAGAAACTTTTAGTAGCACGTGTACGTTGCAGTCTCTCAAAGGTAACTTCAAGCATAGCCACAACTATGCTTGAAATTTAATTCAGAAAGAAGTCTCTTCACAAAACCGATAGCTTGTGAACCAGTTCAGCTATCGCTCCATTTCTAGTACGTACACACGCCTGTACCCTTTCTTTGGTTTGGTTTGGTTTGGTTTACGATGACAGAAGAGAGTGCTTTCTTTCAGGAGCATTACTAATAATTTGTCCCTGTATCTTCTGAAACAGCAACGAGTAAGGAACCTGTAATTTTTCAAAACACAATGAAATAACCACAACCATGGTAGGCTGCCTGCCCTCTCAGCAGAAGCAGCAGTAAAGGGACTAGGTACCACAATCGACACTGCGCCTTCCAGGGCGCTTGTAGATCTCATGGAGAGAAACAACACGTAACGACCCTGTTCAGTGAACACAGTCAGCCCAGCGTGGGCTCCTGCAGCAACGTGCATGTAATTACAGGCTCTGGGATTTAACGTAATCTGGAAACTAAAGGATGACTCTGTCTTACAAGCAGCTTCCACATGCTGCACTACATGGTTAAAGACTCCTGTAATTACAGTTTCTGTAAGGCTTTGTACTTTGTAGAGGCTTTTTCAATTAGTCAAAATGATGACCTTCCTATTGCTACATCAGTCTTTAACAAAACACAGCTAAGTATTTCCTCAAAATTACCATACTGGAAGAGAGGACAATCTCTTACACTTAGCAGAAAACAGCTGGTTTTATTCTCATGTAAAAACAAAAAAAGATTATGATTCCACTGAAACCACTTGAACAAAAGTGGAATAATTATACCTCTCTCTAGCTATACTGCTTTGTTTCCATATTTTTATCAACCTATTTAGCAGCTGTGAAATTGGAATATCACACTAGAAAATAAAATGTGTATTTGGAGGGATGAGTCAAAAATACAACATAAGGTCATTTAACCTACTACCAGAGATTTTCAGGAATTAACTCAGTAAGGTTTTTTGCGCAAGCCTTTATATTCAAGACACCATCAAAAACGGTGGCAATGGAAGATTATAGCTCTAGAGACGCAGCAGAAAGAGATGGCACAAGTGGAGTTTCAATCGGCAATAGTTCCAAGCCGTTGCAAGACAAAGGGAAACACGGATTCACTGATACAGCTGTATTCCTACCTACATGCAAGCTGCAAGAAGACATGGTAGCAGCTGCTTTTCCAAAGCAGAGTGGGTTTCTGTGCTGAAATTAGGTCACGCAGTGTATGCTTGCCTGCGGTACGAGCAACAGCCAGCCAACTGGCACCGACCACTGCACCTTGCCAAGCCACATTGACTGTTTCATCCCAGAAGCAGAATTAGTGTGCCTGAAAACCAAAGATAATGGAAAATCCAGAAAAACTGATCTGATAGATGGGACAGGGAGAAAGAAGCAACAAGAGAAAGAAGGGGGGAGGGAAGCGAGAAGGAAGGAAAGAGGGAAAGAAAGAAAGAAAGAGAGAAAGAAGGAGAGAAAGGGGGGAAGAGGGGAAGAGGGGAAGAGGGGAAGAGGGGAAGAGGGGAAGAGGGGAAGAGGGGAAGAGGGGAAGAGGGGAAGAGAAGCATTCCAGTTTGAACAACGGGTGCTGAGTCTCCTGATTACGATGTGCTTGTTGGATAGAGCTGTTAACTTGCCAGCAGGTTCACATTTACTCCAAACTTGCACAGCACTGTCCTGGCCCTACGCAAGCCGTGCTACACAGTAACACCAGACATACAAGGGGATACCAGATTGGAAGCAGCCAGGTGAGTACTGAGCAAGTTTTGGATGAAGTTGACAATTCTGTAACAGTAAGGGTGTGATGAGACCCTGGTGCTGATACAGGCTTGTGGTATGAACCTTGCAGTTTCCAGTTTGCTGATCTCTGCAAGAAGAAATGATGACTACCTTTTGATCCATTCATCTGCAACATACCTGCACGCTAGCTCTGGGTGTGCAGACCTCGCAAAGGCCTGGAGGTCATACACAGCACGCCGCACCCTAGGCTTGTCCTGCGTACCTTCCAGGATTTTTTCATTCAGCAACATGAAATTTGACTTGTATGGAAATTTTGCCCTCTTTTGAGGACTGACAATCAGCCACCATTAAGAAAGAATGAAAAGCACAGTCATCTGTTACCTTTGTCTGGTTTAACACATGCGGAACAGGAAAGACCCAGCAGACTTGGGGTGAGGAAGGAAATCGTCCTGTCAACTGAGAAGAAGGTCCTTCTATGTCTCCCTGGATGCCTGTGCATCATGAACATGCTCTGCTCTCCCACTGTCACCTGGGAGCACGACTCTGCCTTGCCAGTGCTGTTACAGATGTGGCTGCTGCCTTTTTGCAAGGTTGGTGCCACATATTCTGTGGCCTCCTGAGACCGGCTATGTTGATACCCTATAGACTGCCCAGAACTCAGTTTCTATAGCATGGTGACCTGTAATTCAATGACCATTTCCTCTGGTTTTGTGTTCTGAAATAAAATCTCTGACAAAAATATGGCTTAAGCTGGCTTAAATTTGAAGCCTAGAATCCACATCAGGTCTTTTCTGGCATCTTCTGAAACTATGCAACTATTTGAGAAGGCACAACTTTCAAGTTTCCGTTCAAATACATCGGTGTTCATAGTCTCAGGAAGTGTCATATTGTTGTACATCAGCGTTCATAGTCTCAGGAAGTGTCGTATTGTTGTACATCAGCATATCACAGCATAAGGCCAGTAACACTGATGCTTCTGTACAGCCTTTAAATCCCAAGCCTGTGTTTTAGGTGACGATTTTTAAAATGGTATTAATGAATAATTAAGACATTTTGGATCACCATTTGAACTATAACTGCTTAAAAGGTATTTAAACCTTTGAGCAACAATCACAAATAAAAAATAAGAAGTGAGACCTGCTGAGACTTGTGTGTTCTTCCACTGTAGATACCTACATCCCACGAGGGACTGCTGCAGTACACAATGCAGTATGCTTTGATTTCACTAGCCTAGCTCAAGGCTTGGCAATTAAGTGAGTTAGTCTGAACTAATTCTGTGTTACTAGCTTGGGTATCTCCCAGTGCTGCACACTGTAAAAAAACCTCTGTGTGTTACCGAATACTTTTATCATCATAGTTTAGTGAGAAGTCACACAATTAAGCATCCAAATACAGGATGCAAGAACAAGGAAAACAGACACACCTGCAGTACCAGGGAGTGTATCCCAGAATAAGCTGACACTAAAAATGACTGAGCAGATCATTCAAGGTAAGTAAATGAACCTGAAACAACAGGTTCAATGCAATCATTGCTTGCATAAATGGGGGAAGGCTCAGTAGGAGTACCGAAAAGATCGCTACCTGCCTTCTGTAGGGAGACGTATAATAGAACCCAGTATTCAACTCCAGTATCTACACTGGGCATTGCGAGTTTGGATTTGTTTGTCTGTTTTTAAAAGGTTGAAAAAATGCACAGAGTGCAGAGAATACCAAAAATTATTCGAGCAATAAAAATACGTCCTGCAGTGAAAGACTCTGCAAGCATAATATTAAATTGGAAGAGTTTGGACTGTGACCTGACTACACAGTGCGTAAGAGCTGTCATAGGAAGGACGTGTTCAGTGCTCAAGAGCTTCTCCATCACTTGATGGACAAGAGAGGCAAAAGAAAATCTGCACAGGAAAAACAAATGGTTGGAACTCAAAGCTAGTAAAATTCAAACTAATCACCACCTTCTGATGGGAAGATCTGCTGACGGATAAAACTATCAAAATAGTTCCCTGAAGAGCCACTGCCTGCCTGCCTTTCTGTAACATGCATTTCCACAAAACATCAATTACTGGACCTGCAGTAATGATACAAGCATGCAGTAACGATAAGCATGCTGCATCCTGCTTACACGAGGGGTAACCATCCTACATGTCCTGTCTCACCTTAGAAAGTGTATGAAGGAAAAGATGAGATTGTCATGGCCTTCTCCTGTCTGTATCTACTTTAGACCACTGCTTTGAACAAAAAAAATGGACACAATTAAAAAATGTTATTAAAAAATACGATTAGCTACAGAACAGTTTTATCAAATACACAATTAACACTCATATAAAAATCTTTTTTACAATCAGAATTTCTAATATGTTAGAAAAACTGCCCCATTATGCTCCAAAATTGCTCCACATTCTTGAAGTGCCAACATTTCAAGAGCAGGGAAACCCTTTTGTGCACCATCCTCACTCTTCACATCCCTTCCCTTTCACTGTAAAAGAAAGGACAGGACCCACAGCAACAGATGGCAAAAACGCGTGTGCGAAGTAGCATAAAGCATGTTATTTATATCAGTAAAGGAGAACATCTATAACATGAATGACTCAAAGGAAATTATCATCACCTTTTGCTCTCAGGAAACAGTTAACAAAAGAAATGAAGAACAGGTTCCTAGGCAAGGGGTTGAAAAATTTGTAACATAAGTCTCAAAAGGGAAACGTTGATAACCTCAAGCTTGTTTTAGCATCATTCCTCCATGGATCATTTAGTGCTTTAGTGGTGTCCTGCTGCTATTCATCACACTTTTAATAGCTCCTTCTAAAATACTCTTCAAAAAAGTTTGAAGCTTGACCAGATAACATTAACACTTAAAAGTCTGTACATATATTTATCAGGTTTTTCTCTCTTTTTTTTTTTTTTTTTTTAAATCAGAGAAAGCCTAGAATCTCCTGACACCATGTACGATAACAATCAATAACAAACAGGGGCATGGACGCAAAACAATGCATTCAAGAACAGCCCAACAGAACACTAAAACATGCCAGTCAGCAAAACAAACGTTTGTCTTGGAAAATTTAAAGGGTAACTGAAAAAAAGTAAGCACTGGATATCTTCCTATAAAGAAGAAATTATTCCTGTATTCTTGTAAACATTGCTTTCCCAGCTTTCCATTCAAAGTGTATCATCATATCTTGGATTATTTCCCCATAGATGCATTAACTTGCCAAGTTGTACGATATTCTTCTGCATACTACACATTTCTGATTGTTTTAAAGACTAGTTAAACACAACTTCACTGATTACTATGTAGGTCTCCCAATTTAATTTCATCTGCTAATTTTATCAACAGTTAACGAGGTTGCTAAGCCCTACTGCCTTCATTATCCTTGAGTAAACTCCTGGGGGTGTTCTCAACCAACTCATTTTCAGGTATTTTCCCTTGTTAGATCATGAGTGTTTAAAATTCACCAAACGCTTCAAAAGACCCACGAACATCCTGAAGTATCACATCAAGTACTAGCATTTCTTCCATTAGCTTTGTGTGATTTTCTGAAATGTGGCAGAGTTTACTGTTTAAAAATCTATACCGCTTATTAACTATGGCCGCATTATCTTCAAAATCTGAAATCCCTCTCCCTCTTTAATGTTTACTCAATATTTATTTCATTACTGAAATTTTATAGAAACCAGCACTAAATTAAACAGAAGATCATGGCCAAAGGTACTTCTCTCTTTTTTTCTTCTCCTCTTTTTACTTGTACATATTAAAGTGTTCCATGGCATGTCACTAGCTTTCCATTCAAATGTAAGGTCAAATTCGTACCTGGACAAGCACAAACAGGCTGCATCTATAGATACTAGAGATCAGTGTGTTCCCAGCCAGAGAGAGAAAGTTGGCAATACTGTATGATTGAATTTCTTTGTATTTGTTAGTGTGTCACAGGCTTTGTGAAAACGAGTTCATACAACAATTGCTGTAAAGCACTTGCTTTTTTTTTTCCCCAGCATAGGTTTAGGTTTGCATCACGCCAGCTGCTGCACTTCGGCAATGAAAATAAACTTGGTACCACAAGGAGAAGGCTGTGTATAGATTCTCTCTATGAACTTACCTGGAAAGAGTTACATAAGCTTAATTGATCAAAAGGGAGTCACAAAAGGAGGAAATATTTTTCAGAGGCATATGCTAATGGTATTGCACCAACCTCCAAGACCCGCTGCCTTACTGGAAAGGTCCATAAAACTGTTGAGGTGATGGAAATGCTCCTGAGCTGCTGCTTGGGATGCGGAAATGGGACGGTAACTGTGCCATTTATTTATTTATTTCAAAAACAAGTCAAGGAGAAAGGGGCCTGGGCATTTTAACAGGAAATTAGAAAGCTAGTTGATATAAATTCACCACCTCTCAAAGCTTTAACAGCCCAAGCTCCCCTCCCCCTGCTCCCCATTCCCAATCTCTCGGCTGCATCCGAACACTCACAGTGCTGCTAATGGATAAAAATGGAAACAAATGTATGCAACAAATCACAGCGGGCTCCTGTGCCAGCTTCCCCCTTCTGATTCATCAGACCCAGATCTTCATACCGCTGCTACGTATTAAAATCAATGTTCTGCCTCTTCATTACTGTCATTATTTCTCTTTCACTTCAGAAGTTTCCTTTCCTTCAGACTGCTGCCTGACCAGCTTGTCAGGACATATTTAAATCAATATTTTGTGCATACGCATGTGTGTGCCGTGCATCTGGATGCCACCTCGTTACCATCTGAATTCCTATCATTTCTGCCAGGGCGCAAAAACATAGGGGTAAAAATCATGTCAAATGACAGAAGATTATAGCCATCTATCTCCATCATTTAAAAATCTGAAGTAACTGCAGATTTTGCCATCAGCTCATTTCATACCTGATAAGAAAACCTAAATAAAGATTGAATGCAGCACTTGCCGTGATGCATGAAAACACAATGCAGCTCAAGCAGAAGGCATTAAAGATTCATCCTCTACTTGGCCAGAACTGAGGCTTCAAGTCAGCATTGCCTACCACACCTGAGGCTCACCTTCCAGGTCATGGAGGAAAACCCCTAATGGTGCAAGCTGTTAATACGGAATTCAGACATTTGGAGTTGGGAGAGTTACTCTTTGGGAGGGAGAAGCCCTACCTAGAGCAAATGCAACCAAGACAGCCCACGTTTATGGAGCAGTTGCTATTGCTGGTCAAGCTCCAGGTCAGAGCAGCTCTGCTGATACTGCGGTCTGGCAACAGGGACACACATTGGAGGAAATGGGTGAGGCTGCAGAAAGTTAAGATGCCCAATCCTAGTATAGTATAAAGAAACAGAGTGTATTTAAAAAAAAAAAAAAAAAAAAAGGCAAATCTCTGCTTGCTTTCATTTGGATATGAAAAGCTGCCAGGGACAAAATTAGAAAGGCAAAAGCCCAGCTAGAGCTCAGTCTGGCCACAGTCGTAAAGGATAATAAAAAATGTTTTTACAAATATATTAACAACAAAAAGAGAGGCAAGGAGAATCTCCATCCCCTACTGGATATGGCGGGGAACATTGTCTCCAAGGACGAGGACAAGGCTGAGGTACTTAATGCCTTCTTCGCCTCAGTCTTTAATAGCCAGTCCAGGTATCCACAGGATATTCAGCCCCCTGAGCTGGAAGATGGGGATGGAGAGCACAATGTACTCCTCATAACCCAGGAGGAAGCAGTCAAGGACATGCTAAGCCACCTGGACACCCACAAGTCTATGGGGCCTGATGGGATCCACCCAAGAGTACTGAGAGAGCTGGCGGAGGAGCTTTCCAAGCCACTCTCCATCGTTTATCAGCAGTCCTGGTTAACAGGGGAGGTCCCAGAAGACTGGAGGCTTGCCAATGTGACGCCCGTCTACAAGAAAGGCCGGAAGGAGGATCCTGGGAACTACAGGCCTGTCAGCCTGACCTCTGTTCCAGGGAAGATTATGGAGCGGTTGGTTTTGAGAGTGCTCACAGGGCATCTGCAGAACAGCCAAAGGATCAGGCCCAGCCAGCATGGGTTCATGAAAGGCAGGTCCTGCTTGACCAACCTGATCTCCTTCTATGACCAGGTGACCCGCCTAGTGGATGAGGGAAAGGCAGTGGACGTTGTCTACCTGGACTTTAGTAAAGCCTTTGACAGCGTCTCCCACAGCATTCTCCTGGAGAAACTGGCGGCTCGTGGCTTAGACGGGTTTACTCTTCACTGGGTGAGGAACTGGCTGGATGGCCGAGCCCAGAGAGTCGTGGTGAATGGCGTTAAATCCGGCTGGTGGCCAGTCACGAGTGGTGTTCCCCAGGGCTCGGTTCTGGGACCGGTCTTGTTCAATATCTTTATAGATGATCTGGATGAGGGAATTGAGTGCTCCCTCAGTAAGTTTGCAGATGACACCAAGCTGAGTGGGAGTGTTGATCTGCTGGAGGGTAGGAGGGCTCTGCAGAGGGATCTGGACAGGCTGGATCGATGGGCAGAGGCCAACTGTATGAGGTTTAATAAGGCCAAGTGCAGGGTCCTGCACTTTGGCCACAACAACCCCATGCAATGCTACAGGCTTGGGGAGGAGTGGCTGGAGAGCAGCCCGGCGGAAAGGGACCTGGGGGTGCTGGTTGACACCCGGCTGAATATGAGCCGGCAGTGTGCCCAGGTGGCCAAGGCGGCCAACAGCGTCCTGGCCTGTATCAGGAATAGTGTGGCCAGCAGGAGTAGGGAAGTGATCGTGCCCCTGTACTCGGCACTGGTGAGGCCGCACCTTGAATACTGTGTTCAGTTTTGGGCCCCTCACTACAAGAAGGATGTTGAGGTGCTGGAGCGTGTCCAGAGAAGGGCAACAAAGCTGGTGAGGGGTCTGGAGCACAAGTCTTATGAGGAGCGGCTGAGGGAACTGGGGTTGTTTAGTCTGGAGAAGAGGAGGCTGAGGGGAGACCTTATCGCTCTCTACAACTACCTGAAAGGGGGTTGTGGCGATGAGGGTGTTGGCCTCTTCTCCCAAGTAACTAGTGATAGGACAAGAGGAAATGGCCTCAAGTTGCGCCAGGGGAGGTTTGGATTGGATATTAGGAAAAATTTCTTCACTGAGAGGGTGGTCAGGCATTGGAACAGGCTGCCCAGGGAGGTGGTGGAGTCGCCATCCCTGGAAGTGTTCAAAAAACGTGTGGATGTGGCGCTTCAGGACATGGTTTAGGGGACATGGTGGTTCTGGATTAATGGTTGGACTTGATGATCTTAAAGGTCCTTTCCAACCTAGTGATTCTGTGATTCTGTGATTCTGTGAAAAGGAAGCTGGTCATAATACAGGTACCCACTGCATTCCCTCCCATGACAACATGCCAGTGCCTTGATTTTTTTCTTTTAATTAGAAGCACAGCACTCTCCTGGAAAAGGTGTTTCATTTATGCCCATTCATGGCTTACTGACATGAAGACAAATGTCAGAACATTTCAGAAACAAATTTTCACATGAGGCTTCAGTGAGGATGCTAAATTTTCTCCAAAGTAAGTGCAGAAAAACCTCAAACCCTCTAAAATTAATAATCCACATTACACACTTACCCACACACAGAGGCAGCACATTTTCCACTGAAGTGCTCATTTCAGAATATGCATTTTAAGTCTGTTTATCTACAAAAAAGTGATGACCAAGAACTCTTCACTTGGGGGAGGGTCTCTGAGTGGTGCACGTGTAAGGGTCTTTTGCTGGGTGCATGGTGCTGCACTTCGCATCAGCCTCTGCCTGGGTATTTTAAATGGACAGATTTGGGATGTGCCTGCACCTAAGGTGGAGATAAATCTTTTCCCTGCCTTCTGCACAAAGACAGGGCAGATAGAAGAAGAACTACTTGGAATGCTGGAAATATTGAAATTACTACTTCAAGATCCCATCCCTGCAAGCAGAGAGGAAAACGAAGCAATTTTCGTGAATTTTTAAGTACTTTGTTTATATTCATATTGTCTGTTCTTTCCTAGTCGCTTTTCACTTGCTCTGATAAACACACATACAAACCTCAACTGCAAAATACAAAGCTCTTTAAACAAAGCATCTAGGTCTCCTATCAACATTGAAAATTTTTAGTTTTTTTAAGAAAGCCCAGATACAAACCCTATATTGCCAGTACCCCTTTAAAATCTGAGCAGAGGTAAACTTGAGGTCCTCTTGCCGCTTGTTCTCAGAGGAACTTTTGGCCCTACCCTTTGACATAACATCTGGAAGTCTGTATGAATAAACACATTCACCCTTAAAGGGTTGAGTTTATGAACTAAAGCTGTAATGCAATAGGCTCCAGTGCTGAGATGATCAGAAGCATAACAGATGTGTCATCCAGAATTTGTTGTTCTGGATCCAGACCTTGGTGGGATCCAGAGCCCAAGGGCCTTGTTCCCTCTTCCAGCTCTTTAAGCCTGGGGTAGGACCATATTGAAATGCCCACATGGAGTCTGGAGTTCAATCCCACAGAGAGCTGCAAACCAAGGGAAGACTACCCACTCACTCTGGGCAGAAACAAAGACAGAAGAGAAAATGGCAGAGAGGGCTATAAAGGTTTGTTTTCTTATCAGAGTCATTAATATTCAGTTTATGCCACATGAAACAATTGTTTCAAGGGACTGAATAGCTCAGAAGATTGACTTTGATTTTGGGAGGCTTTCATTTGTAAGCTGTCAGTTTGGATCCAGCTGACGGGGGTACTGATGGATGGTTTCTAATATACAAGAGTTGCTTACTGGCGTATGACAAATGACAAAGCAGTTGCAGAGTGAGTTATATAGTGAGTCAGCAGTCCTTTCCCAGAAGGTTCAATACTAATTAAGAGACAACTCGACACCCTTTGTCTAAGGCTGCTTGGAAACTTATGCCCAGATATCAGAAACAAATCACAACTGAACTAAATACCTTAAGCTTCAGCATGGAAATAAATAACAGCCATACAGTTATATCACAGCGCATCCTTCAATACCCCCGTTATGTTTCTACTGGAACAGTACATTCGGTATAGTTATACGATGCCTGACTAACAAAAAGCCACTTTTTGTTTGCTCGAAAATACTGTCAGCATTGAAATGTTCACCTTTTATTTAAAACAGCACTTTGGTGGACAGGCTCCTTCTCAAGTCCATCACCCCAATCCGGTAAGTGCAGCCACACGCTAAGCAGGACTAAGGACAAGGTCCCACAGGAAGGCACTGAGCTATGCTAGCGTGTAGCTCACTGCCATAAGCAATGGATTTGAATGATGGTTCGTATCACATCCCTTCCTCTCTGTTTAATGTTATGCTGAGACCAACAACCTCATTTTAGTCACGTTCAACAAGCAGACAGAGACTGCCAAAAAAGAAAAAGGCTTTTCCCCCTCCTTTTCTTTCTGAGCTGCACTGGTAGCAGGGTGAGCGATGAGTAGGAACGACAGATGTCCACAACTCACCGTCAGTCTCTCATGGAGAATTTTCTCCTGTTTTTAATCCATGCCAGCTCTGCCCCAGCCACAGTTTACTTGCCTGAAGTGCTTCAAGCACTGCAAAATCCTGCCTTGGGGTTCCTGTACTGGTTTCTGATTTTTTTTTTTAATCGAGCACAATAGTCCTATGGAAGGACTCATGTAAAACTTGTGCTGTGCATTTAGCAGCACAAAGAAAATTGCATTTCAGGAATGGGACATAACTAATTGCAAGGAAATGAGTTACAGCAAAACAGCAGTAAGAACTAGTGCAATAAAATACAGCCTCAATTAAAAGTTACAATAACAACGCAAGGAAAGATACAATATGATGCACGTTAATAGCCTGCCTGAAATCTCAGCATAGAGTGGCATTACACAAAGGAAGTCATTTTCTCAAAAAGCTAATAAATTATTTAGTTAACAAGGAAAGGTCATGCCTTTGATCAATGGGATCTGAGAATTACAATTCAGCAGAAGACCCATATCATATACACTTCAGAAAAGGCTATTGTGGTTTCAAAAATTCCTCTATTTGGTTTGTGTTTAAACACTATGAAAAGGTGTTTTGTTTTTTAATTTTTTTACAATCTTTTTGTTCTTTTTTGTTGAATGTACAAATTCTTTTTGTTCTGTTCTTTACATATTTAAAACATCTCCCTGGCATGGGTGACAAAACCTAAAATTTCTTCTCTCCTTGCTTTCTCCAGCTACTTGGGAACCATGTGGCATTTCGTTGATGAGTGGGTAGAACATGTAAGTTAAGACAATAATTAATGACCTTAAAAAAAAAAAACAAACAACCCACAAACAAAAAAGACAGCCACAAAACAGTAAGAAACTCATTAAGACCCAATAAGAAACTAAAAAACCCCAGCTACATAAAAGTAGCTCTTATAAATTTTACTATACCAAAAATAAGTCTCCCACTACTTTTTAAACTCGGCCACAAAGAAAGTTTTTTCTAAAATTGAAAGCATACTTTTCTGGTCTTTTACACCCTGTCTATATTGGAGAGCTATAACAGTTCACAGCTCAGGAGATTCAGTGGATTCTTAAATGTGTCACCATATAAATCCTCTTCACGGCATTTTTTCCAAGTTGATTTTCAAGGTTAAGAGCTGTTTCCCATACTCCTGTGCTACGTTAGATTATTAAACAAGTGTCATAAAAGGAGGCTTTGATTTTGTAAGAGATTAAAAAGAAGTTTCCCTTCATACCTTTAGTTCTCAACATCACAGCATCGGTGAACCTGCCACAAACTAAAATCCCTGATGATGCAGAAGCTTCCTTCATTCCAAAGCAGGGTGCAAGAGGCAGGCTTTCAGGGAAGGCAGCTGTATTTTATTTCATGCATCACAAACAACTTTGAAGCAACATCTACTCGTTTTAAGTTTAGCCAAGTTCTTATGGTGCTCTTTTCTCAGCATCTTTTGGACTTACTTAAGCTTTCCGCCACTACAGTCAAGTCTCTCCTCACTTTTTCGTTTGTTGAAGGAGCACTGGAGGAATATACACCTGGATGCTTGTGCCCTGAGCGTTTATTGGAAAGACAAGACTGAATAAACCCAAGATTGCTCCATGTCTGAAAAAGGAAACAGAGAAGGCAGTTTCAAATCCTCTCTGAGTATGAAATGGCTTTTGAAACTGCCTTGGAGGTGGCTCTGTCATTACCAACACATTGCTTCTCTCCTGACGCTGACTGGTCCACTGCCTCCACAGGATGGATTCCTTACCCTGGCTTGAAGGCTTATGATGAAGTCATGTTTTACCTCACCCAGGCCTAGGACACAGCATGCCCTGCAACAGCACTGCTGGATTTGAAGTGACACATGCCATCAGATGCCAGAGCAGTGGCTGTGAGACAAACTGAGTGACCAGTTTGTCACACAATACACAAAGAAACCCATTGGCTTGACTTACATAAACAGAAAAATTTTCCAACAAAAGGGTTATTAAGCACTGGAACAGGCTGCCCAGGAAGTGGTGAAGTCCTGGAGGTATTTAAAAGATGTGTAGACGTGGTGCTTAGGGACATGGTTTAGTGGTGGACTTGGCAGTGCTAAGTTAATGGCTGGACTCAATGGTCTTAAAAGTCTTTTCCAACCTAAACGTTTCTATGAAAACGTAATGAAGACTATTTTACACATGCACTTAGGGGTTCTTTTTGAAATGAGACAGTTCGTTACCAAATATCTCAGGGAAAAAAAAACCACACAACCCTCCCAGGAGATGAAGTCACACATGTGGAATAACTGCAACCTCTCGTCCCTACGAGGACCATGCTCCTCCCTCAGTCAGGTGGGGCAGGGGTGATAGTATCCATGAGTTTAAAGCCAGATCTGCCCAGCAGACAGGGAACAACAGTCTCCATCCACTGTTATCTGAGAAAGATTTTCTACTTTGGAGGAGCAGGAGATGCTCAGTCTGCGCGTGAGGAACGAGTAGGTTGTGACACAACCCCCCAGGTCTCAGGACCTTGTCTTCTGCTTTGGCCAACACACCTTCTAATGCACAGAGCAACCTCTGTCTTAAATGTGCCCTCCCCTTACAGACAGCTCGCAGTCTGGGAGGCACAAAGATGGCACTGCTGGGTGCAGTGGCTCTTCTTCCCAGGGGATGCCCTCCTCTAACGCGCCCTTTGTAGCTGCTCCCAGGAATGTATCTGCACCCACACGCATGCCCTGAGCTCTGTTTCAAGTCCTAAAAAGTGTGAAAATACTCACAAGACACAGCTCTCCTCCTTGCCTTTCCCTCCTAGCAGAGCTTCAGAACCAGGGGAATGGAGCTGCCTTCAGCCCTCTGCCACCATGGCAAGAGTGACAGGACAACAAGGACCCTACCACTGGGACTGGCCACCTCACTGCTGCCCCCTTCATCTTCCCACCAAAGTCCCTAGGGTGGATTAGCAAGAGCCAGCCACCCCGTGCCTCACCCTGCAGCCTGCTGCAGCCCTCTGCTCCCCCAGCCCAAACTCCAGATCCTCCTTCGCACTGCAGCACGTGCTTCTCCGCAGGCCATCGAACTCAGCAGCAACAGCAAGAAGAAGCCTTTGCCCCTAAATGTCATAACCTGTCGTTCCACCTTACCTATTGCGGCACCAAAAGAGGTTGTTTTAAGCAGCAGAACTACAAGCATTTAGGACTTGTAGAACAATAATTAGTAATGTCTGCCTGGTAAGTCCACAAATACTACCAGGGAGAAGAAAATCAGTTTGAGTCTTAGAAAAGGCAATTTTAATGCCTAGAAGTTTGGCATTGGGGCTTGCTGTGACAGTGTTCTTTTAAAGACCAGAACCTGCATAGGTTGTTTTGTTTTTTGTTTTTTTTTTTAATTAAAGTTTTTTGCGTGGTTTAAAAAAATTTCTTTTCTGTGATCAGAAAGGAGTAACAAAGAAAACAGACCTTATTTTGCAAAATCCTTAGGTATGTCCAAAATTACAGCAAAAAAGTGAAAACAGTCATCTTGTCTGATGTATCGGCAACAAGGTGATCATTAGTCAAACCCTTTCCCCCTTTTAATTAAAGTGAAATGAGAAAATATTGATGTATTTATTCCTCTTTTTTATTTGATCCGTAACCATAAATCCCTGTCAGGATTTTCTCAACAGAAAATACATTTTTGCAGCATACGGAGAAGATGAATATGTACACACATGTAGTGGAGCACCTACTTCTCTGGACCCATACATAAACTCCCCGTGCCTGGATGCCAAGTCCCAGACCAGTGTCCACCGACTCCCTCTGCTGGCAAGAGCTGCCACTTTTCCTCTTCCAAAAAATAACGAAATTTTTGCTGCCTTTCGAACATTTAAGCAAACCTACAAAATGACAATCTTAAGTCTCGTTAGGCCACTTTGAAAGGCGAGTGGGGAGGGAAGGAAAGACAAAAGTGGTAAATTACTCCAAAAGGCAATCCAAAACATGAACACTGCAGCACACTGGGTCGAATCTCTACTGAGTGCTTGTGACTGGCTGCTTTGCAGCGCACGTTTGCCACCAAGATAACTTAGAAGCTAAGCAGCTTCCTAGCAAATTCCAGATAAGCCTAGAATAATTATCCAGTATTAATTTTCATTGTAGTTTGCGCAGTAATGTTCATGGAAATGAAACTGGGCTCTGTTTGCTCTTTGCTCCATGCAAACTGTCAGATTTTCTTATTAAAGCCAGACTTAAATAGTACATTGCATTTAATTTAAAATATTCATGGAATTCTCTAAAAAAGAAAATCACTACTTGCATTTTACCCTGAAACTTGAAAGGCAAGAGGCTGGATATGCATGATTGAGCCTGAAGGGCTGCAATATGCTCCTTTGGATGTAAGGCACCAGCTGAGAGGGGTGACCAGCTTCCTACATTTTGGCTAGATGAATTACAGAGACAGGCCCATTATTTACTGTCTTCACTGTTCAACAAAAATTCTTGCAACCTGCCTCTCATTTCAAACTTGTGAATTGTTGATCTACTTCATGGAAATGTTGTATTACTCTAAAGTAATGCTCACACTATTTGCATAAACACGAGCATCCAACAAACCCCCCATTATAGACATTTAGAAAAGTTTGGAGAGGGAAGTCAAAAGAGCACACTACATGCAAGAAAAGCCTCTTTTAATGTTTCCCATCCTCTCTTGTCCCCTGTGCTTGGCTGCTAGCACCACAAGGCACAGCATACAGAAGAGAGGAGACCTGGTTGCTGAGGTGTCCCGCCAGGGTCTGTAGAGACACAACCGCATCCCCTTGTGCCAACAGCACTACAGGGAAATAGGTACAGAACAGCAGCCAGGAACCAGAAAGGACAGGGCCCCTTCACAGGAGATCACTACAAGCTGCTGCCATTCAAGGAGAAGCTGCACAGCTCCCAATCCCCTTATCGCTCCCACGTGGCACCCAGATGCTTCAAGACAAATGCAGAAAAAAAGAGGACCCCATATGTTTTTTTGAGCAAAAGTAAATCCAACTTCCACAGTCAAAAAGACTGTAGCCTCTCTACACTTCAAACGAGGTGAGCGTGGGCCAAAGAAGCTGTTTGTACATGTGTAAGGATGTAAGTGTGAGCGATGCCTTCTTGTGGAGAGGTATTCCCACAAGCACGACCATTAAACCAGATTTCCAAAGACACTTCATCTTGGGGGTCAAGACTTGTAACAATTCACCAACTGAAAGCATTGCAGGGTACGTCAAACGGAGTGACATCTTGCTTTGTCCCAACAGGTTGTGTGTGTTGGCTTGACCGTACAAGGATGACCAACAACATCTGGAAATGTGCAGGCTGGCCAAGGGCCTGAGACCTGGAGACTGCCAACCTCTTTAGCTACCTGGCATCACCACCAAGCCACCATGTCTAGAAGCATACACACCTCCCTGACAGGGGCACAAACTTCTGCCAGACAGATACTGACCTGGGACCATGACTAACTGCAACTACAAAGGTACGTGTGCACTGCCATGCTGCTGCAACAACCCTGCCATGCCAAAAGACTTTTCTTCAAAGTTAAGAGGAAATTACAGAGCTCCTTTTCCCTTCTGCAGGACCACTCTGGACTTGAAAGATACACTAAGTAGCATGCCCAGGTCTCTGCATACTTCTTTTGAATTTTGAGGAGGTAGTGGGATATTTTCTTTTTGAAGGGAGGATGGAGAATTACCTTTTCTTTTTAAGCAAAAACAGACTCTATGTAATCACGGGAGTCCAGGAGCTGGGCCCATTTAAGAGTGTTTTACAAGCCGCTACATATTAGAAAATAAACTTTGAGATAGCAACAAAGGTACGTTGAAACACGGCCATTAAGGTGATAAAGAAACAGAAATATTTTATGGCTATTTTTAGTAAGCTGTTTCTCTTTCAGTGTTTCCCAAAATATCTTTCTGAAAATTTTACTTTGTATGCTGAAGTAATTATATAGTTGACAGAACTTCACAAGCCTCTAGTATGATCACAGACACACAAGGAACCAGCAGTTTCATATTGTTTATATAAAAGTCACTCACACCTGAACACATAAACATTCATCTGTACACTTGGTGATCTGCACACATAGTAAAAATGGTATCCAGGTGTAAATATTATCGTCGTCTTCAAATCATGAGCCTGATACTACAACCACCATTTTAATATTCATGAAAACATTAAATGAGTTGGGTTTTTTCCTTGATTACTACTTTAGTTCCAGAAAAATACACTTAATTTTTTCTTGAAACTCTCTGAACAGATCATGCGTCTTCATAAAGGCCTTTATCAGAAAAATCAGAAAAGAACCAGAAAGCCTGTTATCCCAGAAGGCTTGATATATAAAATAAAAAGTGGAAGCACTGACATGCTGATCATTTAGGCAAACGTGGCACACACTGTATGATCAATAACAGCTTCTACAGGCACAAACCTGATTAATGAGAGAAAGGGAATATTGGCTATAATGCTGAGGTTATTTTCAAATTACTTGCAGAAAGTACAAAGGGCTCCTAAATTTCTACACAGACAGATGCAACAGGTGGGTAAGGCGTGCTCTCATTTATTGTAACCAAAAAATAGTTCTCCTTACAGAAAGCATGGCTGTAATATTTCATTACGGTCTTAGCAATATGGTAACAATCCACATCATCTTAAAAGCAGGGATTTTAAAACACATTGCAAAGAAACTTTTATAATGGGAGGGAATTTCTAAGATACACCAAGGTAACTGCATGCAAATTTTGCACTGGTACAGGTTAAATGCTGAAGACAGAGAAGCAAAATAAGTTTCTTAAATTCTGTAGGCAGAGGGCAGCATGCTCCAGCCATCAGCACTCTCAGTGCTGCTTGCTGTTTGATTAAAATCTCACTCTCGCGAAGAGAACATCATCTTTGTGTAATGGTGACTCTTAAACCGCAGAATACTTAGTCATTTAAAAAGAAAGCTGACTACATACATGTTTATGATTTCAAAAACGTGCTTTTTACTGCAGATGGCATCTCTGTGTAACATAAAAGAAATTAGGTTGTGGTCCTAGTAAATGTTAATCTCCTCAAGTCAATAAAAACTTTGCGGAAAACTTCAGCTTTGCGGAAGAACCACATAGGAATGACAAAAAACAAAGTGTGGGGAAAACAGAACATGCATTATAAATGACAACTTGTCTCGTCAAGCTCAGCCATCATTTAAATCCAAGAAATACACTGCCAAAATGATTCATATTTGTGGAACTGAACAAGTCTGAAGAATCTAATCTTAAGCAGATCATTTTTGTAATTGACTCTATAAGGCTGTCTGCAAGAGTTCGACATTTACATATAATGATAATGCATATTAGCTGGTAATTACTATGGACTTTAATTATAACTGATAATGCAAATAAATCCTATGTTCCTAATTGAAGAATGCAATTAAGTCTGAGTAGTTCAGGGGGAAAGAGAAGAGATGCAAACATTATTTTAAAATCAGGAGAATGACACACTATACCAAAATTCCCTTCCTCTTTCTACTTGTGTCAAAGACCATAAGAAATCCATCCTCTCTAATGAAAATGGAATTATTAACCCTGCTTTGCCCTGTTTACTAGTGATACAAAATGGTTTCTCACATAGCTTTATCCAGGATTTGAAAAGTCCTCTTGCTCACAAAGAAGAGAAACCGTTTTTATTTTGACACATCAGCACTGTGAAACCTCCATGGACTCTGTGAGCATCCCTGAGCAAAGGGAAGATTGTTAGTGAATAGAGAAAGGCAGCCTGGGGACAGGGAACAGAGGAGAGGGAGACTGAAGGTGGAGGTGAGATCATCTGAGATCCAGGAAACATCCCTAATCTAAGTTTAGTTCAAGGAGGTAATTTAATAAGTAAAAACTATCCTAGGTTATATTATTAGGTGCCAGTAATTTAAAAATACACAGAGTGTAAGCTGTCACCTTTCACAGATATGCAAGGACTAGCCTTGAAAGCAACACCAGCAGACTACAACTGAGAGTCGAAGTCCAAGAGTAAATTTAAGAGACAATGACATGAGATGTTGGAGTGACAACACTCCCCACAAACACCTCAGGGCAATCCCTGGGATGTAGCCAACTGGGCCACAAGGACTTGAAAGAAGTTCAGTTATCTTTTCAAATACTCAGTTACAGGCAGGAAGAAACTCTAGCATTAAAAAAAAAACAGTTGTGCAAGGGCAGTATAGAGTGAACTTTCAACATTTCAGGCCATGCCATTCCCTGTGGGACTGACTAAAGCTGACAGTCCATCAGCTTGACCTTCCCTGCACAAGCACTCCCTAGGAACTGGAGTTTGAAAGTTCAAGCTTTACATTTCGTATCGGCTGGTACTGGAATAGCCCCAGCAGGAAAAGTTCAGCATCTCTGCCGAGACTCCACTCAGCTGGGCTCGCAGCCGCAGCCTCTCCTGGGGGATGCGGAGAAAGCCAAAGGTGATCACACCAAAGTCACTCACCTTCAAAGCATACCAATACATCCTCTGGAGCAGAGAACAGCAGACTGCTGCCTGGTAGAAGACAGAAGGAGAAGATTTCTACGGGAAGAATTTTCAAGGCAATCTCACCTTTTAGATTAAAAGGCAGCACTCCTAAACCAGCAAGACCTTCAGCAGGGCCTCTGCCTGACTTGGTTCCTTCTGCATCAAAGAATTGTGAGAAATCCTGCAACACAAAGCACTCGCTCTGTACAGCGGACGGCTCTCATCTACATCACTTTCGGTTCAGCTATGCCCGAAGCTGAGGGACAGATCTTTCTCAGTTAAATACTTGGGATAAAGACTTAGATTCAGGCAATTAGTTCATACGAAAATGAGACTACAATTTTGCAGATGATAATCTGAAGAAATCTGATCTATGCATGAAAAAGAAAATTCTGTGCAAAGACTACAGGTATTTTTTAGAGAAACACCTGCGTTACCATTAGTTATAGTAAACTACATTGGTAAACAGCGAGCATCTCAAGGGCAGCTTAAGCAGAAAAATACATTTGTCAAATTATATTTAATAGAAGCTTGTATTCTGAAATGGACTATAAAATGACACCACAGGGAATCTGTGTTTACAGTTTCTCTCTTTTTGTCTCAAATATGATCATTTTCCCCTGTTTTCTACACGTGGGCATCAGGCTTTCCCCTCCCCTCCTGTCCCATGCAGTTTGTAGCAAGACTGCAGGGCATGAAACAATGCTCAACCCCTCCACAGTCGGAGGGCTTGCACAGCTCGTCCTGCCTAGGATGGAGTGAACAATGCTGTTAGCACGTAGCACTGGAAAGTATCCGTCTGTATTATATTGATTTATTAATGTTTGCAGAAAGTTCACTTCCAAAGAAACCAATACCTTTGGGTGAAAACAAGGGGGACTACACAGCCCGGCAGGCAGACCTGCTGCGTAAGGAAACTCACCTGCCACTTCCATTTTGTGCATGGCCAAACGCCACCCGCATGAAAAGAACAAGAGTTCCTGCTTGAAAACCAGCTGCTGATCCATCTCCCTCTCCTCGCTAACTCTGCCTAGCTCCTGAAACGAACTGGCATTCACTACCTGGAAAGCAATACCAAACAAATTTCACCCCCCAGACCACAAGCGCTCCAGTAGGACCTTGCTCACATCATTAACCCATGCAACAACACACTCTACACTGCAGCCTGCCACCAACCCAGAGATTAGATAAAGAGAACTAAACTGTGTTCTAGTGAAGAAAAGGGGATGCTTAGAGCAAATAAAAAAAGTCTTCCTCGTGCCTTTTCCTCCCCTCTTGTGCACGTTGCACACAGTAAGGGAGAGCTCTCTGCTTCCACCCCTCCCAGCATCAGATGATTTTTTACCGCCATGTTGATTCCACGTGCATCAGAGGCATCAGGAGGTTTTGAACCAAACCCCAATGCTGTGGCAGGTGAAAGGAATACTATTTTTTTGGAAAGCACAACAGTCCAGCAAATGGATATTTCAAATATTCACCCTTATGCTCTGTTACAGAACAAAACTGTTACTATAGTTTGCAACTAGTTTGTAGTCATGTCAGGACTACAAAATGTGCCACAGGTATTTCACACACAGCAAGGCGTTGTTTGGAGTACAATGAGAAATTCCGCAAATAGAGCAGATACTGAAGGGGTAGACTTTATAGGGAAAACTGAGGGAAAACCTGCTTATATATGGTATGGTACATAGATTCTCATTCTCTCTTTTTAAATCATTACTCACTCCAGTTCTTTCTTGCTAGATGCATTTACAGCTTTTTTTCCCTGTACATTCTTCACTTTATTAATAACTACTGCAATGCGTTTTAACACCATACAGAAGTTTCAACATGTGACAAACTATCATTCCAGTCTCAGAAGGAAAGATCTTCTGAGACACAAGGCCCAACAGAATTAAAAACCCCAGGAAGCTGTGTGATCTGTAGCCAATTACTATCATCAAAGGCTCAACAATTATCAGATGACAGTTTTCCATGCATCTTATAGCAGAACTGAGGAGCGCAAAGCTCCTGTGCTTTCAATGCTGCTCTGCAAGGCAGGGACTTGCACATGGGATTGAAAGCACATGTCAGCTGGACACTTTCCACTGGGCACCATCAGTCCCTACAGCCACAGAGATGATCTGACAGGCTGACCAGCGACAAAGCCGGCAGTTTGCTGACCTCACCTTCAAAGCTGTGGCCCACGGCTCTGGCAGATGATGCCCAAGTCTTCCAGAGCAAACCAGACCGGAAAGAAGCAGTGCTGTTGTCCAAGAAAGTGCATCGCGGACAACCTAACTGCACCCCTGGTGGAAAAATGCTCATTGACCAAGTTGTTCTGAAGAACATGAACAAGATGGCAACGTTGGGGAATCCGAGTTGGAATTTGTCCTATGAGAAGGGTGAAAAAAATACCAGAAGATGGTTGGAAAGAAGTAGGTGTCTGAAGGGACGCTGGCAAGGCCAGGGCTGGGACCGGCTCCTCTGCACTAAGAGGCAAAAGCAGCACTGCATCAACTTGTGTGAGAGCCTAGAAGGCAAACTCTCGCTGACATCCTAATTAGGCGTTGTTTAAGTAGTAAGATTATGAGCAGTGCTATTAATTCTGGTGGGGGAGAAGTAGGAGGAGGAGCAGGGTTGAATTAAGAATTTAAATTCCCTTGCTAAGAAAACAGTCAAACCCCACTGCTCTTCAAAGTTTTTCCATGAATTGTAACTCTTTGAAGTTTCTTTTTTGTTTTGCTCAGCTTCATAGTCTCTAATTTCAGATGGTGCTAATTCTGCTTTTTCTTAGTCTAGTGGATCTGGAAATGCTGTATTATTTGATTTGAGTGGTGAAATGTTTGGTGAACTGATGAGTCCAGAAAAAGAGAGAATTCCTAAATTCAAGTTAAAAAAAGTAATTCCTTCAGCCCTGTCTCACATCATGTTTTCTAAAACAATCCTCCTTCCTGCTCATGTGCTCAGTTTGTCTACCTCCTTCCTACTGTGGTACCCAAATACGGCAGACAGCATACAAAATGGCTTCACCTGGGGCATACAGTCTTTATAAAACTCAGCAAGACTCACCCTTTTTGCAATGGCATCACACCACTAAGCTGCTTAATTTTTCATCCACTAAAAATGAACAGTGATTCTGCTCTGCAGCACAGCTGCTTAGCTTCTTATTTGCTGTTTTACATTTGTAAATTTGATTTTTTCTTCCCAGCTGTGGCTCCACTGAATACTATCTTACTCATTTCAGACCCTTATCCTAATTTATCCAGAATATTTTAAAGCCTGATCCTGTCCTGTCTTCAAAACGTTCCTATCCCCTTTGAGTTAAGTGTCATCCATAATTTTCGTAAGTATTTTCAAAGTCATTACACAAATCATAAAAGAAGTATTGAAGAGAAGAAGGCACGTGACAGAGCCTTTCAGAAAACTGACTCCCACCACTTGGACTATTAAGTCATTGAAAGTCAAACCTTTGTTGCAGCCTTTCAACCACGGCAGAAGTCATTTTATAGAGACCTCATTTAGACTACTTCCCTGGTTTATACAGTACAACATCAAGTGAAATAGTGTCAAAAGCCTTACTGAAGTCAGAATGGATGATGTCTGCTGTGGTTTAACCTGGCAGGTAGCTAAAACAATCACACAGCAGTTCCCTCGCAGCCTCCCCGCAGTGGCGTGGGGCAGAGAATTGGACAAAAAAAAAAAAAAAAAAAAAGAAATTGAATGTTGTATGGAAGTATGGGTCAGCTGTCTTGGCCATGCCCCCGCCCAGCTCCCCACGCACCCCCAGCCTGCTCGCTGGCAGGGCAGCATGAGAAGCTGGACAGTCCTGGACTGCTTAGCCACAACTGAAAACATCAGCATGTTATCAACATTATTTTCATCCCAAATCCAAAACACAGCACTGTACCAGCTACCAGGGAGAAAGTTAACTTTATCCCAGATGAAACCAGGACAATGTCTAATAGTTCCTTCTTAGCCTTTCTGCCAGTTACTCCATCAATGTTGGAAATCGGACTAGCTCGATGTAATTTGTTCTTGACAAAACCATTTGGGTATTCCCTTGCTACTTACTAAGTACTTGCAAATTATTTAATAATTTATTCCTTTTTTTTTTTAACACCTAGTCTAGAATTATCAATAACTTCTCCTCTTTCCCTGTTCGAGACTACATCTGTCTCTGCTCCCCCCAAGTCCTCTCAGACCCTCTCTTTCTCCCTCCACGAGCTCTTAAAAAATACGGCACCAATGATTCAAAGGTCACTTTAGCTAATTCCCTAAGTACTCTGACGGAAATTCCAGCAGATGCTCCTGACATGAAACCATCTATACCTTTAGCCTCCTCTTCTTCATTCTTGCCCACACTTTTGGTTTCCTTCCTAGAAAGCCCTGAGCACGGACCATGTAAGGTCCTCCCTTCCATCTCCCTCCTTCCTACCCCAATATCCCTTTTCCTCAAGTAAAAAGCTTTTCAATAGTGTTAGATCACACCTTACCATGAAGTCTGGTTTTGTTTAACAAAAATATTACAGCTGGGCATGACGGCTAATATGCTCTACCTTGCTCGATTATGAAGACATTTTTCGTCAACGCCACAGAGACACCTCAGCAGGTCGGAAGGCTGAGAGGTGCTCGTTTTCCCTGGAGCTGGCTGGAGCCAGCCATTCCACAGCACGAGCAATTCCTCCCTGGGGAAAGGCAGTGGTGGCAACGCCGCTGCCTTCCCGTGGGGAGCAGGGAGGGGACTGGCAGCCATAAGCTCCGAATCAGCACATCATCCACTTCCCTGACCAGGCACTTCTGCAGATGTCTCTGCACTTCTGGAAGGGCCCCGAGGGCTGCATCCAGGCCCCGGCTGCACAAACCCGGCACTGAGACTGCAACAGAAAGAGCATTCACATTTTAAAAGCAATGTTGCAGATTGAGCACAGCGTTCTCTTTGCTGTTAAATCAGTATCAAGATTATGTGAAAACTGACTTGCGGTACTGGGTTTGCATGGCAAGGTTTTGGTAGAGGGGGGCTGCAGGGGTGGCTTCTGTGAGAAGTTGCCAGAAGCTTCCGCCGCGTCCAATAGAGCCCAGGCCAGCTGGCTCCAAGATGGACCCACTGCTGGCCAAGGCCAAGCCCATCAGCAACGGTGGCAGCGCCTCTGGGATAACTTAGTTAAGCAGGGGAAAAAAAACCCTGTGCAATTGCAGCCGGAGAGAGGAGTGAGAAGATGTGAGAGGAACAGCCCTGCAGACCCCCAGGTCAGAGCAGCAGGAGGGGCTCCAGGCACCAGAGCAGAAGTTCCCTGGCAGCCCCTGGGGAAGCCCATGGTGAGGCCGGCTGTGCCCCTGCGGCCATGGAGCTCCACGGGGGAACAGATCTCCACCTGCACTCGGGGAGGGCCCCACACCGGAGCAGGGGGATGCCCGAAGGAGGCTGTGACCCCGTGGGAAGCCCATGCTGGAGCAGGCTCCTGGCAGGGCCTGTGGCCCCGTGGAGAGAGGAGCCCAGGCTGGAGCAGGGTTGCTGGCAGGACTTGTGACCCCACGGGGGACCCAGGCTGGAGCAGCCTGTTCCTGAAGGACGGCACCCGTGGGGGGACCCAGGCTGGAGCAGTTCATGAAGAACTGCAGCCCGTGGGAAGGACTCGCATTGGAGAAGTTCATGGAGGACCGTCTCCCGTGGGAGGGAGACCACGCTGGAGCAGGGGCAGAGTGTGGGGAGTCCTCCGCCTGAGGAGGAAGGAGCGGCAGAGACAGTGTGTGATGAACTGACCACAACCCCCATGCCCGTCCCCCTGCGCCGCTTGGGGGGAGGAGGGAGAGAAACCAGGAGTGAAGTTGATCCAAGGAAGAAGGAAGGGGTGGGGGGAAGGTGTTTTAAGATTTAGGTTTTATTTCTCATTACCCTACTGTGATTTGATTGGTAATTAATGTCCCCAAATAGAGTCTGTTTTGCCCATGACAGTAATTGGTGAGTGATCTCTCCCTGTCCTTATCTTGACACACAAGCCCTTTGTTATGCTTTCTCTCCCCTGCCCAGCTGAGGAGGGCAGCCATAGAGCGGCTTTGGTGGGCACCTGGCACCCAGCCAGGGTCAGCCCACCACACTTGCACAGCCCTTCTGCAGCTGTTAATGAGCAGCAGGAAAAACGTAGTGAGTGGAGCTAACGCTGTGTGAAATTGGTGTAAACGACTGAAGAACTGACCTGGCAGCCTCATACACGCACAGCCCCTGTGCTGCTGGAGTCACACCACTGTGGTAAAGAAAACCTCATCCTGCGAGTCCCTTCTAGTGGTAGGAAAGCAAATGTCAGTCTAACATTACTCGCTAGTGATTTTCATAAAAGCCAGTTAAAATAGGAAATTCTGTATTGTTTCAGTTCTTTAATTCAGCAGTATGTGACATAGGAACACTCAGACTGCTGAATGAGGGGACAAGAGATGCAGCTTCCTCTCAAGTGAGAGAGAATGTGCTTGAAATAAAAGAAAAAATAATGTATATTCAATTATACATGCTCTGATTCAGCTGAGCCTAGCACCCAACATATACAAAGCTCTCTTTCATTTGAGCTAAGCCAACAATTTTAACTCTTCAGAAGTTGCAGAAAGCTGTCTCACCAAGGTGCGTTTCTCAGGACCCTTCCCAGCAGATGGGTTAGGGGAGCTGCTGCCTATTGCCCGAACTTGGATTTATGAGGCAGAAGCAAAGCTAAACACAGAAAAGCTTTGCTTACATAAAATATTCCTATAAAGGGGACCACCTGCTATTTATGCCTGGCAAAGAGCAAAAAGCCATGCTGCAGGTGCAGAAAGATGACACTGATTTGTGACAAACCTTCAAAAACCACTGGAAAGCCATAGTGCAGCAATGTGCGGTTTTCAGCTCTTCGGACAGAAGACAAAGCGAACGATGAGGTGATGACCTACATGCCAGCTCAAGAGCAATTAGCTTGGGAACTGCAGCACTTCCACCATTAGAGTGAAGTGCACTGGAGGATGCTCATACAAAATAGAAGCCTGCAGTGCTGGTTAAATCCTCTCAAGCTGGAAGGAAGGGTGGGGAAAAAGAGGAAGAGGAGGGAAGAACAGAACTGATATGAATGGGAAATTACTATTCAACAAGCAAGCATGATACGCTAAGATCCTGAGACATAGTGCAATAAAACCTCTTATTTATTTTTGAGGCATAGTCTCATTACCACACTTTTCGGCTGTTATCAGCATTTTCATTTTTATCTATTTCCAGGAGATTATAGCACAACTCTAAAACTGTGTTTGTGGTGAAAATTGGCACACAAGCCTCAGCCTGAAAGCAGCTTTTCATTTCTGTCAAATAATTTGATTTATTTGTTTGAACAGAATAGTAATAATAAAACTGATAAAATTTAGAACTACTAAACTGTATTCTCTCTGTTCAAGGCCTTATATTTAAGTGTAGTGCACTGTTAAACTCATCAGCAACTGATTTAATTTTTTCTTTTTGTTACATTTCATTTGTTTTATTACTTTCTTCCCCTGCCTCCCCCTTGCACGCTTCCTTTCTTTTCATGCCACATCTTTTTCTTTGTAAATTTAGCAAGCATTTCTCATTTTATGTCTTTCCACTTCTCTCCATCATGTTCACTTACCTCTGAAATGCACTCTCTTTTCGCATCTCTTTTTCTCCCCCAAACCATCCCATCCCACACCGCATAGACCTGTTCCCTAAATCTATCCTATGCTCCCTCATTCATCATGATGGCTAAAACCAGCACACAGAGGCGAAAATACCCCTTGTAGTATCAATGGCGAGAAGGAAACACCTTCTACCGCAGCCATTGAAAAGGAATTGCTCCCCTCAATCTCTCTTGAGACATGAGACGATGGAGGAGAAAAGCATCGTGCGGGTTGCCATAGCCCTACCACTGTGGCCAGCATGCCTTAGGTACAAGGGCATTTCTCAATATTCTGTAAGTTAACAATTATATCTGATTGGAATTTCATGACAGAATACATTCTGTTAGAAAATGTCAACCTAGCAAAACTGAAGCACCTCACCTTGGATGACTCCTCAAGCCAAGGACACAGTAGGCTTTGGGAGCCTTTAGATAACCAATTGTCTTTGAGTGTAGACTGCTATTTCTTACCTCCGTAGAGCCCTTAAGCCCCAGACATCTCCACCTATTCATGGCTTTAGACACTACCGCACTACAAAATACTGAACAACTACGAACGAAAACACTGGACCTGCAAGTTGACTTTTTTTTTTTCCCCTTTGGGGAAGTTTTACTTTTAATTCTCATTTGGAAAACTTGGCAGTGTTAGGACCTGGGACTTACAAGTGGAAATGTAACTCTTACAGCTCCCCATAAGAATGACACAAGAGGTTGGTCTGAGGTCATTTATGGGAGCTCACCCAAAAGCCTGTGCCTACCTTAAAACAACCAAGCACCTGAGTGTTTAGTTTTTCAGCACTAAAGATTGATTACAGAAACAAATCTTCTAGTTAAAAAAACAACCAAACAAACAAAATCCCCCCAAAAACAACCCCCCACAATTCCTAGTAGTAATGACCCAAAACAGCTTCAGCTATCTGTCATACTACTGACAGTCAGAGCACACAGCCTATTTACTTTTCTTGGAAGCTTGGTGGATACACTCTGAGCCATCCCAGTACCACATAGATTGAAAAACTATTGCCACATATCATAAACAAAATCTTACCCTATACTGTAAGACCCTGGAAAAACAATATTTCTCTTCCAGTCATACATTTACTGAAATATGTAGACTCTGGATGTATTTCTGCTTCTGAGGTAGTCTATATTTATGGTCTTCATTCAGCTCCGAATCTGGTGCATGGCAGCTTTCAGACAGCTCTGGAGATACTATACTGCCACCGGAAATGAAGGGTTCTCACTCACAGCACACATAAATTGTCTGCTTGTTCTTCATTTACAATGATTTTACTAATGCATTGCCCTCCATGCAAAAAGATAATGAGCTTCTGAGGCACAATTCAAATGCCACTGACTGCTCCAGACATCGTGGGGTCTCAGCTCTGACACTTTGTGCCGTTCTGACTCCACGATGCATGCCCCATCCTCATCTCTCACTTACGCATCTTTGACATCCTTTCTGCATCTCGCCTCTCTCTCCAGACATACTGCTCCTATACCAACCAGCCTAGATTGGTTTCATCCTTCTCGCTCCAACTCCTGAAGCTTGCTTTAATTTACTCTTATTTCTGTAAATTAAAGGAAAATTAGTAAGATCCTCCAGCTGATGCAGAGCTGAGTTCCATTCCTGCAGCGTCTACAGCTGCGTGACCCTTAGCAAACAACTTAGGGAGTACTCCAAGACTTAATGATGCATTATGTCTAGAAAAATCACACAGCCCGCTCCTGACAGCTGCACTTCTAGTGGGCTCTTTGCCCGCAATCCCATGATGTCCTCACCAACCAGCAAGGGCAGGTTCTGGTGGCAGACACCCAGCCCGACTCATAGAATCCAGGGTACCGCCGGCACTGCCAAATCACTTCTCAGAAAAGAGAGCCGGGATTCATACAACGGTCAGTTCTGGGAAGCCACACCTAAAGGCTGAGGACACCTGGTGAAACTATACTCCGACCACCATTTTAAATCACTGGTAATTGCTAATCATAATAGCTAAGAAGCCAAATTACGTTTCAAAACCTATTACGCTGAGAAAACAGTGATTGTGGCACAGAGGGCGTGCGTGTAAGCCCCAAAGAGCCTACGATGCCGGCCAAGACAGGGGCAAAAAAGGATGAGGAAACTATCAGACAGCTCTGGTCCGAGCCCCTCCACGGTCCAGACACGCCAGGAAGCTCAACCACCACCAAACTGCCATTTCATGGATACTGCCTTACAGAAATTAAATATAACAAGGTTTTTATTGTGTTTCTACTGTTTTTTCTAACAGGGCTTAGATAACTAATTTAAGTATTCGGCGAGTTAAATAACAAATGCAATCGAAAAACTATTCTAGAGCCCTGCATAGAATACGTTTCTATCTGCAAACTTTCCCAGCTTTCTACATCCCTGTAAGAGCGTACCCATTGTTGTCTTCTCATATTTTCTAAATAATTTGTGTATTTTGTACCAGACAGCAAATATTTTTTAAAAAAAGCATTTAAGTTTTTCATACTTCTGTAATTGAGCATAACTAACTTAGCAAACACCCGTTTCTTTAAGAGATCTGGTTTGTATGTTTTTTCCACTCTGTGGCTTCCCAAAGTTAAGATACAAAATCAAAGAAGTTCACTTTTGCAAAAAGAGGAGATGAAAACTCAATTAAAGCTTTATTTACAAAGATCAAGCATGTTGAAAAACTGAAGATGAATTTAGACATTTGCAGTTATACTGAAAAGAAACAAACTAGGTGCCTTGAAAAAGGAACCAATTTAATTCCACGGTAAAATACAACACAGAGATACAGATCTCCAGCAGTGTCTGCTCTGAAAACCCTAATTTTTAAAGTGTTGAAAACCAACATAATATGCCTAGTTAGTTTTCCCCATGTGACAGTGAAATAAAAACCAGGAAAGTACTAATATTTTTTGAGCTGACTGACAGGATATTAAAAAAAATTCAATTTAATAATCTCATCAAGGTGACTGGGATATCTGGAAAACAAGATGAGTTTTGAATGAAGCAAATACATTACAAGGAACTGCAAGAGGGGAGGGGAAAAGAGCCATATTATGTGAAGAGTAAACAAGAATGATTTTTTTTTTTTTTTTTACAACTCTGAAAAAGTATCAAAAATTCAAAACAGTGAATATGTATTATCATAAATCTAAGTAAAGTCACAATGTGTAGAGTTCAGCACATGTAACTGGGAACATTTTGGAACTATTCATAGAAACCATAAGTCTCAAAATAATGAAAACCACAAACCTGAGCTAAAAAGTTTTTTTAAAAAATCAGACATATGAATTGAAAAAAATGAGCAAAGTATATAAGAGTCCAGGTCAGGAGGTGGGGAAGGAAAAGGGGGTGGGAAAAGAAATCAAATTTTGGTGAATTATTGCACCAGCCAATGATGTACAATTGTATTAATAATACAGGATAGTCTTTTATACAGAAATTGTATACAAACACATAGTCTGCATTGATGCCATTTGTACTGAAGCAGTAGCTGTTCAAACTAAACAAACCCTCTAAAATGGAAGGAAGAGAAAAAAGATGAAAATTTGGTTTTAAAACTCAATTTTAACTTGGGCTGAATCGACACGGGGAAAGGATTCACCAGCTACAGAGATATAGCAGTCATCATAAAATGTATGCCAGCTTTCAGCCTGGGAATAAAGATTACTTGCCATGAATAAAAACAACGCAACAGAACCTTTTAATTAGCAAGCATAAGCAATTCTAAAGGAAGGATCTGGAAAAGCTTCTGTTGACTGTACGACGAAGGAAAACCACGAATCAGAGAGAAACTGTAGAAAGCATAATAAAAACTGCAGAAACGTACAAAAATATAAATGCTAGCATGTTTTATCATTTTCTAAGATGTGGACATTTCCATGTATTTTTGCCTGAGAAGGCAGACTCGAATGCAAGCTATTAGCTGGACACAACAAGGTACCATGACAGCTTTTCCAGACAGTATCAGTTATGAACCAGAATGGCTTAGCCAACAGCTGTGGGGTGACCCAAAACCAGGGAATTCATTCAAATATAAAAGTATATGTATACAAATAGTTATTTAACACAACAGTAAAAACAGTTACAAATCCATTTTAGCATAGGGAAATACCAAGTAGTACAAAAAGCAAACTATAAGGCCAAGCACAGGCCTGGTGCAATGAGCATGACGCTTGTCATAATTATAGAAACAAATACATTTATTTCAAGTATGAATTTGGTGGCAACATAACTCAATGAAACACGTTATTTTCCTTTTATTACTTGGAGAAACAAATAACATTAACGCTATATTAAAAGTTATGAGACATTCAAAATCAAATTAACTATGGTATTCATATCATAGTGAATATGGAAAACAACAAATAATAGGGACCGCAAAGTATAACGCATACTTGAAATGACAGGCTAGAAAAGGAATAGTAACAAAACAAAACAGAAAAAACCTGCCAACAACTTCAATATTATCTGATCTTCATTGTATTTTTGAAGTTTCAGTGAGACTGTCAGTGCAAAACTGTATATAACCAAAAATCCCAACTTAACCATTTTTGCAAGTTAGATTTCTGTTGTGCCTCTCTGAAAGCTTTTTTTTAGTACCTTTAATTGTTATGGACTGTTATTCTTCAGGAAAATAAGGCTTTTAAATACTTCATCATTTGTCTCAACATGTTGCTAAGCCTAAAATGATTTTCAGTTGCTTAGATTAAATGACTTTCTATTGCGCTAAAAAACAACAAACAAAAAATAAAATGCCTTATCACTGTGGGCTTTTTACAGTTGCCTCAGGAAAGTAAGCTTTGTGTTCAAGCCATGTTTAACTTTGCTTTATGCACAGCAGATCCCTATGATGGCTCTTCTAAGCCAGAATACTGATTAGCCAAAACAGTTAGAGGCTTTCCACGCTCACTACTTCTTTCTCCATCAACACCATCTTTCCTTTTAACTACTGCTCCTATATCGTCTTTAGAAACACCCAGCCACTAGTGCATTTTGTTCTAAAAATTAATTGTGCAGGAGGATATTGGTGCATTACAAAAAGCTACCAAAAGTCTGAAGATGGCATTAAGTGCAACATCCACACTGCATCTTGTATCTTCTGTAAATTCATTATTTTTTACAGGACCATAAGTGAAGCTGTAGAAATTGCGTCAGATTTTTTTTTTTGTCTGCAGCCAGACCAACATATTGAAAAGTCTTTCTAAATGAAAGTAATGGGAGGTCTTGAACAGTGGAAAGTTATGCAGAGTACAAACCACTGGTATGAAATACGGTGAAAAAATGCTTGACTGCAAAGTGTCAGACTACATTCACTGGAGTTTATTCATTACGTCTGGATCAGTGATGGATCAAAGCAAGCTGCTGAGAGGTGGGCAGACTGGCCGCTCTGACCTTCTACAGAGATCTCAACGCACATTAAGAGGCAGGTTCACACTCCCTATAAACCCTTCCCTGCCTGCCGCAAAACAGCCAGCTCTCTCTCCCAAGAATAAAAACAAAAGGAGAACAAGTGAACAGGAGGCTGCTCTTCACGCATTGAGCAGCAGACCTGGGGAACTCATTGCCCAAGGACACTGTAGATGCTTAAAGTTTTTCAAGAGGAGAATGAATGAGACCATGAAACAAAGGTATGTTGATGATAATGAAGTACAAACCAACTTCTTCAAAGGTCCTGAAACAAAAAATAACTGAGGCTGGGAAAGCAGAATATTGTTTATGCTTGCACACTCTGTTCTTGCTACTGCACTGGCATCTGCTTATAGGTGGAGACAGGATAGAAAGGCACTATGGCTATTCTTAAAGACACAACCCCCAGTCTTCCAAATATCCCCTAAATTTTTCTAGAGGTCAGAGTGCTTTCCCTGCCTTGCATAGTCTCTTCTTGGGCAATGGTTCAGGCACACAGTAGCGATAATGTCTTAGTGCCTCCTAACGCAGAAGACATTTCTCTCTCCCAGACTGCTGAGGAGTGATGGTGATCCTCAACTCAAAGACAGATCCAAACCATGCCAGTCACATATCCCTAAGTCCCGATCCAGCAGTCCAAGTGCACGGCAAACCTCTGCCAAAGTGGCACTGCCCCTCACCCTCATCTGTATCTCCTCACTTCAGCATGGAGTCCCAGCAGGGAAACTGCTGTAATACACATCTTGAAAGCTCTTCAGCTTTCTGCATGGTGCAAACCCAACCAAGGCCAGACTGAGCTCTCTGCCCCCCTCAAATGAGCTTCCCTGTCAACCCCAGTTTTGCCCACCCCCTCCTTTCCCACTCAACCTGTATCTTCAAACAAGGAACCGACCCAGAGAAGTGGGCAACGCTGGACGTTTCATGAACCTGCTGGATCACCCCCCAGGCCACTGCTCACACTAACCGATGGCTGTGTTTGCCTTGGCCATCTTGTATTACCATGGCTTGACACTGCCTCGTGAGCCAGATTCAGTCCACAGAGCAACTCTGGCCAACTACGGGTTGCACAGCTGAAAGCGTGTGCATATAAAGAAATCACTGACCACATCAAGGTTTATCTTATCAACAATAACTCCTTTATTCTCTTCCAAGAGACAGCCGGGGGAAGCGTGCCCTTCAGCAGAAGCAATCCGTAAGAGGTGCAGCAGAGCCAACGGCTTACTCAGCAAAGGCAGAGGGGGAGAGGAAGTCCATTCATTTTAAACAATGGGAGAAATAGGGCACAGGGGAATACTGTGCCAAGGAGAAGTTTTACTTTATTACCCATTCATAATTAAAATACTGATATTATTCAAAAGCATTTATTCAAAAGACATAAAATGAGGATAGAGATTTGGGTGAAGAAATATTGTCCAGATTGTAAGTTTTGGGTGACTAAAATCTGGGTGTTAAATCTAGCTGCCGAAGCCCAAGTGGTTTGAATTTGAAAGACACTGAGAATCTTCACTTAACACTGATTTTCATGACATTTGGGGTAGGCTGAGGGGCTAGGCACCAGATTTTACAGCAGTAAGAAATACTACTTATGAGAAAATATTTATCAAAAAGGACATATTTCCTATTACCATTATGAAGAGTTAGTTCAAAAATTGTATGTTAGACTTATGTCTCCCATCAAATCTCTTAGTCATAGAAATCTCAGGCTGCCTGAGTGGCTTTACTAGAATTTGCTCAACAGTTTTGCTATAAAAATGAAAGATTTTATAAAGATTTATAGTCAGTACAATTATAACTACTGATAGATAAGTTCACAGGCAGCCTTCAACAGCAGTTCTATAACAAGTTCTGCAATCTGTCCTCATGAAAGCATGCAGTGTTGGTTAGAAATTCATCCCTCACCATAAAACCAGTCATCCGTTAATCGTACCAGAAGTATAGCTGAAAACATGAGACCATACAACTTCATCAGAATAGTGGTTCTCTGTCATTCTCCTTTTGTTTTTTAGCCCTCTTGCCACAGGCTATATTAAGGATCTTTTTAACAGAGGAATTGTCTTTTAATTACACAGGGCTTATCACAGCAGGGCCCTTGCCTTCTTGAGACCTATATTCTCCTCCAACACATACTAAAACCAGTACAGACAAGAGTATCTGCCCATATTTCTGACCAGGCTTTCTCACACACATACGTGCATATCAACATACAGTCTAAGGTGATAGGTTGGGTACATCCAGGACTACTACACTGCGCAGTCATGCCACATGGGTGTACATCAACCAAGCACCGTGCAACACATGCACCCAGCTCCCCTTCTCCAAGCAGTGGATCAGTTGCATGGGACCATTCCCTGAGGAACCTGCATACATTCTTTTTGGCCATTGAAAATTTATCTCGCCTTCTTATTCCTAAGGGGAGACTTTTTGACTTGTGTTTTGCCTATTTTTTATTTGCTACCCAAAATGACTGTCATATATTACTTTACTTGCATTCACATGACAGTGTACTGATTAATTTTACTTTTCAGGACGAAAAACAGAGTATAATCGCTTATTTCTGTCAATGTTTTCAGTACCTGAACACTTGTACAAATTGAGAATTACAGCAAAAAATTATGGTCTTCTGCGACCTTTGGTAACAGCAGCATTTTTCCTACCAAAAGACTGAAAAAATACAAATGAATGATGCTGTTAGCTATTCAAGCACATTGTATGAAAAAAACCCCACACGTGGAATGATCTTTAAGGCAATTGCTTAAAATAGCTTTCTAGATACATTATACCAAAAGCCGTATTTTTGTCTAGAGAACATCAAATGATTTTCTACCTTTCAGGTCATAATACGCAATTCTCCATACAGCACAGAGCCTTACTGCTCTTGTTTGCAGCTGGTTGTCAAGGGTTTTTTGCAGGGGAAGGTTTGGATGGACCCATTCTATACAATGGCAATGATATATTCTCTCATACTCTACAAAGCTATTGAGTAGGTTTTTTTTAAAAACTACCGTTATTCCACTAAACGTGAACTGCTTATGCCTCCAAGAAATCCAATTATTGTTCCAGTAAAGCAAAACACTAATGATAAAAAGTAAGTAAAGGTAGTAATGACTGTAATAAATGTTACCAAGCAAAACATCAGTAATTGAGGTTATACAAAACATAAGGAGATACCACTACTGGTATGACAACGCTATGTCAATAGGGCTTTCCTGTAACAGATACAGCCCAGTATCTCTACTCTTAAGCAGTCACAGTATAAAGAGGCATTTATCACAATTTTAAAAGTCATGTAAATTCAGAACTGCAGACACATTAGAGAGTCCTGCATAGTTTAACACATGGATGAACAAGTAATTAGACTTATTTGTTTGTGGATTAAATGCCTGCAAAATAAAAGGCTTTTGTTCTGTCTGAGAAAAGGAAAAAAAAAGAAAAGGAAAAAAGAGACTGTTTTATCGCATTTGCTCTCTATGCTGCAAAAAATACAGAATAATGAGATTATGCTTTAACTTTCAGTACAGCCATGCTTGACGGATTTTGGGAACCTTACTAGACAACAATAAAAAAGCAGTGTGTCAAAACAATAAAAAGCATACTGGATTGTATTTTCAGGAGTTCCTTAAACTCTGGGAAAACTTAGACATCATTTCAATTTTAGAGAAGGTTTGCCCTCAGTTTCTTCATTGAAAAGGAGACTATATGGTATATTATATTCTAACTGCAACCCCTTCTCCTTGACAGGTCTTGTGAAAATAGTAATGAGTAGACCAAGAGATACCATTGCGTGTCTCCCTTTCTTAAAGGAGAGAAAAATATAACCTGAGACTGTGTATGAGCTAGATCCACCCTGCTTCACCCCTACCCACAGACTTCCAGCTATCAACACAAAAGGAAAACCTTCAGCTCTCAATGGCAGTTCAGCGTCACAACCTCTGAGCCCTCATTTCTAAAATTCCAGTAAGCAGTGGGTAATGTTTCCAGCAACATGCCATAGAAAGGGAAAAATCCTTGTTTTCTGCCAAGATAAGTATCCATGATTCAAACTCAACCAGTCCTAAGTAAAGATGGAGACTTTATATGGTGGGGAATAAATTCCAAGTACTATGACAGAGGCAAAAAGGGAAAAGGAAGGACACTAAAGCAGGCTTGAAATAAAGACAAAAGAACTAATTTTAATCCTTCAGCTTTTAATATTGGTACATTTATTTTATACGGCTACTATGCATATATTGCAATATCTTCTTCTAACACCTTATTAATCAAAAGAGGAGAAAGATAAAGAACATGAGTGGAGAAGTAGAAATACTCCGTCTGAAATCTCCATCCTCAGTTTAAATTTCACCTCTTGGGTTTTTTTATATTAATATTACAATCAGACATGTAAGTTTGAATATTATTTTTTCATACAAATTCCCCAAATAGCTTCTGACTAGAGACAGAGGAAATATCTCAATACACAAAGTATATAATGTGTAGGAAAAAAACAGGAAACCAAGACAACAATAGAAGAAAACAGTACGCGTATGCCACTGTGATAGCCAGGATGCGTCACATGCACAGCGGACCCAAAGTTTCCTCAGCAGCCTGACAAGACCAATTAGCATCTTGTAATAAGGCAAAGAGTATCACAAGACTCCTGAAAAACACCATTTGGATGATTTCAGATGAGTGAGTCATTTTATCAACTCATATTTTGAAAGTAATGAGGCTATTTTAGTCCAGCTAAAAGTGAATAAATCTTTAACTGCCCCCAACAATCTTTTGCATTTCTAGAACAAACTGCAAAAAGGACTGTAATGTTCCCATCAAGAGCATAAAGCTTTTATTGCTGCACTCTTTCTGGGGAGATTTAATAAACTGTTTTTCAATTGCACAACTTGAAAAAGGAGCGTTTGCCTGCCTGCCCACCAGCAAGGAAAGCACATCACGGCTTGGCAAGGAGGAAGCAGGAGAGCCGAGAGGAGCTGCCTCACCCCACGCTAGATGTTACTTGGTTCCCACTGGATCCTTATGCTATACTTTTCCTTTGTGTTATGAGGACATACAACATACAACTCCAAAAAGCACGACAACATAATAAAGCTAGGGAAAGACAACCCCGTTATTACCGCTGCAGAAAATAAAACACCGATTAATGTCACTAACGCACATGTCAAAAGAGATAATAATGATGCGTACAAATGAATCTTCCCATCAGGAGCAAGGAACATAAGCACCACCTAAAACTGAGTAATAATTACACACAAATCAAAAATGACATTGCCAGCTGCTAAGCACACATTATTCTCTCAGATTACCAATGCGTGAGTTTTCCATTTTTTTCCTAAAACTTGCTAAGTCTTCCCTTTCTATTCAAGTGACATAAATTATAAAGTAGTGGAGCAGGCGCTTGCACTCCCTGGGAAGACAAATGCCGGCGCCGTCGGGTAGATTGCTGCGTACAGCTCTAACTACCCATCGTGCGAAGACAAAGGTGCAGATGTGCAGCGGAGGCTGGTAACAGAAAATAGCATTTCTGAGTCAAAACACAGAAACCAGCTATAAGTTGTGATAAATGCCCTGTTTTCATTTTCCGAAGCTTTTACGAACAATGCACTACAAATTTGTCCCTTACTTCTTAAGGCTTGCATTTACGCATGCTCTAACCACTGATGCTGCACTAAGATTCAAACCCAGGGCAGTCATGTTCAAGGAATGTGTACACAAGTCATGCCCTCCCAACCCGAGCCAAGAAGAGTTTGGCATATAAAATCCTGCTTTAGTTGTATTCTTCTGATTGCACTACTTGCCATTTTTATAATCACTATTTCATCTATCTTCGAAAGACAGAATCGAAGATCAAGTACCACAATCGCACACTTTTTGAACCAATAATTTCCTCTACTCTGATCCTTTTCACTTGAGTTCATACCCTGAAGATATAACTGAAGACAAGCACCAGATAGCTTCTAAGCAAGCTATTTACCAAAGGAATACAATTAAAAATCTAGTATCATGAAGACAAGACCTAACACAACATATAAAAATAAAGCCTCAAGAAATGTTAATTTTTCGTGATGTTATACTATATCCAGGAGTTTATAATCTGCATCCAATCTATCAGCTGGACGAGACAAGATTTGATTACTGAATGGACACAGTAACAGTTTGCATGAAGCGGTAAAGAAACTAGTAAAAAAAGACAGACCACTTTACGACCTGGACTAGAGAATTGCTTTCTCCTGAACATCTTTACTTAGAAACTGCTACAATCATTTTTGTAGTCTGTAGGTATGGAGGTACATTAATCTTTCTTCTCTGCATTTTATTGCACATGACCTATGAATTATTTCCTCTGTCCCATGAAGATTACAACCTTCCTATCTATATTATGACAAAATCATAACTTTAAAGTGCATATATGCTATTTAATAGAAAGGGCTATGTTAAACAAGAATAAATAATCACCACAAATAAAAAATAATAATTAGGGTAGCAAGTATGTGACATTTATTAGACAAGCCACCTAAAAATAACACTTTTGGCTGGATGTTAGTATGCCTTTTCTGCTAGCAACACACACAAGCACACGATACTTTCATCTATTTCGCTCACAAGACTGCTGAATTTTATATTCTTCCAGACAGTACTTAGGATGTAATCATTTCTTTTTTGACAAACACTGCTAAAATCATGACAGCATTCTTAGCAGAAATTGGCACAACAGCAAAATGAGAAAAAAATCAACTCATTTTCTGCTGAACATTTATTTTCAGTTAGTCTGTAAAACCAAGATCAATTTGCTACTTACAATGATTAATAACTTCCTTGTCCTTGACAAGGCACTCCATAAATTGTTACAGGCACAATAGTACAAGCAATACTGTTAAGTTGTCTACTTACTGCGTATTTGTTAATATTTTATTGTGGCAATCTCTCATTTTATACTTGTGAGACACTTTTCTTATTTTTAAGTGGAATTTCCCATATTTGTTCCCGTTGCCCTTTGTCCTGTCACTGGGCACCGCTGAGAAGAGCCATAACTCACTCTCATCAGGTATTTACACACATTGATAAGATCCCCTTGAGCTTTCTCTTCTCCAGGCCAAACAGCCCCAGCCCTCCACTCTCACCCTCTGTATGCGAGGTGCTCCAAGCCCTTAATCATTTTTGTGGCCCTTTGAAGGACCTGATCCACTATGTCCATGTCTCTCTTGTACTGGGGAGCCCAGGACTGGACCCAACACTCCAGGTGTGTCCCACCAGTGCTGAGCAGAGGGGAAGGATCACCTCCCTCAACCAGCTGGCAATGCTCTGCCTGATGCAACCCAAGAGGCTGCTGGCCACCTTTGCCACAAGGGCACATTGCTGCCTTGTGGTCAACTTGGTGCCCACCAGGACCCCCAGGTCCTTTTCTACCGAGCCACTTTCCAGCTGGTCAGCCCCCAGCATATACTGGTACCTGGGGTTACTCCTCCCCATGTGCAGGACTTTGCATTTCCCTTTTGTCATGGTTTAACCCCAGCCTGCAACTAAACTTGCACACAACTGCTTGCTCATTCTCCCCACAGCGGGATGGGGGGAAGAGAATTGGAAAGGTAAAAAACTCACAGCACTATACCAGCTACTAGGAAGAAAATTAACTCTATCCCTGCTGAAACCAGGACACCAGCCTATAGTAATTTGTAAGTGCATAAGCAATTTCTCCAGTGATAAATTAATCCCAAATGTATTTCATCTGGAGTACTTACTAAATTAGCAATTTTTTAAGTACCTTTGTGGTGCTGATAGATGCTTCAAAATTCATAATCAAATCATAGCTAATACCTGTCATAGGCTGCAATAGTGCTTCAGCACCAAGTGAGAACTGAATGAGGTTAACCAAAGACAGGTGTAGCTTGCCTTCCTTCTCAGAAAAAAACAAGGCAGTAAGTGCTAACTGGACTTAACATTTTGGGGAATTGCCAAATAATTGTAGCATCTGAGCTTACAGGTGTTCCAATTATTTCCCATTTCTCCTTCTGTGAAAGTTAGAAGAGCAGATTTTAATTTGTGTCACAAATAAGACATTCTGTATGCTAAGGCTGATGTACCCCATTTTCACTTGTCTTTCAGCAGCAACATGTTACAAGTGCCATCCTATATAGAAAATCATACTTCCATTTATCTGTCAGCCTCAGTTTTCAGTATTTAATATCCTTTTTCTCTTAAGTAACACACTTAGATCTTATGGCAACACACTACAACAAGACCTTATCTAGGGATGACTGGTCTAGATGGAATGAGGAAAAAAATAAAATTGTTTTGGTCTACATTTCAAACAGACCATTTTTGGTTTAGTGGGCATTTCCATCTCTGATATTGGCTTCTCCAGCTTACCTTATTTCTGAGCCGTGTTCTTGGTGCAGCGTTTGTGAAAGGTTAGTGAGCCACCACTGAGATGCCTAGCAGAGTCCTGACAAGGGCCTCTCTACTTGCAGCTTTTGGCTCAAATGTCCCAAGAGAACAAGGCAGAAAATACCTGTACACGGACATTTCCCTTTTCCAATGAAGGCTTTTGGACAGAGACACCTACAAACAGGTTTGGACTCTCTCACCAAAAAATACTCAAACACTCTGACACGCTAGGGAAGATAGAAAATAGCATAAATTGCTCATGCTTTTAGCACAGGTTCTGATACGATACTGGAAACCCTGTGGATTTCAGTGTAATTTGCTACATTCTGTCATTTGCCAACTGGCTGTAGACTACATTTCTTTAGTATAACCCTCTACTACATCCAACAACTAGAAAGAACATATATGCTGGACATCACCAGAGTAGAAGTCCACATGATGCTCCATCTTTGCAGGCAAGGTTCAGAACACATGAGCAAATGAGTATTTAGACTGAAAAGGGTTCTGATACAACTGGATAAAAGCTTACATGCTTTCATACTTCAGCTCTCTCAGTCACCATAATAATTTTATGGTGTCTTTGACAGACAACGTTAAGTGTCACATCACATGAACTATTTCCTGAATAGATAAATATAATCTTACCTTTCTTTGTTGCTTGGATTTAGCTAAGACAGTTCTATTGGGGATACCTTGAGGAACTTTTCTTCACTGGATTCATTTAAAAGCTGAAAATCCACTGCATTGCAACAGCTTTGCCTTGAAATTTAATGTGCACGGACAGCAACCCTGCAGGAGTTTCTTTCGACAATAGCAGGCCTATTACTTTCACTGCATTTTTGAGTGTCAAATGGGAAGATGACAGGGAAAGCACAGGGTCAGGTACTGCATCCTGGAACATACAGCATCGATTAGACTCTCATTTGGGCATCATCTATTTAAAAATCTCCTGATTTCAAGCACATACCAGTCCACCATTTGGCTAACCAATTGTTTCAGGGCATGAAAACAGCTTGGGTCCCGCATATACCTAGAGTATGAAAGTAATTTCAACAGACTAGATGAGTGCTCTGTTTAAGAAGCTTGCCTGTGTTAACAAATCAGGCAAACTTCAACCTGGCAAACGCTGCAGCCCTGTTTCCAGGCCAACAACCACACTAGGAGGTGCATGCATGGTAAGTTACTTTCAAAAATATATCTGGGAAATCCTTTGACATTTGTGTCTAGTTGACAATACCATTTGTTCTGGTTCTCAGTGTCAACTCAAAATGTCAACATTTCTTTTGATTTGGAGTCCACAGCTATTTAAGGTTTTTCTCACAACATCTTGTCAAAGCATGGGCTTGCAATACTTCCCAAAAATAAAAGTTACAAAGATTTCAGCTGATACTTTCCCCACCTTTTCCCCTTACAAACAGCCTTACCACCTTCAATATTAGCAGAACTGAGCACGCAGCTTACAGACAGTTCTTCTATCTGAAGATAACTGTAGCGCTTTCCTTTATGGGCACTACTGTTAAAACCAACTTCTATAGGAAATGACCAGCATTCATTAGGGACACTTACTTTTTATTCAACAACAACTACTAGGATGTACTTTCTGCGCTACCTGGCTATGCACTGTCTTGAAAGTGAGTGGTCATGGTCATTTGGCTGTTCCTCATAGGTTGGCAAGTTAGGGAGGATGTTTGTTACTGGTGGGGAAAACACCGAAAAGTAGGTCAAGTACAACGAAAGGTCACTGGAGTGGAAGAAGGATGTTCAAGAGGGAATCCTGTTCTTCCAAGCATGCACAAATGGGGGCTTTGGCAGCTGTGGCATCCAAAGACTACAGTGGGGGGAAAGCAAACAAAAACCAAGTAAATCCCCCTTGTAGCCGCAGAGGAATTTATCTACGTTTGTCTCCACTATGTGCGTTTACATTTTACAAGCAATCACACAAGTTCAGCGCTACTATTCCTATTTTAATTCAAAAAAAAAAAAAAAAGCATGTGCATTTTAACAAGAATTGGTTCTCCGAAACAGACGGCTCTCTACAACCTACAAAACAACTCACTGATCAGTATGAGCCCAGCACTACATTTACACTGGGATACACAACTGAAGTAAAATCTTGAAAGCAAAGATATAAGTAACACAGTTTTTAACTTTTATGGAGAATATTTGGAGAACAATTTTAAGTGTCTAGAGAACCAAAAATTAGTTTCATATTTACATCCTACATCGTATGTGTACACCTGTGTGTATACATCCATCTCATGTCCCCACCACTTACCTGAGGGACAGGCAGCAGCTACGCTTCCAGAAACACACAGCACAAAGGAACGACCATCTCTGGAAGCACCTTTCCCATTTGGACCATTTCTAACACTGCTGCTCAACAGGGCTGGAATGAAATCAGATAAACGTTTAGGAAGAGCTTTAAGGAGATGAGCAGAAAAAGGATGCCTGTCGGTTTCTTACACTCGGTAGAAAAGGACAGCGGGGTGGGAATTTACTTTGGTTTGTAGGTTTACTGCACAGTTTGACCTGGCAAATGAAAAACATGACCCGGTGGAGCTGGGGCTGCTCCCATGTGCTGTGGGGAGGAAGCTCTTCCTAGACCACAGGTTAATACTATGCTCTCCTGTAGCTTAACTGGCTGTGACAATTCATCTCCCCTCTCAGTTCCTGTACCTGAAATTTGGGAAGCAGGGACGAAGGTGACTGAAAGGAAAAACGCTCTGAGGAAACAAAATTAATCCCAGAGGATTTCCTGACAGAAGAGTCTTTCAAGGCACTCTGACATGTTCTCGGGGCAAAACCACCGTCACGCCTGGCAGTCAAGGCTCAAGCAATGCCTTGGCATTGCTTCATGCTTCAGTGGAACGCATCGCTGCGCTTCTCGGGGCCTGGGCATGCAGCCGGCGCTGCTTCCTGCTCCTCACAGGGAGAAAAGGGGCACGCTGCCTTTTCATAGATTTTATATATGCGTGTTGATAATATCTAGACATATAAAATGTGTATTATTATATGTGTAAGAAGAAAAAGTAACAAGAAAGGGTCAGACTTCAAGGGAAACCCAGGGTACAGCTGCACGTATGAGGGCAAGAAGACCCAAGCACACCCTGCTCTGCTCTATCTGCTGTAGTAGATGGAACTACCTTTTTTTGTCTGTTTGTAACAGTATTTTTAACTCTCTCCTAATTTTACAGCAAAGGATGACAAAGACAAGAAAAACTAATTAAGTCATTACAGCAGAAAGCTATATAAAGTAAGTATTATGAGTGAAAACAGAAGAAAACAGTGAGCTTCGATATTTTAATCCCTGCTCTACCACTCTGAAAATCTTGTACAAACATGAAAATGTGTACAAACATGGATTTTTTCCCCAGATTTTAGCAGAGCAAAATGAAAAGATTTTGAGCGTCTTTGCATTATGGGAAAGCCATAGAGTGGGGCTCTTAAAAAAAAAAAAAGTCACTGTAATTTCCGTTTTAGGTTTGTTAAACAGTCACATCATAACATTTAATTGCGTCTTTTTTAATGTGCTTTCTTGCTACATCCAGAGTTGAGACATTTCTCAGTAAAAAAAGAAAAATATTTCCCACAGTCACAAAACACTTTCAAAGCTTCAAGTGACAGCACTGTTTCAGTGATAAAAGAATACGGTTTTGTAGCACAACTGCCTCCACTGCACTCTATTAATTCTTGCCCACTGACATTACAACTACCATCTGCATTGTTTGTATTTTAATAAACCTCTCCAGAGTCTGCTTTTAATTAGAGAGATATATATACACATACCAAACTCCCAGTTCTTACTCTTTTATTGGATAATTTCATTTAAATTAGTGTTCACGAAGCACTGAAAATTCCCACTCCATCTAGCAAGATTTCCTCATTACCACCAAAAGCTTTGATTTCTGCAAACCTGCTTACAGTGTCCATCACTATGACTCAACGTATCTAAGAGCTGAACTTAAGACCACAGAGAATACAAAGAAAAGAACTGTTACTTCATTGCATCCGAATATAAATCCCAATGTTTTGCTTTAGCTTGGAATTGTTTGTTCTGGGGTTTTTTTTAGCTTTAAGAGTGTTGTTTCTCCTTATTTCTTGGGCCATAAAATAGTTCTTCAACTGTTAAAGCCCTGCCACACATTCAAGTAGCACAACGATGCTGAATCTATGGCTTACCAGAAGTCTACATCCAACCAGGTACTGCATCCCAGCTGCCCCTTTCTCCAGGGGCCTCTTGGGCAAAGCCCAGCTGGCTTGCCAACAGCTGCCCAGTTGTGGTCCATGCCCATCTTCCAGCAGCTGCTGAGCACACCTCGGACGGAAGAGCAGCTACCAGCTCCCTCAGAAGGGGGAAAGGTGGGAGCTCAGTGTTACAGCCAGAACAAAAAACACCTCTGCATTTGAACTATGTCTAATAAAAATACAAAGTCATCTGTACTTTTATGAGACTTAGTTAGTAATTTTGTGAAGTCCTGGAAAATCACTGTTACGAACGAAACTCATGGGGAGATAGGGTACAGGCAGCTGTACAATAAAAATACTGCATTGATTTAGCATATTGATGTCCCGGTTTCAGCTGGGATAGGTTAAGTTTTTTATTGAGGCTAGTATGAGGCTATGTTTTGAATTTGTGCTGAAAATGATGGTTTTAGTTGTTGCTAGGCAGTCCAGGACTGTCCAGTTTCTCGTGCTGGCCTGCCAGCAAGCGGGCTGGGGGTGTGCGGGAAGCTGGGAGGGGGCACAGCCAGGACAGCTGACCCAGGCTGGCCAAAGGGATATTCCATACCGTACGATGTCATGCTTAGTATATAAAGCTGGGGGGAAGAAGAAGGAAGAGGGGGATACACATGTTCAGAGTTATGGCGTTTTGTCTTCCCAAGAAACCATTATGCGTGGTGGAGCCCTGCTCTCCTGGAGATGGCTGAACACCTGCCTGCCCATGGGAAGTGCGGAATGAATTCCTTGCTTTGCTTTGCTTGCGTGCACGTCTTTTGCTTTACCTATTAAACTGTCTTTATCTCAACCCACAAGTTTTCTCACTTTTATGATTCTCTCCCCGACCCCACTGGGGAGGAGTGAGCAGGCAGCTGGGTGGGGCTTGCTGCTGGCTGGGGTTAAACCACGACAATTAACTAACTGGATTAACCATGATCTTTGCAGAAGTAAATGTAAAAGGCAGTGCAGAAGGTAAACTCACACCTACTTCAAAGGTCTCTTTTTCAGGACACATTTCCACTAAAGTCTCATCAACATTTCTGTTGCAAAGATTTTTATACACTACTAATATAAGGTTATGGACAATCACTCACAGGCACAGGTTTCTGAAGAACCATAGAGCTTCTGAGCGTTCAAAATGCTGCTCAGAAAACAATCATTGCCACCATAGATCCTACTGCCTTATACTTTGCTTTTTTAGGGCCAATGTCTTTTTTGATTCTGGACCTTTGATAATTTTGGTCATTTAGAACTTCAGTTTTCCTTTTTTTCCCAGAGTTTTCAAGCTGTGCAATGCAACTGTCATCTCTCACATGAGAAACTGTGGGAAATAACAAATGGATACGACATGACAGCTTACCTTGAGCAGCTCAAGTCCTCAAGGAAACAATGCTCTCTCCTGATTAAAAGCATTAGTAATGCTCTTTATCCTGCAACAGCATGGATCCTCTCAACATAGTGTCCCTGCTGCCCAGAGCGTCTTTTCTTGAGCACCAGGTTGAGTCACAAGTTTGCAGAAAGCCCACTACCAAGCCTCATGTGCCCTTTCTCACCTGTCTACCCCATGTTTATAAGTCAGCTTCATTATGCAAATATTCATTACTAACATGACTTTTATGATAACGCACCAAGTATGTGCCTCTCTCAAAACCAGTGTATTATGAAGAAGCTGGAACAAATGTTCAGTGATTTAATGTTGCTCTAAAGACTCTAGAGCACTCTATACAGCACACTGTCCTGCATCTAAGTAGATTTTTAGGAACTGAGTCATTTCTTTCTTCCCAGAAGGCTGGAAGACTTTTCTCAAAATATCTCAAGTGTATGCATGTGTGTACACCCCCACAAAGTAATTCACTGCAGTACACAGGACACAACTACAGAGACCTCTGTTAGCACAAACGGTTTGCTGCTTTTCCATGACGCACTTGTGCACATGAGTATAAATAAGATACTGTATCATTTTAATGCCCTTCCTCAGCACCAGCATACCTTGAATGACCTCATGAATAGTTAAACCTGCAACTAATACACACGAAATGCACAGAAACCACCAAGGCAAATTCTATCAGCCAGCCTCACTATGTTAAACGCAGCTCTCTGCAACCTGGGCATCTTCCTTGCAACATCTGCTGTTCCATTAGAGCAGCACAGGGAAGCCACAGGGGGAGCGACAGCAGGTGCTGAAGATCTTGCCCTATATGCTTGGGTTCAATTCTGAAAAGAAGAAAAGCAATCTCCAAGCAAGATGCGGGTATGGGTTGACCTGTTTACAGCACTCCTTATAACCACTGCTTGTAACAAAGTCCAAGCTGAAGAATTCGCCGCAAGAATGTTCAAGAGGTACTGTACCTTCCAGTGCCACCAGCATTACTGCTACATTACAGATCTCACTGTGTTAATCATTAAGAGCCTGGAAACTCATGTTGAGAGAGAGGTATGATAGCAACGCTGTATTCACTGACATTTAATATAGTCACTTTGATTAATTATTAAATCTCTGAAATGAACTTGGTGCTTGAAATGGCTTTTCAAAGGGTCCAGTATTCCCATTAGCAAATTAACTTTACTCTCAACAGTTGGCATTAGTTGCTTGGAAACAACTGCATTATTTAAGACACCTAAACACACTTAATTTAATCCACCAGCCCCCAAACTGGCTTCCCCAAAACTGATAGAGTCATTCCCTGTTCAACAGATTTACATACTTTTGGTATTCCTTACGTAGCCTGACATTAAATTTTCAAAAATAGCATCTTTGCAATCACTGAACCTACACTTAATTTCATCCAGTACACCCAGCCATTTTCAAAGTTGAAGGTAAGCAGCATGAAGATTACTCAAAAAGACAATTCAAATTTTACATATTTTTAATATATATAAATTAATATCTCTCTCTCTCTCACAGACAAAATTTCTACTGAGGCACAAATACAAGCAGACAAATATAAATTATTCAGGCTAGCCAATCAGTCCATACAGGAAAAGGTAGTGATTCAAAACACCAAATATATCTTAAGGTAAAAACATAATAATTGCAAGGTTTTTTTGTTTCACTTAATTCAGTAGGTGTCTCTAAAAGAAAAAAGTATTTTCATACAAATAGCCAATATCTAACCAGTATTAATTAGACAAGAAAAAACTCACAGCTACGAGCATTTTATAACTGCAAAGAAAGAGTAAATGTATCTTGCTAAGAATTAACTATTTTTGTTTTTCTTCCTCACTATTTTCAGTGAAACTTTATTCTTCCTATTAACATTTTAAAAAGCCCTCTTCCTTAATTCTCAAGAAAGTACTAGTTAGGTGAGTAAGCACGGGATCTGAATTCACCCAAAAAGGCTAAAAATGGGAGCTGCTGCATCACCAGTGCCTAGCCACTAATGGGGCTTTGGGGAAAGGAGACGAGGGAGAACTGGGGCTGGCCAGAGACAGAGAAAGCCACCTTGGTTTGGGACAGGTTCCTGCCCGTGGCCACCCCAGCGGCTGCGATGCAACCTTCAGCCTTCACTTTGGGAGCAAAGCCAGGAAGCCCCACCAGCCCCCTACCACCACCTGAACCGCAGCAGCTCGGCACAGCACCGACACACGTGGATCTTGAGCTTCAAGGAGTAAGAAAAGATAGAAAAAAACCCAGGTCTAATTCTTGGCCCAATGACCAATGGACCAAGATATGATGTGGCTGAGATATCAGAAGGAAGCTCTGGCCTTCTGCTGGACACTGTTCATGTCTGCTACAGCAGTGTTCCAAACCTGTTATTCAATTTTATACCACTCGTCAGTCTTACTTGAGGGCATATGGGGTCCAGATAGTTAATTTTTGTAGAAACAAATCTCTTTTCCTAATATTTTGTGATATTTGGTTTCAAATTAAATAAAGCAAAGAAGTGAAAACAAGTCTTCTTCATTCTCTACAATAGTGGTGCCCCCACTGGTGGCTTAATAAAAACAAGGTTTCCCACAGAAAAATGCTGACACATTATTGTTAGGCAGTTTTAGGTCTTAGAATACTTGAAAAACAAGTTTTAGACAGACTGACATTTTAGAGTAATTTCGTAATTTTGCACCTCTAAATGGCTCCTAGAGTTAAAGGTTTTAAACCTTTTACCCAGAGTAGCCTCACAATCTTGAGATTGACAGATGTTGTTCTGTACAGAAAACAATACACAGAAGGGGGAAAAAGCCCATCTATTTGCATCCATTTGCACACTTCATGAAATCCTATGTAGACAAAACTGTTCTTAGCCTTCAAACTCGTCAACATGTCAAGCTAAACCAAAGCACATGTAGAAACCATAAAATATTTTGTCTTCACTAGGACTGCATCTGATGTATCCAAGGAGAAGGTGGCCTGAGGCCAGACTTGGTGCTGAGGTACATCTAGGTAAACAGTACTTAAGCCTGCTAACGGGCAGAGATGGGCATGGAATAAGCATCCTTGAAAAGCCTCCTCCAAAACACAGCACAAACTGCCAGGCACCAGCAGATGTTTCAAGGCGTCTCCCCTTGCTTTTGCACAAGTGTACCCTGCCACCAGAGCAGGAAAAAGCAGAATTAAGTTACAAAATTAAGTTCTGGGATTCTCCTGAGGCTGTGGGCAGAAGTGACTGGGACCCTCTGCCTTGCTCAGTGTGGGCCACACTGTCCTGTCTCTGGCACCTGCTCATCCAGTGCCTCTGCTCCCAATTCCCACTGCAAAGAGCAAAAATACATAGCCCGTCAATAAAATTTTAAAAAGTAACACCCCAAAAAACGTAAAAAATCCCAATTTTCTCCTATACTTCAATCATTCCTCAAGAAGTGACAAGATATGATTTGCTTTACTATTTATCAGCAATGAATAAATACTAGTAAAAGAGATTGCTAGTGTCTCCACATGCCAAGTGCTGTCCATCAGATCATGAGCAGCACAGAAGCATCTACCCCAGGGGACAGACAGGCAGCCTGCTGGTGGACAGGCCTGGGAGGGAGATGTCCCCAACACATGCAATACATAAGAATGCTTCCACATGCATTAAGTATTTATTTTGTTATTTCCTATAGCAAAAATACAGAGCTGGGGAAACAATTTACAGTTAGAAATCAAAAGACGTTCGAAGTGGTCATAACCCTTGAGGATACAGGAACCTCGCCTGTTACGGAGGTTGCTCATTTTTTTCCCCTCAACAATTCACAGAATCACTAAGGTTGGAAAGGACCTTCAAGATCAAGTCCAACCATTAATCCAGCGCCACCGTGTCGCCTAAACCATGTCCTGAAGCACCACACCCACACGTTTTTTGAACACTTCCAGAGATGGCGACTCCATGCGTGGAAACGCAGCTTATCTACACTTGAGGAGCAGCATAAGGGGATTTTGTACATGCCGTCCTTGAAGCAAGTTTCTGCTTAAAAGTACTGATTCCCGAACCATATATATATATATACACACACACGCGCGCACATATTTGAGTAGAAATTTCAACATCAAGTGTTTTTTCCCCTGATAATCACTCTCAGAGGAGAAGCTCAGAGGAAGGAGTGCCCATGCCCTGCTCCCACCACCACTAGGAGCTTCACATGGCAAGGGCAGTCACTCAGTTCTGCGAATTACTTAAGTCTTAACTGTGGACACAGAGACCTAAGCTTTGTATCTTCGCTCTCTGCGTTGCGACTTTAAGCTCTAGACTTAGATGATTTATTCCACAGTGACTGCACCTCAGAAGTCCACTTTGTTGCAAGTTCTTCAGGTCTTACTTTTCACACATCTGAAGAAACAACACTGAGCTGCCCTAGCAGAGAGATCAATACGAACACACAGCTCATCTTTTGCCGCTTCCAATCTTTTACACCCTACCAAAAAGCCTCAAGCTGTAACTTACCCGCGTGTGCATTTTCTATGTACATGTACAGACGTGCTTAGCTCTTGTCCAAAACTCAGTCTACAATTTCAGCATCCCCCCTGGCCTCCATACCAAAGGAAGCACACATTCATTCGTTTGGATTCTGTAATAGTAATTAGATTTCATACAGCAAAGAGCAGTAGTCAGGTCTCCTCTAAAGCTCCACCTGAAACCATGTTCCTCCAAGTGAATAACATAAACAAGTAAATAAATAAATAGAAAATGACTGTACTTGACAGGTAATTTAACATGTTTAATATTTACTACAATACATCCAGCTACCTCATTTTTGTGCTTCAGTGGAACAGCGTTTTGGGGTCAGTGTTAAATAAGCCTCACTCCCGCCAGCCCCTCGCCCTGAGCAGCATTACAATTTAAAACGTTATTATTAATACAAGTTAAAATTTTAAATTCTAAGTGAAGGTTCATGTATAAAAGATATTGGCAAGAATAATTGGCTTTTTCAAAGAAAAGAAGAAATCAGCAGTAAACTGTATTAATCAATGATTATTGAATTCTGTGCTCCAGGCTAGTGGTTCCTGTCACCAGTGGTCCTTCAGACCCAGGTTTTCCACTTCAGCTTTAATGAACAAGGTTGAAATCATGCATTGAAATGAAATAATGCAGAACTAATCAACTGGCTTTGTTTTTGAAGTCTGAACAATTTCACTTGTGAACCAAAATGAAATAAAACTGAGCATGCTTACAAATTATCTTAGAAGAAACAATCCGAGGATGCCAATCTCTCAGTCAAAATACCCTTTTATCTCTGACAGAAGGTGGAACAGGGTACAGAAACACAACACAAGCAACAAACATTTGGAAAAAACCCTTAGAACCACTATTTTATTCTACCCATACACATCATTTTCTTCAGGGTTCACTGCTACAGACCCTTATATCTAACCTCCACCAGTGGGACTACTCTCACTAATGGAGTTACTCGCATGCCTGGCATTTGCAGGACCAAATCTCTGGCTGGCCTACAGCAAGGCACAGCCAAGACAATATAAACCCTCACAAAAAACACTGTCAGCTCTATAGAATTGCTTGATAAAATAAACACCAACGAGGAAAATTGCAGTCACTGCAGACAGATTTTTGAGAGCTTGGTTTTCCGTGCAGCAGCTATAAATAAACAAAAAAATAAATCTCCCCATGCATTTTAAGATGCATGGAAAAACACATTAAAACCCAAGACCACAACCGCTCAATAAAACAGCTGAACTTGCAGATACAAAGGTTATTTGAACTTCAAAAAAATCACAGAATCACTAAGGTTGGAAAGGACCTTCAAGATCATCAAGTCCAACCATTAATCCAACGCCACCATGTTCCCTAAACCATGTCCTGAAGCGCCACATCCACATGTTTTTTGAACACTTCCAGAGATGGTGACTCCACCACCTCCCTGGGCAGCCTGTTCCAATGCTTGACCACCCTCTCAGTGAAGAAATTTTTCCTAATATCCAATCTAAACCTCCCCTGGCGCAACTTGAGGCCATTTCCTCTCGTTCTATCGCTGGTTACTTGGGAGAAGAGAGCAACACCCTCGTCGCCACAACCCCCTTTCAGGTAGTTGTAGAGAGCGATAAGGTCTCCCCTCAGCCTCCTCTTCTCCAGACTAAACAACCCCAGTTCCCTCAGCCGCTCCTCATAAGACTTGTGCTCCAGACCCCTCACCAGCTTTGTTGCCCTTCTCTGGACACGCTCCAGCACCGCAGCATCCTTCTTGTAGTGAGGGGCCCAAAACTGAACACAGTATTCAAGGTGTGGCCTCACCAGTGCTGAGTACAGGGGCACAATCACTTCCCTACACCTGCTGGCCACACGATTTCTGATACAGGCCAGGACGCTGTTGGCCTTCTTGGCCACCTGGGCACACTGCCGGCTCATGTTCAGCCGGCTGTCAACCAGCACCCCCAGGTCCCTTTCCGCCAGGCAGCTCTCCAGCCACTCCTCCCCAAGCCTGTAGCGTTGCATGGCCAAAGTGCAGGACCTGGCACTTGGCCTTATTAAACCTCATACAGTTGACCTCTGCCCATCGATCCAGCCTGTCCAGATCCCTCTGCAGAGCCCTCCTACCCTCCAGCAGATCAACACTCCCACCCAGCTTGGTGTCATCTGCAAACTTACTGAGGGAGCACTCGATCCCCTCATCCAGATCATCAATAAAGACATTAAACAAGACTGGCCCCAGAACCGAGCCCTGGGGAGCACTGCTTGTGACTGGCCACCAGCCGGATTTAACGCCATTTCACCACAACTCTCTGGGCTCAGCCATCCAGCCAGTTCCTCACCCAGCAAAGAGTAAACCTGTCTAAGCCACGAGCTGCCAGTTTCTCCAGGAGAACGCTGTGGGAGACGCTGTCAAAGGCTTTACTAAAGTCCAGGTAGACAACGTCCACAGCCTTTCCCTCATCCACTAGGCAGGTCACCTGGTCATAGGAGGAGATCAGGCTGGTCAAGCAGGACCTGCCTTTCATGAACCCATGCTGGCTGGGCCTGATCCCTTGGCTGTCCTGCAGATGCCCTGTGAGCACTCTCAAGACCAACTGCTCCATGATCTTCCCCGGTATGGAGGTGAGGCTGACAGGCCTGTAGTTCCCAGGATCCTCCTCCTTCCGGCCTTTCTTGTAGATGGGTGTCACACTGGCAAGCTTCCAGTCTTCTGGGACCTCCCCTGTTAACCAGGACTGCTGATCAATGATGGAGAGTGGCTTGGAAAGCTCCTCTGCCAGCTCTCTCAGTACTACTCTCGGGTGGATCCCATCAGGCCCCACAGACTTGTGGGTGTCCAGGTGGTTTAACATGTCCTTAACTGCTTCCTCCTGGGTTATGGGCAGGTTATTGTGCTCTCCATCCCCATGTTCCAGCTCAGGGGGCTGAATATCCTGCAGATACCTGGACTGGCTATTAAAGACTGAGGCAAAGAAGGCATTAAGTACCTCAGCCTTGTCGTCGTCCTTGGAGACAATGTTCCCTGCCATATCCAGTAGGGGATGGAGATTCTCCTTGCCTCTCTTTTTGTTGTTAATATACTTGTAAAAACATTTTTTGTTATCCTTTTGTTATCAGTGGCCAGACTGAGCTCTAGCTGGGCTTTTGCATTTCTAATTTTGTCTCTGCTTGACCTAACGAGATCCTTGTACTCTTCGTGAGTTGCCTCCCCCTTCTTCCAGAGATGATAAACTCTCCTCTTTTCCCTGAGTCCCAGCAAAATCTCCCTGTTCAGCCAGGCCGGTTGCCTTCCCCGCCAGCTCTTCTTATGGCACATGGGGACCGTCTGCTCCTGCGCCTTTAAGATTTCCTTCTTGAAGACTGTCCAGCCTTCCTGGACCCCTTTGTCCTTCAGGACTGTCTCCCAAGGGACTCTCTCAACCAGTGACCTGAACAGGCCAAAGTCTGCCCTCCGGAAGTCCATGGTAGCAGTTTTGCTGACCCCTCTCCTTACTTCGCTCACAATTGAGAATTCTATCATATCGTGGTCACTAAGCCCAAGATGGCCTCCGACCACCACATCTCTCACCAGTCCTTCTCTGTTTGTAAACAGCAGGTCCAGCAAGGCACCTCCCCTGGTGGGCTCACTCACCAGCTGTGTCACCTCTGCTTCTACCCTGGACAGCTGCCTATTCACACTTTCTTTGACCTAGCCTTAAGTTAAGGCATCCCCAGTGGCCTTAGGTTAAGCCTAAAGGCAGGCCGTATACATCTCGAGCTCTAGGCTATGCTGTCACATCAACAACTGACCATCCTCCTGGTTTGCTGAGCAACACAAACAATTCTGCTTAAATAAGTAAGTAAGTAGAAAGAGCAAGCTGGCAGTCACAATACTAATAACATGCTTTTTCAAAGAAAAACACATACTGTAGACCATGCAGTAGACTATAAGTACAAGTCTTCCACTTTGCATTAACAACACGCGCTCCTATGTATCCATCCTTTCTAGTCCAAATGTGACTAGAAAGCCCTTGCTTGTGTGAAGGTTTAAGTGACTGCAGATGGGACATGTTACCTTCCTCCCCTTTGCGATATGATTTGACTTTATGACAAAACTGCAAGAAAAAAAATCTTCCTTAGATTGCAAATTCAGGGAGTACCATAATTGTATTTTTCAAGTACTTCAAAGAACCTTCAGGATATGTGAAGAGAAAGGGGTTCCAGACATGTAATTCAGAAAATTCCTCAAATTTCCACTTTGGGAAAACAAACCAACCCATAAAACAGGGTCACTCAATTGCCCAAGGCCCAGTAGAAGAATTGAAGAACATCAGTGAAAGAGGGGGGAGGATAAAAAAAAACATGCCACAGTACACAGCAGGCTGAATGTAATGCCAAAATACCAAAATGTGTGTTCTCTCATTTAGATATCGTCACCTAACCTCTCCCTCCACACTATGGTCCTTGTTACTACATTAGACGGGACTCCAAAAATGGACAAATTTTCCAGATTCCACAAGCTGAAATTAGGAGCCTACAGAGAGATAAACCATCCAGTGATCTTCTGTGAAGCACTCACCATTTGCAATCACTACAGTAATCAAAAGAAAAATTCAGGACAATTCAGCTATTAAACTATTACAGATTTTTAAATATTGCTGGTTTCTTAGATTCTTTAAGTTTAATTTAGCTGTGCATTTAAAAAATACTAATTGCTACTAAGAAAATATGAACAGTAATTATAGGCCCAATTTTAACTGTTCAGAGAAGCAGTTAAAATGAGCAGAAGTGATCATGGGTGTTTATTCATTACCTTCTGTAGGTTACTCAAAATGAAGTAAAATTTTTCTCTTGATTTGTACATGTCCCCATATCAATTAGTGGTAGTTTATGACTTAAAAGACATTTTATCACAAAATAAGAGAACACTGACCAAAACTACATCTTCCTTACCTGCAAATCCACGTACAATTTACCAGTGCATAAAATACTAATATATTGAAGCTATTAAGAATTGGTTCCAAGCAGTTACTTTCACAGAATTTTAACAATTGTCTTAATGAAATATTGTGAGAAAGATACAGGATTTGAGCACTTTCCATATACTAAAGCTCTTTTCATACAACGGAGCAGTGTTTTACCTTGGCCGCCTTCTCTACTCACACTGATGTAACCTCCTAAATAATTATGCCACTAGCACTACATTTTTGTAAGACTTAAACCAACAGCTAATAAACTTCTGTCATTATCTTCGAGGAAGAAAACAACCTACTGTGAAGGGACATGTGGCTGTAAAAAGCCCAATTATCTGTACAGCACAAAGGACCACGAACTCCAGGCTGTAACCAGAATGGCCTTCGACAGTTTTGCTCAGTCTCTGGAAACAATTTGCACGACACAACCTGCCCTACAAAATCCACAGCCGTTCAGATTCATTACAAGAGCCGAAGTTTAGAGAAGTATTGAAAAAGAAACACAAAAGAAAAGAAACTGGAGAAGAGCACTGTTTTCTACCTGTCCGAGAACAAACCACGAACACTGAACTGTAGCACACAAATCAAGTACTGGCTACAAACTGATAATGTTCAGTGCTTCCTCCATCCCTTGTGATATGCTGAGGAGTAGCAGTATTTCAATGGGATGGCCATACTCTTTCCAGTAGACAAACCTCTCCCTCCCTGCTCCCCTCCATTGCTTGTAGGGCTGAGCTGGGTATTCCCTGCCTGAATGAGCCAGCAAAGATACACACAATGATTGGGAGAGCAGAGGAATGTTATCAAACCCACTACATGTCTAAAATATACTTAGATTTTTGTAATTACGTTTAGAGTGTGCCAAGAAAAACGTAAGCAAATCATGAATCCCCTAAGCCTGAGAAGGCTTCTTTCATTTTTCCAGGCAGGGTATGGCACAAGTGAACAGCAACAGATATGGAAGTGCCGGGGACGCTGGCATAACTCCTCTGGAAATCATCTGGGAAGCCCAGGTGAAATATGGGTCAAGTTACAGAGGGAGCATTTCAGAGACTACCAAAGCATCACTAAATTCACAGGGATTGCAGGGAGGACAGCAGATCCACCACCTTGCTGTGCTCCACTTTATTTAATTATTGACGGGCAGTTATAACCCCCAGCCTGAAGAGCTTTGGTGTCTCCATTTCCGAAGTCACTCCTTTTAGCAATGAAAGGGAACGTAGCATTTTCTTGACAAGCCATGGGAGATTCTTCCACCACCCAATGGAAAGCCCATGTTCCTGCTTTCCAAACTGTAAATGCCACCGGACATGTTTAGATTTACTGGCAACTGACCTGAGCACTGCTGCTGCTGGCAGCGCTCCTGTTGATGAGACAACTTCAACTGCGCTCCTACAAACGGGGCACAGGTAGCAGGTCATCAGGGCTTTCAATTATTTTCTACTCTAACCTGCAGAAAGCAAAGCTAATATCACGCTGTATTTAAAATATCTATTTGTGTACCATTCATTTTTTACTGCATTTATTTGTAATACATCGTGAATCCTTTTTTTTTTTTTTTTTTTTTTTAAATAGAGATGCTACCAGCTGACAGAATAGCAACAAGATGTATTGTGGATCAGGGGTTTCCCCCTCTGGGAGAGGGACAGTGTTGTCAAAGTAACGTAGACCTGAGCAGCCACAGAGCTTATTAAACACACCCAAAGGAAGCATTTGCAAATAAATTTGAAAACATGATTTACTCAGTTAAGACTTCACATATTACCTTGTGTACTTTCGGTTTCACTTTCTTTTTCATAGTTTCATTCAAACAGAATTTCCCCCAGAGCTGCCTTAAATCTCTCTTTTTCCCCTTTCTGCCTTCCACAGTCCCTCTTTCTTCTTCAACCAAGGTTCCCTTTCGTAAAATCACACAATAATTGAGGTTGGAAGGGCTCTCTGGAAATCCTCTGGCCTAAGTCTCCTGCTCAGAGCACGACCAGCTTTGAAGTCAGATCTAACTTAAATAGGTAGATTAAGGTGCTTGCAGCCTTCTCCAGTTAAGTTTGGAGTATCTCCAAATAAATTTCTCAGTGCCCCATAAATATCTTCCCTTCCATCTTCTTTGTCCTCCTCAACTCCACACTCAAGCATGCACACACAGGCCTTACAAGCACCAGGGCTATACCTACAACCCTAATTTTGACACCTGCAAAACCATCTCCAATGGCCTATCTCCAGTGTCAGCTTTATGCAGAAGACACGGTGTCCGTGTGCCTTACGCAGAGGCTCCAGATTTTACATTGTTTTTAGCGAGTACAGAACAGGCTGGGCAAATCTGAGGGGTCCGTTCCTTGCTTTCCCTCTGTGGGGCTGGAGGAGCAGAGCAGCAAGGCCCTCCGCGCTCCGCAGATCCCTGCGGGGTGGTGGGACCTCACACCTCCTCCAGCACCCTGCCGCTGCCATTCCATGGGCAGCTCTTCTCCAACGTCTCTCGTCGTCTGTTCCAAGCGCCCAAGGACAGCAGAAAAATGAACTCGATTCCTCCCTCCTCTGCCCCATGGCTGCCTGTGGTGCTCCCAGCGTCAGCATGGGGCCTGGACTAAAAAAATGCACCGGAGTGCCACGTGTGTGATCAGATCCTGTGGCCATTCACCAAAATTTACTTCTGCCGCCTTAACACCAGGGAGATTTTGGTTAATTTATGGCAAGTATTCTGCCCATAACCTGCCGTTGTGAAATTTCTGCTGCATGCTAGAACCCAAGGAACTGCTGCTCCACAGTCTCTACTACATACACACACACACACAACTATTAAAAAAGCAAACTGCAAGTGCCAGATTTAAGAATTCCTAGCAAGCCTTAATTTGGCCTCCTTTTGCATATGCATTACAACACTATCTTTAATTACCTGATGTCCTACTCATTCACAAGACCTTGTCTCATTTAATGCCCAGAATAAATGATTTTAACTACCCAAAAAATTATTCAAGACCTTTTTTTCCCCTCATTGCTCAAACTGTAATTCCATGCCTTAGTTCCCACACATTATTCAAGCCCTTCTCTCCGGACAGACATTAATTTCTTCCTGAGCTCTTCCATGGTGCTCATCACCATGGCATTTGAGAGCTTAGCAAACACTAATTTACTTTCACAGCATACCAGTGAAGGAGAGGTACCATTAACCTCATTTCACAGGTGGAGAACTAGAGCACAGAGAGATTATCATCAAAGCTATGCAACAATTTAAAGGTTGCAGCCTGAGATGCCTTACGGCTGGTTTTTCAGACGAGATAGGCTTATACAATTTTTTTATATATACAAACCGTATTTCCTTTGGCATGCTACAGCAACCTGTGCCAGACACCTGCAAATTCAAGCCCTCAAGTCAAGGAAATGAGGGATGAGTCCTGATGGGAAGGGTGGTGGGAAGACCAGGCACAACACTATATCAGGGCTCGGCACAGCCCCCGCCACGTGCTGAATCCATCACAAGTGCCACAGAAAAAAGAGCAAGTAGCCCTTCATTAAGGATTCCTTAAAGAGAGACCAGATTGAGGTTCTATAGGGACCCTTAGTTCTACTGCCTTTTAAATTTTGAGTAGATGCCCTCAGAACTGCAATGGTCTTGCATCTTACATGCTGTTTTGTGTATAATTTCCTGGGTTTCAGAGGGAAACTAGAAAATCCTCTGGAAAAAAATCAGTAGTGTTCACATGCCCGTGTCATCAGCAGTCTGGTCGTCGTGGACTCCTGCGCCCAGCGGCAGCACTACTCCTGCTCTTTTCTGCTGAAAAACATTTTTAGAAGTTGCCTAGTGATTCCTGCTTACACGGTGAGGACTACCAAATTTGCCTTATACCAATACTATCTATGGTAAACAGGTGTTTATATTCATCTTGATGAGTAATTATAGCTGCTGGTATGCCCTACTGAAAAAACACAGCAATCATTCAATAAATGATTATAATCTCATCAGCAAGGGGCTTATACTGTTGTTTCCTTCTTCGTTCCACTAATTGCTTTAAGTTTTCCATTGGAACTGAAGGCCAATATTAAAACTGACACCTCCGTAGTTGCTTTTACCTCTCTCTCTCTAATCTTAGTTCATAAAACTCAATGTTTCATTCCCTTCACAATATCCAAGAGGAAAAAAATAATCGCACCACTATAGGTTCATGATGTAAACTGATGAGGTCATGACTAAAAACATGAACTTACACATCATTTCAGGAAGTAGAAAGTCCATGTTTCTCTAAATTTCATTCTTTGAACCTGAATATCATATATTCTAGATATACTTAACACAAAAAGGGTGTCAAATTCTCTAAAAAAACTGGAAATACAACCTCATACCAGCAGCCGTAAGAGGAAGACGACCTAAAATTTCTTGAGCAAGGACAATGAAGATCTGTAATAAATCAGTACAGAATAGGACCAGAAAGTAAATGAAAGAAAAGTAGCACAGAAATTGTACACTCATAATTGCTAGCAGGAAGAAGTGTTTATGCTTCATACAAGGAATGATATTAACTCAGGTCTCATTATTTCAGTGGCTTAAAATAAATAAGCTGGTTTCCCTCAAGTAACTCTAAAGCAATGTTTTACCATCCATGCTCTGCACTGCCCCAGGAGTTTAACGGCCACTTGTAGAAGAGCCATAAAGGGTCGTTTAAAAAAGTAATCCTATTGCTAACAAACTTAAATTGGCTGTTGCACCACTGCTTTAGGGGGAAAAAAAAGTAAAATTTCTGTGGCCTGTTTCACGGATAACGAAAATATTTCACCAAAACCAGCACACACCTGCCTGGCTAGAAGAAACACATTGCTCCAGACCTGTGGGGAACCCTACAGACTTGGGTGCCTCACTGACAGGCCCTGCGACCACGTTTCATGCTAATGCACATGTAACAACATCAATTTAATTATCTTTGAATTTATATAGACAACATAATGCGGGTAAAGCCACTATCCAAACAGCTTAAGCATCTACAAATACAAGCTTCATTCCAAGACTTACAGGCTTTCAACTAATATAAAACATGACAAGAGTAAAGTAAGATTTTAGTATGTGCATATTTCTTATGGGCTTGGAAAACCTAAATAATTTCATGGCATGCTCAAGAGCTGCTAACATTTCCCTTTTTATAACCCATTCCTACTAGTTTCTATTTGTAAAATGAGAATAATACGTAAATCTCCACCTCTTGGGTTCTTCTAGAAAGGATAAATTCACTAACGACCATGATGAACAAGATGGTAGATAAATGGGGTCACCTGCAAAACTCACCTATAGCTCACCACAAGTGAAGCAACCCTTTGCAAGAGATTGGTTGCCACAAAATACAAAACTGTGCTTGATGCAACGGTCAACTGTTTAAAAAAAACCCCAGAATCTAACACACATCAAGATGAAAAAGCAACCGAAACAGCATCAACACCGTTATCTAACAAGTGCCTGAATTTTATCCAAAAATGCGAAACATTATAACTGGCACCTGAACAGGGGACTTTTTAGCCTGGAAGTGGCTGCAGAGACAACAGTCACTTGCCACCACTTTTGTTTCATTCAGAAACCTCTCAATGGGAAAGCTGATACTGTCTTGTCCCAGCAGTAAAGCTCAAATACCGCTGCCTTCTTACCGTGCTTGGCTTGCAAACTGACACTGGACGTTAGCCCTATAACGACACATAGGGCTAACCTATACCTCCCATGTCTCTGGACATGGGTATCGCATCCTGTTCCTGCTGAACTCATGGTGTTGGGGTTATCCAGACCTCAGGGAAAACATGACTTACGGAAGACAGACAGAAATATTCAAGAACTATAATACATACTTTAATGAAAATCTCCAGGGTCCAACAATCACTAAACAGTCATCAAGGAGAAGGACATAAGCCTTAATAAATTGTAGTTATTTAAAAAAAAAAAAAAAAAAAATATTTTCATTGTGTTTTCAAGGCCTGACATGTTTTCTGCTCAGGTTATCAAGCCCCTTTTCTTGTAGCCTGCAACAAATGTATTACACCTTTAGTTTCAATGAAAGCTGAGATTCTACTATACTGACATGACAAGATCTGGGATGGGAGGAGAAACACGATCACCTCCCACGGACATACACCCAATTAAACTGCAGACTAGCAACACGCACTCTTCATAAAATGAAAAGCAGTTGTCCTGCATTCCTCACCTTTAAGATCAATTAACACCTCTGCAACCTGAGCTAGAGATATTCAATGCCCTTGTCACCACATAACTCATAAAACCACTAACTCTTTCACAACCCCAATCAAATGTATGAGACTGCAGCAAACAAGAACTATTTGTATCAATTTATGAAATGGAGAGAATCTTGACAAGAGCAATGCGGCTACTGATCATAGCATTAAGAAGCCATAGGCATATCACTTTCCTAGGTGTTTTGTCTTAGTGCTATGTCAATAGCAAGCCTCTTCTATCAATATTTAATACAACCTTAAAGCCACCCTGGGTACAAAATACGAAGACATTTGTTAGTAAGATTTTGGCAGCTATGGGAGTTTCTGCACCAGAACATCGAGTCGTATTGGAGAACAACGCCCAAGCACAGTTTTTCTGCTGACATCATCCTAAATAGCATATCGTATATCCAATATTCATTTTAACTAATTATTCCCAGGTTTCAGTCAACAAAGATGGTATCTTCAACTTGGAGTTATACAAAACTTTCAGTTTTTCCTTTTTGCCATATTTGGCAGGTTAGGAGTCAAATACCTTACCTTCACCTCCTAATTATGACACAGGGAGAGAGATGGGACAATTAATGGAAAGAAGGGAAAGATCATGGCAGACGTTTTAGAGGCGAATTCAAAGAGGGTGATGTCCTAAAACTGAGGAACCAGATGATTCTCACACAAGAACTGTGGAAGAATTAATAAAGGGCATGACAGAGAAAAATGATAAATGACTTTACTGCAAATACACTATGGCAGACTACGTTTTCTAAAATATCAATGCTCTTTGTCAAACAACATATACTAGGCCTTGACAAAGGATAGAAGAAAATTATTTGTGGGATTCTGAGTGACTAAATGGAACATTTTAAGGTCAGGGCTAAGAAAATGGGACCTTTCAGGTTAGTAGGAGTTTACTAGTAGAATTTTTTAAACATCGTGTTTGGGGATCATTCTTTAGTATTTTCATTGCATCAACACAGAAAATAAAACCTTTATGCCAATGGACTATGCTGCTGACATCATGCTGGGTGGAACAACAGAGGAAGAAGAACCAATGAAAAAAGAGTCTTTTTTCAGGAAGAGATGGATGACAGAAACCAGAAGTAACGTAAGTAAGACAAAATTTAACAGTGAGCGTTCACAGCAATGCCCTCTGGACCTGCATAGGCAGATCGTGACAACCACGTTTCGTGACCTGTGAGGTTCCAAAACCAGTTGAAACAAATCCAAACCCTTCCAAGCGTTTTGCAAAATAAAAGACTTAGCGCTGAATTCAGATTGGGATGGGGAAAGGAGGGGGTTTGTGTTTGTTTTGGTCAGAGGTGACCAAATCAGGCTAGATCCCAAAAACACCTTCCTGCTCAAGACTAGGCTGAAACTCAAAGGTCTTGGCAAAACATCCTGACTTCAGTGAAAGGACATATGTCATTTTTGGGAGCATTCCAGGCAGTTCTGCTACACAGCATTCCCGATGTTCGCTATCAGTCTTGGTAATAATATAACAAGGGCCTTTTTCATGCAAAACCTCATTAAAAGGAACAGCTTGAATGGCAGTGCTGTAACACTGTGCAAGAGAAATATAACACTTTTTAAAGCATTTTATGCACTAAGCACCAACTTGTCTGAGTAGGTTGGGTGGCAATTTCGTGACCCATTATGTTCACGCTGCAAAGTCTCACTGAAACGATGCCTGCACTACTAATGTCAATACATGTTTGTGTGCCAAGATTATTATTTTATGCTAGCATTACGTAGCATAGAGACTCTCCAGAAAGATAAGACAGCCAATGTTGCATGTCAAAACAAGGATAGCCATTTAACTCAAACGGATAAAATATCCAAGCTCTATGACTCAAGAGTTGGGGTCTCTTTTTTACCCAGGGAGCATTAAGGACTACTGCACCTTCCTTTCACCCAGCTGTGTCCCAGTATCATACGTAATGTGGTCTTCCATAACAAAGCTTCAGAGGAATAAAGGCAATATACTTAACAGCAGGAGCTACAATATCCCAACATCCAGGCACAGCTGGGCTGAGGACAAACTAAAGTCACCTTTTTCCTGTGATTCCCAGAGGCTTGTTCTATTTTTAACTTTGTTTTCTTTCTGGTTCATCCTTTGGTTATTCTAATGTAGTTTCTGCCTTTTTCCATTAATTCTGCCTCTACAACACTCTAAGCAATACTACAAATAGGGGAAAGACAGAGTAACAAGATCATAAAGTGACTGGCTCAGACAATCTTCAAATGCACTGGTTAATTGGATATATAACTCATAAATGACGACAGAAGAGGGATGGATAACAATGCAGGGAGAGGAAACTAAATCTAAAAAAGCTCCAACTCCATTCTGTTGAATGAACAACAGGTCTTTGATTTCATTAGCTCAGATATTCTGAAAATCATACCAACAAATACAATCTTATTCTCAAGCACGCATTTTTTTAAGCATACAAATGCAGAAGGAATGGCTATTAAAAGCTCTGCAGTTACTCTAAATTTGCACTGTAAACAGCATAACAGCAGACCATGATTAAATTAAATATGAAACATTTCATTGTCCCTATTACATGAAATTCAATTTCAAGAGAGCATCAGTGGCATCTTTTCATTTTTTATACGTTGCTTTAAGTAGCTACCACACCTATCCAACCAAAACAGTGACACATAGAGCACACGGAAAGACCAGACAAATGCAGCACTTGAGGAACAATTGTGTTTGGTGTGGTATCTCTATAAAGACTCCACATCTTGAATCTCCTGCGATACATTTGGTGTAAGTAACTGCAAGAAGTTGCAAACTCCTCGTGCACCCAACTCCATAGCACTGTGCACTGTTTTGACCATTCAATCCGAGTATTACGATCACTGATGTAAACACCACTTCAAAAGCTGACACACATTCATCCAGTCTGAAATACTTATGGCCTCCACAGGGTGAAGTGTACACTATCCTTTTGTTTTCTAAGTAGAATAAAAGGAAAACCCTATTAGCTATTTGGCTCAATCTTAGTGCCTTACATTAAGTCAAGGATTAATAATTTATTAATCAGCATTCAAGAAATCCTTATTACATGTGACAGTTTTCGGAGGAGTCTTGCTTTCTTATTTAAAAGACCTTCAACAAAAACAATCAGCTAGGGAAATATTTTGACATACTGCTTTGACACGTTCCTTTGATTTACATATTAAAGCAAGAAAAAGTAATGTGCTTTCTCTAACATGTATCATTTCCACATTTTTCAGTGCTAAGTAGATTTAAAATTTTTAGTTCTGCTGTAAAAGATTTTATGTCAGTGTGTTACCCGTTACGACTGCACTGATGCCAAAAGAGGTCTTTTTCTTATAAGAAATGTATCTTAACAACATAGATAATTATAAGATTATCAGCATGGTCAATTTTCTTAAAAATGGAAAGAGATCAAGATTGTATTAAGGAGAAACCCAGTAAACAACAAAACACCTTTTATTAGTTTACTTTTGGAGATAGGCAAGCATGGTGCACTGGGAGAAAACCAAGAGGAAAACCTCTTGCTTCCTAATTTTCCATAGGATAGCAGCACTCTGGTGCCGTAAGGCACAATTGCATCCATCATTTTGTCCTAAAACAAATGTGAGGTTCTTCGGATTTATTTCAGCAAATTAGAAATGAAGCCAAATGATGCAAAAAGATACCGACAGCTACTCACATAGTACAGAACAACAACAAAAGTGCAACAAACTTCAGCTGCTCAATAAAAGGCATAGCTTCACTGCAAAGCTCCCAAACCACCAGTCAGAACAGCAGAAACCTGTTAAAAAAATGAATTTCTGTGCATGACTGGTTCTACTGCCAACACCTTGCCCTGACAGCGCTGCACAACACCCCGGGCAGGGGCTGAGCGTGGCTTCCCTCCCACTGTCCCATGGGCACCCCTGGGCATGTCCCCTCCTCCGGAGGCCCGAGGCAAAGCGGTGCAGCTCCGAAGCCCCACAGGTACAGGGGACAAACCCCAACGAGCAGCAGGGAACAAGGCACCGTTTGCACAGGGACTTCTGAGCAGGTGGTTTATTTTGGTTTCGGACGAGCTGCCGCTGCTGTCACGTGAGCGCAAGAAACCAAAACCCACCACTTATTTATTCAGGAGCGGTCCTGGACCTGCAGGAAGGAAGCAGCCCACTTCAGCTACTCGCTACTGAAAAGAGCGGGTCACAGCAGAGGCTCAGAGGGCTGATTCTCCCTCGGCACCAAACATCAGTCATCAACTCCAACTTACAAATGAGCGATCCCTGCCTTTACAACACTTTAAAAATATCCATGCGGCTTTGCGACGGCACTCTACAAGGGCTGCCGCCACCCTATCACTTCTCAACAAAAACACAAAGTGTTTCAGCAAAAGGTTTCCAGCAGTCAGGCTCTATTCACTGCACCTGAAATCTTACCCGGCTTTGCAGACAGACCCCCCCTTTACTTTGAGGGCGGCCGTGCCACTCCAGCTGCTTTGTATTGTTCATCAGCAGTCACAGCCAGATAAAGCCCTAACAGGAATCGATCTTTTAGTTACTTGCATGTGGCTCAGATTCTAGCAAGCAAGGAATATTGTTGGCGTTTTGGGGCTTTAGGGTTTTTCTGTACGTTTTTCAAAGCATAGCATTTATCACAGTAAAAGGAAAATGAGGTTATGCAAAATACTTACTTCGAAAATGCTCTGAGGCATAATAGTAGACATCCTCGTAGCCCTCGTGGTAATCCTCCTCTGGCCGGTACTTTTTGCCTTTTCTTCTTCTTGATCTTCTTATCTGCTTGACGAAGCCCAAGAAGCGCTCCATCTCTGTCCTCAGCAGCACCCGCCGGCAGCCCCCTTCGCCCTCTCCCTCACAAAGAGCTGTCCCAGCATGAATCAACCGCAAGCACCAGAGCAAAGCTGCAGCCTCTGACCAGCCACTCTGGTACCATTAAAAAAACCCCTCCCTCATCTCAGCTGTGACTAGAAAGCATATTGTTTTCCCTTATTAAAAAAAAAAAAAAAAAACCCAAAAACGGGTGGGGGGGCTTTATCAAATCTACTGACTGGAATATTTCAACATGAAAATAGACAAAGGAGGGAAATATTGAAGCAAAAGGAGAAAGTCAGGATTTCAAGCAGTTATGGCACAGCAGAGGACAAAGTTGAAGAGACCAGCCTGCCAGCAAGGGGAAGCCCAGCACTGAAAGCTCCCTGTCCTGTGTCTCCATCATTTGAAGAGGGGCTGGGAGGCGGGGATAGATGTTAGTCAATGGACTGAACCATATCTCAAGGCAAAACAGGTTTTAATTCGCCAGTTAAACGCTGCCCTCATATCTACCCGGGCATAAGCTCCGGATCCCATTTGATTTCATTTGTTGTAAGAAGAGGAAACGCGTCGATCCGTTTCTGGTATCACATAAGCCGCATGAATAAATAGCAAAGTGGTTTAATCCATATACACAGCCCACTCACCGGCAAGTGTGTGCTGAATGTGTTAATTGGAGCAGCAGGGAGAAAGCTCGGCAGCTGTTAAAAAATGACACATATACCCACTGGGCATTAGTGTATTCTAATTGCTGCTAGATCTCAACATTAAAAGGCACTCCACAGACAGGTCTCCTATAGAGCTGGCCAGGCTATATGGCACTAGGCAAACAAAGGAAGCGACATCACAAGCACACCACGACAATACTTGTTTAAAATCCCAGCAGAGTTTTAAAAACTTTAAAATTGAGATATGGCAGACTATCCTTTGCACAGGATGACAGGAGCAAAAAACCTGAAAAGATGCTGGCTCTCATCTCTTGCTGCGCGCCTGAATTCCACACGCATTCCCTAAGATAAGGCTGGAATTTCATCCGTGTTTCTGATGAAGTTTCCCTCCCGCACAAGAACAAAAGCAGTGTCTGCTCAAATCCTATCACGTTGACATCTGCCACGAGGTTCTTTTGTAACCGTGCTTCCGCAAGCCAAGTGAGGTCTCCAGTCCAGCAGGACCTCTCCTGTCTGCGGGCACAAGTCTGGGATCAATCGGTCACCTCAGCCAAACCACGTGCCGCACACGGTCACCTGCACCCATGGTTGCAGGAGATACCATGTTGCACCTATGAGCACAAGTATGTCAGAAAGTCTTCCTGTAAAACAGATTTTACAGGATCACCACCTGGAAAATGAAGAGCACGCAGAGGTGGGATTAGTTTCTGGTGATGCAGACATTTCAGTGAGTCATTATTTTGCAAAGATAAAACCAGGGCAGTGTTTTTAAAAGCATAAAAGAAGTAGTAAAGCAAAAGCCAGGACTGCAATTTAGCACTGCTTCAACAGAAATATGCAGAGATAGATCAGAATTGAGTTGAGATTTTCCAGTTTTGAAACATATAAAAGTTACTAATAGAGGTCAGCTAGACCTGCTGTCTGAGGGTCCTAAAACAAATGCACACTGAAAGCAGGCACTGGAACTCTTTTGGGCTTATTCCAGCTTCCCTGGTATCTTTAAAAATATATTGTCACAAAGCCACACCCATTTTATCCATAAAAGCTCAAAAAACCCTGGATGCACCTACCAAGCTTCACACAGGAGTACACTCATCCTCCTTGACCTCACCAGCCCCTGCTTTTCCCCTGTGAAAATGAAGCCTCTGTCACTAGCTGATGAACACCCCGAGGGCACTCCCAGAATTATTTTTAGTGTAACTTCTACAAGGAGGTTGTGTTTTATTACAAGTCTGTTTCTGTCACACGGCTTTCAACTTTCAAAGGGTAAAGACCTTAGAGGAATATTACAGGTATGTTAAAAAAAAAAAAACAAAAAACACCCACCCAAAACCACTTTTTATATAGATCTTCAAGAAGGGATCACTATACATTCTAAAGGTTTCGATTCACATCTCTTTTCTGTGCTCTGCCACCAAGCAGCAAAAACATTACATTAGTATCATGAAACATGAAAACCAAAGAAAGCCTTAGCCTACAGCAGAGGCAGCACCCTCTCTTTTCAGAGAGGGAAATGATGTTTTGATGCTGTATTTGCTCCTGTAGAGTGGTATCCCTGACAGATGTGCAAAAAGGTATTTGTAGGTGTCAGAAACATTCATCTTGAAGACAAGTTTTGCAGCCATCACCATTCCCTAAATTACAAAGTGCAATTCAAAATGATACAGCAACTTTTTAAAAAGGAGAAAATATAAAGCTTTCTCACTTTTAAACTGTCCTCTGAATGAGAGCTGAAAACTGAAATCGAGCAGACACTTGGCTTTCATCAAGTGAATACACCCTTCTCTGGTGGGGCTGTTAAACACGCTGCTGCAAGCAGAAGCTTCTGCTGGAGAAATGGCTTCCCGGTCCTCAGCGCACCCCAGGGAGACTGTGGTCCTTTCCATAACAAGACCAACACAGCAAATACGCAGACAAGGGAGCAAGCAAATGATCGCAGCTAGCACAGCAAGCACCAGATGTAGTACGCCGACGGCCTCACTGTTTTCTATGGAAAACCGATCTAAATCCGGGTGAATTTTGAGCTTCGGAAAGCGTGTCATTACCTTGCGCAACGGACCTTTCCCTTCTCTTCCCCGTGCTCATGAAGTGCATCGCCCCAGTGCATCACATACCTATATGGACAATTCAGTAAAGCAGAAAAAAATGCACTAAACGGTATTGATCAGTGCTCAAGGTGATGGCTTGTACGTAAAGAATGGAGGGGCTGGAGGGGGAGCGCTAGCACTCCTTGAATAAGCACGGGGGGGTTCAAGCTCTGCTGCCCTTCCCTGCATCCCACCAACCACTCCTGCCTACAAAGGACAGGCTCCATCTCCCACCCCGAAGGCGCAGAAGCAGGTGCTGCCCACAGTTTCCAACTCACAAGCTGACAGTCTTGCCAGCACTTAAATTATACACCTGTTTCCTTTTGCATGAATGTAAACAGCAGAGACAATTTCAACTTTTTTTTTTTTTTTTTTTTTTTTTAACCTAGGACAAGTTGAGCTTTTGATAGGATTTGCCTCACCCTAAAATATTTTGGTATTCAGGGCAATTTAAAAAGAAAGAAATACCTTAACTGAGGGCAATGTTATATATTAATAGGAGTCAGAGTATTAAGAGTTTTACTATACTATAAAGATTTCTGAACAAAACATATTTCTTATGCATTACATACTACCTCTACTGCTTTGCTGAGAACACTGGAGACATTCGTTAGCTACTCTTCATGCCATACCTGTTAATATTTTATCATAGTCCTACTTTCAAAGGTATAAGCAGAGAATTCAGTTTCACAAACACAGTTTACTGTAGTTAAAAAAAAAACCAAAAACAAACAGCTAACTACTGCTTTCCTCATTGCTCAGTATTCACCCTCCTGCAACATCTTGCGGTGAACAACTTATTCCTTCATGGAAATGAACACGGCTCTTGCAACTTTCTGCTTGAAAAGGAATAATAAAGCAGAAACATAACAGACGCATACCACAGTTCCAGAAAGGTGTATTGATTTTATGGGAGGAGCAGAGAAAGAAACAACACTGGCTTTCACATTTTTAAAACACAAAACATCAGAGACTACAACGAGGTTCACCCCTTACTGACAAAGGGAATAGGACAATTATGCCCAGATGGCATAAAATTAGGTGTCAGTTGGTACTCTGAAGTGCACTCTGAACTAGAATTTGGAGATTCATTTTTATGGTGTTATAAAGCCACAAGAGAAGTCGCAACGTAAATATGTCTCAAGCGCTTTGGCTCATCCTTTCTCCATGTATATGCCTACTCCAACCAAAGCAAGTGCTCTATTGCCATTTCCAAGATGGCTTCCTTAGAAGAAGCAAGGATTGTCATGCTGTCTCCAGCATGATCTGTGTAATAAAAATTTTCCCAAGTGGCACCAATTAAATAATATTTACATTCTCCATTCTGATAACTAATTTAAGTTACCAAGAAGCTACATCAAACTGGATGTGTCTCAGGTGAGTAACTTGTTGAAAAAAAATCATGGCAGTAAAACAAATATACCGTTAAGACACTGTCCTTTTCAAATAGTTGAGCTGAGGCATAAATGCTTTCGCAGCCATGGACAATTCTCTAGAAGACAGATGTCAGCATTTAAGCTTTAATTTGCCTTTGTACCTGTAGCAGAGATTAGGTCTCTCATCACGTAAAATATGCGCATTTCACATTTTACTTGCACAAAATTATCTATGCAGTTATCTTGGTAAACTTTCATTTTCTACCTATTTTCTACAGCACTTTTTCCAGTATTTAGGGAAAAACATTTTGGTATCCAAGGATAAGCCACTAAGGTGGTAAATATTTAACGAGGAATTCCATTTGAGCGGGCTTGCAAACATGATGATTTGAAACCAGAGCCCGTGTATGAAGCAAGTCTCTATAATGTTTTGTATCATAAATACACAATGGAACTGGCCCCAAATATTAACAGTTCTAAGCAGGTATTTTACATCCTGTTCATCAGCATGTTTCAGTGTTCAAAACAAAACATTTTAGATGCAAGAACCCTCCTATGTTTCCCTCTGCTTCTATGGGCAGCCCCTAAAAGCCTTCTGCTGGGGGAAGGAACGCTCCCACTGGGAGGCAACCATGCAAGAGAGCGAACAACGGCACTGCAGAGACCTTACCTGCTTCACATTACCCTCTTGGAAAAAAAACCCCAAACCACAAAACTATAAATGCACAACCCAAAAGTTAAGAATATAAACAGTTCTTGGAGGTCGGCTGAATACAGAAAATAGTTCTTCTCCCTCCTCCCTCAAGCCCCTAATCATAAAGATGCCACAAACCTCAAAAGGGAAGAACAGACCGTTTCTTCTCTGTCTCTCAGCTGAGGGATGTCTTTGATAATCTGCTGTCATTGTTTCTGGAGACCAGCAGTAGCAGACGAAGGAACGATTCCCTTTATTCATCTTACAGTATCATCTTGCCTGACCTTCTAGTTTTTCAAGAGCAGATGTTTGTTTACATGCCATAATTGCTCATGTTAAGGCTACAATTTTCCACTCAAAATTTGCCCTAAAAATCTTCGTGTAAAATGTGAGCTTATCTATTTGAAAATTATCAAATGCCTGTAATTTGCAATCTATTAAGCACTGTAAGAACATATGGTCCATATATGCAGAAGCAGTACCATGTACAATGTCAATATTGTGCGTGAGGAGAAACTAGCAGCCCACCCATGCCCCTGAGGTACCCCAGTACCACCTGAAACTCCTCGGAAACAAGCTTCCGAACACAAGTTCTGTGCTCTTCCTAAAGACACCTGGAGAGACCACTGAAAGCATGGGAAACACTAAATATTACATTGCACATACTCTCATTTGACAACAGAAAAAAAATACAGAATAACCAGCCCACTATTGCTGGAATATTGCTGCATGAGAACTGGATGATGATAAAATACTGCTCATCTGTTACTGTTATTTTTAAGATCTGATACTTTTAATATACTGTTAAATTATCAGTTTGCTCTGATTTTAAGCCATCACACTCAGTTTCACAAGTCATTCATACATTCTTGTTATTCGTTGCTCACATGCAATCATAAACCATTGTTCCCTTCTGCTCCTGAATTAAAGAACACAAGACTTAAGAGCTGGAGTTCAGCTTTTCTGTCACCTAGTTGTAAATTAACTGGCAAATCTTTTTTCTTTTTCTTTTTGCAAGTGAACACACACATTTTCAAGAGAGACTTGCAACTGACAGCAAATACTTGAAGGAGTTCTTTATTGCATTTTATCATATATATATTATTTTATATTAACATTCCAAATGGTTTTGCTTTTTGCAACGTTTTCTCACATGTAAGTGTGCACATAAAACTCGGAATGCCAATGCAGTGAATAAGGATGAAGTAGAACACAAAGGATAGAGGAAGAGGCTACATTCATGTAGAGGGAACTGGGGGGCTGCTTGTGGGTTCAATACAAGAACGCTGCCTCTTGTATATGGAGAATGCTGAGAAATCTTTGTAGCACTGTTTTAAAAGGGTCACTTGTCAAGTTGAATTTCATGCAGAATGTATGCTTCAGGGAAAAGCAGCTCTTTTTTTTTTTTTTCCTCTTCAATTCAGCTGAAAGAGTTTGCATACATTCCATTTTTCTTCCTCTTTCTAGCCTATTTGGCTTTAAATAAGTGACTAATTAGAATACATGAATATGTAGAAACAAATGTTAACTTGACCACTACCAAGGAAATACAACTTAGGTAAAATTAAGTACAAAAAAAAGTTTTGAGTTTGCTTGATATTTTGTGACACCGATAATCATTCTACAAGCTAACCAGAGTACTACCGTAACCACATGTGAAACCCCTCAAGGGCTAAAGCAGTAGACTGATATTTTAAAATACTAAAACTAGAACATAATTCTTTGAGAAGTCTGAATTAAAGGTGTTTTCATATTTCTAAAGAAACGTAGCAAATGGCTAGAGGGAACACTACCAAGATTTTGCATACTGTGTCTGTTTCGTGCACAAAGTGTATCGCAAATCAACTATGAAAGACATATGGAGAAGTGGTCTGGAATATGGATATGGTTTTTACTCCTCAGTGAGTAAAAACCATTATATTTCCCTAATTTTCCAGTCTTCAAAAACTGCACATTTTAATTCTAACCATAAATAAAATGAATGTAGAACACAGTCAAGAAAGAATAATTAATTAAATTACAACTCACTAGAACAAAAATATGTAGCAAATACATTAAATGAAGTTTTTGCATAAACTTACCAAAATATTTTCTTAGGCTGCATACCCTGTAGCGTACAGGAGGTACAGGGTGTCATCAAACTAGCTTGTGGTAGGTGCGATTTCACAGTTAAGTGACAGTGGAAGATGTGAATGTGATGTGTGAGATTTAAGGTAGGCCACAGAAGAATCCATCGCTGGACATCTCTTTCCATGTAAAAGTTTATGCAAGAGACTTTTTATTATGTGACATTAAATGGGCTTAAGTTTGTTTTACCTCATAAGATTAGCAAAAACAGTTGTGGAAAAGCCTTCAGCTCATCCTCCCATAGCTGCATCCTGTCCTACTCACCAAGACTCTTCCCCACCGTCCATGGCCACAGCCACATTGAGCATATCCAATACACATGTATTCCCATAGATTATCCCACCCGTTCCATGGGTGTAGAGAGGCTTCATCACGGATCAGCATGACATGGAACTCTAGAAAGAAGCAACCTCCATGTGCCATTTCATATAAATCCTCCTCTCTGCCCATCTTCTGTCTCATATCACTGCTCTGTATCACAGATATCATATGAAAGATTTAGATTGACAAACTCCTTGGTGCAGAGGAATGTCTGTACTCTCCAGCAGCACGATGATGGTGTTATACCTCTTCTCTTACTAATACCCAATAACAGCAATCATTTGGTAGCAGTGAAAACGTTGTTATGTTTCATTCTTGAAAAATACCATTGTGCATGTCTCTGATCAAATAAATACTGCAACAAGAAAATTTTGTAACTTCTTTAGTAAGTTGAAGGAGTGGTTACAACTAATAAAGGATGGGCACCAGAAAAGAAATCTGACAGGGAAGACTGCAACTGGGAAAGTGGAGCAATGAAAAAGCCCCTCTCGGAAAAAACACAGGCATCCAGAAAGTGATTTGTACCTTAAGGCCTGTATGTTTTATCAGGGTCAAGATACAGTAGATAAATAGAAAGATTTCATTGCAGGTGAGCTCTGACAAGAAGAAAATTCCGCTCAACAGTCAAGAAAAGACAAGTACAGACAAATCCTCCATTATAATCATGTGAATTTACAATTAAAGACTATGTAAATATATATGCAAATTAAGCCATCCATCTGGAGAGTCCCCTGCCCTAGAGGCACAGGCCAACACGACGGCAGTGAAAAATCCAGTTGTTCAGATGGATTAACCCTTCTCCTCTCTTAAATACCCTACACACCCAGCTGGTCCCTTTTTCTTTTTAAATCCTGAGTTTTAAGCAATTCCTGTTGTCCTTGCACGATCTGAAACCACAGAGCATACCAAGTAAAAAGAATGTAGACTTGAAAGGCAAAGGGACAACTTTGCATGTAACCTCACGTTAATGAGGCCCGAGTATTACATGCCCACAGAACTGAAGGATCACAGTTTCCATCCACAAGCCCTCGGTACAATAGCAAGGCCCATTGAACATTAGTGTGGTACTTCATCTCCCTCACGCCAAACAGCAGTTTGGGAAATGAGAGCTGCGGACACCTCTTTATGGATGAGGTCTGACTTCCCTTCTCTCCCCATCCCAAGGGCACAGAGCAGGTTCTGCAGTTCAGATTGTAATTTGTTTCCTAGTGCAAGTCCACCTTCTTCCATCCAGGGAAAAAGAGAAAATCTACTTCACGTTGCTGCTAAGAGGTTAACAAAGAAAATACAGAGAATGCAAATACATAGACTTCAAAATTGTCTGCTTTATTCTCCTCCAGGAGACTGGTGCTCCTGGTTTTGAATGTTAAGAGGCAAACCACAGGGATAAAAAAGCATTACATCCTGGGCTTGTGAAACTCATCCACTTCTGCCACAAGTTTTGACATTTTCTGGTGGAAACTCACTCTTACAGTAACAGCTTTGCCATATAAAATTGTAGGACTAAATATAAAGTGATTGTTTGTTCAGTGTTGCACTCTTCACCAGGTAACAGTACAGGGCAGAACAAATACTTCTATTTTTGTTTCTAAAAGACAATGAGATCATTGACCTTAGCATACATTCCAGAAGTGATAGGATTATTGAGGTTTCTTCTCTTTGAAAGCTTATAGTTCCCAAACAAAAGATTACTTTGAATTTACATCCTATGGCACTTAGCAGAGACAAAAGAGCCTAATTTTTCAAACTCCCCTTTGACGATGCTTTTTACTTCAGGATTTACTTCATTCCTCTCTTGTAGCCCTCCTCTTATCACTGGTAAATACAAATGCTTATCAAGGCATTCTCAAGAAGTCATCCCTAACACATCCACTTTCTGCCCTTGTATAACACACATCTTCATCCCCACACTCTCTTTCTTCCCTGTTCTCTTCAGCCAGATCCACATGTTCAGGCGTTGTTTCTTTCTCAGTCTACACATTATGTTGCAGGAGCCTATTGCAACTATTGCAATTTTCACAGAATCACAGAATCACTAAGGTTGGAAAGGACCTTCAAGATCAAGTCCAACCATTAACCCAACGCCACCATGTCCCTTAAACCATGTCCTGAAGTGCCACATCCACACGTTTTTTGAACACTTCCAGAGATGGCGACTCCACCACCTCCCTGGGCAGCCTGTTCCAATGCCTGACTACCCTCTCGGTGAAGAATTTTTCCTAATATCCAATCTAAACCTCCCCTGGCGCAACTTGAGGCCATTTCCTCTCGTCCTATCGCTGGTTACTTGGGAGAAGAGACCAGCGCCCTCGTCGCCACAACCCCCTTTGAGGCAGTTGTAGAGAGCCATAAGGTCTCCCCTCAGCCTCCTCTTCTCCAGACTAAACAACCCCAGTTCCCTCAGCTGCTCCCCACAAGACTTGTGCTCCAGACCCCTCACCAGCTTCATTGCCCTTCTCTGGACACGCTCCAGCACCTCAGCATCCTTCTTCTAGTGAGGGGCCCAAAACCAAACACAGTATTCAAGGTGCGGCCTCACCAGTGCCGAGTACAGGGGCACGATCACTTCCCTACTCCTGCTGGCCACACGATTTCTGACAGGTCCCTTTCTGCCAGGCAGCTCTCCAGCCACTCCTCCCCAAGCCTGTAGCATTGCATGGGGTTGTTGTGGCCAAAGTGCAGGACCCTGTACTCGGCCTTATTAAACCTCATACAGTTGACCTCTGCCCATCGATCTAGCCTGTCCAGATCCCTCTGCAGAGCCTTCCTACCCTCCAGCAGATCAACACTCCCACTCAGCTTGGTGTCATCTGCAAACTTACTGAGGGAGCACTCGATCCCCTCATCCAGATCATCAAGAAAAACATTAAACAAGACCGGCCCCAGAACCGAGCCCTGGGGAACACCGCTTGTGACCGGCTGCCAGCCGGATTTAACGTCGTTCACCACAACTCTCTGGGCTCGGCCATCCAGCCAGTTCCTCACCCAGCAAAGAGTAAACCCGTCTAAGCCACGAGCCGCCAGTTTCTCCAGGAGAACGCTGTGGGAGACGCTGTCAAAGGCTTTACTAAAGTCCAGGTAGACAACGTCCACTGCCTTTCCCTCATCCACTAGGCGGGTCACCTGGTCATAGAAGGAGATCAGGTTGGTCAAGCAGGACCTGCCTTTCATAAACCCATGCTGGCTGGGCCTGATCCCTTGGTTGTCCTGCAATTTTTGCTCCCTATGATCTATTTGGATACCTGAGTAAAAAATTTGCATATCAAGAAACATATAGCATTCCTCTTCGTTAATTATGAAAGCCACAGAAGATGAAGACATTCCTCAAAGAGCAAGTTCCTATTTCCTAACATATCCATGAAGTGGCAGAACTCGTAATTAATCACCTGAAGATTCACGAGAACAAGATACTCGAAGACTTCAGTTTTTGCCAACACTAACCAAATGACAGAAGAAAAAAATTAAGTAATTTTTACACCAGACCAGATAAATTATTATCAGTCAGCATACAAAACTGACACAGCTAACTTCACTATCCTAAAGAGTTTTGTAATTTATTGCAGATATCCCAGCTGAGAGACATTTTCACTGTTTTAGATGCCTAGTATAAAGCTATAGACAACAGTTCTAAAAGATGACAATTCAGACTGGATGTGCATTTCACAAACTAACTTGTTAATTACTGGTATTTTGATTACTCAACCATTAAAATTTTGCTCAGAAGCACTAAAGCAACTCTGTAGAAATGCTCATGCATTATCCCTGGTTTTATACCATATTGTGCAGAGTATTACATGGTATTGACTAACATTTAAGATTCTTTAATAAACTATTTTGGAATTTGCAATTCTTCTTTCTCCTTAAAAAAAACTTAGGTCTGAGTTTAACCCCTTAAAAAAGGTGGTTCAGGTATTTACAATTTACCATCCCACTCTCTATTCTTGGAATTGGCTTGCCTGTAAATTATTCCACGCACAACCTATCCAAAGTGGGAGATCACAGCCTTTTAGTACTTCTATAATATAGGATCTCAATCTACAAATCTTCTAAGAGCTTCACCTCACGCACCGTCCCACGGAGCTGAACAAGATGCCCAGTGGTAGCGAGAGCTATGCTAACGAGCAGTTGCTGCAACAGATGCTCACATCTGCATTGGTATCGCCACATCCTAACTGCAGATGCAGTTGTGCCTTAACTTCTCTCTTACTTAAGAAAAATACAAATTAAATGAAAATAATCTCAGATCGGTTTAAAGAAGAAAAATAAGTTAACTTTTTTGTTGGATATAAAGATCACATTCTGGAAGCTGAGCTTGACATTTCATTTTCAAGATGTCTAAACAACCACAATAAATTTACAAATGTAGACATGCCACACTGTTAAATTTCATTTCACGCTCAGTAGGCAAATATTACCAAACTGTATGTACTGTCATCCTCTGTCTTTTTAGTTAGAAATCTTGTAGCCAATACAGGTTTGACCTTGAAATATTTCACAGATGGATGAAGTCGCTTAATTTGCTAGTCACTTTGTTACAGATTTTGCAGAACTGCAAAGTTAGGTCTCATTTACTCTAATTTCACTTTACAATAACTTTACAAACTGCATCATCAGTAAGAGTCACTAAAAATGCAATAATGAACCATGTGTATGAACGGTCATGAAAAATTCAGTTTTGAAATTAAAAAAGCTCAGAAAATACAGAAGCTAATTTTCTTTATATTTAGTACTCCTAGAATTATTTTTAGTGCAAAAACATAAAAAGTAAACCCGTACACTATTTTTGTGGAGATTATGGTACACTGACAAAACTACTAGAAGTTTTCTTTTTATGAAGCCAGTGGAAATATATGGCCTTGTATGAAGGGATGACTAACTGTTACAGTACATAGATGTAAAATTCTGTTCATTAGGTTTTTTAACATGGTTTGAGTCTACAGTGATGTGTATTTCAAAGGGAAAGTTAAAGGCAAAAATCCAACTCTGTTTACTCAAGGAATAGCTATTTTCTGATACTCCTACTGCATTTGATGTACTACACCAGAGTTGCTACTCAAAACAAGTAACCAAATATATGCAAATGCTAACTTTTTAATTACTTAGTTAGCTAAAAAATCTTGTTCAGTTACAAGACATCATAACTCATTATCATTTCAAATACATTAAATCACATTTTTTTCAAATAATAAAAATTCATTTTGGTCTAATTGCCAAATAAGAACACTAATTGAGTAAGAACTGCGAAACACTGAAAAGGACTTTGGATCTCTAATGAGTTGTAAACTACTGTATACGATGAAGTTGAAAAATAAGCATTTTGGATTTTCCAAGAAAAAAGAAAAACTAAAAGCAAACAAAAGTTAATTTGAAGTGCTGCTCAGTTGCTTCTTAAGCGTGTTCTTTTTTGTCTCAAATGATCCCCTTCTGAAAGACCCACCGTCTCCATCCCACCAACATATATCCCAATAACTGATTCCTCACACAGCATAGATCTACTCTGAAATGAGAAAAACTCTTCAGACAACAAAATTAAGCTCCATCCTATCCATGCCTGGAAACAGTCTCTCTCACACTTGCTTTCCCCCCCCCTTTCCCCTCTAGTCTCACATAGAGAAGCCTGTCCAAAGGCAGTTTAGGTCCCTACCCAGCGCATTGACTTATACCGCCATGCATTCCCACAGTCAGGGCTTCCATCTAAGCTGTCCATGGCTTGATTTTAGATATAAAATGCAAAATATTTGGGCCAGGCTCTCTCTTGGTCAATAAAAAAAAAAAAATTTGTTTAAGTTTTTATTTTGCCTACTGTTACCTTAAAAATGAGTTCTGTGAACACGACCGTCTACTGAGCCCAATGGGAAAAACTGTTATCGAATTTCAAGGAGTTTTTTGTCAGATCCTGAATTCAAGGCTTAAGGAGTTCCTCTACAATAACCTAAAGGAAATAGCATGGAAGGGCAGCTGGGGGAACACCCTTTATTTTGCTGCTTATGTTCTTGATATCATCAGCTGTTACACATGAGCACTGAGTTCAAAAGCTGAGACCTGGCAGGTAATGCCAAAAATAAAGCCTACAAGAGTTGGGGGGGCGGGAATCTTGCAAATCTGGCATTAGAGAGTGACGGCTTGTTAATAGAGTGCATCTGCGTTACAGAACTAATGACTGTCACGGTGCCGTTTTTTTATAACAACAGCATAGGAATGGGAGACCTTCTGCTGCTAATTTTAGAAAAACACTAACCATCTTGTTTGGGAAGACTAGTCTATACTCCTTAATAGTACACATGCTAGTCAAGCTAGAATCAAGTCGTATACTAATGCATGCATTAATAATTTATGAGCAGTTCTGTCTTTTCTTTTACCTAGTGTAGTCAAAAACCTCTTGAGAGGAGAAATAAAAAATTATTTCACATTTATATCAAATGAGGATTTACGTTTAATTTCATAAGATGGCTCATCTGCAAATGCAGCCTATCTTCCCAGAATCCCTTCTGATGTCAATTCCAAGAGGTGAAAAGGAAAATGTGGCACTGAATATTAACTTAGTGGCATTGTTTCCAAAAACTAAATTGTTGAATGCATTGTGTGCCTACTAATATTTGATAAGCTGCTTTAACACCAGCTCCTGGACTGAAGTAAATGAGAACTGCAACTCAAGTTCAAGTACAAGTTTAAAACATACAAAATTTAGGAGAAAAGCTTGAAAATGTAATTTAAAGACAGCCTTCAAGTCAAAAGTCAAAATATGAATAAAGCCAGACCCTTCCCTACTAACTCTTTTACTTACCCTCCCCTGCTATTTTTCACACTTCAACAATATTTTGGGAATACTGGCAATATTGTTCAGTTCATCAAGTAACTGTCTTCAGTTTACGGTCCTTCAATCTTTGTGGAATGAGAACCTAACATACAGAGTGGGCTACCATTCCAAATAATCCAAATTTCTAAATGGGGGGCAGGGCAGGGGGAACACAAGAAAACCAAAATAGCATCATAGAATCATAGAATCTTTGGGTTGAAAGGAACCTTTGAAGGTCATCTAGTCCAGTGCCCACTGCAATGAGCAGGGACATCTTCAACTAGATCAGGTTGCTCAGAGCCCAGTCCAACCTGGCCTGGAATGTTTCCAGGGATGGGGCATCTACCACCTCTCTGGGCAACCTCTCCCGGTGTTTCACCATCCTCATTGTGAAAAAGTTCTTCCTTATATCTGGTCTAAATCTACTCTTTTAGTTTGAAAACATTCCCCCTTGTCCTATCGCAACAGGCCCTGCTAAAAAGTCTGTCCCCATCTTTCTTATAAGCCCCCTTGAAGTACTGGAAGGCTGCAAGAAGGTCTCCCCAGAGCCTTCTCATCTCCAGGCTGAACAACCCCAGCTCTCTCAGCCTTTCTTCATAGGAGAGGTGTTCTATCCTGCTGATCATTTTTGTGGCCCTCCTCTGGACACGCTCCAACAGATCCATGTCTTTCCTGTGCTGAGGGCTCCAGAGCTGGATGCAGGACTCCAGGTGGGAGTAAAGGGGCAGAATCACCTCCCTCCACCTGCTGGCCACGCTGCTTTGGAGGCAGTCCAGGATACGGTTGGCCTTCTGGGCTGCAAGCGCACATTGGCAGCTCATGCCCAGCTTTTCATCCACCAGTACCCACAAGTCCTTCTCAGCAGGGCTGCTCTCAATCCCTTTATGCCCCAGCCTGTATTGATACCACGGGTTGCCCCGACCTGGGTGCAGGACCCTGCACTTGGCCTTGTGAAACCTCATGAGGTTCACATGGGCCAACCTGTGGAGTGTGTCCAGGTCTCTCTGGATGGCATCCCATCCTTCAGGCATGTCAATAGCACCACTCAGCTTGGTGTCGTCTGCAAACTTGCTGAGGGTGCACTTGATCCCACTGCCTATGTGACTGATGAAGATATTAAAGAGTACTGGTTCCAATACGGATCCCTGAGAGACACCACTCATCACCAATCTCCATCTGGACATTGAGCTGTTGACCACTACCCTCTGGATGCCACCATCCAACCAGCTCCTCATCCACCCAACAGTCCACCCATCAAATCCATCTCTCTCCAACTTGGAGAGAAGGATGTTATGGAGGACTGTGTCAAAGGCCTTACAGAAGTCCAGACAGACGACATCGGTAGCTCTTCCCTTGTCCACTGATGTGGTCACTCCATCATAGAAGGCCACTAGCTTGGTAGGCAAGACTTGCCCTTGGTGAAGCCATGCTGGCTGTCTCAAATTACCTCCCTGTCCTCCATGATCTTCCCAGGCACAGAGGTGAGGCTGACGGGCTGGTAGTTCCCAGGGTCCTCCTTGCTACCTTTTTTAAAAATGAGTGCAATGTTTCCCTTTTTCCACTCTCATATCTATATAATATGTATGTTCAAAATGTAGCTACGTACATACAATATGTACAATATGTATGTACAAAATATGTACCCATTCACAAAATAGAAGGTGAAAAAACTTTTGATATTTCAGTGAGAAATCAGCTCAGGACTGAGATACTAGAGTTGGACTATGCTTTTTGCACTGGACAGAGCACCGCTGACTTTGAATCAAGCATCACAGCAATTCATGGGACCACAACTGGTACCAGCACCTTGAAACCATGAAATGATGCATATGGCTTAACCACTGCCTCATCCTACCAGCTTCTTTCCATTTTGCACTCTATTTCCACCCTCTTTTGCCGCTAGATGGGCAGCCTAAGCTCAAAGAGCCAAATACCACAGTATCACCAACATCCGGAGTTATACATAGACTGACAACGATTCACCAAGGGAAAACATTCCCACAAGTTTGTTACACTCTCATCAAGTTAGTAGGTAGTGAATGTTGCAACAGATGAAGTCACAGTATTTGAAACAATATTAAATTGGCAGCACAGAGCTACAGGAAGTTGTCTGGAAATGGGGTTATGCTAATGCCTGTATATGTTTGCTTAAAATTTATGCAGAACAATGTTTAAAATTATGTTAATAGCCTCACTGCAAGTTAAGAAATGCAATATTCAAGCCATGCAGGCCTTCTTCCTCATGTGTATTTATTTTTAACGGGCACATCAACATCCATTAAGTACAAAGAGAATTAATTTATTTTGCTCAGTCACAATTAAGGCTAATATGACTCAGACTCCTACATAGTTTAAAACTGGACCTAAAACTAATGACCAGTCATTTGCAGTGATTAAAAGAGTCCATGGCACGTTCACGTAAGACAAGTGACTACTGCCGATGTCCTGGACAAAATCTCAGCAACTGCTGGTAATTCCACTACATTTGCATGAGGTAGATTTTCTTCATTATCGCAACTAGAGAAGATACGGCTCAGCTTGTGATAATGCAACAGTCTCAAAGCCATTAGTTCATCTTTGAGAACCCATGGAGATGAGAGACAACTAGGAAAGGTGAAGTTCAGTCTTTAAAAAAAAAAAAAAAAAAAAAGCCAGAGACAGGGAGGGAGGAAGGGAAGGAGAGACATTAAACTTTCATTCAAGGAAATACTGGAATTTAAAAATGAAACAGAACAGTTTGAAGGCATCTGGAAAAAAAAGCAGTCAACCTGGATTTCTCATGGTTTAATCATGTCAAATCAGCAGCAAGACGGCAAATCAGGTAGACAAAGAGAACACAATAGATGTCATATGTGCTAATGACATATTTCTCACGAGAACATAATATATGTCACTTTTAAAGAAAGTTTTCCTATCTTAGGGTGAATGCAAAACTGACTGGAAAGCTATACTGAGTCCAAACAGAAAAGCTAATACTTTGGAACTTTTTAGATCCACTGCTATTCAGTATTTTGCTTTCTATACATTACACAGAATCACAGAATCACTAGGTTGGAAAGGACCTTTAAGATCATCAAGTCCAACCATTAATCCAGCACCACCATGTCCCCTAAAACATGTCCTGAAGCGCCACATCCACATGTTTTTTGAACACTTCCAGGGATGGCGACTCCACCACCTCCCTGGGCAGCCTGTTCCAATGCCTGACCACCCTCTCAGTGAAGAAATTTTTCCTAATATCCAATCTAAATCTCCCCTGGCGCAACTTGAGGCCATTTCCTCTTGTCCTATCACTAGTTACTTGGGAGAAGAGACCAACACCCTCATCGCCACAACCCCCTTTCAGGTAGTTGTAGAGAGCGATAAGGTCTCCCCTCAGCCTCCTCTTCTCCAGACTAAACAACCCCAGTTCCCTCAGCCGCTCCTCATAAGACTTGTGCTCCAGAACCCTCACCAGCTTCGTTGCCCTTCTCTGGACATGCTCCAGCACCTCAACATCCTTCTTGTAGTGAGGGGCCCAAAAATGAACACAGTATTCAAGGTGCGGCCTCACCAGTGCCGAGTACAGGGGCACAATCACTTCCCTACTCCTGCTGGCCACACTATTCCTGATACAGGCCAGGACGCTGTTGGCCTTCTTGGCCACCTGGGCACACTGCCGGCTCATGTTCAGCCGGGTGTCAACCAGCACCCCCAGGTCCCTTTCCGCCGGGCTGCTCTCCAGCCACTCCTCCCCAAGCCTGTAGCATTGCATGGGGTTGTTGTGGCCAAAGTGCAGGACCCTGCACTTGGCCTTATTAAACCTCATACAGTTGGCCTCTGCCCATCGATCCAGCCTGTCCAGATCCCTCTGCAGAGCCCTCCTACCCTCCAGCAGATCAACACTCCCACTCAGCTTGGTGTCATCTGCAAACTTACTGAGGGAGCACTCGATCCCCTCATCCAGATCATCTATAAAGATATTGAACAAGACTGGTCCCAGAACCGAGCCCTGGGGAACACCACTCGTGACCGGCCGCCAGCCGGATTTAACGCCATTCACCACAACTCTCTGGGCTCGGCCATCCAGCCAGTTCCTCACCCAGCAAAGAGTAAACCCGTCTAAGCCACGAGCCGCCAGTTTCTCCAGGAGAATGCTGTGGGAGACGCTGTCAAAGGCTTTACTAAAGTCCAGGTAGACAACATCCACTGCATTTCCCTCATCCACTAGGCGGGTCACCTGGTCATAGAAGGAGATCAGGTTGGTCAAGCAGGACCTGCCTTTCATGAACCCATGCTGGCTGGGCCTGATCCTTTGGCTGTTCTGCAGATGCCCTGTGAGCACTCTCAAAACCAACCGCTCCATAATCTTCCCTGGTACAGAGGTCAGGCTGACAGGCCTGTAGTTCCCAGGATCCTCCTTCCGGCCTTTCTTGTAGACGGGCATCACATTGGCAAGCCTCCAGTCTTCTGGGACCTCCCCTGTTAACCAGGACTGCTGATAAACGATGGAGAGTGGCTTGGCAAGCTCCTCCGCCAGCTCTCTCAGTACTCTTGGGTGGATCCTATCAGGCCCCATAGACTTGTGGGTGTCCAGGTGGCTTAGCATGTCCTTGACTGCTTCCTCCTGGATTATGAGGAGTACATTGTGCTCTCCATCCCCATCTTCCAGCTCAGGGGGCTGAATATCCTGTGGATACCTGGAGTGGCTATTAAAGACTGAGGCGAAGAAGGCATTAAGTACCTCAGCCTTGTCCTCGTCCTTGGAGACAATGTTCCCCGCCATATCCAGTAGGGGATGGAGATTCTCCTTGCCTCTCTTTTTGTTGTTAATATATTTGTAAAAACATTTTTTATTATCCTTTACGACATTCAAACCTAAATGTGCAATTTCAGTACTTATCTATCTAGGTCATGAATAAATCCCAACATATCACCAATCTTAGACCAACTGCAAGCACTCTGGATGAGCAGATGAGAATATACAATAAACAGGCTGAAGTAATCATCTGAAAGAAACAGGATGCCTTTCAAAAGGGAGAAAGGCAAGGTATTCCAGTAAGTTGGAATATTCAACTATATAAACCAAGGATGAAGAGCAAGTGATTATGTAGATATTACCTTGAAAAGCACCTCGGGACCACAGTCATTCAGAAGTTGAACCCACTCCTTAACATCCACCATTTGCAAACTAGGCAAACATACAAGTATATTTCATAGGATTATAGCAGACATCTCTTCTACACTGGTAAGGTCTCAACTGGATGTTTCTGTCTACAGTTAAGATGTTATGGTTCCTAAAAAACGTGTGCCTAGATTAAAGATCGGTGAAATTTATCTGAAAAAGTAACAAAAAAAGTAGAGAAGACTGAGGTAGAAACAGAATAAACAGAGTACAGAAATGTCAGAGACCATGAAAAAGAACGAAAACCTATTTTCCATTACCTAGAGATGTCTGGAAGATTCAGGTGGAACATAAGGTAAAACATTCTGCAGATAAGGGCAGTGAAGTCTGGGATGGTTTGCCAGAGACCCCAAGAAATTAAAGAAACGTAAATGCCAAGTCATGTAGCTGAAATGCAGTAATCCTACTCAACAGCCCAGGCACCAACTGGAAAGGAAAGCAGCTCTTCAGCAAAGGACCGGGCGGTCCTGGTAAACAACATGTTTGAACATTAGCCTGCAGTGCGTCCTTGTAGAAATGAAAACCCGCACCATACTGGGATGAATCGGTAGAAGAAGAGGCAGCAGATAAAGTGAAATGCTCATTCTCCACAATTCACCACTTGTGAGACTGCATCTGCAGCATTTTGTCCCATCTGGAGCTCCCCAGTAGAGGAAAAAGATTGACATATTGAAGCCAGTCTGGTTGAGGGCCACCACAACAACCAAGGGATGGAGTATACAATGCATGGAGAGAGGCCGAGGGGCCTGAGTCTGTTTAGTTTCTTATCTTTAGAAAAAAGATTAAGGGAGAATCTAAGTCCTGTTTTTGAGATTACAGAGAAAAGACAGCCAGGCTCTTCTTAGAGGTTTACCATGAAAGGACAAAAGGCACAGACACAAGTTGCAGAAAGGAAAACTCCAATTATTCCAATCAGATAGAAGGGGGAAAAAAATAATAAGAATGGTAAAACATTGGAGCATGTTGCTCAGAGAAGACTTACCATATCCTTAGAGTTATTCAAAATTCACTTGAATAGGGCCCTCAGCAACCTGACCCAGCTTCAAAGGTGGCCCTGTCTTGAACAGCAGGCTGGACTAGATGACTTCCAGAAGTTCCTTGCTACCTGAAGTATTCTATAACTCTTTGTGATAGTGTTTGTGAGGAATGATAAAGATAGTGCCTTGGGCAAGGAGACTGACTGTACAATCTCCAGAGGTTCATTCCAGGTTTTTTTCCTGCAATGCTTAAGATTGAAAGGTACCAATAAATCTTCAGACAGAATATGTGTTTTCTCCTCTTTGCATGAACAATGCCTCATATATTTTAGCTAAAAGGTCATAACCATAAATAAATACACAATATTCCATATGTAGAAATTTAATATTGATAAACTCAGAAATTAATTTTAGATACCAGACTGCACGGCAAATAAGGGGGGGAGGGGAATGACAGTGGAGAAAGTTGCCACAGTCAGCATATAAAATAACATTTTCAAATACCTCCTTATCCCCTCTGCAATTCCCAGAGAGGCTCACAGGCACTTTGCTGAAGCCAAAGCTGGAACCTCTGCTGAGTGCTGGGCTGGCAGTGTGCAGTGACAGAGAAATACATGATGCACATTCATTGCAAGCAACTTCAAAATCCCTTTTTAACTTTTAAGGCCTTCACAGCACAAAAGACAAAGGGAGATTGGCTATATCACACAGGGAATTTACTTGTGGATCTTCCAAAAAGATTCAAGGAGGGAACAAAAACACTGATAGTATGCTCATAAAGCCCTCTTTACTGTATTTATGAAGTTTCACGGTCACTAGTGATGTATGCAGGCCATGGAGGACAACTAAACTGTAAGCTGATACCTTCTAATAAAGGAACTGAAGACATTATAAAGTCAGAAAGTTATGCAGCATCCTCTCTCATATCTGGTTATTGCTTTGAATGTTCAGAAGTAAAATAAAAATGCTTCTTTAAACTTAAGACCAACACTGATTTCCTTCAAGGTGCAGATGTAATGCTTTGTCCTCACTATAAATAAGCTGTTGATAAATGTGTCGTGAAAAAAAAATATGAAAGAGCTTGGCACTGCTTACTTTTAATCCATTAGTGGCACAAGAGACCACAGCAATACCAATTGTCTAATTTCACTGATTTTACCAGCTTAAAAGAATAAATATTGCTTGCATGATCAAGGTCCTTAGTTTTTGTCATATTTTGCGTAAGAAAAGAACATGACTGCCAGATGAAAAATTGGCCAGTAGCACCTTTTTATTTTGAGACTTTTTTTCATAACTCTTTTAAGAAGTATTTCCTTTTCTCCAACTAAACCTGTAAAAGTCTTTCAACATTACAGTTCAATTTAGATTGAGTACTCTAGCACAATTCCCAAACTCTGTGAAGAAAGTTCTTTAGATGTGCCTCATAGGCAGGCAAAAAAAAAAAAAAAAAAAAAACTTATTTTTGTATACACAGAAAACAATAGAATGCTCATTTTCTGAGAAGCCTGAAATGTCAACCTGCATAAAAACAGCTATTTTTTTAAAATATATATATATATCTCCTTTTACAGTAATTCTCATTATTTAGGTTGATTCAGCTATATAAAATATGCATATATACACATTACCCACAGAGAATACAGGCTAAACCATGACAGATATTTAAACTTGGAAGTATGTATGTAAAACTTGAATGAAATTAAGAACTATGCTACAATTTAAAATTAAACAGATATATATACTTATATTGTCCATAACATATATACCTATGTCTAAAGACATGCACATCTTTGACTGAAATATGAACTCTAGATTTAAAAGCTTAAGATTCAGTAAGATTTTCATAGTTCCATACTTATCTGAGATTAACTTTTCTTACTTCTACCATGGTAAAAGTTTTGCTTTTGTAAAACATGTTGTTTCCTAGGAAACAAGAAAAAATGCATGTGCAATACAAATAAAAATTCAAAAGCTTTGGACAAAACTACATCCACTAAAAATGAGTCATTTTTCTCTCACTTCCCTACATCTGAGTCAAAGATTTCATCATTGCTATAAACAATGTATTCATGACCTAATAATTCAATGGTTAAAGAAAGAAGTTAACACTCCTAAATAGTAGAGGGGGAAAAAGTATTTTATTATTTCATACTTACACTTTTTTCAGCAATCATTGCTGGAAGTTTTACTCTTCAAAATCAAGCGGCAACCTGTTACAAAAATTTTAAACTAATTCTACAAAAAACAACATAACCCTCAGAAGTTCACAGAAAACGAAATAAATTATTCCCAACATGACAAATTGAGAGAAATGCCAAGATGTTTGGCAGAGGCTCTCTCTAGCATGAACAGTTCCCTACAAGAAAAGGAATTTCTGCTTCAATTTACATGGGAAACCTACTATTTGCAGGTGTGAAGTTCCAGAGGTGTTCTGTTTTGTACTATAACTCTCACACAAAAAGAAGAAATTGTGACAACATTTTTGTGTGCTATCTGAACACGACAGTTACTGATAGAACAGAGCACACAGCCAGACAGCAGTCTTTGTCAATAACGATACTTCTCACATAAATGCTGTTTGGTTGGGATTTTTTTTTAGATTTTATACATTAATAAACTATTGTGCATCTGACAAAAAGAAAACCTCATTTTTTATACTGTTCATTCTAATGAGATCAGTTTACTTTCCAGAATATGGTAAATGGGTAATACCAATGACCAGCTAATTTTTAAACTATATTCCTTAGCAAACAAGAAACTCAAAATAATTGCTGCTGGAAAAAATGGTGTAACCTGATCCCATAAAACACAGTATTTAAGAGATATGCAAGAAAGGATTCTGATGCATTGACTTAGGAAAGGGATTAAGCTAATACCACTACTCTTCTGAGCACTGAGTTTAACACACTTCAGTTATGTATCTTTGTTAATTTATGAGTTCTCATGTCTGGGCTAAACTAGTTACTAGACAAGGAGAGGTATGAAAACAGTAGTGGGATTAAATTAACAGCTGTAAAACTTGGGTGGATTACTTACACCTAGAAAATGTCAAGAAAATGCCTGGACTACTAACTAGATATTGTAAGAGTAAAACCAGAAGTGTCATCAGATGGAGGTGCTTTGTGGCAAGCTCTGCATTGCAGAGGTAGGAAACAGAGGGTTTGTTGTTGTTCTCATTTCTCAGACCTAAGAATCTTGATCCATCAGTTTTTATATGCTGCAGTGCTATTCTAATGACTTCAAACACTTCCAGCTTCAAAATCATTGAGTAGTATCTTTTAAATAACCTACAAAGTATCAAATTCTTTTGCATGAAAAATAATAAAAGGCTCTGAATAACATCAAAATAAATGCCTACCCGTTTGGTGTGTTCAAAAGGCAAAAAACTTAAAAGCTACCCAAGAGTCTAGACAAATAAAGCATTAACAGTTAACCCTACTTGTTACAAACACACTGAAGTACAAACACTAAGCACATGTGTTGGAAGACATGTTTTTCTCACATTTAGGAACATTCATGTGAATCGTCACGGTCTCCAGCTGTCTTTCTAGTCTCCATTCCAATAATGTTGTTTGACATCTCATACATGAAACCTGTCTGTGCTTCCTCGTGCTGTTCATCCCACCTGTCTTTTGCTTAACTGCAGATGACGTCTCTTGCGGTCTTGCCTTTTTTCTTTCTCTTTTTCATTTCTCCAGACTTTCTCAGCCATCCTTATCTTTTCCTTATCCTCCAACAATTTTTCTTCCCTTCTAAACTCAGTTTTACTCTCGTAGTTGCCCTTACTGTTTTCAATGACTGTAGAGCCCACTGCTTTTCTTTCCCATGGAGAGGTTAAACATGCTGGCAGGAACACAGCAGGAGCTGAGAAGAGCTGCTGAACATCTCATACTGCCTCTGTGGAAGAAAGAAGCTGAAGACTCTTCCAGCCAAAGGGCATTTCAGCTGCCTCCTTCAGCACCTGCCCTTCGTCCCTGCTCACTTCACCCCCAGCTCCTCCATCTTTTTCTGTTGTGCCGCTGCGTCCCTGTACTCTCCACTGCCTCCAGTTTCTGCTTTCTACCATGCCCCCACATCTGCATTTTCCCCTAACCCAAATACGCAGATTTCATACACATGTCTGCGTACTGACATACATCTTTATAAAAAGACAAAGCCTCTGCCTTTCCTTATTACCTTATTTCTGCATATATTTTTTTCTCAAGAAGGCTCAGGGTAGATCATACTCAAGAAGCACAAATTAAGCCTACTTCTCTTACGAGCTAGTAAAATTTACACAGCCAGACTCTAACGCCTGGGTAAATATTCCAGATATTGCAACAACTGTACTCGTTAGAAGAGAACATTGCTTCTGAAATAGCAATTACAGCTTTTCTGAGCCCAAGATAACTGCATCTCCAGCTCAAAGTCTTCCAATTCCTTTAGTGCCAAGGCTAGCAAACTTTCAGAGCAGGATGACAGGCAGTTGTGCTTTTGTTTTTCAAGTTAAAGGTTAAGTATGCCGATAAAAACCCAGCAGGGACTGGGAGACGCTGCTGCGCATCCCACCTCGCCTTGCCGCTCCTCCTGAACCAGGCTCCCTGACCCCAGGGATGCTCTGCCGGCGCCGAGGTCAGGGCAAGCAGCCCCAGCTCTCCCTCTCCCCTCACCACCTCGGCAGCCCCCGTCTCACCACCGCTGCGCCGCTCCCTTTGCTGAGCTGGGAAAGCCATCCAGGCCATTGCACCGTGAACCAGGGCAGGGATCAGACCCAGGTTAAAAATACGCTTTCCTAGGGGAGTCTAGCACCCACGCTACAGGCAGCTGTCCCCTCCTCTTGTGTGCCTTATAGAAATGCCGAAATGGTGGCACAGCTGCAGCTTTAATGTGGCCATCTGCCACTTGAAAAGACACTCTCCATCATTACACTGTACTTATTTTGGAAGGAACATCAAAACCTATAATATTAAATTAATTTTCTCTTATTTTTCTCTGTTGCTGCTGCAGCTGATGTACGTAATTCAACCTACTCTTTTTGCAAAAAGGGCCCAATATTCTCCATATCCACATCCTCCTGAGTAGACGTTTTTCTTCCTAAAGCTCCGCAAAGGCTGCCCGCTGCAGATCTCTCAAGTGGTTTTCACTGTCGTCTTTGAAGCAGATTCGTTTTCTTTTCTTCCCCAGCTGTTGCTCTGTAAGATCAATTCCAGGTAAGACCAGGAGGGCGTTCACATGAGCGCAGACAGCGCTGCCATGAGCAACGCCCGCCGCCATGAGCAAACAGGGCAGGCCGCTGGACCTGTGCCGAGCTACGCCACGGCTGGCAAAGCAGCGCCTATCGCTGCCACAGGCCCAGGCAAGGACTGGGAACTCGCCACGGGAAAAAAGTAGCCACTGCTAAATCTGTCTGAGCTTCCTCAGTGGAGGATGGATTATTCAATCCCAAATTTTCAGGCATCTATCACTTCTGGACACATCTCCGAGAGACACAGAAGCACTTCACTTTCCCACTCAATGCACTGCTGAGACAGGTACTCGGAATGTAAATTAAAAAATTACTTGTCAACTGAATGACAAACACCTAAAATGAATTTGAAAGCTGAGATCTCTAGCGCTGAGCCTTTCTCCCTGTTTCTTACCTGTTTACATTTTTGTCCTGCTTTTCATGTCTAATACACCCCAGGAGAACATTTCTATCCCCCGCTACCTCAGGGAAAGGGCGACGATGCTCTGCTGAGCTGTTACTGTGCCTGTTAATCAAGGATGGTGGAGGATGGAGACACTGGGGTGGTGGGAAGCTGGGGACTCGTGTGCCTGTGACGATGCTGTCTACAGGAAACATAGTGCTGTGCTACTGGCACTGGAAAAAAAAGTTCTGCACTTCCATCTTCCACAGATTTTTCCTGTGCTTTTAGCTTTGCTGCTGAACACCCTCCCAGACCAGACCTCTTTAACAGCGCAATGCACAAGGTAGAAGTGAACGCAGGCAGAGGTCAGTGAAGGACATTACCTCTTTCAACTTAGAACTTTCAATCAAAAACCATATTCTGTGAGCAAAGCTGTGTGACAAAACAGTCTAAATAAATACCAACCAAGTAAATGCTGAGATACAGTATTTTTACTATTAGGAATATCCTATATATCTCTAAAGAAAAGATTCAAATTTAAAAAAAAAATTGTAACACTGCAATGTGAGAGGTCTGAGTTTTGGAGTAAGATTCTTGGCTAAGTATTCCCGAAGTCAGAGCGCTCCCTCCCAGGGCCCCGAGGTTCTGCAAGCATTTCTTCAAGGACAATGTGACAACCATAATGATGAGAAACACTAACACACAACTTGGTTTGGACTGGATAACAAAGTGATCCTCACAAAAAATGTTAAAGCAAGATGTGAATACAGCTGAAAATACCATTTGAGCAGAGAAACAATATCAGAGAAACTATAACATGGATTCATGAAGCAGCTTCAGTGCCTGCCTTGGAGACACTTGCTCACTTGCCAAGTCTGTCAGAAGGAATTAACTTGTCAGCAAAAAAAGGGTATAGTATAGGAAAAAATATTTGTTTGAAAGTTATACTGCTATTTTTCATCTTTCCACGGACTATTTCAAGCTTTCAGGCACGATCTGTTGTTTTTCATCTTGTTAACTGCAATTCTATCACATGGGCACATCCATCTTGTCCTTGATGCTTATATAACACCACCCCCCAAAACGAAGAGATTAAAAAGAAAAAGGGATACTTTGCAACTTTCTTGATGGCTAAGAACAGGCAAAGAAAGGATTATATTAAAAGCATCTTGAGTTTTGGGACAGAAGTTTCAGGTTAAGGATCTGTTAAGAAGCAAGAAGTCTGTCTGAAGATATGATGACCTGAAAAACTGAATTACTGTCCAGGTTTCAGAGCCAGGGGCCATCATCCCCAGCCAGCAAGGCCACATACAACCCCAAGTATCAAGTCAAAAGATTTGATTATGAGAGATTCAGGGAATAATTTAAGAAAAAGAACATACAGATGCAAAATGCTATCCTAGGTTAAATGTTGGGCGCTGGTTTGCACTGAATGAATTGGCTGTTGGAGTTAATTGGATAGCTTTTCAACCAGCATGTGAATGGTGTCCTGTGTAGCAGGACGGGATAGAAGAGAATGATAACATACACTTGTAAGTTCAGGTTACTACATAGAAGAGCCAATTTTAACTCTTCTGACCTCAAAAATGGGCACTGATAGAGAACGAAAAGGAAAAAAGGAGCATATGGCTTACTGCAGAAATGCTGTCAGCAAAACCACCTATGAAATTAACTTGCAAAAGTGTATTAAATTGTAATGCAATCGAGACAGAAGGTTCATCCTCAAAAGTCAAACAGTCATCTTACCAAGAATTAAGATGCAAATCAATCAGAATTTACATGAAACAGGTTTACATGGAACTTCCAGTGGGAAAGGCTCATCAAGGCTGGCCCCAGCCAAACCCCTGTACTGTGAAGTGCAGCACGTGTACCAACAACAAGAGACTTCTGTGATGGAACATGCAAACCCAGGTTAGTTTTCAACAGATTGAAACTTCTTCAGCTGGAGTAGAAGGAATTTTTAAACAGAAATGTTGACAACCTTGTCATAGACCTGTCCAGGAATACTTTGATTAATCTAACACAGAAGTAACTAGCCTCCATTAAACGCAGTCTGCCAGCAACAACCAGGTTTGAAAAACGCACAGCTCCCCCCTTGTCTCCCCTGTCCAGCACAATGAACGTCCCCTGACAACTTAGACATCAGCATCCCCATAAACATCAGCGTAACTGATCAAGCAGAAATTATAAGGCGATGAAACTTTTACTTTAGCTTTTGAATTTCTTCTTCTTCAAATATCAATGATGAAGTCAAAGAAGGAAAACAGCTTTATAAATCTCATTGGAACTACTGAGGGGAAAAAAGCCTGGGCAACATGAGAACATTCACTCGTGTGGGTTCATGCAGACCTCCTGCCCACAGGGGATAGATATGTCTTCTCACGCAAAGGTCTGCCAGCCAGTAAACCCACCTGAGGCAGTGAGGGAGCCAGCACAGTCCCGCTCCAATGCCACTGCCTGCCAGCTAGAAGGTGACAACACCTTTGTCGCTTTCTGAGAGGTGTCCACAGGCAGGCAGTTTAGTAGGGTCTCAGGTCCCCCTTCTTCAAGGCTTGAAGGATTTTGAGCTATAATATTCAACATTAAATTCAGAAATATCAAGCCAAATTCCTTCCATGCAGCCTTAAATGTTAAGTATCTAATATGTACTTAATGGTGGGCCAAATGATCTCCTCATTGTCTGCCAGCTAAGAGATCCGCTCAGCCCACACCTGGAATTAAGCACCCTTTTGGACAGGAGACTTCCAGTAGATCTGACAATCTGTCCTGTCCTGACACTGAAAAAGCTGACAGTCACTAAAAGATGTTTTCCTAAATCACTATGAAAAATAAATACAGGCTCTAAATTAAAACATCCTCCCACTTTATCAGAAATCAGGTGAGGTGGACAAAAGCAAAATGAGCAGTCTCTATTTCAGACATTCATTTGATCAAGAGGTTACTGACTATATCATTGTTGGGGAGACTCACTCCCAAAAGCAAAAAAAATTTTTTACAAGTTCCCATCACAGTTTCTCTTACAGAGCGAAAGCTTCTAACCATCATCTCATTTAGGTAGAATCCATTAACATATTAGTTAAAAAAAACCCAACACAGTGGCAGTTCATTTCTAGTAAAATGGTCTCTGCACTTAAAAATACGGAATTAACATTAAAAATACTAAGCATGACATCAGAAACAACTATTAGATTGTTGCACTCTCCAGAACACTACTTAGATACTGATACTTAGATACAGCCTGTCTTTTTTGGAAAGAGAAAGGATAAAACAGAAAAATCAGAGCTGACCAAAAAAAAATCAAAAAGGCTATCCAATAAAAATTCAATATTAGCATTTGAAATCAAGACTACACATCAGTATTTTTTCCCATTAATAACATTTTTAATTCTGTGAGATTTAGGTGACATTTAAAATAATAATTTTATTTAGCAGGAGTAACTTCAGTTATTTAGTGCCTTCTATGTAGACTTATAAAAGGGAACAACACCATCACTGGGCTTAACGTTGTCTGTTCTGAACCAAGACCATTCTGCCTTTCTCCACTGACCACACGGAGAAACTCATTGTCTTAGGTTCATCAGTCTTTACCTCCTTCTCCAAACAAAATGTTTTTCTTTGGTTTAATTCAATACTGAAGAGTACCCACATGGCATGGCCACACAGACAGATCAGGAGTTGCAGCCTGGATCCCATCCTTCCTTTGACAGTATTTCCCATGATTAGGACTAGGATCATGGGACTGGCTTGATACTACAGTGACCACAAAAATGCACAACACAAGGGAGGTATATTCAAGCCAAGAGATGAGTCCAGCTGTAAAGAATCAGGTCACAAAATCACTGAATGAAAAGTCCCACCAGATATTGAAGCAGTCCAGATGGATTCTGTTCAAATTCACCAGGCTCCAAAATAACCATTTCAATATTGATACTTGATTTTCTGGTACTCATTAGCTCAATGTAAGGCCCTCCCTCTAAAACAAACAAACAAACAAAACTCATGGAAAAAGAATGACTGTTGTGGTTTAGCTCAAACCAGGACAATGACAAAAATATTAAAAATACATGTACTGGAAGATACTTTCAAGTTTTGTAGAAACTTCAATTTTTGCGAACTGAAAATACGAAAAGACAAAGTTCTGATAAACCCTTTGAGTTTAGACACAAAGAAAATTTAGAACTGTTCAAGAAATGGGGGAAAAAAGGACAAGCTACACCTAACAGCATGAGAGAATCTGCTCTAGCAAGAAAACAGGAGCTCTGTCACTTAATATTATTGTCTTGAAAGATGATACCTAAACCACCTAACAATCACATAGCCCCCTAACACATTTTTAATGATGTCACCCTCATTCTTTCACAGATATCAAGGATGCAAGCGGTGATTATGACCTCCAGAACGAAATGGAAAAAATCTGCAGCCCAAATTGATCCATGAAACTTGTGGTTAAGGGCAAAAAAGGTGACTTCTGGATAGAAATCTAGTTTTTAAAATACTCTGAATGAATAGGAACATGCTATATTTCTACAGATTTACTAAAATAGGAAATTACAGCATTACTGGATACACCTAACTTCCAAATGTTCAGTTATAATTCATTAAGCAGAAATTAGCTTCAATGTCTGATGCTATTGCCTTTTGGTATAAACAGCTTTAACGTCCACTGGTAAACGTGCAAACACATGCTTTCCTGTAAATGCAGAAAAAATCCAGTGATGCACCATAATAGCACCAATGCAGTTGAAGAAAGGGCTTCTCCATTGCTGGGTTAACAACTCATTTCCGTCACCTGGACAGGTGTTCCTTGAGCCTGCTCTGGTTTGGCAAGTTGCCTCCTCATCCGCTTGGCTCTGGGAGTGGTCTTACTAGGTACGCCTCGAGTGTTCCATTTGCCGGTTTGACAGGGAGACGCTACTGGGGATCACGAGAATTTTCAAGGTAACAAGACACCAACAGAAATGCAAGGAACGAGTCAGAGATGAAGTCAAAACCCAGGTCAGAGCGCAGCAGGGGTCATCAGGAATGTGGAAAAGATGGCAAACGGGTCTGGGATGGTATGTGTGGATCTGTAAGCAGCATGGACTATGATTAGAATTACAGCATCGCCTTCATCATGTTAATTGCATTCTGTGCCATGCTCTAACTTGGCTTACATATAAGAAAAACCATCATATGACAAATATTTTCTTCTTATTAATTTCACTCCGTTCATCCCTGAGATCTAGCTGCATGCTCTGGTGTGTCTTCTGAACACTAAACTGCACTGCGTGTGACAAGCCCGACACAAATGTCGGTAGCTGGTTGCCACATCCCATTTTGTAAGGGCTGGGGAACCACGAGGCCAGCCGCCCGAGGAGCCCTAAGGTGCCACCACCGCTCTCATGGCCCCACCAGGGCAGAAAGTGGGTGGCCGAGGCAGGGGGTTGTGCGAGGCGTTGCGCTCATTAGCTTCCCCGTGACAGGAATCATTACTCAGAGCGTTTCTGGTGGGCTGCCACTGCCTTGCGTAACGGCATTCAGCAGTTCATCACACCCTCTTTGCCTCTGGTTTGCACTTGCCAAAAGCCTTCAGCCCGGACCGCACAAAGGACTTCGAGTGTGGAACCAAGGGAAGTCGTAGCATCTGGCTCAAGTCAAATAAATAGAAGCCCCGTCACTGCAAAAGCCCTTTGCAAGCAGAGAGGAGCTTGTGCCTGGCTGGTCCCCAGTGCCCTTCTGGACTCAGGCAATTTCTTCACTTGTACCATCACCGAATCAGGGAAAAAAAATGAAACAGGGGTGGTAAAGAGGAAGAGGAGGAAGAACATGTCCATGTCCAGAAGACAGATACCACCAGGGAAGAGAAATGCAGATCTGCTCAGGGACCGGGGTGGTAGCTGCCCATGCGGGGAGGAGTGAAAGTGCAGCTGGGGAGAGCATAGGAATCAGCCAAAACTATGTTAAAGGATGTAAACGATACGGGGGCAGAAGCCACCTCGATGCTTATAGGAGATCTAAGAAGAGAGCAGCTCCCATACTACCATTTCCCCTAGGAAGTGGTGCTACACGACACCATGGTTTCTCAGAAAGGCTTTGCTGTTACAGCTAGACCACGGGCACACTTGATACCATCCGCATGAAGGAGATACAGCATAGAGGCACAGGCCCTCCAAAACACCCCTGGGGAGGGGGAAAGCCTTCGGCACAGCAGCAGAAACTTGTCCTCCAGAGCTGCAGCAAGAAACCAAATGCTGTGAGAGATGGGCTGAAGGCCTGTGTGAAAGGATTTCATGCCTTCAAATTAGCACCTAAACTTTCATTTGCTTATCCCAAATTATCACCCCAACTGTTTTCCTAAGTGAGTTTCATCACAACTCACGGAAAACATCAGAGAAAGTCTACTGCGCACTGCTGCAAAGCAGTAAGAAACAATTGAGTTTGTTGAGTTGAACAATACCAGCAATGCCTTATTTTTCAACCTCCAAGTCTATTCTGTCATCTTCACTAAACTTCATAGGTGAGAAATCCATAATCCATCACTCTGTTTTTAAGCTTCCCAGAAAAAAAGAAAAAAAAAAAATATTGGTATTTTGTTCAAGGGCTTAAGGGAAACATTTTTCATGTGGGATGGAAAGAAAGAAAACATGTTACAAACAAAACTGTGTTCCCTAGAAGAGGTTCACCTACCCTGGTCTAAGCTATTCACTTCTTGTTGTCTGTTTCCAGGCCACCAAATCCGGAAAGCAAACAGTTGGTTCTGTTGACCCCAAGTTCGTAAAAGCACACACCACATGGTCCAATTCTTAAGATGTCAGTCCTGTAACTACAGTGTTCCACACGGAGTTGCTTCCAGCTACAAGCCATGCAGAAAATTTGCTCTTAACCTCCTTGACGCAGAGGAATGATGGCTAAGATACAGCAGATACACTGTTTTGGGGAACTCTGTGAGCATCCCACTGGGAAAGGAGCTCTGTTCCATCACGTTTTGGTAAACTGGGGAAAATATTGATATCAGAACAGTTTATTTACATCTATATTTGCCCAGAAATCCTGCAGTTAATACTTTGGGCAGACACATATAAATGCCAAATCGGGAGGTGAACTGAAGTGAAAATGATTCTAGAAAAGGAAGCAGCAACCCTACCTGGTGGCAATGATACCACCCAATGTCTTAAATCCCAATGAAAACTTTTTAAAGCAAATAACACTAAGGTAGCTGTGAAGTAAGAGCAAATACCGAGGTGGCTCCTTGTGAAAGCCATGGAGAGCTGCAATGGAACTGAACCTCTGGGACCTACCACCTTCCTGTAATTAATGCTGAAACCATTACACAGTTTTGTTGGCAGGATTCTCAGCAGATCAGCAGCAGCAGCATTGTCCCCAGAGACAGCAAGAAGCCTGCTGAAGTGTCCCAGGACAATGCTTTCCCCTGTGCTATCCTGCTAAGCAAAGTGTTACAGGATACCTGCTTAACAAACACTTGGACCTTGGGGATGGGGGTCCAAGTTAAAGGACATGACGCAGAGGCAGCATGATGTTAGGTTACTAGTTTGTCAAAAAACCGACTTTAGGTGTACATTTAGCCTCTGCAGGACTCCTCAAACAGGAGACCCCTCAGAGATGGACCACATGCCCCTGCTCCCTGAAGCATCGCTTTTCTTTGTTTAATGAGGGGACACAAAAACTACTTATAAGAAAAGGCATATTGGTTTCGGAAGTTGACAAATTACTGCTGCAGGTGGTAATGTTATGAATTTTTAAAGGAACACAATTACATCACTTTCATTGCCCACTGCATGGCATAAAGGTCAAACACACACACAAACATACATTTCTCAACGGGTTCAGCCCTGTTGTTTTTTCATTTCTCTTCCCTCACACAGAATTCAAGTGAGGAATCAAAGGGCTTTTTCTCTACCCTTGTGACAAGAATACCACAGCTGACTTCTTGCCCACTTGCCTTAAATATCTATTTAAAAGTTAACTACAGTCACAAAACAAGTACCCAGAGCAAAGCAAATGAGAAGATTTAAGAAACGTTTTTTATGCTTTATGAGCTGTTATTTGAGCAAATGGCAACTGTCCAGAACTGAGATAAGGATTAGTGCTGAAATAAGATCCCATCTTATGAAAGCAAACCATAAAAAGAAACTTACTCCAACCAAGAAGCTCCTCCGTTAGCTAGGTATCACACTACGCAGTAATAAAGTCTCCCTCTACAAATGTAACTCTCAGTGGCAGTAGCTGTAGCCAGTTTGTTCCTTCAGCAAGCAGGAATTGATAAACATCAGTAATAACTGATTAAGATCTGTTACTACAACGAAGAGAAAGTAGGTTTGATTTTGCAGAGGAGATGGGTGATAACCCACTCATAGCAGCCTGGAAATCGGGCAGCTATGCTGTGCGCATGCGGGGCCTTTGGAAGTGGTGCTCAGGCCAGTCTTTGAGAACGCAAACCTCATCTCATACAGCAGAAGTAAATTCAATGCACCTTGCACCTTTCCTGACCCATACCAGCGGTGCTGGCATCTGCGTCCAAGATGCTAGTTCAATGGCTTCTGGAAGCACCTCAAAAAAAAGTTAATGTTTGCTTTGAATACCGCTGAATTCTGCGAACGCAAGGAAATGCAATGGCCGCTTGAAGGTTTATAAATCTAGTTTATTTCTGAACAGGCCGACCTCTGATAATGACCAGGGACTCAAAGTTCTTCGCTTGCCTGCCTGCTGAGTCTAATGGAGGAGGCTAGCAGAGACAGGAGAGTCCGCGTGCAGATTGATTTCGCAAAAAGAGACCCCCCATTAGCACAGCTACAATGACAGGCAGACACGCACCAGGACCCTTGCGCAGCTCATCAAGCATCTGCTCTGCCCCGATTCCCGATCCTCTTCTCCTCCAGTCCAGCACCAGGGACCAACAGCAGCCCTGGACCTGAGCTCGGCGGCACACGTCCCCGCGTTACAGCGCCGTGAGCACAGGGAGCGGGACGGTCGTAGGCCCACGGGCCACAGCTCAGAGCATGTGGTGGATGCGTGTCACTGCAGACGTATTAAGTCCTACGATAGAAATGGAATCAAACAGTGTCACTCCAAAAATGCGTTGTACAGGAAATCAAAGTGAATTATCTTAATGATTTTGCCTAGGGATATAAACAGCTGCTGCAAACTAGCATCAGCTGAAGCAAAATTGAGGTGTTTATTCTCAAAAGCTGCTTATTTCACATCCGTTTACAATGACAGACTGATTATTTCCATTCCAAGAAGAACTGTATAATTTTGAACATATTTTTAAAGTACACCTTTGACAAGAGCACTCCTAAACCTTTAAGGAAAATTTGGGTCCACTAGGCTAAGCAAACTTTATGGTGTGGTCCTTAGGTCTATAATGCCTCAAAATGAAATGCTAAGCAGCATGGCTTTCAGAGACCGAGATCTGCATCTTAGCATTCTTGCCCCAATCTATACTGTATTCTCTTTTGGAAATACTTTTTCATACCCTTGTTTTACTTTGCCTTCACCATCAACTGCAGAACTGACACAAATACGAAGTCTGATTAATAAAATTATCTTATGGTGCAATGATTTTTCAAAATACTACTTTAATCTGCCTTGATCTCAAGATGAAAAGCATTCAGAGGATGTGAGTTATTGTTCTTAATTTAACCTTTGGCCATCAGCTAGATTTTTTTTCTTCTAAACGTAAGAAATTGTTTCTAAATTTAGAATCAATGCCTACTCCTGAAATAATGAGCTAAAGTTCACCTGACAGCTATAACTTACTAATAATGTATAAAAGAACATCAAAGGTCTACTTATTAAAGACCACGCTCTGGGGCTGGGAAGTTTTGCCCCCATTCTAAATAGTGAACAGATTATAAAATATATATTTTTAAGTCTTATTAAACTCTGAGTTTTGTCACACGTTGTCTCACCTTCCCTGCAAAACTACTACTTTTTGGAATTCTGAAGGATTTCACTCAAAGAGAAAAAATAAAGAGAACATGTTTTCCTCAAGAAATTAATCACCCAGAAATCCTTTTGAAAACGTAGATTTTGATAACCGATATCTTTAACTGTCCCCTAGATGAACAATTTCTTCAACTACAAGAATGCCTAAATGAAAATTCAACATTTGTAAAGCGCAGATGGTTGGGACTAGGTATGTCACTTTGAAAAAGCATAAAAGCAATTAATTTTCTAATTACATTTCCAAAATAATCCTTTTTATAATTTTGGGGCTGGTTAGAAATAAACTCTTTTTTTCTCTTCAGTTGCGTTTTCCAGGCAGAGAGCTACCCAGACTGTAAAACCACCTCCCCACCTCCCACATTCACGATACCGCAGGGACGGTAGACAGCAGAGCAAAGGATTTCTGGCTGTTCCCAGGATCTCACAAGGTAAGTAGATATACCAAGAAAAGCAATAGCAAGACCAATTTACTAGAAGTAGTAGGATCAAGGAAACTTAAGTCACAGAAGGGGATGCCATTCCAACTTAGGCTTAGCCTCACAACCATGATGATTATCTTTAGTTCAGATAGGACCAATTTAGATACAATCTGTATTTACTTCTTTTCAACCTCATAGTAAGCTGGGGTAGGGGAGAAAAAAGGATCATTATAGCTATGAATTGTTCCAAGTCTTTGTTCTGAGGAACATCAGTCTCCAGAGGCATTCCTTATTAATGGATTCCTATGACTGACACTTTCTATGTCATGAAAGAGAAGCAGTAAAATGCGCCAGTTATGGATTCAGTTGCAGAACATTCCTGCCTTCCTAGTTTAGGGTGCCTATTACTTATCAAGTTACTATTTCATGACAAAACAAATGCTTTAAAGACTTCCGCGTTTTTGGGATACTGTTGATTTAAGGTAAGGAGACTATTCGCTGAATACATACAAAATCATAATTTCAATTAATATAGGCCCATTAGGTCCTTAGACCTAGTCTGAATGCCAGGTACTCTTCAACGCACTGAAAAGTCGTTTGCCCTCTTTAATAAACCATGAATCATTCAAGGAGCTCCAACAACCCACAATACAACGGCTCTGCCTCAGAGGATCTGAGCATGGCAGCCCTCCAACTGGGCAAAGCCCTTGATGCAAGGATGGAAATGGAGACCCTCAGCTGGGCAAGACCCCACCTTACTCACTCAGTGTTGGACACGCAGTCAGACGGCAGCGTCTGCACGCAGCCCGGTGCTCATCTGTGCCCACGCCTTAATCGGGATCACAAATGAGCACCAAACCAGCCCAAAGAGATGATCTGAATTCATGAAGTTTAACTGGAAACTGAACCAATTGAACTGCAGTGGAGCTTAGTGGTTGCCACATTAAACATCCAGGCAGGGATGAACCTTAGTCAGGCAGACACAAGAGTTCATCCAGAATCTCTTCTACATGAAGTAAAACCTCTGAAGGCTGGTGAACAGGGAAACCACATCTGTAAGCATCTGCCTTGGACAGAAGTTTGTGCCCTGCTTGGCAAATGTTACTACCTAAATTATTTATTTATTTATTACGAGCTTCATTCCTTTAGTTAGTAACAATAACAGATGGACAGGAGGGTTTTTTGTTTCGTTGGGGGTTTGGGAGCGAATTTTTTTTTTTTTTTTTTTTTTTTTTTGCTATGGGCCATATATAGGGTGAAACACAGAAGTGCTTTTAGTCAAGAAACGTAGCACTACACACACTACACACTCAAAACTGCCAGCATAGTGACCCTTTTAAGATCCTTCGTACATCACCTCTTGGAAAAATGGTTTACCCCAGGGACATATACACATCTTTGAGAAGCTGTATATTTTTGAGCATCTGCAGGGACAGCTGGCATGATGGTTAGAGCAGCTGTCGCACTTGAATTATGAAATTGTGCATTGCCCAAGGATAGGATCAATGTCATACAAATCTCACAAACCTGAATTCAAATCACAAAGTAAATGAAGGTGGGAGAGAGATCTGCTCTGATGTTGTGAGCCAGACTTGTTGGAATCATTCCATAATTTCAAATAATACATTACATACTATGTGCTATAATATATACTGCATCTCTAAGGCTTCCATCTGAACAGTCATTTTATTTTGAAATGTCTACTAAAATTTTATTAAAATCTTTGGGGGGAAAAAAAACACAACACTAGGGAAGCAAGAAGGCTATGGAGTTTTTAGACTTCACTAAAACTTCACTAAAACTTTTTTTTTTTTTTACTCAGACCATGCAGGAGATGTTGTTAGTCCTTCAGCATGGGTTTTCTGCTTGAGAAAATTATGCCTTGGTTCACAGGCAATGCGACTGACCTGATTTATTATGTATTACTGCTACTTCAGAAGAGGAACAGCCCTTAAAAAAGAAACAAAAGTTACATCAGTATAAACAACCTGTCTCTATTAAATGGTTAACAGAAATAATTACTATTTTTTAACTTGCTATTCAATATTTACAGCTTTCTGTGGAAAAACAAAACAAAACCAAACAACTTTACTCTTAATGAAATTCAGGTAATTAATAAAATAACAGCTGAGGTTGTCTGCTCACACATTGCACGCAGGAGCAGAGAGCTTGTAAGAAAGCCATCTCCCCGAGACCCAGCTTTGCTTTTGAGAGATTCCCACAAACCCAGGGAGCCCTTGGGCCCCACAAGCCACCACAGCCAGCTGCTCAAAGTCCTTTAACACCCCCCAGCTGGGTCTGGCCTCTTTTCCAGAACAGTTACATCACACTTTTGAGGAATTACAAAAACCACACCATTTAGTTCCTTGGGAAAATCTGTTGGGAGGTGTAGAAGAAAACATCCAAATAAGTGACAGTTGACAGGTACTTTCTTTGTCCCTCCATTTTTATTCTCTTTTTCGTTTGCCCATGTTGATTTCACAGAATCACGAAGGTTGGAAAGGACCTTCAAGATCAAGTCCAACCATTAACCCAACGCCACCATGTCCCCTAAACCATGTCCTGAAGCACCACATCCACACGTTTTTTGAGCACTTCCAGCGATGGCGACTCCACCACCTCCCTGGACCTTTTCCAATGCCTGACTACCCTCTCGGTGAAGAATTTTTCCTAATATCCAATCTAAACCTCCCCTGGTGCAACTTGAGGCCATTTCCTCTCGTCCTATCACTGGTTACTTGGGAGAAGAGACCAGCGCCCTCATTGCCACAACCCCCTTTCAGGTAGTTGTAGAGAGCGATAAGGTCTCCCCTCAGCCTCCTCTTCTCCAGACTAAACCACCCAAGTTCCCTCAGCCGCTCCCCATAAGACTTGTGCTCCAGACCCCTCACCAGCTTCATCGCCCTTCTCTGGACATGCTCAAGCACCAGAAATTTCCACAGACCAAAAGACCTCATGCAGCTCTAACTTCTCCATGTCAGGAAGTTATCAGCTCCCTCTAGCTTAGGAAGAGCAGAACTTGCTGAGGGTACGGTTTCTGGATACCAATTCATCAGTAGAAACGCACATCTTTAAAAAAATGCTGAAAAATCTTTTATTTCATTCATTTACATAAACGTGCACTAAAGATCCTCTATTTAAATAATCTAGGGCATTCAAAGACAACATCAATACTACTCTACATCCCGTGAATCAATTTCAATAGTCTTAGAGGACAAAAGCATCATCCTGTTATTTACCCTATACAGTCTTGACACTAATAATAAAGACAACATGACTAGCAACTCATCACAGGACAAAGATTTGTTTTTCCTCGTTCAGAACTTTCCTGCATTCAAAAGGGGAAAAAAGTGTCAATTAAGCTATCTTGTATTTGGATCATTTAATGCTTTTTGCTCAAGTTTTCTCCCCTGTCCATCTTTTTAAGACATGATGAAGAACTGAAAAAATGTTTCTTCAAAATTAGTTACTTAGTACTGCAAAATCCTTAGTACTATACTCAAAATACATACTACAAGGTACAAATGAACACAAAACCCATCTGATTTCAGTTTGCAATGGTTTGTTTAATCATCAATAAAATCTGAAGTTTAGATGAAGATATATTATTTTTTAATTTAAAAAAATAATTTAATTATTTTAAACCAGAAGTAATTGCAAGTGAAGACAAGTTCACTATTAAAATACTGCAGACCATCAGTGCCAGCAGTACATTCCCTTCTCTGGAGAATCACGTCCACTTTGTAAAAGGGAATCACTCTCTGTTATTACAACAAATCCAGTCTGGACAAGAATGCTGAGCTAGCAAAATGTAATTTAACTACTGCCATGATGAATGGCAAGCAGCAGAAATCAGAGGAATAAATTCAGTGGAGCCCCCAATAATCAATGCAATGAACAGCAAACCAATGAAGCACCTTAGTGTCCTTTCTCAGGATCGTGCAGTTGATTGATTTACTAATAGATTTGCACATAAGAATTTACCCATGTATATCACTGTCAATTTTTAATGGAGGGTTCCCAGAAGTGCTTCGTGACTAACATCACACACTACTTTAGTTAAACAAGAAAGGCCATTAAACTCACTGTACATACAGCCTAATTTAACCTCTTTAGCAGCACACTAACACGCATAGAAGACAATATTCTTAAGCAACACTTTCCACACTTAGAGGACCTTATCTGCACCACTCCACGATTATTGACAATCAGCATTCACCACATTCTTGGTCATATTCCCACTTCAAATTTCTGCTTCTGATAACAGCAAGGCAGCAAAGCAAATAGATCTTCAAGTAACTTTTTAAACTCCTATATACTTAAATGTACAAGAATCAAACACCTTCCACTGACTTAAAACTCTACTTATAATGCTAAATCAGGATGCAACAAAACATGAAAATTTAAGAATTGCTACTTTAAAGAGAATTTAAGAACTAGGACATTATGAAGTATGCTAAGGATTGCAGTCCTCCACAGTGGATTATTCCTAAATCAGAGATACAACCATGAGGCATGTTCCTGACCAACCAAAAGAACGTGAACTGATAAACTTAGCATCATTAAAAGTGGCTGACTATTTCTGCTTGGGGTCCATCAGGTCTGAAAACACCAATGACTCTTTCTCTCTTACTTCAGTTTTACTCCCTAAGACCCAGACCTTTCAGGACTTGACCCCAAGATCCCTCAGGAAGCAGAAGAACCAGGCTGCAGCTGAACCACACCACCAATAGGCTTCACAAGTTGGCTGTAGCCCAAAGTTTGCAGAGATGCTGTCTCCTTTCAGAAGAGACACTGAGAAGGCATCAAACTGAAATCATCCTAAGGTCTCCAAACGATTTAGTTTCTGCTTTTTGTACAGGACGCACATAACATTGACCCAACTTTCCCAATTTTGACGCATGAATGACAAAGAAAACTTGCACCCACTAAGCCTTTCAGATCCTTCACAAGTCATCTAGCTCTATGGATCATGAAAAGTTGTCAACTCACTACAAGAGGTAGTCAAGGCTACGCTTAGTTGAAGGGGCAAATTCCAATGAGGTGACAGAATCACAGTGACGCTGAGTAATTTCTCACTACCCCCAGTGAAAAGCTATCCAGGATTATCAAGCCTATTCAATATGTACATGTAAGCAGGGAAAAAATAAAAAGGCTGTTTGAGGGTTGCTATTCCTTACCTATCATCATGACATGTATCACTCCCCTCTGAATGGGGCAATGAGGTCAGCCTGGGTTCTTACATGGGCTGGGTCTGCGGGACAAAGAGGACTGAAGGGGAGATGACAGCACCTTCACAGAGCACAGTCCTTCCTTGTAGCTGAATTTGTTTCTTGTTTGTTGAGAAAAGTCACAGTTTTGGCACATCTCCTAGAGCCTCAGTTACCCCTACACATCTCCAAGTGGCCCTCTGGCAAAGCTTTTTACGGCATTCATCTAGTAACCCAAAAATGTTTTCGTTTTTTTCTTCTGGAGCAGAGTCCAACTTTCTGACTACCGGATGAACGTACTTCCATGCATAGCACACGCTGCTTCTGGAAACCACTGCCAACACACACAGCGCTGTCTTGTTTGCTTGACACTGTTAGACACTGCAGAAACGACTTCAAAGTCTTTACAGGCTTCTTATTCCTTTCTGGATGAGACTCAAGATATTGAGGTTTTCATATGATTTAAGATATATATAACGAGTAGACATTTCTCTTTCACACGCTGTTAGGACAGCTCTTGAACCCAAAGGAATTAGATTGGGAGTGGGATTCTCAGCAGACAATGGTATTATTATTTTTCCCTTACTGGTCTGGCACAGCCCATTACATTATCTGAAAATTTGCCACACCTCATCTTATTCCATCTTCTGTATGATTTTCATTCACTGAACATATCTTTTTTCTTACAATACATGACAAATATTTTTAGCAAGTCAGTCACAAATACTACGAAAATTATGGTCTAGCACTATCAGGTCTCTTACCACAAGGTGAGGAAATAGTTTACATCCTGGTTACCTTAAGTTTGACAAATTGTTGTGGGGTATTTCAGCAACTAATATTAATACATAGATCAATTTACCATTGGGTTACCTGGGGAGGTTACAAAGTGATCTTTATGGTTGTTTTTACTAGTTGAAGGGAAAGAAAAAATAAAATGCAGAACTGCATGTTAAAGGTAGTTCGAGCACAATTTCTAACCATTTACAGTAAGTTCTCCGCACTCTGTCCTGGCAATTCCTACCCAGCTGAAGAAGCTCCTGGGGAAATTCTCTTGTTTAAAATTTCTACACACTTTGATCCGCTGTGGCGCAGTGGAAGAAAGCTGTGTGTGGTGCTTGACTTTAGGTCACTGTTTTTCAGTAACACCTAAACTCTTAGGCATTTAGCAGTAGAGCCTCACTGAAGGCTGAAAAGATCGTTTGAAACAGCACTGAACATCATTACTAGAGACCCACCAAAGCTTTACCTGCTATGTATGCTACACAAGTTCACACAATTCTGCTTTAAAACCCTTTGGCCTTCTAATCTTCTATCACCACTTACAAGAAAGTATGAATTCCATACTAAGGTACAAACTCTAAGTGAACACATTTTTTCTACCCAAACCTCTCACTCTGTGGTTACAGCATAGTGCCATCTGCTGTACATTTGTTTATGTACAGTTCTTCCAACCACCAAAGTAACAAAAAAACCCTCATGATGGTTATTTAAAAACCTTGAGCATAAGCAGTCCTACGATATGCAATTTTGTCATTAGCATTTCATACAAAAATAAGATTGAGCACTGCATATTCTATTCTGCAAGTATACAAAAAGGCTACACAGATGTATGCTAACATATGGGTGGCTGCTGAATACAGAAATCAAATGAGACCACAGGGAACCACTGCTTTTATTTCTCTCAGAAAAAAGCCAATTTTCATGGTCACAGCTGGGCTTTACATTAATCTTCTTCAATTAAATATTAATATGCATTTTTAACTGAATTTCTTCATTAACAAATGATGCCACAGACTGTAAGAAAGCTGTCAATTTTCAGAGCTCACTTTGCTCCAGGTTACAATGTCCATCATAACACCTGGGGGTTTTAGTTTTTTAAATATATTTTATATTTTAATATATTTAATATATTTTCTATTCCATTAATATAGAATATAAAATATTTTTAATATATAATATTATATTCTATTTTATACTTATATAACATAAAATATTGGTATATTTTGATTATTTTATTATTTATATTTTCTTTAGGAAAAAAAGAAGTGTGCCCTCGGAGACAGCCAATAAACTGTTCACAGTAAATCTCTGGGATAATAGATCTCAGTGTAATTACTTCATCAGAGTCTGCACTAAAACGAGTAACACAGTGAGATGCACTTGCCTTATCTGTAGATATTCCTACGCCATCCTTCCCTTACCAAATGAACTACTCTGAAGGTCTCCTTTTTCTAATGAGAGTTTTATCCTTCCTTGGAGACCCTAAAAAGACCTGCCTTTCAAGTGGCTGAAAAGTTCACTCTGGCCTGGAGAACAACATGTTACTTCTGCCTTTGCTGGCAGAGAGACTACAGGACTGGCTAGCAAGGGCCGCTCATACAGAGGAAAACACCACCCTCGAGGCAGCACTTATTTGTATAAGAACATGTTGAAAATACCTGAGGTCTCTCAGTACTTCTAAACCTCTCTCCCCATGACTTCCTACTGTGCAAGAGCCAACGTTTGTAACGCCGTGCCTCCCTACAGCCTCGGGGAGCTCCCCAGAGACACGGGGAGGGATGCACCCGCGGCACCCGCACGGAGGAACGGGCGCCCGGAGGCGCGCGGTAGCCTCCAGGCACGAAGTTCTGCTGCTGTGCTGCTATACCACTGAGAATTTTTTTTTTTTTTTTTTTTAAATACCAGGCCATGCTTCTTTTCCTCCAACATGTTTTTATTCGTGCAGCTGAAGTACCACAACAGTGTTTGTGTTGGTTTATAATTTAAAATTGGATGTACTGAATCCATTCTCAGGAGCATTTGATCTGAAAACTAATTCCTAAGAACGTAACATCTGTCATTAAACAGACACAGAATTCAATCTACTGCTTTATGCGTTTTCAGATTCTTTATTACACAAACTGAAACGTGCTGCAGGTATGGACACTTCGTGGAGGTTATCCCAGGAGACTGTCTTGCAGTATTTCAAAGACTACTCATAATTTCATCATAAACAAATTTCTTATCAGATCAGGTGACCCTCAAGTTTTCATTTTTACAGTCACAAGAATGATGGAGAACACCAGAAACTGGAAGGTAAACAAAGAAATTAATTTTACATTGTGATTTTTCAAATGCTTGGGTTTGACAGCACTGCAGGTGGTTAACTGCAGCTGAACTCTCTTGACTGTCTTAATAATAGCAAGTGCATCTACTCTCAGTTTTGGAAGGAGAAGGAAGAAGGAGTAGAGTTCTCCAGTCTACAGAGCAATAGCAGCATGCATGGAAAAAAGGATTTTGAGGTGATGAAAGATGCTGCTGTCATATTAAATGTATCTGATTTGCCTGCTGTGATATTTCATCGATTACAAAATGAACATGCAGAGAAATAACTACAGAAGGGTACAAATATTTCTCCAGTCACACCAGCCCTGCCAACCGTGAAATGTATGCTGCTAAATTACCGATGCTGCTTGCAAATTAATGTTCTCTACAGAGAGAATTTTAGAGCAGAAAAACATTTCAAGTAGCTAATTTGTGAGTTAAACAAGGAAAATAGATAAACCTAAATTATTTTTCTGGGGGGCGGCGGGGAAAAAAAAAAAATCACAGATAAGTCTTGAAAGTCTCAATGTACACTGTCTCAGCAAGATGCAAAGGTTCGATGCCTCTTTCCAGCCAGCATCTGCAGAAGTTACACAGACAAATGCCAACTGCAACAAGAAACTCAATCCCAGTTTTGAGGATAGCTAGAAACTACTAACACTCCAGAAAACGCAGAGTACTTCCTTTGCTCGTAAATGAAAATGATGAAGAGTAAAGATATGCTTACAAAGTTGTGCCCTTTGAGCCTCAGAAGCATAATTTAAAAATTAAATTGATTTTTGTAAAATGAATTTTTAAATTGATACATTGCAGTTCATTTGAGAAGACAACTTTTCAAGTAAATCTGTTGACAAAGTATTACTGTTTCCATCCAAAAGACAAAGTTTCTGCTAATTAAAGCCCTGTTTTGATTAAAATAATAATAATGATGTCCTATCTCTATCATTCTTATTTGTGTAATACAGCTACAGAAATACTACCCACAGGTGACTCTCCAGGCTCTGATTTCTCCCCACCTTTTTCCAAAGCCACTGGGTGTAGTAGAGCCCATGAGTACAAGAAACGGATCCCCTGTGCACAACATTTTGCTCAGCTATTACCCTGAGCTACCCCTACTTTCAGCCAAAAGTCAGCTTACAAGAGTTTTAAAGGTGAAGGTAATAAATACTGATTCCTTAACAGCACAGTTCATGTATGTTCTCCATTAGCCATGTTTTTACTTCCATGTTCCCACTTATTTTTGCAGGAAGACAGAACTGAGTGTAGTTGGTCTTGTAAGACTAGTTGGACACTACTAAGGCTTGAGCATGAGCAAGTCATCTTGACTCCCAAACTCCTGAAAAAAAGCAGCTTATTTCAATCAATAGTTTGACATGCCAAGATCTCTCTAGTCCAAAAATGTGAAAAAAAAAAAACCAACCCCACTTATATATTATGACAGCTGTAAAACCTGTAATACAGATTCACCTAAAAGGAACAGATTCATTCAGCAATCTGAAATGTCCTTCTTTATGGCTTGTACATAACAATTAACCACTGGAGTCAACAAATAATGTTACTTTTTGAATTCAAGCAATAGAGGAATCTGCTGATGAATTCTGTTGGCAGTATATTTAGAAAGTTCATTTCTCAGATCCCTTGCACAGTGCGTTAATCCCACACCTCCATCATTCATCCAGTGAGCAGACTAATAACAAATGCAAAACCCTCGAGCAGTTTCAGATGGCACCTTATGTGATAACTGTTTCCACTCAGGCATGACTGCAAAACGTCCCCTAAAAATCTTCAGCTTGCACAACATAACAGCTGAATAATTTTCTGAGGTTCTTGTGTGAAACTTCATTGATCCTTTGGGGGGGGGGGGGGGGGGGGGAAGAATAATCACAGGATCTGCTTCCCCACACACACCTTTTTCCACACTTGATCTGTTTCTCCCTACTGAAATTAATGAGGGCGTCTTATTAATGTGGCCATCTAATGCTGTTCAGATCATTAGCAACTTCAACAGGAAACACACATTAAAAGTGGATCTAAAGAACAGCAATCAGTGTCTCTATTGTGCAGAAAGAACTTCAGGGGAGAACACAGCACTTTCAGAGAAATTGCCTGAGCTGCTGCTTTGATTCTTCACTCTTAACGACCCCTCCCTTCAGGATGTTCTAAAACAGTCAAGTGGAAGATTTATGATTCTTCATTGTACACAATATTATTTGCTGAAATCTGTTAGCTTGAAAGAGGACTGCTAGAGGAAAAAAAAAAAAAAAAAAAGACAAATCCCCATGATCAAACCTACAGAAATCAAATCTCTGTTAACACACCAGAGGGCTTTTGAGTTTAGTATTTTTCATTTGGTTTGGGGGATTTTGTTGTTGTTTTTGTTTGTTTGGGTTTTGCTCAGTTTGGTTGGGTTTTTTTAAAGACAAAAATGTCGACTCGACAGTACAATTTCAGTCCACCAAGTTGACTATTTCTTTTACCAACGTACTTGAATGACAACTTCCGATTAGGCAACTCCATATTTTAAGGCCAAAATCCATATGAACTTTGGAGGAATTATTCTGTCACACTCACAAAATGTAATTTTAACAAGAGTCACTTTTCCAGGTAGCACAGGGAAACGTAGCTGGCACGGATTTGGCAATCGTGGTCTGTCTTTCAGGCTTAGCCTTCAGAACCAAGCTCTCTTGAGAATTGGCGCTGAGTGTCTCTGTGCTGCAGACGGCTGCCCAGCCAGTCTCCGAGGCAAGAACCTGCAAAGGATAGTTGCGATGCAGCCCCAGGGGCTCCCGAGGCTGTGGGACTGGACGACGGGCTACCGCAGCTCCGCAGGGTTCCCACACGAAACTCATTTGCTCAGGCTTTCATTAAAAGGGAGTAAAATTCACTCTCAATACCTATTCCTGGGAAAACCCGCTCAGTATTGGTAAAAACTGTTTTGTCTCAAAAACGTAAAGGTTTTTTCCTTTCCATAAAATTTACTCAGAGTCTAATGGGAAAATAGACTTATCTAAATCAGGTCTATCAGTAATTCAGTGGCACTAACACACTGTATGCAAAGTAGTAATCTGGCTTTATTAACATGGATTTTTATTACAGTGGTGCCCAGGTTTAAATTTTATTGATAAGTGAAAGAGAAAAAACAGGCATTTGTATTTATAAGTAAGAAAAGTGCAACTTTAACATTTGAAATGGACTGGTTTTATCTTTCCTTTTGACTGTTGGAGAACTTTCACAAATGGTATTTAAATGCACTTTATTTACTCCAGTTCACTTTCAAAAAGCTATTGTTTTTAACATAAAGCTATGTTTTAAGACAACACATAAATCAATGAGAAGTAACATGGTATCATTTTTGTTAAGAAAACTTCTTTTTACATAGAAATGAAAGAATTTTAAGCCTAATGAAATTTGTACACTAATGAAGTTTGTACACTAGAGAAATCACTCAGTCACTCTAAACAGAGTACCCGAGAGCAAAAGCAAAGCTGCAATTTTATACAGTAAGTAGAAAAGTATTCCTGCCCAATAGCTTATAGTTATAAAACGAGTAAGTTTTGTCTAGATGTATATAGCAATGACCTGTAGGCTTCACAATTTCTTTATTCTGTTAGCCTGGAATCACGAGTCCCCAGCCCTCCAGGATAACAGCAGTGCCATGGATTTGGCCCTTCCTATCTCTAACCAATGAACTGCTTCTAATACCTATTTTGTATAGACAGAGTTGATCCAAAACCAAACACTCATTCAGCAGAGGATAACCCAACACATTTCTTTTAGCTTTCATTTGGGCAACAGGCTGAAAATCTTCCTGCCTTGTAAATCAAATAATTTTGCCACAGGTGTATCTTTTTTTAATTAAGAAGCATTTCATTAATTATTTTGATCGGCCTCAAAAATGATCATTGTAACCTGTAACAGCATCTAAAATATGAGTTTATGTTTGGAAGACTGTTGGTATTTTTCTTGCTCAGCCTCCAAAACACTAAGATCTAAATCTGAAAGTGAACTTCCTCCTTTATAAACCTTATAAAAATATCCTCAAGCAAAATATATGCACATACATAATTCTATCATACCTGTTTTGGTTTTTACATAATCAATCAGGAGGCTGACAGTTTCTATTTTCAATCCTGTCAGACACCAATGTGGGGAAAAAAAGGCATTTGAATTACTGATAAGCCACTAGTGTCTTCTGACTAAGACAAGACAAGCTAAATCCTAGCTCCCCAAAGACCCTTCCTGTTTTTCCCAGTACAGTTACTAGAAAACATCATGGCTTTGAAATGTGATGGCAGCCCACGCTCTCCTATTGAGCACAACAGAAACTGGAATGCATGGAACAACCTATGTTGATACAGAATGATGCAAGTTGTGCTGTAAGAGCATGTTTTCATATACCGTAACAGGAATTTGTGAAAAGAAGGGATAGCTTTAGGAAACAGAGCGAAGAGCAAAGCAGCAACGGGGCACAGGGCACCCTGAAGACAGCTTTGTCCTCCACGCAACCTGGAATGGGGAACCAAGTTGTTCATTAAAAAAAAAAAAAAAATTAAAATCCTTGTTTCATTAGTTTTGCCCTCTGCACAGTCAGCTGTTATCTCCTATATCCAGCAACCAGAGCAGTACACTCTGAGCCAAAACTGGATGGATGTTGTGATACACATTATCCACACAACTGAATTATGTGGAAGACTAAACTCCATTTTAATTACAAGAACTAGTACAATTTCACTGAAGACAGTTAAGCTTCATTACTTATTGCCCAAATGCAGAGTACAGTTTGCAATTACAATGTATCATCATGAACTGATTATTCCAACTTCCACACTGCACTTTGGATTTGGCAGGAGCCTCCCAAATCACGTAACTGGCCATGGAAGTCACTCTGGACAAGGCGACAAGGTGTCTAAAGATGTGAGTCCCAAAGGACCCAAGAACTTATCCTATTATTTGCTTTCTTAACCTAGGAGACCAGAGGAAAGTAAAAAATTAATTTAAAAAAAAAAGTTCATTCACATATAATGGAGAAAGGGTGAAGAAAGAGACTGTCAAACCACCAAAGCCACACTGATTACACACAGCCATTTCACGTTAATTTTCTCAGACTGGCCAACAGTCACAGAAAGCCAAGTAGCCAACAGACTAAAAGTCCAACTGAACTATACTTGGACAGTGACCACTTCTATTCCCCACAGGTTATGGAGAAAGAGTTGGCCCATGTTATTTTTCGTGGGTGTGTACAGTTTAGTCTGCTTTTCCATCAGTGCTAAAGATACTAGTATCTGCTTGACTCCTGTTCTGCACCAAGGCCCATCATCTGTATAGGTTCTGATTTCTTGTCATGTTGTGGAAACGTCACAATTAGACATTTCCTAACACTCTTCTTTTCTCGGGGACACTTGTCAGCAGATGCCAGTATAGCAGACATTAAAATGGGAGAAAACCTTCCAAAGGAAACAGTGTGTAAAGAGTTTTCTGGGTTTTTTTTGTGTAAGATGAAAATGAAACAATTGTGACAGAAGCATTAGTATGTACACACAGAACATGCATTAACTCGCTCAGTGGTTAACTTCGATAACTGATGGGTTGGTTCTGCAAAACGCTAAAACCAACTGCCAAGCACCTTCACACCCTGGTTTACCAGAGTAAAGACAGACCGTAATTACTTCCAGAGAACATTGCTTCACCCTCCAGAGCGAGTTTCCCAGACAGATACACGTGCAGCAGTGCTGCGGTAAGGCTGCTTCTTCAGCAAGGAATTCATTAGACATGACTCTCTCAAGCCTGTTTAAAAACCTAATGAAAGAAATGGGACTACTCCCATTTAGTGACAGAAGAGTTTAGTAAGAGGACTGGACTAGATCCACACACGGTGGAGGTCTAAAACTGTTATGAGCCTGGCTCCAAGAGGAGCAAATCTGCAGCCTTGCACTGCTGCGCACAAGAAGAGTCAGGAGCCCTGGCACGTAAGGCACAGGATGGAGCAAGTGGCAGGCGAGCTGGGTACCCTGCCTGCACTCAGGACAGCGAGGCACCCGAAACTGCTCCCACCCCTGGGGGCAGGGTCTCTCTGCAGCCTTCAGTGTGACACCCACACGCACCTGGGGTTCAGGACTCCACATCCTCCCTGATTTCGGGTGCCCAAGTCTCTTTTGTGGGCTTGGGCTATTTTTTTTTTTTAATGCTTTCTGTTGGCTTGGTTTGGGGTGGTTTTTTTTTTTAATACATTTTAAAATAGATTTTATTCAACATTGTATTGGCTAGAACACTTTCTAAGACATGGGTCAATCCCCGATTCAGCAAAGCAGCATTCCAGAAGAGGGCTGTGTCCACCAAGGGAGAGGAGGGATGGTGGGAAGACAGGAGCAGAAGCAAATGGGGCAAGAGGTACCTCAGCTTTCAGATCCACTTTGAAGAACGCAGGATTTATGGTGCCACAAAGAGACAACACAAAGCAATTTGTAGCTTAGCAATAGGAGCATTCTGCTGAAAGAGGGGATACCTGAGACAATTCCCAATACTATTTACACAATTCACCCAACTGCCACTTAAAATCAAATAAATGAAGCCCTGAAGACCAGAATTGGAGACTTTTCTCCTCCAGCCAAATTCCCTAAAACACTGGATTAGAGGAGTTATGCTCTTCCACGCACAGGTTTTCTCTGTCTCCATGATCCTTGAGTGTGCTTTTCCTGCACAGCTTCACTATCAGGAGATAAGAATGACCTTGCTACAATCGAGCATGTCTTAGGGTAAAATCTCTTTTGTGAGTCCCTCAGGTTGACAAAGGCACTGAATCAAAGTTCTTTCTTTCAGAAAAAGCATTCCAATCACTACACTATATAACTAACTTACATAATCTAATCTATACAAAAATAAGGCCCTACCATCACCTAACTTTTAAATGGGAAGGGCTGCAGCTGTCATGTTTCATGCTGACAGTGTTAGACACCAAGAGAACCAACCCACTATCTCAAGCCCCTCAAGAGCCCAGCACAGGGCCAGCCAGCTCGGTCACACAGACACTGGAAATTTTTTTATTAAACCCTCTGTAATCAAAGCAGGTGACAAATCAGATGAATTCCTGCAACTTTTTCACTGAATTTCACAAGCTTTCATACAGAGAAACAAGACAAACATCAAGCAGCTCATTGCCACTCACATCCCTTTCCAATTCAGCATGTAACTTCCTATCTCAGAATTACCAGATTTACAAGCTTGAAATAAAATGTAAAATATGTTAGAAACTATGATCATTAAAGAGTTGGAGAAAACATCAATTACGATAAATAAGTCATCCCCTTACCATTAGAGTTTCAGAAACCTGTAATTTTTGCTGATGTTTTTGAGAGAGTCTCAATCACGATCACCTATTTGCTGTCATAAATAAAATACCAACTGCAAACTAGAAGTTAAGCATGAGCCAGATGTCTGACACACATCAGTTTTACAGTTTATTTCACAAATCATTTGACTAAATTTGTGTGCTTAAGAAAAAATCCTTACTAATTTATTACAAAAGCAACAACATCTGTCCTGTCTTTTGTTCTTATACTGACACCAGGATTGGTGTCCGCATTTTTAAAGTAGGTAGGTGTCACTGCCCTTTTATACCTGGAAAGATGCAGCTTCCCTCAAGAACTCTCAGTGCTGAACTTCTTCCATTGGCTGCAGTAAAATAACCACAACAACTACATACCACATCATCCCTTCCCCCCCTCAACACCCAGGGAGGGCATGTTTCATTTACTGTATGTTTTATGATTAAAAAAAAGCCAACTGCCAACAAAACAACATTACCAAGTATTGGATTATCCTCATGAATACCAAAACCGTGTCTTAGACTCTGCATAACCTTATTGCTACAGCCTTCTTGTCTCCACCATTTCTTGACTTCAGTTAAATCACACTTTCCACTTCAGAACAAAGATGTTGGACAAGTTGCCAGCTAATTAACATAGCAGTTTCACCCATTTAAAAACAGTAAATAAATTTGGCTCAGGAAGCCATTGTTGGGTTTGTTTTCTTCTCTTGTAATGCTCCATTTTGCCCTACCATGCAGCACACGTGCAGCTCCTGAGACAACCTTCCCATGGATAAGACAGGCTGCAGGCAGCGGAGAGCTGGCCAGGGAGAGATGGGAAATGAGGAGGCAGACAGGAAGGCATCTGGGAGGTGCAAAGGACATCACACGAGTTAACTCTAAAACAAGCTTCTCTAATGTTTTATGCTGTCCGAGGATGACTGGTTGCCGTTAAAAAGAAAAAAAGTAAAAAAATACAGCTGTAATGAGTTGATCCCATCTGCTCAAGAAGGTAAAAGTCTTGCTCCAGAAAAATACCAATCTTAATCCTTTAGCTCTTGGTGTTTCATAGCTGAGCACAGAAATCAGTTTTATGAAGTGCAGAGCATCTCTGAAGAACCTCAGGCTCTTGCTTGTCTTTGCCTTCAGTACTTGCCTCCTCCATAGCCTCAACTGGCTGAAGCCCCCCAGACCCGAGAGTGCTCTCCCACCTGCTTCCCCGTCAGCGCTTCCTGCCACCATTGAGCCAGATTTGTGAGAAGTATTTTACATCAGCTCCTGCAGAGCACGACTGGAATGCGTGGCCAAAATGTCATCATATAATTTTAAAGTATCCACAAAAAAAGCACATATAAGCAGGGGTCCCACAGCTCAGTTAAAACAATAATGACAGAGTCACAGAATCTCTGGGCTGAAAGGGGCCTTTTACAGTCTTCTAGTCCAACCCCCATGCAATGAGCAAGAGTTACTATGAAATATATCACATATAGCATATATGATTAGATTAAATACAACAATTCTGATCTGTTTGAGCCACCAAAAAGTCCCAGAAATATGCAAATTTATCAAGTTGAAGTGTTCTGATTTAAGATTTCCTAAGAGACATATCAACAAATATTACCTGTCAAGAGTGACCTTCATGCTAGGTTCAGCCTTACCACCAGGCAACTGAGCTAATACACATAATGACATCCTAGCAGACCCTTTACCAGTTGTACAAGGAGTGAATCAGCATGAATATTGTACTCGACAACCATATGGTGGCTATCTTACAAGAAGGATTTCAAAAATCTGCTAGGAGGCATCCCTGAACCCGGGCCAGATCACACGGTCTTCAAGCAACATGGCAGACAACCCCAGGAAACTTGAACTTAACCCCCAGGCACAACTGCTCTTGGAATCCTTTTTCTCCCAAAACAGAAGCATGCAAAGGCGTTCAAAGCCATCAGAATTTAATTTCATCCTAGACAATCCAGAATTTATCCCTGGTCCTGCAGAACAGACACCACCAACAAAAAAAATATTTAAGAAATTGATGCATCTCTACTTTCCTAGTTCAATGAGTGTTTTTGATAGTTACAGTTGCTTTTGGTCCATTTGAAGTGGAAGGTAGCAAGGCAAAGAGGACACAGGTTACAGCCAAAGGTTCTAAGATGCATTTTTTCTTTCAAGAGAGAAAAAAAAAGAAAAACACATTGAAGGCTTCTGGTTTCCTTTTAAATAAAGACTTATTTTTATCACTACTAATAGGGAATTATGCTGTGTTTTCCTACCTCAAGCCATGGTTACCACCAGAAAAAGAGTTGTACATCACTGTTTTAATATGCTAGATGCAGTATTTTGGAGGAGGAACTTCAGATTTTTTTCTTAACACACACCAAAAACAAAAGAAAGTATTATGAATTCACATCTAATATCAACTAGAGGGGAGGGCACAGAAATCTTACCTACAATAGCACCTCTTCTCATAAAATAATCTCACCCAGAGCTGAAGTGACCTTTGCAAAGACAGATAACTACATCTGCTACTGATTTACCTTCAGCGAGTTGATCACTTAATAAATGAAACTTTTCTGAATGATTGGGAGGCGAGAAGGAGGAAAACTCTTCCAGCCTTCTTCTAAAACATGCATCTAGTCGATAGTCACAGAAATATCTCCTAGATGTACAACATGAGTTGCCTTCTGACGAGAACAGCTGGATGGCCGAGCCCAGAGAGTTGTGGTGAACGGCGTTAAATCCGGCTGGCGGCCGGTCACGAGTGGTGTTCCCCAGGGCTCAGTTCTGGGGCCGGTCTTATTCAATATCTTTATTGATGATCTGGATGAGGGGATTGAGTGCTCCCTCAGTAAGTTTGCAGATGACACCAAGCTGAGTGGGAGTGTTGATCTGCTGGAGGGTAGGAGGGCTCTGCAGAGGGATCTGGACAGGCTGGATCGATGGGCAGAGGTCAACTGTATGAGGTTTAATAAGGCCAAGTGCAGGGTCCTGCACTTTGGCCACAACAACCCCATGCAATGCTACAGGCTTGGGGAGGAGTGGCTGGAGAGCAGCCCGGCAGAAAGGGACCTGGGGGTGCTGGTTGACAGCCGGCTGAATATGAGCCGGCAGTGTGCCCAGGTGGCCAAGAAGGCCAACAGCATCCTGGCCTGTATCAGGAATAGTGTGGCCAGCAGGAGTAGGGAAGTGATTGTGCCTCTGTACTCGGCACTGGTGAGGCCGCACCTTGAATACTGTGTTCAGTTTTGGGCCCCTCACTAGAAGAAGGATGCTGAGGTGCTGGAGCGTGTCCAGAGAAGGGCAACGAAGCTGATGAGGGGTCTGGAGCACAAGTCTTCTGAGGAGCGGCTGAGGGAACTGGGGTTGTTTAGTCTGGAGAAGAGGAGGCTGAGGGGAGACCTTATCGCTCTCTACAACTACCTGAAAGGGGGTTGTGGCGATGAGGGTGTTGGTCTCTTCTCCCAAGTAACTAGTGATAGGACGAGAGGAAATGGCCTCAAGTTGCGCCAGGGGAGGTTTAGATTGGATATTAGGAAAAATTTCTTCACTGAGAGGGTGGTCAGGCATTGGAACAGGCTGCCCAGGGAGGTGGTGGAGTCGCCATCTCTGGAAGTGTTCAAAACACGTGTGGATGTGGCGCTTCAGGACATGGCTTAGGGGACATGGTGGCGTTGGATTAATGGTTGGACTTGATGATCTTGAAGGTCCTTTCCAACCTTAGTGATTCTGTGATTCTGTGATTTTGGAACCAAGATGGCCATAGTTCATCCTACATCACAAAAACAACACCAACACCACAGTGTACTATATAAGCATATTTACAGACTGCACACTGTTTCAGTGTTTGGAAAGTTAAGCTGTTTAAAGAAAGGAATGAACATTGCTCCCTATGGTACACAGGAGTCTTCTTTGTATGAGAAGAAAAGTTGGAGTGGTGTTTTGCTTCTACTTTAGTAGAACAGTTTCATTTTTACTGCTTCAACTTTTTTCTACCTTTTTTTTTTAATTAATACAAACACGCTAGCAGTTGGCGATAATTCATAAATTCAGGATTTTGTTTTATTTTGCTTTGTTTTAAGTCACAATTCTCTTAAAAACTCCTCCCATGTACAAGAACCAAGTTGTAACAACATTTTCACAGTAATTAGGGCATTGTGTCAAATTTACTCAGCCTGGTACAAAACTTCTATTACTACCACCCCCACCCTCCTGCAAATAATCGTTGAGTCATGATGAGACCTGAGTTTTCCTTGTTCGGTCTCTTTGAAAAATGCTATTGTTCTCTCTTTTGAGGTGTCTTTGAGTGTTAAAAAAAAATAAATAATTAAAAAAACCCAGAAAATTATTTACTGGGTCAGTTTATTCTTTTGAGTCGACACCATCCTCCCCAAAGTCACGTGGATTGTTCTGAATTTTAAGGAAGAAAGGCTCTTGAGAAGCACTTTCACAATTCTACAACGTTCTTCCAACAGAAATATTTCTGTTGATCTGGTTGTTACAAAGCTGTGCTATCCCCAACGTCTCTATACGTTGTCAGTCACAAAGGCCTTTGATTTAGTATGCATGTCATCTAAGAAACAAAAATGCTGGTGCAACGTTGAAAGACTCATTCTGCTAAAATTACGTTCTTCTGCCTTACCTATTTTATGAGGGTGCACTGACACTGAAGTTATTTCATTAGAAGTAATTTTTACAGGTGCACAGGGAGGAGAAGAAAGGAATGGTGCTGCCACTGGGGAGAGAGTTGACAGTAGCATGTGTGGGGACAAAAAATGAAGGATGATTGACTAAAATTTTGGGAATTCATTCAGGCTCCCCAAACCTGCATTGTGGTTACTGCACTGAAATACGAGGCACAAAACACGTCACATTGACATGAGTGCAACAGACATTTGAGGGACGGAAATGAAATACGGTTGCTACTTGCTTCATGCCCAAATTCTATCCAGTCATCACGGACATATTCAGTAGCATATTTCAATAAATTATTAAATGAGCAGTAAAAGAACATTATTTTCAAACTCATATCAAATAGCATCTTTTCATTAATAGCTCAAAAACATGCCTTCTGCTAAAGACGTTTGAAAACATATACAGCTTCACAGCTGGGTCTTAAAAACCTGTTAACCTCTGCACCTGCAGTATGATACAGCCAGTTTCAGAGCTAGCTGCTGATACATTATTGGTTTTGACAAAGTCATGAAAGCTTAGATTAGGCTTCTATTAAAACTTACAGTTTATGACAGATTTGTCAGGTTTAATTTATTTCTGGTTCAGTTGTATCAAATTATCTCAATTTGAGATTTTATGATACGATTTCTACCAAGGGAGAACATATTATTTGGTAACAAATGACATAAATTACTCCAGTTCAGAGAAAAAGTCATCTAAAGGAAATTTACATATACTCTACATACGTTTTATATATTATTATGAAGTGGAGCACATTAATTTCCTTCTGTTTTTGTAAGTGCATGATATAGATTTCCTTAGGTCAGAGATCTGGTTTCTCATTATTTCTTACTGAAGAACTGCCACTAATGAGAATTATGCACAAACAAAATAACAAAGGACCCTCCATAAGAAATTGCCAAGAAGAAAACAATACAGCAAAACCAAAATGGTGTAATCCAGGTCTGGATGAGACTCACAAGACTTTCTCATACCCTCTGTCTTAAGGATGCCCATCTTGTTCTCAGCACAGACCTCTTGGTCAAACACCTCACCAGACACATAAGACTCTCTCTCAATTATTTGAGGAAAACACGGGAGGGAAAATAACACAAATAAACAAAACCTCTATATTCAAATATGCAAATAAGACTAGAAGGATCTTTTGTAGTTAGTATCAGCTTTGAAAAACTGAAGATATAAAACTACACCAGCCAGGTCTGGCTTGTTTTTTGTTTGGGGTTTGGTTTTTGGGGGTTTTTTTGAGCCCAGCACTGCTAACCTGCACCACAGACAGCAAAAGCCTTTCTGCTCCTCTCTGGAGGATCTTCTCTGGCCTAACACTTGTCTCTGGGCAGCCCTTGGGGTGTCACTGCCCCTCACTATATTTCAGGAAGCCTCAAGAGATGGAGGAGCAGCTCCTGGGCTGAGCTGTTCAGATGCCCCCAGAGGAAGGGCAGGAAAGTCCCTTCTTCCAACCGGCCCACTTGGGAGTCGCCTCCTGAGACCGCCGTGCAGCCCCTTCCCGCCTCCTCATCACGGAGGATGATGGAAGAGGGGTGGCAAAGCAACATAAGCGCCGGTGCGGCTCTCCTGGCAGCGGGACCCACTGCGGGTAGCGGCGTACGCTCCTCAGGCAGCGGCACCAGTGGGGTTGGGAAGAAGCAGGTCTCTCCAGGGACAGACGGCAACCACCAGGTCTGCTCGAAAGAGGAAGCCTTGGAGCTTCCCCCTCCTGAAGTAAAACTCTTCCAGCAAAGCACAGAAAGCAGCAGCAAGGAAATCTGCCCTGAGTTTACCCAATAACACAGGGGGAGACTGGATTCAGGATAATGAGACATGAGGACAGCCACACACCAGACCCAGAGATGCCGTTTTTGCAGGAATATTAGTTCTGGTTTTCTCCATCTTTTTTAATTTTACACACAAAAACACACACACAGGTCTGCCAAAAGGCTTAACTTAGTATTTTATGCCTACGCCAGTAACTCTACATTTATCCGTGGAAGATAATTTTCAGCACCACACAAGCACTATGTCAATTAATCTCTTTTAATCATATCACAGAATTAGTATTTACATTTAAACCCATTAAATTATCTTGCCTCCTTTTTTTGGACGGGGAAGGTGTTGGGGTTTTTTTGTCTTTGATATCTCACCACTTCAAAGAGAAAGCAAGAGATGCATATGCCACTTACCAGCTCTGGTGCATTACCTAAACACTGTAACACTGCGAGCTACTGAGCCAACCACCGAAAGGACCATCTTGGATGGTACCTGGATATTTTTGATCAAAGCATCCAGAACTTCCCTCCCTCCAAGCCTTAGAGGAGGCCCTCTAGTGCCTGCCTACCCAAGGCAGTAAGAATTTAAATGCATATTTACCTCTTCACATATAAGTACTGCAGTAAATCATTACATGCAAGGCTCACTGCTACTGAAATTCTCATTTTTCCAAATCAGTTACATGGTCTTCCACCTACTTACTGTTAGCTGTTTACTTAACACACGCTACCTCTGACCGCGGTCATGAATTCAACTTACACAAAGAAAGCAAAAAAACTTAAATATGAAAACATCAGGCAATTGCACTCACGTTATGACAAGTAAGACAAAAATCTCACCTTAAATAAGGTTTCTCAGCATAGTATTCGAATCTGATTCCAGCATTTGCTCTCTCAGTTGAGTTAAATCTTTGCTACTATAAAGAATAATGAACTACAGTAAGGCCACCTGATGCTTTCTGACCATTAAGACAAGAACTGAATGCAGTATTCAGTAATGCAAGACTTAACAGGCCAGCACAGGCCTGCCTCAACAACACTGGAGCGTACAGATTTTTCTGTAAAGTTTAGGTGATAATTGGAGCAGTGAAACCGAAAATTAGTACTACACTGAAGGAGAAGGAGAAGACTAATGAAGTTGGACACACTTACTATACGCGAAAATTTAAGTATTAAATAGCAAGAGAGTGCCACTGAGTTTAAAAAGAATCCAAGCAGATATGAAGGGTAAAGAGGCAAGGTTTTGAGGCAAAGACTAGAAAAAGGCCATAAAACAGAGAATCCTGAAAAACACTGGGTGGGGTACAAATATTTAGCCCTTTAGAACTTCCCACTCCTTACATTTATATATACACTTGACAAGGCAGCACAGTTTACATCTAAAAAAAGCAGCATTTATGTGTTGACTAGATTGTAAGGGGGGGCATGAGGGGGAAACTGTAAGCTTCAGCAAATGCATGGAAGACGATTTGATGTCTGGTAGTTGTAAGACATTCGTAGGCACCCATCAAAGCGTGGATGCTGACAATAACAACAGCTTCCCCTGCAGACTCAGAAGGCACAGCTACTTCTTCCTTATGTCTGGTTTTTCTCAAACTTTTACAGTTTCAGTTACAAACATGAAAAGACTTATCTTGGTGGGACCGAAGGAGAATTTTGACTTTATTTAAAGAAAGCTGTGGAGCTGCAGTTCTGCACGGCAGCTGACAGGAGGAAGCTCGTATTCCCCAAGGGCAGCCGAAGCACTGCTGCAGCAATCAGCGTGCCCATGGCAGAGCATCAGCAACTTTGCCAGCCACGTCAAGAGAAATGCCTGACTCCACGTGCGAGTCTGTCTGAGCGACAGTAAGGCTCAACAGAAGAGCAGAGAAGGTGCAATGACTTTGGGAAATACATTCTAACTTGTTTTCCGCCACTTGAAGTTTACAGGAAAGCAGAGTTTTTCTTTCAGTTCGAAATGATTTTGAACACACCCTAAAGTTCTGCCTAATGGAAAATTAGGCTAATAAAAAATTAAGTTTTGCTTAAAATGAAGAAAAATACTGAACAAAACATTATGTCTCTACTTATAAACACCAAATGGTGTCATTGTGTTCTCATGCTTGAACAGAGACACAGCCTTAAATACCTTAATAAACTCAGACTGCATTGCGTTGCAGTAGCTAATGAAGTTTTGGGCTCCTTTTCATTTCTGTTCAGTTTTATTGCATAAAGGAAACGTCCAAAGGAAAGCCATTATATGAAAGCCCTGAATATTTTGTTTCATTGTTGTCTACACTATCGGTTACCTTTGATTCTAAGGCAGTATCTCTAACTTCTAGATCTGAAGTCAAATCAGCAAAACACTAAGAATATTACCTTCTTTCTTTTTTTTCCAGAGAGAACATCAGACAGGATATTAAAACACATTTCATCTCCAAATATGTAATTACCTTATATTTAATATATGACATGCACAAATAATACTAACAAAAAAGCATCAAAGCAGAACTGAATGATAATTTATACCGTCCTGCAGTCTGCTCTCACGTCCCCCCCACTCCCTCTCTGGGTACATGTTACTCAGTGAGAAAACAAGCACTGCTCATTACTTTCAGCATATTGCAAGGCACCACTAGTTCATCTGAATGCAATACAGAGGAGCTCCACGTCTCCTTGAACCTATGTCAGTTAGTAAAAGCTATCTAAAAGTGGCTCTGCTACCAGACCATCAGACCAAACACAGAACCATGGACTGTATGTCCAGCCCAAGTGACCCAAAAGGCAGTACAGGGATGGGCTTTTGGCTCATCACTAACTGTCCTTCAACTGCTTCAAATTTCACAAAACTAAACAAGTTGCTTTATCAAATGAAGTTAAGTTTTACCAATACAACCAGTATTGTATTTCTGAAATTCAGGAGTCTACAAAAAAGTTTTAAATACAGTATCTTATGCTTCTCTTTAAATGAAGTTCATATGGTCAACCATATCAAAAACACACATGGCTTAGTGTTAAGACCACAGCTGGAGAAAACCATGAAAATAGCAGCTTTGCAGGTGAACTACCCCTCAAAACACTTGGCTTAATATTCTCAGCCAACTTTGGCAATTCTGCAAGCATTACCTCTGGGCACTAAATGCCCTCCAGGAGAGGTGCAGGAGCCCACACACACTTTCCAGGGACTAGTCATGTGCTTTATAAAAAGCCAGTGTGGACAGACCCAGCAAGAGGTTGCAGAACTCCACCTGCGCTCCAGATGGCAGCCACACAGAGAGCTATGCGTGGTCCCAAACCCAACCAAATGATAAACCATGGCTTTCTGCAACCCCACAGGAAAATAAAGTTTGAAGCAGGTCATAGAATCATTAAGGTTGGAAAAGACCTTTAAGATTATCAGGTCCAACTGTCAACCCAACACCATCATGCCCACTAAACCATGTCCTGAAGTGCCACATCTACATGTTTTTGAATGCTTCCAGTGATGGTGACTCCACCACTTCCCTGGGCAGCCTGTTCCAATGCTTGACCACTCTTTCTGCCATCAAACAAGTGAGAAAGGATCCTCTGGACCAGCTAGCTATCACACCACCAGCTCCAAACTCAGTTCCTTTCTCAGGAACTGTCCTAAATGCCTCAAAAAATGCCTGTCCTCATCTCCAAAAGCAGAGTGCCCTTAAGCTCAGACCTCTCTGAAACGTCTTAACTACAAATACACGATTAGATGACAACTGAGATATCGTGCACAAACAGAAGTGTCATCCAAAGTGATTGCAAAGCAATACAAAACAAATAAAATCAAAATCCCACCAAACCCACCTCACACCTCATTATATTGCCTCTGGTAGGATTATGAAGAAAGTTATTCCTCCATAAAGCTGTAAGAGGAGAAAAGAAATGCTCAAGGGACGGATACGAAAGACAGAAAACAAGAGCCGGGCGGTAGCTTTATGCCCTTTCCTCTTGCCGTCTTAAGCTTTTGCAGTTGAGGCCCTTCCGGCCCCAGCGAGCGAAGCAGGCGCGCGCTGACCGCACACTGCCCGCCGGGCTCTGAGCCCCCAGCCCGGCCTCGGGTGCACGGAGCGGCCAGCCCCGCACACGATACGCAGCAAGCCTGTGGGCGGCAGCCCCGGGAACAGCCCGGGAGAAACCAGGAGGCTGCTGTTTCAGACCAGTGCGGGCAGACCTGCCCGGTGGCAAAGTAGCTCCCTCCTCTCTGGAATGGGGATCCACCTGCTGCAGATCCAACTGGTTTAAGAGGCCCTGAAATGCTCCCAGGTGACACAGGACATTGTCCTCGAGCAAACTAGGAGCAATTTTCTCCTGCTGTCTTCCAGTAAGCAGCCTGGTTTTTCTGATGCTGTAAAAAGTCACAGCCTAAATATTTGTATGCAGCTGCCACAGCATCAACTCTTCCAGCTCTGCCTCTCAAATGCTGTTGCCCTGAATAAGTATCTATAGCCTTCACTCACAGTAAAATGATGCGCTCCCAAAAAAGCTAGTGTAGCTAGCTAACGTAGCTAGTACACCTTACGTTTACACCGTATCCTACACACACCAATATTCTTATAGGTCCATGAATGCTAAGCTTGATACCCCAGTACTGCTAAGGTGACTATCCAACCAGAGGACAGGAATACTTTGAGCTTAAAATTACTTTTTCTTTATATTTGTTCTCTGTACTTAAACACATTATTTTGTTCAACTACAGTTTGGATTTTGCTGTTAATGTAAACTTCCAGAAGCTGACTTCATGTCCCAAGAGATGAAAACTGCTTTACCCTCAAGGAAGAAAGCAGCAACAAGTGAGGCTGATTTGCCCAACAGGCATACAAGGTCAAAATAAAGTGTCATAAACTAGCTGCAGCCTCCATCCAAAAAGCCGGGCTTCACAAGGCAGACTGTCCATGCTATCAGAGCACCCATAGACCATAAGCATCCCATGGCATGGACACTCCAAAATACACTGGTGCTACTGCCACAAAAAACAACCTAGTATGAATAAACTGGGACGTGATTTGCAACCTATGATAAATATCACCACAACTAGACCTGGAGGACCAATAAAGTTACCTTGCATTTACCAGATGGGGCAACTCTATTCACACAGGCAATTACCACCAAATAGCCAACACACCATAAAGCTATGGGTGGCATCCACCAAGGGAAGTTATTTGTGTATCTATACCTTTAACTGAAGAGAGTGAATTACCACGAGCTTGAAAATGAAATCATGAGCAAAAGCCCTCAACGAGCAAAGTGACTGATATAAATCTGTGTGTCAAAACTCTCACATTACGTGCAGATACATACCACAAGGGTTGGGTTTGTTGGTTCATTTGGGGAGTTTCTTTGGGGGGTGTGGGCCTATGCCCTAGCATATAGGTAAGAAGATGCTGTACAGAAACTAAGCAATTTATATTTGTAAAGTAACTTGACCCTAAGTACCAAAGTAGAAAGAATAATTCTTATGATTACTGAACTGAGCAAATCAGGACACTGAGGACATTGTAGAGGATAAATATACATGAAAGCAATTTTTTTTTTGGTCAGTCTGTTTTCACAAAACAACTTCCACTAGGGAAACATTTTCATTGTGGCTGACTTCTTTTAGCTGATGAAAGAAGGTTATGTCTTTTTCTATCAGACAGAGTACAGAAATGTTACAGGAAGACTTTCTCTCCCTCTGAAGCTTGAGTTGCAAAGATCTTAAAGGTTTCCGCTCCAGCCCATTTCTGAAGCTTTCCAAAGTTCTGATCAGATTTGATGTCTACATCCAGTGTTAAGATTTCCATCTAATGATGAAGTATAGACAAAACTCTCGAACACACACTAGCCACAAGGATATGCTACAAATTAGCAATGTCCTCTTACTGACAGGATAGATCATGTTTGGCTGGATGTAGATTTTTTTTTTTTTTTTTTTTTTTTTTTTTTTTTTTACAATACATGATCCTTTAACGGTTACCTAATTTTCAACATTTATATAGTAGGGCATTCCCACTGGTAGTCACGTAACTGGCTCTTCTAGACCAGCAACAATACCACCATGAAGGATGAAATCATACCTAGTTAGGAGGTAAAACCTTCATGTTAGGGACAATTTTTCACTACGCTCATGAGTTCGGATCGCCAAGAACTATAACTTTTTCCTGTCACTGTGGCATAAGTTGAATTACTCAATTTAAGAACTCCATGTAAAAAACCTTTTTAAATTACCCGTATGGTTTCCTACGGAAATTCAGCTTGTTTAATCACATTATCTGCCCACTCACCCCTTAAGTCTGTTGGCTGATTCTAGCCAAATCTTAAAAGGGATAAAAACCCTTCAAAATAGTTGTGCTTTTTTATCAAAAAGCAGCTGCTGGGAAGCATCACTAATGCTTCCACAGAGCAAAGGAGGAACCGTGGCACCACTCATTAAGCACTACTTGGCAGCCGCTGACAATCAGGCAATGTCACCAGGTGCTTTGCCTGTCACCGCTGGTACAAGGGACAGGTTTAGGGATGATGGCTGGGAGAAGAGGAGTTTTTGCTCTGCTCTGCACAGGATTGTTGGCAAGGGGGAACGTAGGGGCCAGCAGACAATTAACAAAGTCAGGCTTCCTAAGTTTTGATGCTCAAAGACCCAGCTGTTATACCTTGTGATTGCTATTTACTTGTTGTACATTTGCTTTTTCACTAAGGAGCCATGACGACAGCATCACCGAAAGAGGCGGTCAGCAAGTCCTATAATACAGGTTTTGACAGGCTTAAAATCTCATCCTGTCCTGAATGACGGGGTGACGAGATTGAGACAATGCTTTTTCCCAATTTTTCCAGCAGCTGGCAGACTAGAGCATACTGGAAAGCCCCTAGAAGCAAAGCTAGGATTTGCTCGATGGCATTAAGATGTACGTGTATGAAAGACGTGAAGACGACCAAGAGATGAATCTTGAGCAGCAGAGAAAAGAGGAAAGCAGACTAATACAGCAAAGCTACATTAAATTTTCAGGTCAAGTTTCTGGAAGCTCACAGAAATCTGATCTAGAGCTCTAAGAAACCTGAGGCATTAAAAAATGGAAAAAAGCTGTCAAGACACTGTATTGCATTTACTGGTAATAGTACATTTGTTCAAAGTGAAGAATATGTTAAGTTTGGAAATAGCTTCGATGTATTTATCAGCTTTGCCTACCAGGTAAAAACACTGTCCAAGGACTCACATGCTTTAAGCTTTTGAAAATTATACAGAAACGACAAGGTCCATCACTGGTCCTGGAGAAGGGTCTACCGCACCTGGACTATTTGTCCTACCATACTGAAGAAGTAACGGTGAGAAGCTTTGTGCTCAGGATGGCACCAGGGAAAGAAAAAATTATTCCGTTTCATCTGAACCAGAACTCTTCCAGGAGGGTTGCTATACCACAGCCTAATTCTCATCACCTTACCCAGATTTGCCGAGAGCCTTTCCCATCTGTTTTAGAAGATTTTGTTAGTCTGAAACTCCCAGGACCCACTCACAGTGGTCAGCAATCCCTCAGCTGACAGCAGCAATGGTAGATGGCACACACTGCCACCACAGCTCCACCAGCCCTGCCCAGACGTTCCCCGAGTACCACCTCCCACCTTGGCCAACAGCTTCAGCCAAGCGCCTGGCTCCTTCCAATACACACGATCCCTTTGAAACTCGGTTTCTGAGACCATATTTGCAATCTTCAGTTGAAACAACAATGCCATTAGCCTTCCCCAGTGGCATCAGTTAGTGTAACACATCCCTAAACAGCACCTTAGAGAAGCAAATGCACATTTCCATGAGTAGAATATTTCAGTCATCTTCTGTCTCACAGCCCATTGCAAGGGCAAAGAGCACTACCATCTCAGAGCCCAATTTCAGGAATCTAGCCTTCGCATTGTTTCCAGATAAGCCGAGAGCAAAAGAACAACCCACAGGCTGCTTTTCACCAGTGCCCTTGTGTTGGCCATGAAGAGAGCACAAAAGAGGCCACCTGCTCCTCTGCCGGGGCACCGTTAGCCCGGGGTGCTCAAAAAACTCCACGAAAAGGCAAGCTCTCTTGTTCTTGTTAATTTATTGCCTGTATTTTCATTAATGAAGCATTTTAATAACAGGGTGATGATAGCTCATCATACAGTTTTTGAAAAAGGTCATGGATGGGTGAGAAGAAAATGGATGTCTGTGAAATTTACATTAAAAAAACTAGATTTGCAGAGGGATTTCATTCTCTGGTTTAATACAATATCTAAACAGATGAAGGAAAAGTCTCATTGCTAAAACTGTATTTTTTCCACTCTCCAAGGACTAGCTGCCTCAAAGCATACACTGCAGTGGGCTTCAAGACAATAAGAGAGATCGAATGTGTTGTTTTTACAAGTGCCATGTGCACTTCCGTTTGTTTACTTTCATTCTTCCCAAGTCCAAAAAGTTATGCCAAGAGGAAAATGCTGTGCAGAAGAAGATAAAGAAGGATAAAGGTACAGTCCAAACTTCCTACAGGAAGAATCTGTAAGGAAAGAAAGAAAACAAAGGCATCCCAGCACCTGGAGAACTGTCCCCAGCTCTGCACGGACCTGCAATATTTATTCCTTCAAGATACAAACTGAGGATGAAAGGAAACATTACAATTAAAAAAGCTACTAAAATTAGTAGCAGAAATAGAGAGATTTATCAGAAGTCAAGAACTGGAGAAAGTTTAAAAAAAAAAGTTGAAAAGAGAACGAAGAAATGACAGCAAGCACCTTTTAAGAGCCAGAAAACTGGTGGTACTGCTAAGGTCTATGGAAAATTAAAAAATTCAGAAGAAAATATGTCAATGTAGATTCAACTATACAAATCTCTTTTTCTCATCCTTTCTTTACTGTGCATGCTGTGAGCTCTGGATGCAGAAAAATTTATTTCTTTAGGAGAAATCACAGAATCACTAAGGTTGGAAAGGACCTTCAAGATCATCAAGTCCAACCATTAATCCAGCACCACCACGTCCCCTAAACCATGTCCTGAAGCGCCACATCCACACGTTTTTTGAACACTTCCAGAGACGGCGACTCCACCACCTCCCTGGGCAGCCTGTTCCAATGCCTGACCACTCTCTCTGTGAAGAAATTTTTCCTAATATCCAGTCTAAACCTCCCCTGGCACAACTTGAGGCCATTTCCTCTCGTCCTATCACTAGTTACTTGGGAGAAGAGACCAACACCCACCTCGCCACAACCCCCTTTCAGGTAGTTGTAGAGAGCAATATGGTCTCCCCTCAGCCTCCTCTTCTCCAGACTAAACAAGCCCAGTTCCCTCAGCTGCTCCTCCTCTGGTGCTCCAGACCCCTCATCAGCTTCGTTGCCCTTCTCTGGACACGCTCCAGCACCTCAACATCCTTCTTGTAGTGAGGGGCCCAAAACCGAACACAGTATTCAAGGTGCGGCCTCACCAGTGCCGAGTACAGAGGCACAATCACTTCCCTACTCCTGCTGGATTTTCTGATTCTTGAATTTCTGATTCAAGCCAGGACGCTGTTGGCCTTCTTGGCCACCTGGGCACACTGTCGGCTCATATTCAGCCAGCTGTCAACCAGCACCCCCAGGTCCCTTTCCGCCAGGCAGCTCTCCAGCCACTCCTCCCCAAGCCTGTAGCATTGCATGGGGTTGTTGTGACCCAAGTGCAGGACCAGGCACTTGGCCTTATTAAACCTCATGCAATTGATCTCAGCCCATCCAGATCCCTCTGCAGAGCCCTCCTACCCTCCAGCAGATCAACATTCTCACCCAGCTTGGTGTCATCTGCAAACTTACTGAGGGAGCACTCGATCCCCTCATCAATAAAGATATGGAACAAGACCGGCCCCAGAACCGAGCCCTGGGAAACACCGCTTGTGACCGGCCAAATGGTATAGGCTTGCCTAAATCACATGCTCCCGCAGGAAAAAAAGAACCTAAGGACCAAACCCTGCTGAGTCAGCCAGAGTAACAGCACTAGGACACAAATACAAGGCTTCTCGTATTTGCTAGAGCCCCACAAACCTACCAAACAGGTGGTGAAAGCAATCTGGTTTTACACTGGAGAGGTTGATACGGGAGCAGTGGAAGGGGACAGCAGCCTTACCTTCCCTCTGAGCCCAGGTCAGAGTTGCAGGAGCTGTAATTCACTCTCCTCTAGCGGCGATTTCTGAGGTTTTGGTAACAGTTCCCCTAAAATCACCACTTCAACCTAATTGCAAACTCAGGACTAAAGAACTCCATGGGCTGTTGAGCCTGAGCTGTAAAATCACTGCTAGAAAAAGCATGCCTGGAAAAACTGCTTTTGTTTCCTTTTTTAAGCCAAGGCTTGTGATCAAATGCACAATAGCTAAGTAGCACATTTGCCAAATGAAGAAAACATAAGTACACACAGTAGTTACTGCAACTGGGAAAAATATGGGGAGGTACTTTTACTAAGTATTTTTGATTAAAGAAAAAGAGGGGGGATATTCAGATCAGTAACAGGACACAAGTTTAACCAACTAATAGACCTGCAAAATACTTAATTTTAATTCTTTTCATTTTTCTTTACTGGAGTGTCAAATAAACAGGAGCATATATAGCCCTACTTTCGAAAGAGAAGCAAATTTTATCAAACTTCAAAAATACCCGTAGGTGGTACTTGGAAAAGAAAGAAAAAACCCAAACCTGAAACACTACCTTATTCACAAAATAAAACTACATTTTACAATTTTTATTCTAATAAGACATACCAAAAAAATCTTTTATTTTTAAAACACACCTTTAAATGTGATCATAGCTTTTTAAGAAAAATAAGGCTCTATTTTAGTGTTTATGACAAAAGGAAGGGATGTAGTTATTTATTCTAATTTTAAATGATACTTGATTTTGCTAGTTTATGTAAACACGATATCCAAAGGCAAATACTCCATCATTCAAAAAAAAAAAAAAAACACCAGATAACAAGAAAGCGTGAAAAACACACAAGGGATGTAATAATTGTACTCGATCACCTACGAAAGACAGGTGAGTGGCAGTGCCACTAAGAGGTGGCTGGGGTGGGTGTGAAGCAGCTGCTCCTCAGGTTCCCTCCGTCAGGAACGCAAGCAGGCTTTTCACGCACAGCGGGTGCCGCAGCCACCACCGGCAACTTCTCCTCAAGGAAGAAAGATCTTGAATTCTCCCTGCCTTTTAGCGATACACACGTCACTGCAAATCTTTCAAGAGTTTCCATAAGGCAAATGATAATATTTTTAAGGGACTGAGTCATCTTCCAGTCTACTGGTCTTTCAGGAAAAACTCCTAACTGAGTCTGGGGGGGGAAAAAGTTGGTTTTAATATGTGAAAAACTGGAGATGAAACATCTATAAAGCAAACACATTACATCTTAGCTTTCTAGTACTCTGCAAAAAGTAGAAGCTACTTTAGAAGTAAATCGAACATGAAAGCAAAAGAGAGAGGTTCTATTACAAATAGTGAAATACCACATTATATTAAACTGGGTTTATTATTTCTAAGTGAACTATTAAGCAACAGTAACATTTAGAGGAGCAGCAGTGTAAGCTTCCACCTAACTACCCTTCTCTCAAGGAATCCTCAGTCATTTAATCAATAACTCAGTAAATAGCAAATTAAATCCATCAGCTACAGTTTGATGAGGCAGTATCGACTCAAAAGTTTTTAAGAAAGCTGATTATTTCCCACATTCAATTAAAAACAGAGTCACCCTATACACAGATCACATGACAAATGTGCGAGTCCTGTAATTAAGTAGAAGACTAATTATTTTTAAAAAACATTTGCTCATTTGCTAGATACAATCCGAACTTCACGGTCCATGAAACATGACAGTATTCATTTGTATATGCAGGCAATAAAATCTCAGCTCCTGCCTGAATTCCAACCGACACAGGGCCACCTCAAAATTAAAAGAGAATGTAAACAGATAATTCCAATGCATGGACAATAATGGAAGATTTGTCATTCAAAGCAAAACACAGGGGTGACAAAGAAATTGGAAGACAGTCAAAGCAACATTACTGTTAACTTAAAAATCCTCACTGTCAACTCAGTCTTTGACCATGACTAAATCTGGAACTTGAAGGTTTGATACATTTCTTCTTGGAAGCATAGGCCTCAGCCGCATCCTTACACTCAACTCTACCTTAAAACTGAAGTAATTTGCAGGATTAGATTGTGATAAAGTGTATTTTCAATCCACTACATGGGAGAGGGTTTGCAGAGCAGTGGGAGAGGGATGGAAAGCCATGGAAATGAACGAGAGCGGACGGGAATTATAAATGCAATGGGCCTGGGGTGGCTGCAGTGCTCTTTTTTTTCTGGGATTCAGGATGAAAAAGAAGACAGGGGGATGGGGAAGGGATGCTGAGGAGTACAACCAGCAGAATGATAGGAAACGGAGAGAGGGAGAAACAGTGCTGTTCTGGGGGCTTCCTGGGACACCAGGAGCCAACAGAGCTGGCTCTCCTCAGGAGGGCTTCCTCCTTCCAAGTACATTCAGACTTCCCCCTAACTTCACAGCAGAAATTTCATTTTTCATTAAAAAGTGACAAGATTGCATACCTGTGATCAGTGCTTAGAGCCAGAGCTTGGGAAAAGCTGTAGGAAGCCAGAAGCAAATAGTTCCACATCCCTCGGAGGACGCCCTGCACCGCAGACCATAATTCAGAGAATTAATGGCCTTTCTGCTGAGCTGCAACAGGTCAGTGGGACTTGCAGTGTGTGCTCCCCAGCGCAGCCACACGACAGCACGGCTGGGGAAAATGGAGGCCACAGCCTTTTGCTACAAAGGTACTAAGCAAGACTGGCAGGCTCAGTCCTGGCCTTTCACATTCTAAAAAACACAGCACATCTGTTTAATTCTTCAAAACTCCAAAAACGTACAGACACTCCTTTCCAAAATTAAATTTATCCTTAAATCCCTATGCCTGTACAGACCACCTGGTTCTCAAATTCAAGTTTTAGAATTATGAATCTCCTGTCCAGATTATAATTTTAAACCAGAAAATTCTTTACGTCACTAATTATAAGAGTCTTTTACTTCAGGAAGCCGTTCTGCCAAATTCAGGTCCCGCTAAATTTTTTGCACCCTATGAACCCAAGGCTGTAACTTTTTCCACACCAGCTTTTATCATAGGAAGAAGTACCACCTGACCACCGACTGAGAACAGTATTTCTCCTTGGCTTGGCAGCTTTCTGGCAAAGACACCCTTTGAAGCTACGTGTATGCGACACACACCTTTGCCAACACCTACTCTGCTGCAGCCATGCACCACAGGACCGGGCTCTTCTTCCATGACAGCTCAGGAAAATCACACGGGAAGGAAAAGAAGGAAGAGATTTCCCTCTTCAGGGAAAAGGATTATTGTGCCCAATAAAAAAAAAAAAGTAAAAATATTTCAAAGCTTTTATCACTTTTTGCTAGTAAAGACAAATGAACACTTAACTAAAACACTGACCCACTGCATGCAGAATGCAGCAGAGTCTCCATTTAGTTTTTAACTCCCCTCAGCAGAATCGTGGAAGACAAGGCTGGTTGCTGGTCCTGCGGTGTTGCCATGACTGCAAGAAAAGCAAAGCTGCAGGGCACCAGGGAGGGAATTCCCTCTGCCTGTCCGGGAGCTCTGCAGGCTCAAATCCCTCCTTCGGTCCCGCACCATACCCACTTCACAGCATTGCTGACAACGGAGGCAACTTGGGAACAGAGGCAGGGACACCGGGATGCTCCGGCTGCACCCAGCTGACACGTTCCCATAGTCACAACAGGTGCGCCGGGGAGGGAACCACTACAGCATTAAATCAACACCTGCCTTGGACATCTCAAAGCAAAAAATGTCATACGATTGTTACAGGGCACTTTTTTTTTTGTAAATGGAAGTAGTAGAGAAGTTTTCAGGATCTAATGTGATACAAAAGTACTGATTTCAAATTATAAATCGTTCTATCCGACCACACAGTAAGTGCCATAAAGTGGGATTTAGCACTCGTGATAAAACATTCGAGTTTTATATTGATATACATAAGGCAAGGAAAATACCTCCAGGGAAATCTGCACCAAATCGTAAAACACAGGAGGGACATGGAGATTAAAATTCTGGAGGCACTGTGTATTAAACGAGCACTATACTATTCAAAAAAATCAATTGAAGCAGATTCTTCTACTTCTACAATTATTATAGCACAATAACTGTCATTTTGAAGGATGAAGGTTGGTGATTTCAAAGGTTTCTCTACAGCACTTCTCTGCCTACTTGAAATGGGGTATTTTTAAACTGCAGTATCAGCCAGCCAAATAAATGTATCAGACACCTTCGAGCAATGCACTTAAATAAGAGAATATTCATAAAGGGTTTAGAAAAACATCTCAATTCACTGACCTAAATATTACAAAGCAAATCACCAGACTGTCTTCTACATGCAACCATGTTGGAAAATTTCAATTACTTATCATCTTATAATTAAACTACTGGCTTAATACTTTGCATTTCTATGGTATCTTTCACCCAGGGAGCTTAACGTGCTTTACAAACATTATCAGCTTTTACAGTTAGCTGGCTTTTGTGATGAGACACTGTATTGCAGAATTCCAGTTTGAGGTTTTATGTTAATTACATACAAGTAAAAAGGGATCTCAAGTCACACCAGGTATTGTAAAGTTCATCCAAATAAACTGAGTTACTGTGAATTCATTAATGAGAAAGCAAACACAGAAAAGCAAGCAGGAGGAACACACCACAAAACATACCTTCTTTGGATACCTTGCTGCATCATTGCTGCCATTTTTCAAATTATATTTCTTGACAGTAAAAAACACAACAGGATTTTAAACTGTTTTAGAAAAAAATCTGTACTAAATAAAGCAGGAAAAAGTAATGTATGTTATTCAACTCCTTCACATTATAAGATATGAAGAAATGGATGGCATTTCACTGTTACACAACTGATGCTCCTTTTTGGCAGGGTATGTTGGCTCAGCTCTTTAAGATTTCGTTGCTCCAATAGCACCATTGGCACCCAAGCGGTCAGAGATGTAAATCATCCTGACTTTTCTTAAAGTAACTTAAAATGTCAGAAATCTTGCCAGCCAAGGAGGACCCAAGCAATGCACAAGCGCCTATAAAGTTCATCTAACATAACCTGCAGCAATAGGTACCACAACTTCCACTACTGGTGCTCAGCCCATGAAAGATAGCAGATAAGCATGGAATTCTAAGTTCACCATGTTGCACTATTAACAAAATAAAATATTTAAACAAACACTTTAACATAATGAATAATATATATGTACAACTCAGTGCTGCAGAATGAATCATCCACACAGGACAAAATGAAAACATTTTTATAAAATTACAGACCCAGAAAAAACAGAGAAGGAACACTGAAGTGCTGAGGTACTGAGTATAGACTTTCCTAAGATGGTATGACCTCAATGTTCACATGAGGTATGCAGTTCATCTCACGTGAGTCCTGACTCGGGGGATCTTTAGAGTCTAGTAGGCCACATAATAGACAGGTATCGCATACTTTTATTGAAAAATTACTTGAGCAACTGTTTACAGACCTTTCAATATTTTATTGGGACAACTTCTTTTCTCTTTCCACCTGCAAAACACAGCACTTCCTTCTACTATATCTTCAACACTACAGGATTAACAAGGAAAGAAAAATTATAGTCAATACCTTTTGAAAGCCTCTAAAAATATCCTAAAACACCTTTTCTGAATACAAATGCTGCAGTACTTTAAATACAAGATTTTGACTCTTCTGAGTACTCAAATACTGCATCCCACTAGAAAACAGAATACCTCCCTTTCCTAAGATATAAAAATATAATCTTTTGCCATTTAAGACCACAAGATACTAGACCCACAAAAAAAAAAAAAAAAAAAAAAGCCTGTCGAGGTTAAGGAAAAAAAAAAAAATCCTAGCAGAGGAATTTATTTTGGAGAAAAATTTCACAAGCAGTGGGGGAGAAAGCAGTTTGATATTACAACGATACTACGAAAGGATGAGACCGAGACACGGAATAACAAGCAAAGCATATGAGGCATTCAAAGCTGCATGACAAATAAGTATACAAGTTCACCACTCATCGTTTGATTCTTCGGGTCAAATATACAGATCTCTCTACACCTCTATTTCCTCCCTTTCCATCTCACTGCCCCTAAATTGCATCATGGCACTCCCCCTATATCCTATAAAGCACGTAGACAGTGATATTGAAGGGATGGTCGTGACGTTTTTTGGACACATTCACAGTACTGAAGCTACTGCTCCCCAAAGCAGGACCTGTTGCAATAGGACAAGGAGTAATGGTTTTAAACTGAAAGGAGGCAGATTTAGACTAGATAGAAGGAAGAAATTTTTCACAGTGAGGGTGGTGAAACACTGGGAGAGGTTGCCCAGAGAGGTGGTAGATGCCCCATCCCTGGAAACATTGAAGCTTAGGTTGGACAGGGCTCTTGTCCTATCGCTGCAGGTCCTGCTAAAATTCCGTCCCCATATTTCTTATAAGTCCCCGTGAAGTACTGGAAGGCTGCAAGAAAGTGTCTCCAGAGCCTCCTTTTCTCCAGGCTGAACAACACCAACTCTCTCAGCCTGTCCTCATAGGAGAGGTGTTCCATCCCTCTGATTTCATATCTGCTGACTTCTATTTCATATTTTACTTTGACTGAAGGCCATACAAACTTTATTTTTTCTCCTGTGCTTAGGTCAAACATATCAAATAGCTTCAAGTAGTTTACATTAAATCCGTTAAATTGCACTGTTGCAAATGATGAGGGTATATGTGGCCTGAAGCGATCACTTAAAAAAAAAATTCTCTTTCAGGTTGAGTGGAAATATATGACTTGTTAAGCCAGGGTAAAATCAGTTATGGCCTGGAGAGAAATATTCCTTTCAGTCTGAACAAAACTGACATTTGTGTTCCACACTACATACTCAACAAAGAAAAAGTTAATTCATTTAGGACAGCAATTCTTTTAATGGTATTGGCAACTTCCTAAGCCAGAGAAAACAAAGTCTTTATGATGTTCCAAAATCTTAGATGAGGGCAGCTGATGAACAATTCAGGAAAATTTAGAAATCATGCAAAGACCTGGTCCATAATCTAGACTGCACTCAGACTGCTATACTG